>NC_067480.1:33740246-34477746 GCF_947179515.1 Apodemus sylvaticus
CAGTCCATTATCATCAAGGCTGAAACAAGGCAACATTCAGGTAGGCATGGAACAGGAAGAGCAGAGAGTTCTACATCTTCATCCGAAGGCTGCTAGCAGATACTGCTTCCAGGCAGCTAGGATGAGGATCTTAAAGCCCACGCCCATAGTGACACACCTACTCCAACAGGGACACACTTTCTAATAGTGCCACTCCCTAGGCTGAGCCAAAGTAAACCATCACAGCGTGGTCACAGGCTTCTGAATAAACGAGCAGAAGCTAATGAGTAAATGGTCAAGAACATGTATTACTTTCCAGAACTACAGAATAAATTATGAGCAGTTATGCCCGTCAAGGCTTTGTGTTCTTCTCACAAAACATCTGGCGACACTCTAAAAGAGAAAAGCCTTGTTTTGACCCACAGCTTCCTGGCACGGTTTTCTGTTTCTGGCTGTGCTGAGGTGGAGGAGGATGTGAGTGCTCATGGAGGAGAAAACTGGTCCCCCTATGGCACCCAGGAAGCAAGGGTAGGGGGAATATAATACACTTTCAAGGATACACACTCCCTACTGACCTCCTCCCTCTAGCTAGGCATAACCTCTTGAAATTTCTATAATTTGGGGACCAAACTTTGAACAGTGAGTTTGTAGGGAACATTTTGTGGTTTTTTTAAAAAAGATTTATTTATTTATTATATGCGAGTACACTGTAGCTGTCTTCAGACACACCAGAAAAGGGCATCAGGTCTTATTACAGATGGTTGTGAGGCACCATGTGGTTGCTGGGATTTGAACTCAGTACCTTTGGAAGAGCAGTCAGTGCTCTTAACCACTGAACCATCTCTCTAGCCCCTGGGGGAACATTTTGTATTGAAATTAGATCAGTTTAGAACAGTTGTCATGAAATTTTTATATGTATATCATTTATCTATCATCTATCTATCTATCTATCTATCTATCTATCTATCTATCTATCTATCCTTACTTCTAAGTAAAGGAAGGAAAGCAAAATATTAAAGGGATGATAGTTTGTTGTTCTCAGTATACACACACAAAATGTGATAAATATTCATAGACAATGAAGAGTCAATGCATTAATAGCTGGGTACTGAAGTAGCTAGACTTATGCTTATTCTCCCTGAATTCTATATCAGCCAACCTCATCAGGATTGAGCTAGTTTTTATTAACTTTTCTGGACTCTTGCATCTTGTTAATTTTTAAATCTATCTCTAGAATATTACACTATTAAAAAACAATCTAGCCTTGGAAAGAACAGAACTGAGTGTATGACTTGAACAGAGACTTGTGAGGTGGACCAAGTAGCTAGATCCATTAGTAGTCATAAACAGTTTAGCTTTCATCTGTTTATTAGATATCTAGTCTCCTAAGAAAGAAGCGGGTCATAGAATAGCATTAACCATATAGCTTAAGGAGTTAAGGAAGGCACAGAGGGCCAAATACCTGAGGGTGAGGTGAACTTGTTGTGGCCCAAACCTTTCCAGGAAGAAATTAGTTTGACTGTTTACCAAGAGCTATCAGAGCATTGCTGGGTCATCCTCAGCTACTTTGGTACATCTGAACCTCTATGAAAATGTCAAAGTGAGCAGTGGGTATGGCCTATGCATAACTTGATAAGGCCCTGAGAAATCCTGGGGTGAAAAAGAGAGACTTGAAATGGTCGCTGTTAGACAGGGATGGATGGCGGTGATATGGAAATAGAGAATAAACCAATCCCTCCAGAAGCAGACTGTCTTTAATCAGAAAAATGAAGGACACCAGTCTCCCTGAGGGAGTAGAAACTGTATCTGTGGCACAGGAGTGTTGAAGGTTTTATAGTGCTGATGAAGGGGACTTTTAGGATAGAAGGTTCCATCTGTAGGTCAGTGACACTGAGTCTCATAGTAGTAGATGCCAATGGAAGTTGATATTCTCATCGTCTTTGTGGAAGCCTTCTGGGTCCTCATAGCCCATGAGTGTTATCAGTTTCCTGTCTGAAGTTTTCCAGTCTGCCTGAGGCTTTTAGGTCATTAACCCTTCAGTCATAATTGAAGTCTTACATGAAAGTTGTTATGGAATGAATGTTTTGTTCTCTCCTTCTTGCCCCAAATGTGTGTGTTGAAACCCTGCCTCCAATATGATGGTATTTGGAGATGAGGACTCAGGGGATGGTTAAGTCAGGCAAGTTACAAGTTAAGCTTGAATGGGATGAGATAGATGCTCTATGTCTTCATAAGAAAAAGAAGAGTTCATATGTGGTGGCCTGCGTGGTAATCCCAGCACTTGAGAAAAGGAAGTCAGAGGGATAGGAGTTTAAGGTCACCCTCTACTACATAGAGTCTGAGCCTAGCCTTGCTACATGCGATTCTTTCAAAAACCAACCAGTTAACCTATAAGCAAATAAATAAGTTAAGAGATGAAAAAGATTGAGACTAGAAAGTTTGATGGTTGTACAGAGCCATATTGGGGCAGTCTTGCACTTGGTCAGAGTTTGACTTTGGTCAAGGTTAACTTCTCCCAGTTAGCCAGGATCCTGCTCCACCTAGGGTGGAGCGCTCATAGTAAAGGTTAAGTTCATTGTTCCTCCAGGTATAGGAATTCCTGAATTAAACAGGTGACCCACCCAGCTGCCGGAGCAGTCAAGACGAAGACCTCCAAGAGAAGCTAGACAACTTCCACCGGAACTCAGCCTGGAGTCTGGGGGGAAGGGTTTGCCCAAACTGTTAAAAGGTCTGGCGCCATTAAAGTTTACGGCTTTGATCAGTGAACATTGACTTAGCTGCACTTTCTTTTCGCCCCTCTTCCCTATAACCCCAAAATTCTCTCAACAGGTAACCCGGTTTACATGTGGCTGCGGGCAGCTACAGATGGTTCTCTCTCTCCTAACAGTGTGGAAGAAGACAGCTATCTGCCAACTTGGCACTTTGACCTTGGATTTTTCCCAGCCTCAGAACTGCAGATAAAGTGAGCATTATTGAGCCTACCCAGTGTACGGTATGTATGCCACAGCAGGTCGAAAGGGACTCTGACCTAAGACCCAAAACGACGTGAGACACTTCACAAAAAAGGACGGAAAGACTTCAACATTTTCCAGGGCAACGAATTCTTAACAAAGATACCGACATATTACTTGACAGGAAGAAAGACTTCTGTTCCTAGTTTTCCAGTTAGCTCGACAATGAAATCACAATTTCACAGCTTAAACCTCGAGTGGTAATCATCTTTGCCAGGCGGGGGAGGAGGAAGCAGTTGCGACCCACACTGGTCCCAGGAGGGCGTTTGGGTCATTCTCCATTAGGTCAGGCCTTTGCCACTCTCGCTTCTGAAAGGAAGGAGGCTCTGACGTCAGAGGGCTGAGTCATCTCTCCTCCCCGCATCTTCAGCCCGGACCTGAAAGCTCTTTTGTAGTGTTTGGTTAGTCATTCACACACACAAAAAAAGCTTATTGCAGAAGCAGAAGGGAAATGCTTGGATGAGCAAGTGATTAAATTTCTATTTTCATGGCCGAGGGCCCGCTGGTTTGCTCACAAAAGCAGTCTCATCCAGTATTAGGCACCCTAAGGGCACCCGGTAAATACTTAGGTTGGATGACAAAAGGATCCGCTGGGCTTTTGTAAATCTCCGTGCTGAAACTGAATTTTTCAAAATGGTTATGTGGCTGGTAGAGACGGGCTTTGTGCCTATTTACTCGTTGGAGCTGCTGTGGAATGTCACCTCGGATTGATCTGATTTACATAAAGAGTTAGTCACATCTCAGGTCGCCAACATCACGCACATTCCGAAAGGAAATCACTGAGGACCTTTATCTGGACTCATGTGAAAGTCAACGGAAGGAAAGCTGACCTATGATCTAAGAATTATTGTCTATGCTGCTCCAGGAAGACCTCAGCGATTCAGTTAATCGTGGCTGAGAACTTGTTAGGCAAAAGAATGAAAACGTCTCCCTACCTGTCAGCAGCAGAGGAGAGTAAACAAGATGAAGAGAAACGATGAGCACTAATTAGGTTTAGATTCTTTCAGCAGAGGCAATTTTCGTTATGCTTTGGAACCACTGACTGACAGGGAATCTGAGATCCATCCCAGGCATGGACGGTTTATTAACCACTCAGGTCTAGCAATCTCCCTTGTTTTCTCCCTCTATCTTCCTGGTTTTGTGTCACATCTACAAGTGCATGATGTGTATTTACTCTCTCTAACCCTAGGCACAGCCTCACATAGACAAGGTTGTATTTTATGTCTTTGCTTGGTGTTCTAATACATTCAAACTAAACCTCATAATCAGTCCTGCAACAACAACAACAACAACAACACCCAAAACAAAACTAAACTAAAACAAATAAATAAACAACAAGTGCTTTATTCCTCTTTTAGGACGAACCACCATTTGCAGCTATATCAGCTCAAAAATCTAGGAGTAATTGTGGATTTCTCTGGTCTTCTCGTGCAATCAAATTCATTAGGAAGGTTTAAGTCTGGGTCTATTCCATTCTCTAGGCCCACTGCCAACACCCTGCTATAAACCATGGCCGTGTCTCATAGAATCCTGAAGGGAGTTTGATCTATCTTCTTTCATGTCTAATTTGGTGATGTATGTTTCCAAACATGAATAATTCAGGCAAACTTCTAGAAGTATGAATCAGACCTTTTATACTGCTGAAACCAAAAAAAAAAAAAAAAAAAAAAAAAAAAGTGTGTGTGTGTCTGTGTGTGTCTGTGTTGGGACTCCTGGCTGCCCAGTATCTCACATTGACATACAGGTCTTTACCAGTCTGGCCTCTAATTTCCCATTCCTGTTATTATTATTAATTTTACCTGTCAACATAACACAAGCTGGAACCCACTGGGAAGAGTCTCAGTGAGGGATTGTCGTCCTCGGGTTGGTGTGTGGGCAGGTGTGTGGGCAGGTGTGTGGGGGGACCGTTGTAAGTTAGTTCACGTGGAAAGCCTACTGTGGGTGGCACTATTCCCTAAGCACAGGCGTGAATTAAGAGTAGAGACAGCGTCCTGAGCACAAGCAAACACGCATTCATTTTTCTTTGGCTAGTTGCTTCGAGTTCTTGTCACTGTGCCTTTCATGAAATGATGGACTCTAACCTAGAATTGTAAGCTAAAATAAACCCTTTCTCCACCAAGATGATTTTTTTTTTTAAATCATAAAATTTTATCCCAGCAATAGAAATGGAACCGGAGCACCGATTTGAAGTCAGGTCCACTATCTGCACGCCCATCTCATCCTACCTTAGAATCCATCTAACTGTGCAGTGGCCATTTTCTCTGTTAGCAGTCATTCCTCTTCCTCTCTTCCATGGATCTGTCTCTTTTCTTTCTTTAGACATCATCTCTGAGGTCTTTCCCTGAGAAGCCATTTCTGGACACCCTCTGTAAAGCAAAGATCCTTCTGCGTCTCTCTTTTCCCTAACTTTATGTATCGTACCACTAATTAATTCCTTTGTAAAATTAGTGACATGCTGAAATTATCCAGATTACTCATTTTCTCGTCTATTCCTTTTTAAAAAATCATCTCCCTGATTTGTTCTAAATAAGTTTTATATGAGCGTTGTCTGTGTCAAAAGGGGTACCAAGTCATGGAGGCATAGACTGTTTTATTCAAAGCCCAGCTTTGGGATTTTCTAGGTATGTAACCATGGGGAATTTGTTTAATCTCTCTTTTCTTTATATGTTCGCTGGTAAAACCATGGCAGTAAAAAAGTTCCTGTCTCATAAAGTAGGTATAGGAAGGTCATTCTCCGTGGGACATCCCTAGCACAAAGACCACCCTCAGTCAGCAGGGCCCGCTGTCATGCGGTTAACTACAGGATCTGCTGAGTCTGTTTGAGTAACTACTGCACGGGGTTGTATTTATTCCTGGATCAGTTCTGTTGTTTTAGAAGAGGTTTTGGACTGAACATGGAAAAGGCTCTTGCCCGGGTGGGGGGGTGGGGGTGGGGGCTGACGGAACAGGGTGTCATCCTTGGAAATTGGCAGGGAAGAGACACAGCTGTAGAGAGAGGCAGAGGACTGGGGGATGGGATGCAATAACCATAGAAACCAGAATTTATCTTGTACTTATTTTGCACTGTATACCCAGACTCATTTTCTATTTTTCCTATCAAAATTATTGATATATTTCACGGCAATGTGTGAAGAAGCATTCCTTAGGGGCACATTCCTTATACCAGTCTTCCTCAGTCCACGTTGTTGCCCGAGGTCATCCTCCAAGTGGATGCTTTTTATCTTCTATTCACACGCCTTTATTGGTACCCAGAGGTCCTCAGCTCTCCATATAAACGCCATTCTCTTGGAGGAGTCTTGTTGACTCTACAGAAAGTTCCAGATGTGCCCATCCCATGTGTCCGTCATCTTGCCCAGTCTCCCCTTGATGCATTATGATTTAGTATTAATGATTATTAATCGTTTTCCCTGTCACATGGAGGGTTTGGATGGAACCAGGCTCTTCTTTGTTCCTCTCATCGTTGCTGGCAAGAGGCCAGTAGTTAGCCTTCCCCCTGGGCAGTAAGCAGGAAACGCTTGATTAAGTGGGTGTCAGTGCCTAACCTCAACTGTTTGCCCAGAATTGGAGAATCAGGCATTTGATTTGAATTGAAAGCATGCCCTTATTACGTAAGCTTTTCACTTCCTTCCCATCCGAAATTAGCCTGAGGTGATGATGCTACACAAAATTTGTCTTCAGCTCTAACGGAAAAGAGAAGCCAAATTGGGCATGGCCACCTATGCCCATAGCTCTAGCTTTAGAGGCTGAGGCAGAAATGTCATGAATTTGAGATCAGCCTTGGCTATAGAGTGAGTTCTAGGGTAGCCTGAACTGAGAACTAGATTTTTCAATGTTTTCTATGTCTACTACCTTTACTGTTTAATTTTCCATGAAAATTGTCAATTTTAATGTTTTTTTCTATATATCTCTTCTATTTTATCAAAAATATTATCCATGTAAATCTTCAATTTTATCATAAAATATTTTTACTTGTTTTTTCAATAAAAGAACATGCTTTTCAAAGAATACATAGGCAATTAGTAAAAATTTATCTAATTTAATGGGTTGCAAGCAGAGAGTAATTGCTTAAGAAGGTTAATTTTAAATAACTTTTTACAACAAAGGGACATCAATGTTTAAACTGTGGGGAATTGTTAATTTAAAGGTACAATCAAGATATATATGTGCATATATATACATATATATAAAATTTTAAATTTTTTATCACATCAAGTATCTAGTAAAACATAACTTTTTAATTTTTTGCAGCTGAACAGATGTAGTCCCATGGTCCCATTTGACTCTAGCAGAGAAAACATTAGAAACAAAGGAAAACTTTATTCTCCTCAAAAAATTTAAATTACAGTTCAAAGAATTTCTGCTGATACTGTCAAACCTACCAAAAAAAAAAAAAAGCCAGTGTAATTGGTATTATTTCTTAAGAATTTGGCTTAACAACTACACAAAAATTCAAAACCACCCCGGGGAAGCAATATTTTCACGACCACTTGATGGGAAAGCTCACTCAGCACCTTCTCATTTTCATAAAAATAAAAATGACCTCACTTCAGCGTGATCCACATTCACCGTTGACAAATCTTGATTATTTCTGGCCACTTTCCCCAGCCAGGACTTATTAGGAAACTAGCTAGGAGCCTGATGCAACTCAGAGACAAACTAACGCCAATCTGATGATAAAATCTCCAGAGATGGCAAAGGAGAAAAATGACTGAGCGAAGACACTGTCTTACCCATTGAATTGATGGCTTTGGAGATGCAGGAATGTTTTTTTAAGGGGAGAGAGGTCGGAGCTTGGGATGGGAGCCTTGCAAGTTTACAATAATAACAGGTTTGAAATCTCAGACAAATCACAAGGCATTTCTCAAGCTTGTTTGTGAAGAAAGCTATTTCAGACATAGCATAAAGCCAAATTTCTTGTCTGAAATTTGAGGTTCTTTCTCTTGCTTTTGATTAGTATTTCAGCCAGGGATACGATTTTTTTTTTTCTCACGAGGGAATATGAAAGGTATATTTACCATTTGAGATTAGATGTCAGAGCAATAACTGAAATTACATTATTGATGAAGCTGCTAGAAGGTCACAATATGAATTGGAGCATCAAAGAAATGTTTATATATAAAAAAATTCTCCCTTCTGGGGAAACAACATAGATATCGGAGGTGGATGGAAGGAGGGAACTGGGTGGGGGAAGGGATGGGGAGGGGAGGGAGAGCAGGGGCGAGAAGGTGGTGATGGGGCAATCTCTAGGACTTGCCAGAGAGCTGGGATGGGGAGAGGCCCCAGAAAGCCTGTGGGGACCACTCTAGCTGCGACTTCCAGCAGTGGGGACTACGGATCCTGAAGTGGCTACTGCCTGTTGCCAGGAAGGATAAGGACCGCAGCCCACACTCAAAGCCCAAAATGTGTCCTGCCTACAAGATGTGCAGGGACAAAGATAGAGCAGAAACTGAGGGAGTGGCCAACCAATGGCTGCCCCAATTTGAGAGCCATCCCATGGGTAAAAACCAGTCTCTGACACTATTAATGATACTCTGTTAAGTTTGCAAATAGGAACCTAGCATAAAAGTGTCTTCTGAGAGGCTCCACCTAGCAGCCAATGGAAAGAGATTTGGATCAACTAACCCGGACCTGTGGGGGCTCCCAGAGACTGAATGACCAACCAAAGAGCCAGCCAAAGCTGGACCTAGGCTCCGTGCACATATGTAGCAGATGAGTGGTTTAGTCTTTGTGCCGGGGGGGGGGGACCCCAACAATTGGAGCTGGAGCCGCGGGTCGGGGAAGTGGGGAGGGCTGTCCCTGAGCCCGTTGCTTGTCTGCCTGCCTGTGAATCCAGGGCCTTGGCTGACTTCCGTGGGATGTACCTAGTGACTTGATGTGTGTTTGTGGGGGGGGGGGTGTTAGTGTGTGTGTGTGGGTGAACACCCAGAGTGGGGCTTCCCCTCCTCAAAAGAAAAGGGGAAGGTGGAACGGGCTGGGGGAAGACTTGCATGAAGCGGTACTGGGGGAAAAGGAAGGGCTGATACTCGGTTGTAAAGTGAATAAATAAATAAATAAATAAATAAATAAATAAATAAATAAATAAATAAAATTTCTCCCGGGGCTAGAGAGATGGCTCAGCGGCTAAGAGCACTGACTGCTCTTCCAAAGGTCCCGAGTTCAAATCCCAGCAACCACATGGTGGCTCACAATCATGTGTAATGTGATCTAATGCCCTCTTTTGGTGCGTCTGAAGACAGCTACAGTGTACTTAGATATAATGATAAATACATCTTTAAAAACATTTTTCTCCCTTCTGAATCAGTGTTCCGCCTATGAAATCTGAATTATATGACAGAAAGGGAGTGGAAGAGAATAATGATGATAATAAAGGACCTTCCCGACGGGGACGTCTAATCAGCCCTCCATCGTTTTCTGTTCCGTAAGCTCCTTTGTCATTCTTCTTAGACAAATGTCGAAGACAAATGTAAATGTCAATTTACACAGCAATTCAGGAACTGGAGTCATTCAGCAAGTCAATTCTGCTCTGATTGTACGTTAGTTAACTTTGCTAAAAGTTTTCCTAGAAAAGTGTTCGATTTCTATCTGGGTTTTAGAACTTTTTTGTATAGAGTTCTCATTTTTTAAAAAATCATGTTATTTTAGTGATTATCTCACTATTGTTAATTCTGTATATTTGTTTTCTCTGTTTTTCCTCACTGATTAAGTTAGTGTTTTTTTTTTTATTATGTTTATACTTAATAAAACTCAATCTTTTGTTTTAGTGGTTAGATCACAATTCTTTTACAGTCTCCTGATATGCTTCTGCCTTTATATTTGCTATTTCTCACCTTCTGATATGTTTCAGTTTATTTACATTTGGTTGGTTAGCTTTTATATTTGGGGATTTATGTTCTTTTTTTTATTGGCTCTGCTATTTCAGGTACATATTTCCTTTTATTCTTCTTAATAATTGTTTGTCCGGGGTATGGCCTTATCGAAGGCATGCAGCCGTCCTATCTGAATGTGGAAGCGGTGCAGTCAGGTCTAGTTGGTACCTGGATGTGGGAAGTACTTTTCTCTCTCTATGGAATCAGTCCATCGGAAAGATGAACGGGTTTAAAATAAAAACACTAAACAAAACAACAGCAAAATACTATAGACTGTGCACAAAATACTTTGGCACATGAAGAATTGAATCATTTGTAGGAAACAGATTGGATCTGGAGGTTATTGTGTTAAGTGAAATTAGCTATACAAAGAGCAAAAGATATCATGTACTTTCTTTTGTACATGAAAACTAAAATCTAAAAATAACTCCATTACCAAAATACAACAGATGACCTGATCACAGTGGATGTCTTCACGGAAATGGGAACGTGGTGGGGCAGGTCAGGCAGCAGATGGTATTTAGGGGAATGGATAGGCCAAGACATGACAGGTGTGCGTGTCAAACCCATTATCTATTACAATTAATATCATTGACTAATAACAACAAATATTTAATTATGTGTTTTGGGGCTTTTAACATTTTATAATTTTAGAAGCCTGGTATATATTTAATATGTACAACATGAGGACTTGATATAAGTATACTTTATGTGGTGGTTTCAACAATTGGGCAATAAACAATATCTACCATCTGACAGAGTTATCAATTTGTATGTCATGTGGTGAGAAGAGTTGATTCTGCTCTAATAGATTCCAGTGTAGATTTCAGTTCTAAAATATGTTGCTATGATCACGATGAAGTTTTATGTTGGCTAGTTTTATCATAACTTGACACAAGCTAGAAACATAAGAGAGCAGAGAGCCTCAAAAAATGTCTTAATTAGTGATCAATAGGGGAGGGCCCAGGCCATTATGGGTGGGGCCACCCCTGGGCAGGTGTTTCTGAGTTCTATAACCTGAGCAAGCCAGTAAGCAGCACCCCTCTGTAGCCCATGCTTCAGCTCCTGCCTCCAGGTTCCTGCCTTATTTGAGTTCTTGTCCTGACTTCCTTCAGTGATGAGCAGTTATGTTGGAGCATAAGCCAATTAACCCTTTCTTCCCCGTGTTGCTTTTCTGTATGTTATTTCATCATGGCAGCAGTAACCTCTACTAAGACATGTTGTATGTTAGAGCTCAAGAATTTATTCATAACGGAAAGTTTTTACCATTTGGCCAATATATTCCCATTTATTTTATACTGATTTCATATTTCCAGAAAAGCTATAATAAACATAGTACAAAGATCTTGCTTCATTCTTCAACATTTTGCCCACTGTTAATATCTTATATTATTATGCTATACAGGCAAAAGTAATAATTCAATGTTAGTATATCAATTACTATGGGTTGTTCTTCAAATTTTACTCAGATTTTTTTTCAGATATCCCCACTCAAGTCCCTTTTCTGTACCAACACCGAATCCAGGTCACCATGTTCACACTGCATTGCCAGATCTGTTCTCTGATCTGTGACAGACAGTTAAATATGTCTTTAACATTTCAATGAAGAAGAACCTTATTGGTAGTTCCAGTTTTGATTAAGAGGGTATTAGTTCTCTATTTTTGTCTAATAATAGAATCACCATTGCACATGCTCTGTGCATGCTTGGGAAGTCAATGTGTTCACTGTCATCACGGTGTAGGGTGTAGCATTTATTAACAATGCATGAGATCCATCTTCTCAATTATGGCATTGGGTCTTTTGTACTTGACTGTCTTGTGCTGAGAGGAATGTGTTAACATTCCATATTACAGTATGTTTCCTGACATTTCTCTCAATGCATAGAAGCTCAGAACTATTTGATTTCCATATTGTATTGTTGCTATTTAGCATTGAAAATCCTTTTTCATCACATTTAAAAACTCAAATTCTCTCTTGTCTGGTATCAGAAGCTCAGATGCCATTTTATTACCACTTTCATTTTCTGTTCTACCTTAAAACTTTTCTGATGGACTCAACAGTTAAAGAAAATGCAAAATGCAAAAAGCTTGTAACCCAAAATATCCAGGAAATCCAGGACACAATGAGAAGACCAAACCTAAGGATTATAGGCATAGATGAGAGTGAAGATTTACAACTTAGAGGGCCAGCAAACATCTTCAATAAAATTATGGAAGAAAACTTCCCTAACCTAAAGAGAGAGATGCCCATGAATATACAAGAAGCCTACAGAACTCCAAACAGACTGGACCAGAGCAGAAATACTTCCCGTCACATAATAATCAAAACACCAAATGTTCTAAACAAAGAAAGAATACTAAAGGCAGTAAGAGAAAAAGGCCAAGTAACATATAAAGGAAGACCTACCAGAATCACAGCAGACTTTTCACCTGAGACTATGAAGGCTAGAAGGTCCTGGGCAGATCTCATGCAGACTCTAAGAGAACACAAATGCCAACCAAAACTACTATATCCAGCAAAACTCTCAATCACCATAGATGGAGAAACTAAGATATTTCATGACAAAACCAAGTTTACCCAATATCTATCCACAAACCCGGCCCTAAAAAGGATAATAGGAGGACAACACCAATACAAGGAGGGAAACTTCACCATGGAAAAAGCAAGATAGTAACCTTTCATCAAACCCAAAAGAAGTTAAGCATTAAAATTTAAAAAATAACGTCAAAAATGATAGGAAGTAACAATCACTATTCCTTAATATCTCTTAACATCAATGGACTTAATGCCCCAATAAAAAGACACAGACTAACTGAATGGATACGTAAACAGGACCCTACATTTTGCTGCTTACAGGAAACACACCTCAGGGTCAAAGACAAACACTACCTTAGAGTAAAAGGCTGGAAGACAATTTTACAAGCAAATGGTCTCAGGAAACAAGCTGGAGTAGCCATTTTAATATCAGATAAAATTGACTTTCAACCCAAAGTCATCAAAAGAGACCCTGAGGGACACTTCTTGCTGGTCAAAGGAAAAATACAAAAAGAAGAACTGTCAATCCTGAACATCTATGCCCCAAATGCAAGGGCACCCTCTTTCGTAAAAGAAACTTTATTAAAACTAAAAGCACACATTGCACCTAACACAATAATTGTGGGTGACTTCAACACTGCACTTTCCTCAATGGACCGATCAGGAAAACAGAAACTAAACAGGGACACAATGAAACTAATTGAAGCTTTGGACCAATTAGATTTAACAGATATATATAGAACATTCTATCCTAAAACAAAAGAATATACCTTTTTCTCAGCACCTCATGGTACCTTCTCCAAAATCGACCATATAATTGGTCACAAGACAGACCTCAACAAATATAAGAAGATCGAACTAATCCCATGCCTCCTATCTGATCACTATGGAGTAAAAGTGGTCTTCAATAGCAACAGAAACAACAGAAAGCCCACATACACGTGGAAACTGAACAATACTCTACTCAATGATACCTTGGTCAAGGAAGAAATAAAGAAAGAAATTAAAGACTTTTTAGAACACAATGAAAATGAAAACACAACATACCCAAACCTATGGGACACAATGAAAGCAGTGCTAAGAGGAAAACTCATAGCCCTGAGTGCCTCCAAAAAGAAAATGGAGAGAGCATACATTACCAGCTTAATGACACACCTGAAAGCCTTAGAACAAAAAGAAGCTATTTCGCCCAGGAGGAGTAGAAGGCAGGAAATCATCAAACTCAGGGCCGAAATCAATCAAGTAGAAACAAAGAGAACCATACAAAAAATCAACAATACCAGGAGCTGGTTCTTTGAGAAAATCAACAAGATAGATAAACCCTTAGCCAGAATGACCAAAGGGCACAGAGAAAGTATCGAAATTAACAAACTTAGAAATGAAAAGGGAGATATAACAACAGAAACTGAGGAAATCCAAAAAATCATCAGATCCTACTACAAGAGCCTATACTCAACACAACTGGAGAATCTGGAGGAAATGGACAATTTCCTTGATAGATACCAAATACCAAAATTAAATCAGGACCAACTAGACCATCTAAACAGTCCCATAATGCCTAAAGAAATAGAAGGAGTCATAGAAAGTCTTCCAACCAAAAAAAGCACAGGACCAGATGGCTTCAGTGCAGAATTCTACCAGACCTTCAAAGAAGAGTTAACACCAATACTCTTCAAACTATTCCACAAAATAGAAACAGAAGGAACACTACCCAATTCCTTCTACGAAGCCACAATTACGCTGATACCAAAGCCACACAAAGCTCCAACAAAGAAAGAGAACTTCAGACCAATTTCCCTTATGAACATCGATGCAAAAATACTCAATAAAATTCTTGCCAACCGAATCCAAGAACACATCAAAACGATCATCCACCATGATCAAGTAGGCTTTATCCCGGGAATGCAGGGTTGGTTCAATATACGGAAATCCATCAATACAATCCACTACATAAACAAACTCAAAGAACAAAACCACATGGTCATTTCATTGGATGCTGAAAAAGCATTTGACAAAATTCAGCATCCCTTCATGCTTAAAGTCTTGGAGAGAACAGGAATTCAAGGCCCATACCTAAACATAGTAAAAGCAATATACAGCAAACCGGTAGCCAGCATCAAACTAAATGGAGAGAAACTTGAAGCAATCCCACTGAAATCAGGGACCAGACAAGGCTGCCCCCTTTCTCCTTATCTTTTCAATATTGTACTTGAGGTACTAGCTCGGGCAATTCGACAACATAAGGAGATCAAAGGGATACAAATTGGAAAGGAAGAAGTCAAACTATCATTATTTGCAGACGACATGATCGTCTACCTAAGTGACCCAAAGAACTCCACTAGAGAGCTCCTACAGCTGATAAACAACTTCAGCAAAGTGGCAGGTTATAAAATCAACTCAAGCAAATCAGTGGCCTTCCTATACTCAAAGGATAAGCAGGCTGAGAAAGAAATTAGGGAAATGACCCCCTTCACAATAGCCACAAACAGTATAAAGCATCTTGGGGTGACTCTTACCAAACATGTGAAAGATCTGTATGACAAGAACTTCAAGACTCTGAAGAAGGAAATGGAAGAAGACCTCAAAAAATGGGAAAACCTCCCATGCTCCTGGATCGGTAGAATCAATATAGTTAAAATGGCCATTTTGCCTAAAGCACTATACAGATTCAATGCAATACCCATCAAAATCCCAACTCAATTCTTCACAGAGTTAGAAAGAGCAATTATCAAATTCATCTGGAACAACAAAAAACCCAGGATAGCTAAAACTATTCTCAGCAACAAAAGAAAATCTGGGGGAATCAGTATCCCTGACCTCAAGCAATACTACAGAGCAATAGTGTTAAAAACTGCATGGTATTGGTACAGTGACAGGCAGGAGGATCAATGGAACAGGATTGAAGATCCAGAAATGAACCCACACACCTATGGCCACTTGATCCTCGACAAAGAGGCTGAAAACATCCAATGGAAAAAAGATAGCCTTTTCAACAAATGGTGCTGGTTCAACTGGAGGTCAGCATGCAGAAGAATTCGAATTGATCCATCCTTGTCTCCTTGTACTAAGCTCAAATCCAAATGGATCAAGGACCTCCACATAAAGCCAGACACTCTGAAGCTAATAGAAAAGAAATTGGGGAAGACCCTTGAGGACATCGGTACAGGGAGAAAGTTTCTGAACAGAACACCAATAGCGTATGCTCTAAGAGCAAGAATTGACAAATGGGACCTCATAAAATTACAAAGTTTCTGTAAGGCAAAGGACACCATCAAGAGGACAAATCGGCAACCAACAAATTGGGAAAAGATCTTCACCAATCCTACATCAGATAGAGGGCTAATATCCAATATATATAAAGAACTCAAGAAGTTAGACTCCAGAAAACCAAACAACCCTATTAAAAAATGGGGTACAGAGTTAAACAAAGAATTCTCACCTGAAGAACTTTGGATGGCAGAGAAACATCTTAAAAAATGCTCAACTTCATTAGTCATTAGGGAAATGCAAATCAAAACAACCCTAAGATTTCATCTTACACCAGTCAGAATGGCTAAGATTAAAAATTCAGGAGACAGCAGGTGTTGGAGAGGGTGTGGAGAAAGAGGAACACTCCTCCACTGCTGGTGGGGTTGCAAATTGGTACAACCACTCTGGAAATCAGTCTGGCGGTTCCTCCGAAAACTGGGTACCTTACTTCCAGAAGATCCTGCTATACCACTCCTGGGCATATACCCAGAAGACTCCCCACCATGTAATAAGGATACATGTTCTACTATGTTCATAGCAGCCCTATTTGTAATTGCCAGATGCTGGAAAGAACCCAGGTATCCCTCAACAGAAGAGTGGATGCAAAAAATGTGGTATATCTACACAATGGAGTACTATTCAGCCATTAGAAACAATGAATTTATGAAATTCTTAGGCAAATGGATGGAGCTAGAGAATATCAAAATAAGTGAGATAACCCAGACTCAAAAGGTGAATCATGGTATGCACTCACTAATAAGTGGATATTAACCTAGAAAACTGGAATACCCAAAACATAATCCGCACATCAAATGAGGTACAAGAAGAAAGGAGGAGTGGCCCCTGGTTCTGGAAAGACTCAGTGAAACAGTATTCAGCAAAACCAGAACGGGGAAGTGGGAAGGGGTGGGTAGGAGGACAGGGGAAGAGAAGGGGGTTTGCGGGACTTTCGGGGAGTGGGGGGGCTAGAAAAGGGGAAATCATTTGAAATGTAAATAAATTATATCGAATAAAAAAAAAGAAAAAAAAGAAAAAAAACTTTTCTGAATCATGTTTGTTTTGGTATTTCTTCTGTAAAGCATAAAAGCAGGTCTTTCTTTGAGAGCTTAAGTGGGTATTTTTTATTTCTTTAACAGGTAACAAAAGTTCATTCATATTTATTGTTAGAGTTGTCACATGTGGTCTTAGTGCTTTAAAATTATTTTATAGGCATTATATTATGCCAGATAAAATGGCAAAATTAGTTCTTAATGTGTTATATTTTCTTTGCTATTAAAATATTGTTATTTTCATATTTTGGAACATTTGGTTGGTTTTTTGTTTTTGTTTTTTTAGTTTGTTACTTAATCCTTTACTATCTAGCTTTTGAGTGTGAAGTCATATTCTTTAATACCCACACTCAATGAGTTTGATTTTCCTATCAATTCATTACCACCCTCTGTTTTGATTGCAGAGCATACATCTAATTACTTTTTCATCTTGTTCTTACCTTGTTCTTCATTTGACTAAATATACTAAGCATTTACCATCAATTCTTTTTTTAGACATTTTCTTTTTTAAGATTTATTTATTTATTTTAAAGAGTTATTATGCATAGTATTCTGCCTAAATGTATACCTGCAAACCAGAAGAGGGCATCAGATTTCATTACGGATGGTTGTTAGCCACCATGTGGTTGCTGGGATTTGAATTCAGAACCTTCACAAGAGCAGTCAGTACTTTTAACTGCTAAGCCATCTCTTCAGCTATCAATTAATTCCTTTTGTGTTGTTTCTCTAATTGTCTCTTGGTTGGGTTAATCTCATCATCCTATTAGAAGCACATACAATAGACCCTGAAGACCTTTTACATTTAGAATGTCTACATCTTTAATATATGAGAGACTGCTTGGCTAGATAGGAAATCTTTTCATACTGTGTTCCTATGAACATGGTAAGCATGAATGTGTGCCCAGGTGGCAGTCAAATAGAGAATTTGACATTGTCTGGAAGGCTGTCAAAAACATCTATATGAATATTTAACCTTAGTTCACTCAGTATTAATTTTACAACTTTTTTTGGACCTCATGCTACATTCATGTAACATTCGCAGAACTTGTTTCTGTTAAGAATTGTCTTTTAGGGTGAACACACTGAAGCTTTAAAATGCCGTGTATCACAAGGCACGTGGAAGAAGAGACTTGGGAAGAAAGTGAAGGGTCAAGTTTAATTTGATGGCACAGAAAACATTAGTCTGGCAAGAGCAGACACTTGAAATAACATGGGAATTGTGTACAGTGAATATCACACAGCCTCTGTAAGTAGGACGAAGGCATATATCTGTAAGTCAGCAACCGGGGGCAAAAAAGGAGTGAAATACTGACCCAAAACAACACAAGGTATCTTTCAGAAGAAGCATTGGATTATTTAATCCAATAGAGCTTTGTTTTTTAAATGACTAAAAGACTCAGGTGAAGTGGAAACTTTTAGTTTTTTTGAAAGTCAGTTATGTTAAATGATGTTTTGCTGGGTACACAGGTGAAAGGATGTTTTGCTAAAGCAAACATGTGAAAGGACACTCCATGAAGGAGTATAAATATGCCTCCACAGACACTGGGAGATGAGCACTGGGCCTTGGTTTAGCTTGCTCTGCCTTTCTATTCTTCACTAACGACACGCATGTATTGGTTTGCCTTACACAGCATTGTTGACCTCCACTAGTGGTGACTTCAAAGAACTGCTTGTGGGTTTCCAGCTTGAAGCAGCCTTGCCTGGGGCCAGTTAGCAAGCCTTTTGGTTTCTTCAGGATTGAACAGGCAGCTGCTGGTTTGTGCCTGGTGTCTGCCTTCCAGGAGGACTGGACAGAAGCTACTGAGTCGTATTTGGTGTTTGCTAGAGGACTGAACTGCTGTCAAAGAAGATCGAGCTCATCCCCAAGGAACAGGTCCATTTCCCCCATATCCTGATAACTTTTCTCTTCTACTACCTCCGGTGGGTGGTGGGCAAGAGGAGAGGTAGAATGCTTATTAAAGTAGGTTGCAAAAAAATTATGTCTACACTCAGGATTTACTGATTTATTTTATTTCACTTAAAAAGCCAAATGTCATCTATTTTATGTTTCAACTAAAGACAACACACATGTTTTGATGAATTTTCCTTTTTGTTATGCCCAACTAGACAGGGTCATCTTCAAGGTAAATTATGATTGTCAAATTGGCGCTGTAGTTTAGTGGTAGGGCACTTCCTAGCAATGTGTGAAGAAGTGTGAGGCCCTGGGTTTAAGCACAGTAACTAAAATTAAAAAAAAAAAAAGGGAAGAAAAGATTATTCTTACCTTTGATACTCCATGATGTTTAAGAAAATCTTGTCTTCTTAAGAAGATTTCTGTGGTGGAGCAAGACTGACAATCCCATAATATCCTTCTTTAATGAGCTTTCTGCAATGGAAGGTCACAGAGTTTAATGGGATTAATTTGGCTGACAGAGTTAAGTTTAAACGGAACTGCTGCGCCTGCGCCAGCCGGGGTGAATTGTGGCAGGCAAAGACTTGAATCCTGCCAATTTTGTACAGGAATGAGGTTCTGTCAGTGGTAGTGATTTTGTGTGAAAAGTAGCTCTCAAGTGCTGGTTCCTGAGACGACAAATAGATGGGTTCAACTAAATATTCCTAGTCTTTTATGGGGGAAAAATTCCTTGACACCTCCAGGATCTCCCGGGCGACCTGGGAGACCCACTTACAATGTGTACTAAAAGGGCAATCTGGTTTAGGAGATATGGCTTCCCTGTTGTGAATGCAGCCTTGTGATCCCTGATTTCCCTGCTCTTCTTTCCCCCTTCACTTTCTATTTTGTTTGGACTTAAGTTTAATAGCATTTTCTTGGTGCCGCATGTGCCTGGAAGGTGTGGTGATGCCATCAAATACCTAAAGTCTCTGAAGCAGTCACTAGAGCGGTGGCTCTCAACCTTCCCAATGCTGCGACCCTTTAATACAGTCCCTTGTGTTGTGGTGACCCCGCCAACCCTCAAGTTATTTTCATTGCAACTTCATACCTGTAAATGTTCTACTGTTATGCATTGTAACATAAATAACCGTTCTCTGAAGGTCTTAGGCGGCCCCTGTAAAAAAGTTGTTTGAGCCTCAGAGGGGTCAGAACTCCCAGGTTGAGAGCCCTGCTCTAGATCAGGGTGGACCCATGCTCAAATCACTCAAGACAGCTTCCGCCCCAGAGAGGCAGCTGCCGTTAATTCTTTACTCATGTACCTGAGTTGAGGGCTGAATCAAGCCCTCTAAAGAGTACCTACCGCGTCGGTAGGCATTGGTTGTGATAACAGAAGTGTTCCATATGAGTTATCGTTATCACGTATCAATATGAGTTATCAGTAAGGCATGGATGCTATCTTCTCTACCTGTTCGCTTATCCAGATTCCAGGCTTCCTGGCTTTGAGTTAAATGAATCAGGTTGAAAGGAGGGGTGAAGGAAAGAGGAGGCTATGTAGACCAAACCATGGCACAGAGTATGTCCTCCTAAGGCATGGAAGAGTGGACACAGATTGCCTTTAGGTTTGGAAATGGAAGCAAAGCGGGCGGTGGTACTATGCAGTGTCAAGTGAGGAGAGGAACATGTTTGGAGATGTAAGTGAGGAAGTTCATAGATACTTAGGGCACTGATGGGACCTTTAGTACAAATGTCAGGCCAAGGAACCACAGGGATTGGGAAAAGAACCTTTTATTTACTTATAGAAATTATTAAAAAAAACTGGACTATGGTATGAGTTTGATAGTTTACTCTGGATAAATATTCTCTTATTCATTTTTAAAAATAAAATCAAATAAATAAATTCTCTTATTTATTTTTACTTTAAGTATATGAGTGTTTTGTGGGCATATATGTCTGTGTACCACATGTATGCCGTATGCTTGGTGCCCTTAGAGGCCAGAAGAGGGCATCAAATTCCCTGGAACTTGAGTTAAGGATGGTTGTGAGCTGCCATGTGAGTGATGGAAACTGAACTCCAGTCTTCTGGGAGAACAACCAGTGCTTGTAACCATGGGGCCATGTCTCTGATCACCACTCTTTAAGATATTTTTGACATTGTAATATAATCAAACATTTCCCCCACCAATCCTTTCCCCCTCCAAAGCCTTCCACACACTCTTCCCTGTTCTCCTTGCAACTCATGGGTCTCATTTTTCATTAATTGTTAACTCAGGCATGCATCTTTAATAGCATGTCATTTCTTTATTTTTGTCCACCAGCATTTGAGGTACTTTAAATGTTTGAATTTATGCTTTTTCTTCTTAGAGGACATTTATATTATAATTTTGGGATCAATTCTGTTGTTGGTGGGAGTTTTCCTCTAAGGATTTGACCCCAATGTGTTGACCTGTATTTTACCTTAAAATACAGTCGGTGAAACTCTGTTTCCTGGAACTTAGAAATTCTAATTATTCAACACTCTATTCCTTACTTATTAATTCATTGATGAGGAATTAAAAGTTCCTTTTAAAAGAGTTGGGCAGAGGGTGAGTCTAATGGGCTCTGAGCCTGTATAGTTGTCAACTCCAGACCAATTTTTTAGGGAGGGGTGATCTGGGGAGAAAAAAGGGAAGATAAAAAAAATTAGGAGAGGATGAACGACAAATTAGCTCTGGTAGAAAATGTACATTTAACATCAGAGAATAATTAATCAGATTATAATCTAACTGTTAAATGGGAAAAAAGGTGTAAAAAATATTGGATATTCATAACATTTGAGTGAAAAAATAATCAGTCTGTTCCCCTAACAGGGTCACCTGAAAATGTTAATTAGTTATGTGTGCTTCTAAAATGAAGAGGAAGTGTGTTTTATACACTTATATGACCTTTCCTATTCTGATGCTCCAGATGTCTCCCAGAGCTTTATTTTCCCCATGCTTTTCCTTTACTCTCCAGGACTTCTCTAAGTTGTCTGGCTCCCCCCCCCCACCCCCCCATCCCCCAGACTGCAGGGGACAGCATCTTTTAATTCCATCTCACAATTCCTTCTACTGACTTTTGATTTTTGATAGGCATTTTTGGTAGAGTTAAACATTTTTCCTTGACATAAAAACAACAACAACAATAGCAACAGCAACAAACAAGTTACTGCTTAGGAAGTGAACTCTTTTCTGGCCCTCACTGATGCTAGGGAGAAAGAACTCAGTGATCATTCAATTTGGGGCTATTGGGTAACACATTTTTGGGTCTTGTTGCTTTTACAATTTCGTGTTTATATTTAGTTTCTGCAGGATTGACTGTGATGTGGTTGGCTACAGTTATCTCATCTACCACATTTAGAAATATTTCATCCACAATTTATTCTACCTCATACTTTCAATTTCTCTTCTCTCATGGAGGGGTGGCTCCCATAGGAACTTAATAAACCTTTTGATAATGTCCCACAGCGCTCAAGAATGCCATTAGTTTTATATTTTCCCCCATAATTTCTCTCCTATTTTCCTGTAATAACTAATGTGTGTGTGTGTGTGTGTGTGTGTGTGTATGTGTGTGTGTGTGTAGGCCAGAGGACAATCTGAGGTGTTGTTATTCAGTACTCACCTTTTGTTGTTGCTGTTTGACACACTGAAATTTTCACTGGTCTATAATTTACCAGGTTGGCTAAGCTGGCTGGCCAGTGAGTTTTCAGGATCCTTCTGTCTCTACTTCAGCAGTGCTGAGATTGCAAGCATGCTTTCATTCCCATTCTTTATTACGTGGGTTCTGGAGAGCCAACTCGGATCCTTCTGTTTGAAAGGCAAAGGCTTCACCAAAGTCATTGTCTCCCCATTCTCTTTGATTCATGGGTCACTTTCTTCTTTTCTCTCTCCTCTGATGCTTACCACATCTAGTAATGTTTATTTTTCAGATACAGAGGGATGGGAATATTGTTGCATGCCTGAGGGTCTAGGTTTAATTCCTAGCACTGAAAAAAAGTAAGACACACACACACACACACACACACACACACACACACACACACACAATTAATGCAAATTGCCATATAACTGACAAAAGCCACTTAAGAAGTAAGAATTTATTTTGGCTCATAGATTGAGGGTATTGTCCATAACAGTTGGGGATTGTGTTGTAGTGAGAAGGGTACTAGCTGTAGAGGTAAAGACAGGAAACAGCTGTCCACATGGAGTATGGGATGCGTAATGCTATTGTTTGCTTTCTTGTCTACATCTAATCTGGGATTCTAGCCCAGGGGTACATTTCTCAAGAAAATTAGGATATGAAGATCATGGATATGAATTAAAACTTTGAGCATTTATTTAATTTTCTACCCATACTGGTTAATCTTGTCAACTTGATGAGTTCTAGACTTGATGAGCTCTAGAATTACCTAAAAGAAAGTGATGGGGGATTCTCTTGATTATAATAATTGAGGTGGTAAGATGTCCGCCCCCCATCTAGTATGGACAGTGTGGTTTCCTAGCTACAACCCTAGCTATAAAAATGGAGAATGGGGGTGGACAGTTGCATGCATTTATAGTTCATGCAATGTGACCATGTTCTCTTGCAGGACTTTCCTTCCATGATGGACTGGGCCCTTTAACTGTGAGCTAGAGTAATCTTTTTCTACCTTTAGGTTACTGCCTGAGTTCCTGCAGATTATTCATTCTGTCATGGCAACAGGAAAAGAAATTAAGATAATTCCTCCCAGAGAATCTGTATGCTTTTGCCAACACATATAGAGAAGAAGCTTGGTAAAATGTGACAAGTTGATAAGAATGAGTTAGAAGGTTGACCTTGTGTATTGAAGTACATTACCACCTCATTTTCCTAATTATGCATTTAACTTTGTACAACATTGGTTTCTGGGAGAATGTATGTAGGACACGTAGCAAAATATCTATAAAACAAGTTCAAATATGACCTCTATTAACTACATGACCTTGACCAATTTGCTTAAACTCTACTTCTCAATTTTATCATTTAGATTGAGACTAAAAGTATTTAAGCACAGTATATTATTAGACTATGAGGAAAAGAACACCTGTGTACAACCTTCCATTTTAGTAAAATGAAGTTGAAAATTTGGCTCAATTATGTGGGTGAAATGGATGTTTACCAAATGAATAAATAAAAAAGACAGAGCCTTATCTCATGTCACACATTTAAGATATATTAAACAACACTATTTGCATGAAAATTATGAAATAAGAGAGAAGTTTTTATAAATATCAGAATATTCTATTAAATGTCCAGATCTAGAAACAACAAAGGGAAAATTACAAATTTGAGTATGGAATGTTTGAAAACTCTAGAGAAGTAAGAAAGAAAGGCTATGAGAATGCACTTTCTTTCTTTCTTTCTTTCTTTCTTTCTTTCTTTCTTTCTTTCTTTCTTTCTTTCTTTCTAAAGATTTATTTGTTTTTATGTAAGTACACTGTTGCTGTCTTCAGACACACCAGAAGAAGGCATTGGATCCCATTACAGATGGTTGTGAGCCACCATGTGGTTGCTGGGAATTGAACTCAAGACCTCTAGAAGAGTAGTCAGTGCTCTTAACTGTTGAGCCATCTCTCCAGCTGGAGAATGCATTTTCTGGTTTTGTCTGTTTGTTTGTTTGAGACAGGGTTTCTCTGTGTAGCCCTGGCTGTCCTAGAACTCACTCTGTAGACCAGGCTGGCCTCGAACTCAGAAATCTGCGTGCCTCTGCCTCCCAGAGTGCTGGGAATACAGGCGTGCGCCACCACCGCCTGGCTGGAGAATGCATTTTCAACTAGAAGAATAAATCAGTAAGAAAAGGAAAAGGATCTCTCTCCCATCTCTCTCTCTCTCTCTCTCTCTCTCTCTCTCTCTCTCTCTCTCTCTCTGACACAGACAGACAGACAGACAGACAGACAGACACACACACACACCTGCAACAACAAAGGTAAAAAGAATAGAGTCTTTGATGAACTGAATATCCAACGATCATGGTGAAAAGATGTGAGACTGGACAGATGGCTAAGCAGTGTAAAGTCCTGGCTGCAATTTGAGAAGACTTGGATTTGATTCTCAGCAGCCACATAGTGTCAAATCAGTCACTCCAGCCCCATGGAATCTGATGCCTTTTTCTGGCCTTCTTGGGCACTGCACTCATATGATGCACAGACATCATGCCAAACCTCCATTATGGTGTTTCATAAAGACTTGTGAAAACATAAGGTGATACATACCTTATAATCCCAATAATCTGGAGACTGAGTTAGGAGGATCATGAACTTGAGGCTATCCTGAACTATGTAATGAGACCATGGCTCAGAAAAAGAGAAATAAAAACAAAAATGGTGGAGTTGGTGTTCTTCTTGTGCTAATACTTCAGAGGTGGGGCAAGAGGGTCAGGAGCTTAAGGGCATCCTTAGTTATAGTGAGTTCAAGGCTACACTGGATGACTAACGAATCTTCCCTTGTTAGGTTTGACTATCAGCTTTACACAGCTTAGAATCATACAACAGAGACATTTTCTAGACAATATTGGTCTGTGGGCATGCCTTTAGGGGTTTGTCTTAATTGTTAATTTATGTAAGAGGACCCAGCCCACTGTGATCTGTACCATCCCTGCACTGTCCTAGGCTGTATAAGGAAGCTATAGCTGGGCATGAGATGGTGTCAGTGACCTGGTAGAATTCCTTCCCTGGTTTTGTTTTACTTTATTGACTGTCAGCGAGCTTCCAAGTTAGAAAAAATGCTGCCTTCAAGTTCCTGCTTGAGTTTATGTCCATTGATTTCCATCAGTGATGACCAATGACCTGAAGTATAAGCCAAACAAATCCTTTCTTGCCCTCAGTTGCTGTTGGTCACAGCATTTTATCACAGCAACAGAAGCCAGAACAAAGATGGTTTAAAAAAAAATCAAACAAAAATACGCACTTGGATATAAGAAAAGAACATTGTTTTTATGGTGAAGGAAAAATAAACGATATAGATGGTTTTCCTTTAAGGGCAATTGTGATAAATGCAATGGTAAAGTCAATTTGTGGTAAAATGTAAAACACACATACTCATAAGAAGCAATTTCACTTCTAGAAATATGTATATGTTTAGAAATGAAGAAAATGAAAGTAGCAACCACTAATTCAAATGTAACTTTGATACAATGAGCAGTTCAGGCTGGATTCTTGTTCCATATACTTTGTGTTATTATGTATTCAAATCACGACATTCTTCAATGTTCTGAAAGGCAGAAAGAAGACAATATGTATGAGGCAAAGTATAAGAACAGTGATATGAGTTTCTATCATGATTACATCCTGGTTTTATGATAGCATGTGTTACATAAAAGACATTATAAATAATGCAATTCACAAACAACAAATACATTAAAATTTGTTTGATTATTGACTATGGATTGAATACAATAGCCCACACCAAAGGAAACACAGGTGACTCAAATATTAGGTGACTTATTTATTTCCTAAGGATGAGGAGTGATATTTTGAACAAACTGAGACATGTTATGTCAATTGCTAAGTCATCTGGTGAGGACAGCAGTTGCTATAGCAATCCAGAGAAGGAACCACTACATGCTAGCTTCTGTGTCAGGCATTCTCTGATTTCTGCTCCCTTGAATTTCTCTAATTTCTTTATCTAATGTTACCCATGTGGCCCAGTACTACAGCTGTGGCTGTTGATTCATCTGGTATACAACTGAGGCATCCATTCCTTCTGGCTCAGGTTTAAGTCCCTATTGTTCCTTTCCAATTATGATCACCTCCTAAAATAAACTACAGACTAGAGACACCAGAGAGAAATGTGGTGCTTTTCCCTGTAAGGCTTGCTGACCCTGTTTCTAGAAGCATACTTTATCAATAATAAATTTCCTTTATAATCTAAACAGGATCCTAGTCACACTGCTGAGGGCAGGCTCCGAGCTAGACTTTAACACCAGCAATCCCACTTCTTAGCTGTGTGCCATTGATAGTCTATGGTTACCTGTTTTCATCTCATTCTCCATAATCTAGAGACAATTATATTTTCTTCATGTACTTTCAATGAAGACCAAATAAGTCAATATATATTACAAAGTATTTAGTATAGTAGCTGGCATAAATAAAAGCCTTAAATTATAGCTGCTGGAAGAAGCTTTAGTTAGTAGGTATTTCTGTTGGTCCCTTCTTCTTCATGAAACTATGTGTTTGTGCAGGGATGCTGGCTGTGGCTCCCTCCTGGACAATCCTAACAGATAACGAAGCAGAGTAAACCGTATGTTAGCTTCTGTCACTTTTTTTCCCTTTTTTATTAGCCTGACTCTTTGCTGCTGGCTTTAAGTACCAGTGTCGAGCTTCTAACTGAGCAATGCAGCTGTGGTTTCGGGACTCAGCTCAAGAAATGTGGAAGCTCCTCTGGGAGGAGTGAGGGAGACATCAGTGAGTTTTGATGGAAACAAATGAAACAAATAAACAGAGGCAACAAAACACATTTTTCTGAGACTCTTTGACCAGCAAGTAAAAGTAGCTAGATAATGACGAGTTTGATTATCAATAGACTAATTCAACTTAGTTTTCTTTTTTTATATTTTAATTTGTTTACATTTCAAGTGTTATCCCCTTACCCAGTTCCCCCCTCTCCCGGAAACCCCCTCTCCAATCCCCTCTCCCCCTGCTTCTATGAGGGTGTTCCTCCATCCACCCATCCACTCCTACCTCCCCACCCTCGATTCCCCTACACTGGGGCATCTATCAAACCTTCATAGGACCAAGGACCTCTCCTCTCACTGATGTCTGACATGGCAATCCTCTGCTACATATGCAGTCAGAGCAAAGTTTACTCCTTAGTTGGTGGCTTAGTCCCTGGGAGCTCTGGTGGGTCTGGTTGGTTGTTCTTCCTATGGAATTGCAAATCCCTTCAGCTCCTTCAGTCCTTTCTCTATCTCCTCCATTGGGGACCCTGCACTCAGTGCAATGGTTGGCTGCAAGCATCTGATTCTGTATTTGTAAGGCTCTGGCAGGGCCTCTCAGGAGATAGCCATATCAGGCTCCAGTCAGTACAACTTAGTTTTTTTGTTTGTTTGTTTTGTGTGTGTGTGTGTGTGTGTGTGTGTGTGTGTGTGTGTGTGTGTATGTGTGTGTTTGTGATGACATCTAGGCTGGACTCAAACTTGAGATGCTCCTGCTTCTGCCTCCCAAGCACTGGAACTGCAGATATCTGCCATTACACCTAATTTTAAAAGAATGCAATGAGGACACAGAATTTTGGCATATTGTTGTCATGGAAACAGATGAAAAGAGCCAAGAAAGACAGGATGATAAAAGAGTAGAATGAAAAAGTAAGATTGTAAGAGTACAAGAGAGTTTTCCTAACTGTCTCCATGGTTGATAGGGTAGGAATGTCTCCGTCAGAACTCAGAATTAAAACCTCATTGGGATTTAATAAGAGGATTAGGTTACCAGACAGAGTCTTCATCAATGGGTTCATCCATTCCTAGATTAGCAGATAGGTAAGTCACTTCATCATTTCAAGAGTGGCTTTGTGATAAGACGGATTTTGACTTTATCTCTCATATGTACTCACTGTATGGCCTTTTCCTTGAGGACCATGCCAAGAGTGCCTATCAATAGGTTGTATACCAGAGATGGCCTGTCAGTCTTGGCCTTCCAAGATACCAATATTGTAAGATAAACTCCTTTTATAAGTTACCCCACGTCAGGCTTTCTGTTCTATTATAGAAGCAGAAAATAAACTAGGTCTTCCTTTGCTTTCAAACAGATGTGTATCCATCACAAATCTTATTGTTTGAATAAATATAGAAGAATAGAATGTAAGAGATTTAAAGACTATCTTCTTTCTGAATGACTATTTTATATTTTATTGACTAAAATCATTAAACATTTTCTAGACCTTAAGGAGGCACATTTTGTTATGTTGACTGTTGCATAGTTACTGTGATTACTAATTTAAATGATCAATTTGGCTTCTTTTGAACATATTGATTTATATGCTCCCTAGGCAGAAAAACATGGAATATGTCATTGGGGTTGGGTGTTTCCTATCAGTCTAGTAAATTTCATGCTTAATATAGACATGTTTATCAGAAAAAGCAGAAGACCATTGGAATTTCATGACTTCTGAGAGTGAGCTTCATTGTGAGATTGAGTCAAGAGCTACAGGATTCTGAAATGCCTTTCATGTTGGAAAACAACAATCTTGATGCTGGCATGTGTTCACCGACTTTGCTTCTCAGTTTCAAACTATATGTCAGGTTCAAACAGTTAAGCACACCAATCTGTGACTCATTTCCTTCAGTTCCTGACTCATAATTCTTCCTGTTCATTCAGATCTAGGCAAAAGGTTTTAAGATAAACTTCCTTGAAGTGCCTGGCATTCTTTTGTAAGGAGGTAGGGAGGCACTTAACACTCCCATTGTTTTTCAGGTATGTATTGCTTTTGATAGGCAGCATTGTGACTGGCCATTGAGTACTACCCACAGGGTTCAAGTCTCTCTTAGTTTCCATTCTTCCAATTGTGTTTTCCATTAGTCTCCAGGATGATGCAAATTAACTTTCTTGGAACCAATCAGAAGATCCTCTGTGGGAAACTAGCAAATCTGAGCCAACTATCAAAGTTTCCTTTTAATTTTGTTCCTTTTCGCAATTTCCTTTCCATTAGCTATCTGCCAGTTACCCCACCCACTTGGGAGATTCAGTTTGCAATTGCAGTGTTACTTTTCTCCTTTCTTATATCTTGATGTCCTACTGTCAGCCAGATTAGATGCAGAACAGGGCTGATAGAACCATTCCTAAAGGAACACGGCAGTTGAACTGAAAACAAAGAGCAGATGTTGAAGTAGCAAACTTGGATTCACTCTGTAACCAGAATGTATAAAAGACATTATCTTGATGTCTATGGGCAAACTTAATTACCCTATCTCAATCTCATGTTTTCTATTTTGGGAAAAAAAAATCTTAGGAGGAAATGGGGTTGAAAGGACAGGAAAGAATAAAAACTAGGAAAGAATTTTATGCAACTGTGGACTTTAAAAGAAGCCAGAACTGAGGGTGAAGAGAAAGCTCACTCAGTAAAGCTTGCTGTGTTAGCTCGAGGATCTGAGTTTGGACCCTTAGCGCCCACATGAAAGTTGGTGAGGCAGTATGCACCTATAAGCCCACTGGTCCCAGGATGGTGAAGGTAGAGAGAATGGACAGAGACAGATGGACCTTGGATGCTCAGTGGCCAGACAACGTGGCCCAAATGTAAGCTCAAAATCCAAGTGTAGCTCAAAACTAAGGTGGAGACCAATATCAAAAGACATCTGAGGTTGACCTCTGACCACCCCTTCTCGTATGTACAGCTGAGAGCCAATGCAGATATATTTGAAAAGAAAAAAAAAAAGAAGCCAATTCTAAATTGGGGTATATTTTCTAGTGGTGGCTGTGCTTGCCTGTAATGAACAATGTACTCTCCTTAGCCAGAGTGAATTGGATTTGTAAGAACTAAGCTTAGAGAAAACTAGAGTCTTAAGTTCAAGACATTGTCCATCTTGGCTTATTCAGTGAGTCAACACAAGATCAGTTTGAAGGAAACCTCCCATAGTGTCTCCTACTGAACACAGACAGCTTTATTTAGTGAGGATTTTAAATCCTCAACTAACAACAATCAAAAACACATAGCAGGGGAAGATAGAATTGCACAGCTGGTCTTGAGCATCTTCTGCGAACATAGCTTCTTTTTGACAGCATTGTAATAAACAGTGATGGTTAGAAAGCCCATCTGAGAATATGCTAGAAATAAAGAAGATAAAAGTACAAAGCAAAAAAGGTGTTCATAGGGGTCAGGGCATATCCTATCAACAAAGCAAGTGGATTGCCACCCTGCCTCAACCCTGTCCCAAAGATTGCTTCCACTGAAATCACTTGTATATAACTGTGCCTTAAGTAGTGTGGGTACAGAAGGTCACCTTAGGTCATGCTAGTATCAGACATTAGGGGACACAATAAAGGTACTGAAAGAGTCTATATTCACTGTTTCTGAATTGCTCTCAGAAACTTCTCCATCCAAGGGAATGTCCCTTCTGGTCCAGGTAGATGCTGAGATATGTATGTCCTTGGCAATGAATTCTTCTGTCATGCTGTGAATATTTTCTTGCCTTTGCAAAATGAATGGTTTCCCCCCCTTGTGATGACTCAAAACAATCTCTTCACTTCTCCTTAGTGATCCTGATTTTGATAAGAATCTAGTTTATTTGTTCTAAATCCCAGAGGTCAGCTCACAGTGTTCTTCAAAGTGAGTCATAACTGAACGTTAAATGCATTACCACGTCCTTAATGAGAAGGTGGGTGGGTGTGAGATCTCTCTGTAGTTCATATGATTCACAAGAAAGAAATGGAAAGGGCTTGTGGAACAGAATCAATGCTCCAATCGACTGTGCCTTCTCTTGGTAATCACAAGACCCCAATCTTCTTTGGGCTTATCCAGTCAATGAAAGATCAGTTCCTGTGGCAGACCATTTTACATAAATGCATGAGCCAGTAACTGGAATGTGTGAGCATCTCTCAGCTGCAGGAATAATAATTTTTACTTTGCAATATTTTTTGGAACATAGGCCATCCTAAAAAAGTTTCCAGGGTCTTAAAGTACAATGGGATTGGCAGCTATGGCAGATGACTGACCTGATGTTAGCATCTGGGAGCCTGAAGGGGGGGGGGAATGTTGGAAAATCTTATCAAGCTGAAATGGAAATTTCTGGTTTCTTTGGAAACTCAGTTGTGTCATGTGATGTTTTTCTAGAAGCTCTCTTGTGAGAGGATGTTTTACTGAAACAGACACTTGAGATTGCACGTGGTATTTAGAAAGAATATAAATATAACCCCACAGGCAGTGACAGGTAGCTTTAAAAAAATATATATACACACACACACACACACACACACACACACACACACACATATATTTAATTTTTATTTCATGTGCATTGGTATGTCTGTGAGGGCATCAGATCTCCTGGAACTGGAATTACAGATAATTGTAAGCTGTCATGTGGGTGTTGGGAATTAAACTCAGATTGTCTGGAAGAGCTGTCAATGTTCTTAACCACTGACCCATCTCTCTAGCATTTTAGAGGATGCTCTTGCATTGCAATGCCTTGCAACTTCTCTGGTCTTAGATGGTCTTCACTTCATGGAGAGAAATGCATCTAAGAACTTCTCATAGTATTCTGACAGATTCTTGACGCTTCCACTGACTGGTGCCAATTCTGTGGAGCCTTATGGCTTCTGCTGGATCAAGCCACTGCTACCAATTCATGTTTGTTTTTGCTATTGGACTGGACTGCTGATATCCTAAAACAAAGATTGGAATCGCACAAAGAACTACTTCTAAATAGGTCCACAACTCCCTTTTCCTATTAACATTCTTTTTCTGCTACCTTTGGTTGGCAGGCTAAAAGGGAGAGTGAAACATTTAAGAACCCCAATTAAAGTAGATTTTGAAAAATCTAAGCCTACATTAAGCCATGCTATATCTCAGATAGACAGTGACAAAACGTTAGGTCTGTGAATTTATAATGAACATCAACTGACTCCATTGAGACTTTGAGCAAACATATTCCTTCTCATTAATACAATGCTATTATCTCATCTTGCTATTTCTCCAATCATTTCAGCTTGTACTTACAGTCTGGAAATAATCCCCAAAGGCAGTGGGGTTTAACTTACAATAAAATCCCAGAATAAGAAATTAAGAATTTTAGTTCTTTCCTTTAGAACAGAACTTAAGGTTGTGAAGAAAAATTGAACCAATGATAGACCCAGGGTTTTTTATGAACAGTCATAGAGCCTGTGCTTGTCAGTGTTCAGAACAATGTCTGAATGTGTCTGAAATATTTTAGGTCCTTTAAGAACTACTAGTTTTTCATAGAAATTCAGTTTGCGGGGCTGGAGAGATGGCTCAGCAGGTAAGAGTACTGACTGCTCTTTCGAAGGTCATGAGTTCAAAACCCAGCAACCACATGGTGGCTCACATTCATCTGTAAAGAGATCTGATGTCCTTTTCTGGTATCTGAAGACAGCTACAGTGTACTTACATATAAGAAATTCAGTTTGCAGCCTGAAACCATATGTGGCTAAAATAATGCCACTTCATACAGAAACAGGAGACCATGAGACCATTCCTGCTTTATGCCAAGTGAGCATTGGTGCTGGGTAGAAATTGCTTCTGTTAAATAGAAATATATTAGGAAAACTAAGAAAGGAACCCACATTTTTTGTTTAGTTACATTTTAAAAAATTAATTAGGAAAAATAAAAACTCACTAAAGAGAGGGCTAGGGAACTATAGAGAGCTGTTTTTGTTTTTGTTTTTAAAAACTGATCTAGGGTTATGAATCCTGGGTGCTCATCAGGCATCTGTGAAACATTCTATTGAGCCCTGTGGGGATTTCCTAAGTTTGTATTTCTGGAGCAGAGTATTGCTTTTGCAACCTGTAAGCTCCAGTGGCTACTCAGACAGGCAGGTTGGGTGGAGGAATAGTTGCCTAGAGCTGTGGTGAATGTAGTCTGAGCCCCCTAGCTCCTCTTTCTGTCAGTCACTGGATGTCCAGGGCCATGTTTTTAGTTATTGTGTTTCCTTCTGTGAAAGCTTTTGAATAGTTTGAAGGTGCCCATGGTTTCCCCATTCCCTGTTTCCTGCTTCTCTCACCATCTTGGGGAAGACAGAGAGAGTACATGAACTCTGAAGAAAGGACAGAGCATTATGGAGGAGGAAGGACTCAAGAGACATTGGTGGTGTGTCAGGAGGACCTGGGTGAGTTATTTCAGTTTAGGGTGTTTACAATGACACAGGAGTAATGGAAGTTGAACCAGAGATTTCAGATACAAGACAAGGGCACAGGTGTTGGTGTATCACTCGGTGGAGTGTGGTTCCTCTGGGGAACGAGTTATGGCAGGAGAGACATTTTATCAGTTAGAAATACTAAAAGCATCTGTGGAGTTCTTAATGACTTCAGAGATCCAGGTTCTTTCCGTTGCTTCACATCAGCTTTAGTGAGTTGGTCTTTTATCAGTAGACTTGCTCCTCATGGTCACAAGATGGCAGCCTACAGGATTTCAAAGCAGGGAGAGAAAAGGACTTAAAGCTAGGAGCCCGGGGCTCGTGAAAGTCCGTTCTGTAAAGGAGCCAAAGCTTTTTGTCTGCCCCTTGTGAATTCCTGGTCAAATTATGTTAGATTGCTATCATTAACTGAAAGAAACCGTACCAGTGTAAACAGAGATGTATTTATGTATGTATGTATGTATGTATGTATGTATGTATATTTATTAATTGGTCATGGGACCAGATGGTAGGAAAAGAGAAAGCAGTCATAGTTAGGTGTTGTGTACATGAAGAGTTACAGAGGCAAGACAGTACACTACCATTTCATGCGGGCTTGCTCTTGAAATCTAAAAAGTAATACCCAGAAAAAGTATTGTCTTTTTCTCTTATTTCTTGCAGATAAGTTGGTGTTTTTTAGGAATCCTCTCTGATAGTTCAGATTCAGGAGATCTGTGGAACACACTTTCAGAAAATGGTTTTGAGAAAAATGAAAAAAAAATTAGTTCATGGGCTCTTCAAACTGGCTGAATGTTAAAAGCCTTCAGAAGCATCAAAACAATGTTTGAACGTACTCTTTCCCCAACTAATTCAGTAAAACATCTAAGACTGAGGGCTAGAATCCTTTCATGTCCTGCAAGAAAATGTTACTGTTTAGTAAGAAAGTTTTCCCAGGGACAGCTGTTGTGGTAGGAGGAAGGTCCTGAAGGCTTTATCCTGGCTCTCAAAAAATTTTAGAGGAGTGTTTTGAGAGTGGAACAAAAACAAACATGAGTTAAGATAAGCACCAACGGATCTACAAGAAAGAATAGAAAAAGGTGACTGTCTTAGTCAATGTTCTATTGCTGCGGAGAGACACTGTGGCCATGGCAACTCTTAGAAAGGAAAGCATTCAATTGGAGCTGGCTTACAGATTCATACGTCTAATCCATTGTCATCATGGCAAGAAGCATGGTAGGGAGACATGGTGCTGGCTTCATTTGGACCCATAGGCAGCAGGCAGAGAGAGACACTGGACCTGGCTTCAGCATCTGAAACCCCAAAGCCCACTCCAAGTCATACACTTTCTCTAACAAGGCCACACCTCCTAATCACTGTCAAATATCGCCACTTCCTAATAACCAGACATTCAGGCACACGAGCCTATAGGTGCCATTCTTACTCAAACCAATACCATAGAAATACATAGAAATACAAAATAACTCACTCTTCCCTGGTTTTCGCTATTGGTTTCGAATCCAAGTTTTAGGCATAGATATTTAAATGTTGTTTTCAAGGCATTCTGCTATTTGTTGTAAAGTATCCATATATAAAACACTTTCTTATATTTCATTAAAATTTCATTAAATCAGCCATTCTTGGAATCTTTTATATTCATATCTTTAAAACTAAACTTTCCAGCTGATTCTAATATCTTAATGTAGCTCCAATTCTGCTGCACAGCATTTGTATACTGGCTAGTTTGGGGTTGTTTTCTCAATGGAGAAAATACCTCCTACCACACTGGAATGTGGCCAAGCTGTGGGGAATTCTCTTAATTAGTGATTGATGAGGGAGGGCTCAGCTTACTGTGGGTCATGCCATCCCTGGGCTGCTGGCCTTGGATTCTTTCTGAAAGCTGGCTGAAGCACAAGGAGTAAACCTCTAAATAGCATTAGGTACAATGCCATGTTTTTGGCTTGAGTTCCTGCTTCCAGTTCTTCCCTGAGTTCCTCCTGCTCCAATGTCCTTTGCTACTGCTGCTGAGACACGGAAGTGTAAGCCAAATAAACTCTTTCCTCTCCAACTTGCTTTTGGTCATGGTGTTTTATCACGGAAATAGAAACCGGAACTATGACAACAGGGTCCGGGGTTGGGGGTGGAGAGGATCTGAAGAATGTTTTGTTATCAGGAACGGGTTTAACATATTAAATATAACCACTTAAAATTCTTACAGCGAATCTGTTTGCCACTGTTTTGATAGAACATTTATATATGTGTAGCTTTCTGTATGACACCAACCTGGTTTCCTGGAACAAGTGTCTTTATGACAAATGTCTGGGTGTTTACACTGAGGCTTCCAAACTGTCAGCCAAAGAGCTAGGAACGTGTTAGTTCAAGCAAGCATGCACCGTGCACACAACCAGCCCAGTGCTATGCGGATGCTCAGCGCCAGGCACAGGCTTGCTCTGCCTGTAGCTAGCTGTAGTTTCTTGTCAGGAGAACAAGGAAACAGTGATGGCATGTAAATAAATTAAAGGAAGAGATTAAAATCCCATGCTGCAAACTGACAAGACACTTTCTGAGTGCAAGGCCATGCTCATGGAGAGAGCACAAAGATCAGAAAGAAACAAAACAACACAAAACAGTTCTACATTCAGGGGGAAAATGACACGTGGTAAGTAAGTAGGAAGCATGTTTTATAAGTCATGTAGCATTCAAAAGCCATGACATTCAACCCAAATGACTTTCAAATACATAGCTCTAGGGGAGGGGCAGGGGCCTCATGCTGTGCTTTGGAATATGGGCATCCATATTCCATCCACATTCTAAATGAAGCAGTGTTCTCAGGTGTGAGAACAGAAGTGTAGTTTTATGGGATGAATTGTGTCCCCTAACCCTTCAACTCCTGATAAAACCCTAACCTCAGTGTCTTAGGCTGTGAACATCTTTGGAAGTAAGATACTTGAAGATGTAATAGGTTAAGATAAGGTTACATTGGGGTATAGTGGGCTTCCAATTGAATGTAAGAGGTACCCTATAAAAAGGGAAAATTTAGGAACACAGACAGGATAGTGTTCTCCCTGTGGCCATCAGCAATTAGGAGCAAAGCTGTATAAGAGCAGCATGGATTAAGCCGTGGAGGTCAAAGGGTGTGTGGGCTGCAGGGTACCAGGTTGCTGTGACCTAGGGTCAAGTATGTGCATGGCAGTGGGGACAGAGAAGTTCGGCCAGGGAAGTACTTTGTGGAAGACTCTGAAAAGCATTCAACTCTTTGTTAAGAGTTGGGGTCCGTTTTATCTTTTGAATTGGGGAATATTAAGTAGCTGGGGAGGGCTTCTGCTGGAGGGTGAAATATTGAGCCCTGCAGACCCAACCACCACAATCCGAGCATTTGAAGGGCGGAGACAGAAGAGGGGTAAGCTTGAGGGCCAAAAGTGCAACGTGGTGACGTAATGTCTCACTGAGCAATTCAGACCTGAATTAATTTAAGCTGTCTAAAACATGTTTGGAGGAAGTCTCTCAGGGAATATTTCTGGAACCTGGTGTGAGAAAATGGACACACTCTCGTGAGCCTATGGATGAAGGACCCTTCTTCTTCCCAGCTCTGTTGAACGCTGTTATATCACAAGCCACACCTTCCTCAAGGCTGCTGTACGGCTGTGCAGGGGTATTCTTTTTTTTTTCCTTTTATTGAAAACATTTTTCTCATAAAAAACAAAAATATCCTGATTATTGTTTCTACCAGTTCTTCTTCTATTCTTGCCACCATATCCACTCCCCTTTTTTCCCCTCTCATTAGAAAAAGAACAGGCTTCTAAAAGGTTAACAGCCAAACATAGCAAAATAAAATATAATAAGATAGAGCAAAAAAAAAAAAAAAGTCAAAGTTGGACAAGGCAATGAGACAGACAGGAAAGAGTCCTAAGAGCAGACACAAGATTCAGAGGTCCACTCATTCCCATGCTCTAAGCTGAAAGGTAGAATATGTACATAGAGGACCTGGTGCAGCCCGGAGCAGGCCCTGGGTTTGCTGATTCAGTTTCTGTGAACTTATATTGACCTTGCTTAGTTGACTCAGATGGCCTTGTTCTCATGCAGAAGTATTCTTAACAAACTCACTGACTTTTGATGAGTAGATGAATAGAAGGATTGAACATGGGGCTGGAGAGATGGCTCAGTCAGAGCACTGACTGCTGCTCTTCCAGAGGTCCTGAGTTCAATTCCCAGCAACCACACGGTGACTCACAACCATCTGTAATGGGATCTGATGCCCTCTTCTGGTGTGTCTGAAGACAGCTACAGTGTACTCACATAAAATAAATAAATACCTTTTTTTGAAAAGAAGGATTGAACATTACAGAACTTTTAAAGGGCCATTATTGTTTGAAGCCCTAGGTGGAACTTTTTGTTTGTAGTATATTCTATTATTCACTGGCTCCCCTGATGGATAAAAGTAGGATAATAATACAATAGAATATGTATGTTTTAATCAATCAAGGGTTTTGTCACGAGGAATTGGCCCATGCTATTATGGAAACTGTGTAGTTTGTCCTCTGAAATGGGGAAACTTTGGAAAACCAGATTTTTAAGACTAGGCAACACCAATAGTGTTGAGATTAAAATCCAGGTTTCTTTGGCTCTAAATTCTATATTCTTTCTACCTCCCATTCTGCCTGCAAAATTGGTGCTGGTCCACCATACTCATGAGTTTTCACTTCACATTGGGTTGTTTTTATCAATACTTATCTCTCCTGACACATATTTATAGCATCATGTTTCCATGTGAACTCGTCATCCGTGTCAGACATGACAAGACTCAAGGAAACTCTCCAAGCTGCAGAGAGGAGCTGTGGAAAGCTCTGGTGTGGTGAGCGAGTGTGAGATCAGCAGTGGCCTGCTGATTATACTCAGCTACAGCACTGATGGAGCTGAGATGGACGGACTCTTCTCCAAAGAGGCTGGGATCCCAGGGATGCAGTACTCTGTCAGCATACTGCACACTGTTGTGGACCATGTTTCGTTGAAAAAATGCTAAGCAAGGCTTTCTTTTAGGATCTCACAAGAGTCCATGCTCATGTTGCCTTGGAATGAAAAATGACTGGAAAATAGAAACAGCAGGGCATCTGGCTAAAAGTAAATCTAACATCTGGCAAGAGGTGTGTTCCTGCCAGGAGCTCTTCCCGTTTGCCTCTGTAAGTGATATTTATGGCTTCTGTGCTTGGTCTCCTTGCAGATGGTTAATTGCTGGGAGAATGGCATTCATTGTGACCAAAGTTCACAGGAAAGCTGTACTCAGTCACTCCATGCCTTACATACCACCAACTGAAATTTGTATCTGTCAGGAAAAGGAAGGTCAAACAGTAGTAACAAGTATCCCTGCAGTATTGGTGGCCTTTACAAAATTGTTGTGTTTCTTATTCTCACTTAGCATAAACTCGGTTAATCATTAAGCTCCTCCCTTCCTATGTAACATTTGCTTTTTATTGAGTATTGACAGTGTGACAATATAAGACAAGCATTCTGTATATAGTATCTTCCTTAATATATTATTATGTGTATTATCTATGTTTGGCAGATATGAAAATTGACACTCAAGTTCAGTAAATAGTAGACCTACTTGTTTGCAGATCCAGATTTTCTGATGTTAAACTCAGAATTTTTTATCATTGATTTTTTTTAATATTATTTTATGTGTATGGGAGGCCAAAAGAGGGCATCTAATCTCTTGGGACTGAAGTTACAGATGGCTGTAAGCTGCCATGTGGATGATGGGAATTGAACTCTGGTTCTAGAAGAGCAGAGTTCTTAACTGTGGCATTTCTCCAGCCTTCTCTGAATTGTTTTTAAGTGTGTATTTACTGATAGAGTCTCACCACTCTTCTTAGGGTAAAGGAACACACAAATCCCATTACTTTAACAAACAGGATGCCAAACCAACGCATGAGAGATCATGAGCTTTACCTGTTTGGCAAACAGAAGTAGACATAAAATTTAATACCATCTCGAGGCATGCTCAAGAAACAAGGAGTCCGAAACTCTTTGTGTAGCTCATGGAAATGCAGATTCCTGAGTTCCAGTGAATGGGTCTGGGATGATTCTCCTCCTGCTGAGAAATAAAGGCATCTTGGGGCTTTTTAGCTCCATTCCTGGGACTATTTTCAGTAGCCTATGCTGTCATTTAGAATCCACTTGGAGGGTAAGGTTGACCCTGCGGTGTTGTGAATACATTCTGCCCAGAGAGAAAGTCTGAACTTGAAGGTTAAATTTGAAAGTGTCCTGGAACTTCTGCTCAAAGCCAATCTCTTGTATGAACTGTGTGAGGATAAAGTGCCATTCTCTATAGTACGTTCAATCTACATCTCTGCAAAGGCAATTAGCTTAATTAGCATAGTCATGAATAATGTTAACCTTTAAAATATCGTAATCGAGTCTGAAATGCCAGCTTACTTCTCTCCTTTGATTTAATTTGTCATTTGGTATTGAGATGGAAGTGGGTAACTTTATAACTCAAACCACTGTTCAATTAGGTTGCATAGGGGACTGGAAATATGTCAGCCTAGTGGGGTGAAGGCAAATGTATCTGATGGATTAGTTAAACGCTTCCCATTTTAACATAGCTGTTTCATCACTGTGACAAGATTGTGAAAGGGAGCCCAACCACCATCAAAGAGCAAGTCAGTCGAAAATCAAAGCCAGCATTGTAATTCACCCCCTGAAACTGTTTGCTTCAGACAACATCTCTCTATAGTTCTGAAACTGGCCTGGAATTCATCCTGTAGCCTAGACTGGCCTTGAACTGATAATTCCCCATCTCAGATTCCTGATTGCTAGGTTTCTCCCAAGACCCCCCTTTTTTAAATTTTTGTTTTTTATTTTTTTTTATTTTCTATATTCTTTCTTTACATTCCAAATGCTTTCCTCTTTCCCAGTTCCCCCTTCCCCCATATGTCCCATAAGTCCTCTTCTCTCCATCCATTCTCCTATCTTTCCCCCTCCCTTTTCTATGTCCTGGTACTCCCCTACAATGCTGGATCAAGCCTTTCCAGGATTAGGGACCTCATCTTTCTTCTCCATGGAAATCATTTGATATGCTAATTGTATCTTCAGTATTCAGAGCTTCAGGGCTAATTAATATCTAATTATCAATGATTGCATTTCATGTGTATTCTTTTGTGATTGCGTTACCTCACTTAGGATGATATTTTCCAGTTCCATCCATTTGCCTAAAAAATTCATGAATTCATTGTTTTTAATTGCTGAATAGTATTCCATTGTGTATATATGCCACATTTTCTGTATCCATTCCTCCATTGAGGGATATCTGGGTTCTTTCCAGCTTCTGGCTATTATAAAAATAAGGCTGCTATGAACATAGTGGAGCATGTGTCCTTATTGCATGCTGAGGAATCCTCTGGGTATATGCCCAGGAGAGGTATAGCAGGGTCCTTCGGAAGTGTCATGTCCAGTTTTCTTAGGAACCGCCAGACTGATTTCCATAGTGGTTGTACCATCTTACAATCCCACCAGCAGTGAAGGAGTGTTCTTCTTTTTCCACATCCTCGCCAACACCTGCTGCCTCCTGAGTTTTCGGATGGCTGAGAAGCATCTTAAAAAATGCTTGACTTCATTAGTCATTAGGGAAATGCAAATCAAAACAACCCTGAGATTTCACCTTACACCAATCAGAATGGCTAAGATTAAAAATTCAGGAGACAGCAGGCATTGGTGAGGATGTGGAGAAAGAGAAACACTCCTCCACTGCAGGAGGGGTTGCAAATTGGTACAACCACTCTGGAAATCAGTCTGGCGGTTCCTCAGAAAACTGGGCACACGTCACTTCCTGAGGATCCTGCTATACCACTCCTGTGCATATATACCCAGAGGATTGCCCAGCATGTAATAAGGATATGTGCTCCACTACGTTTATAGCAGCCATATTTATAATAGCCAGAAGCTGGAAAGAACCCAGATATCCCTCAACAGAAGAATGGATGCAAAAAATGTGGTATATTTACACAATGGAGTACTATTCAGCCATTAGAAACAATGAATTCATGAAATTCTTAGGCAAATGGATGGAGCTGGAGAACATCATACTAAGTGAGGTAACCCAGTCTCAAAAGACCAATCATGGTATGCACTCACTAATAAGTAGATATTAGCCTAGAAAATTGGAATACCCAAAACATAATCCACACATCAAATGAGGTACAAGAAGAACGGAGGAGTGGCCCCTGGTTCTGGAAAGACTCAGTGTAGCAGTATAGGGTGAAAGCAGAACAAGGAAGTGGAAAGGGGTGGATGCGAGAACAGAGGGAGGCAAGGGGGCTTATGTGACTTTCGGGGAGTAGGGGGCCAGAAAAGGGGAAATCATTTCAAATGTAAATAAAAAACATATCGAATCAAAAAAGAAACTAAAATAAATATAACCTTACCTAAAAAAAAAGTCTCTGAGAAGGCCAAAAGAAGGGATGGGGGGCCTCTGACACTGCACATACAGGTATTTGCTAACCACCATGAGGATACTAGGAATCTAACCAGCATCATCTGAAGAAATATCTCTCTAGGCTTATTTTTGTTTTTGCTGTTGTTTTTATGTCAGTGAAAGAATGAGGGCTAAAATCCAATATATACAAAGAACTCAAGAAGTTAGACCCCAGGGAACCAAATAACTCTATTAAAAATGGGGTACAGACCTAAACAAAGAATTTCACCTGAAGAAATTCAGATGGCCGAGAAGCACCTTAAGAAATGCTCAACATCATTAGTCATTAGGGAAATGCAAATCAAAACAACACTGAGATTTCACGTCACACTAGAATGGCTAAGGTTAAGACCCCCTTTTTAATGCAAGTGTTTTAGCTCACAATCTACCACCTATCTCAAAGATATAAGATCCCAAAGAGTTAGTGAAAACACCCTTGTAGGTCTTGGGATGTTTTCCTATACAGTTTGAATTAGCAGCTCTATTGGTCTTCAATTAACTCCATCAAAGCAGAGGCTACAGCATTTTAATTACAGATTTAGGAGATAACTGTAAAGTTCCAACTTTGCTTGTTCAGTGTGGCAACTAATTATGAACCAACATAGAGCATAAGTTTTTCCTCTAAACTTAAAAAAGTTAATGCAATTCTGTGTACACCAAACAGATTAATGAGGAAAATTCTGGAAAGTTCCTTCCACAAGCTAATGAACCTTACTGGGTGACATAAATAATGCAGTAGGACTTCCAACAAGTGGATCAGTCCTGTCCACCACTGTGGCTTTGCCCTTTTATCTGAGACTTGTTAGCAAACCTCTAGTGTCTGACTTTTTGATATGTTCTCAAGTTAGGGAGATGAGACAAATTTAGTTCCTTGTGGAGAAAATCAGAAGCAGTTCACCCCTGTAATTTCCAGAACCCCTTAGAGCGTAACTAGAGAAGGTTCTTGAAACATTGGCTGAATATTGTAGAAACAGTTCCAGTCACTTCCAGAGACATAGCCTTATACATATGTTTTCCAACACCATCAAAGCCAAGTCATTGTAGACCTTTCAGATTATATACATATGGACATAGTGAACATAATAGTGATATAAAAAATGTCAACATGCACATAAAATAATGTAACATTTCACGGTGCAGAGCCTGCCAGAAGCGAGTGATCTCCCAGCAGCGCTTTCACTCTTGAGTGCAGTGGTGAGATCTCTACCTTCTCTCCAGAGGGGAACAGCAAGGAGCACACAGGGCATATGATAAGTGGAGCAGCTGGGATGGAAGTCTTCCCACTACCATTTGCACCAGGGAGCTCCACAGTCTTCTGTGAACAGACCTTGCCAGAAGACAGTTGGTCTTCCAGGAATACGGACTTACTCCCAGGCTTATAGGCCCACAGGAAGGACAAGCTCTAGCCAGAGACAGCAAGACCAACTAGCACCAGAGATAACCAGATGGCAAAAGGCAAGCACAAGAACCCTACCAACAGAAACTAAGGCTACTTGGCAACATCAGAACCCTGGAACAGCAAGTTCCAGATACCCCAACATACTGGAAAAGTAAGAGTTGGATTTAAAATCTCATCTCATGATGCTGATAGAGGGCTTCAAGAAGGATGAAAATAAATCCCTTAAAGAAATACAGGAGAACATGGGTCAACAGGTAAAAGCCCTTAAAGGGGAAACACAAAAATCCACCAAATACACTAAACAAAGAAAGAATATTAAAAGCAGTAAGGGTAAAAGGGCAAGAAACTTATAAAGGCAGACCTATAGAATTACACCAGACTTCTCACCTGAGATGATGAAAGCTAGAAGATCCTGGGCAGACCTCATACAGACCCTAAGAGAACACAAATACCAGCCCATACTACTATACCCAGCAAAACACTATCACCATAGATGGAGAAACCAATATATTCCAATGCAGAACCAAATTTACACAATATCTTCCCACAAATCCAGTCCTACAAAGGAAAATAGATGGAAAATGCCAAAACAAGGAGGGAAACTATACCCTAGAAAAAGCAAGAAAGTAATCTTCTAACAAACCCAAAAGAAGATAACCACACAAACATAAAATAACAGGAAACAACAATCACTATTCCTTAACATCTTTTAATATCAATGGACTCAATTCCCCAATAAAAAGACATAGACTAATAGAAATATTTTTCATGTAAATCTTCAATTTTATCAGAAAATGTTTGTAATTCCTCTTTCAATTAATTTAGTAATTTTTCTATATCTACCATTTTATCTGCATTATTTTTCATGATAACCTTCAATTTTAACATGTTTTTCTATGTATTTCTCCTATTTTATCAGAAATGTTTTCCATGTAAATTCTATATATTTCTTGAGTTTTATCAGAAATATTTTCCATGTAAATATTCAATTTTACCTGAAAATGTTTATAATTTCACTTTCAAATTAGAATTATTTTTATGCCTACCATTTTATCTGTGTAATTTTCCATGATAATATTCAATTTATACATGTTTTCCTATTTATTTATTTAATTTTATCAGAAATATTTTCCATGCAAATCTTTGACTTTATCAGAAAATGTTTATAATTCCACTTCCAATCAACTTATGCCTACCATTATTATGTCTATATAAAAATTTCCATAATAATCTTCAATTTTAACATGTTTTTCTATATTTTTCTACAATTTTATCCAAAATATTTCCCATGTAAATCTTCAATTCTATCATAAAATGTTTCTACTTCCTTTTTCTATTAATTTAGCAATGTTTTTTATGTTTACCATTTTACTCTTTAATTTTCCATGAACATTGTCAATTTTAATGTGTCTTTCTATATATCTCTTCTATTTTATCAGAAATATTCTCCATGTAAATCTTCAACTTTATCATAAAATGTTTTTAACTTCTTTTTTCAATAAAAGAGCATGCTTTTCAAAAAAATTCACAGCTTCAGGAATGTTTTTAGAGATTTATTTATTTATTTCATATATATAAGTACACTGTAGTTGTCATACTTTGTGTTCCTGATCTAGCTTTAGAAGGCAGGTGTCCAAGAAACTAAGTCTTAGGGATTTTAAGGAGCTTACTCAAAGTCCTTGGGCAAAACCAGGACTTTATTCAGCTGACTGCTTCTCCAGCTTACCATTTTACACTTCTGAACAAAAGGATAATTTAACTCTATTTGCACAAAATAATAGATGAAATAGTGATGTAGGAAAAGCTCAAACTCTATCTTAGCATTCAATGATAACTACTTTTTAATGTTTTTATATAGATTTTAAAAAAGAATGTCCTTAACATACATACAAGACCAAACATAAACAGCAATATAAATATCGGAACAGAACACACAGGATAAAATGATGTATAAAATACATCACTTATAATGAGATGCTTAAAGGTATGCACTTAATTTTAATAAAAGCATATAAAATGGGTACCAACCTCTGGGCATAATTCAATATCCACACTTTTTTTCTAATAGTAGATTTGAGCTTATGTCAATGTTACTCATGGTTAATAGGTATATCTTTATCCGAACAAGAGGCTAAGAATTCCAATTTATGAGTAAAATAGATTATTTCACAAGTTTCCAATTATTTAACATGCCTGTTCTCTAGTATTTTTCAATCATAAAGTTTCTTTGAGAGACTCAAAACGTGCCTCAAGAGTTAAGAGCATGGGCTGCTCTTCCAGAGGACTTGGGCCCCATTACCAGCACCTGCATGGCAGCTCACAATCACCTGTAACTGAAGTTGCAGGGGACCTGATGCCATTTTATGGCCTCCAAAGCACCACACACATATACTGCACAGGTACACAGGCAGGCAAAACATCCAAATACATAAAATTGAAAAGTACTTTGAGAGACCGTGTTATGCATTTATCTTTGTTAATATGCCCTATTGTGTCATTAGTATAATCTCAAAGAACTGGAATTAGAAGGTCAGAATATAAGACTTGAAGATCATTCCACTTAAGGCTTATATATTTTATATAGCATTTATTTTATAATATATAACATATATGTAGTATGTAATAGTTCATCGTTTCATATTGTTTCTGGTATGATAAAAGGTAATTAACTCCATGGTAAAAGCCGGAGACTGGGATTTTCTTCACGTTTCTGAAACAGTTGAAACTTAATGATAAAAATTTTCTATTATTATTAATTTCTACATCCTGGTAGTATGGTTGTAAGGCACAAGAGTTTTAATACTCTTATTGAGACAATGATCTTTTGTCATGATGCCTTCTATGACAAGAGATGTGGTGGCTTGGGAACAATTTATTCTGGTGTCTAGGTCTTTGGTCTTTGGTTCATCTCTCGTCTGGCATTTATTTATGCCGAGTAAGGGCCATTATCTTGTGGAAGAAAGTTTCCAAAGTTTTCCTTCATTAATCTGTTTGTTGTACACAGAAATGCATTAACCTTTTTAAGTTTAGAGGAAGAACTAGGTGGTCCATGTCGGATCATAATTAGTTACCACACTGGAAAAGCAAAGTTGAAATTTTACAGATACTTACTAAATCCATACTTAAAATGCTTGTAGCTTCTGTTTGATGGAGTTAATTGAGGAACAATAGAGTTTCTAATCCAAATAGGCTTGCAAATGAAGACAACTGCAGCAGTGTAAATTCCCAAGGTATTGTGTGAGAGGGCTTATGCTTCACCATCCAAGAATCTTTGTAATCCTAGCCTAGCTAATAAGCAAAAATGTCACTTTAATTTTCACTTTTATTAAGTGTGTTTATCATTACTTGTCTTCATTTATGAACCGTATGCTATATGTTTTGCCCATTTTCATTCAGGTTTGGCTTATTGACTACAAGTGTCCTTTATGTATACTAAAGACATTAGTACCTGATTACATATTTTGTTTCTCCTTTATTTAAAATTACGTCTTACCTTTCAAATGTTGGATTTTGCTCTTATGAAATTATGTTTCTTCATTTATAAACTTGTATTTTATTGTATCTTTATTGAGATATAATTTGCATACCATTTCAGTAGATTTTTAGCATATTTATGGAGTCGGGCAACCATTATTACCATCTATCTAACTTTGTAAGACTTACTTTACTCTGGAAGGAAGCTCTACTGCATAGCATCCAGTTCTCATTTCTTCCTCCTCTGAGCTCATGGAATCATCAATCTATTCTCTGCTTTATTAATTTTTCTATCTTGGACAATTTATATAAATGGAATAATAGACATACCACCTTTTGTCTGCCTTTATTCTTGTCTTATTTGGCTTTTTTCGTTAGAATCTCACACTATAGCCCAGACCATCCTTGAACTCACCATTGTTCTTTTCTCCAAAGCTGAAGGTATGTGTATGAGCCAGCACAACATCTGTTTTACATCTGGGATACTTCACTAACCATGCCTGAAAGACTCATTTATGTCTTAAATCATCTCTTTGGGTTGTCAAGTAATATTCAAGAATATGAATGTAACAACATAGTTGTTTATGCATTCATCAACTGACAGTTGTTTGTATGTCATGTCTATTGTAAATTTTGCTGCTTGGAAGCATCTTTATATATATATATATACATATATATATATATACACATATATATATATATATATGTATATATGTGTGTATATATATATATATATTTGAATTTTGTCATGTCTTACTCTCTGTAGGCTTAGATTTTTCAAAACCAACTATTAATAAGGGCTTTTAAATACTTTTACCTCCCTTCTAGCCCACCACCCTCCAGAGGTAGTAGAAATAAAAAGATAATAGAGCAAAGAAGGATATGACCTGTTTAGAAATAGTTCTTTGGAGAAGATCCAATCTGCATTGTCAGGATATCAGCAGTTCAGTTCATGTGAATCAGAAGCAGCAGCTTAATCCACTCTAAATATCATTCAAAAATCAGCAACATCAGGTTGATCCAGAAGAAACCACAAGGCTCTGGCAATCACCTGAGTCCAAGAAGCCACCTGAACACCACCAAAAGATCTTTGGTGGCATTTCTCTCTATGAATTCACAACAAGTGATGACCAGCAAAGAATGGTAAGGGAAACCAAAACTATATAGCGTCATTGAAGACCAGTGTCAGCAAAGTCCAACAATAACTAGCAAAGAATGGTAAGATGTACCAATACAACAGAGTATCATCCACTATTGTTGTATTTATACCCTTTTCAATCATCATGTGTTCTCTATATGCTCTAGCAAAACATCACATGCCCCTTTTCCAGGCTACTTCCAGAAAAAACATCATGTGTCTGTTCTTAACAAAACACCCTCCCAAGTATCTGTTTCAGCAAAAATATCCTCTCATAAGACCACTTCCCTCTTGTCTCTCTCTGTCTTGCCTCTTGGCTTCTTAGGCTCTCCTCTCTCCCCATTGCCCTCCCTGCTCTCTCCACGTGGTCATGGCTAGCCTCTACTTCTCTACTCTCTCCTTTCTCTGCCTCTATCACCCCCTTAACTCCCCTCTCCATGCCCTAAATAAACTCTATTCTATACTAAAAAAAAAAAAAAAAAAAAAAAAAAGAAAAAAAAAAGACCACTTCCAGAAAAACATCACATGTCACAACTGAGTCTCCAAAGAAACCAGAAACAACCACTTCCCTTCCCTTTAGGTAAACATCTTGGAAAGGAAGGGCTGGGCCACATAGTAACTCAATATTTAACCTGTAGAATCAACATTGAGGATTACCAACCTATTTTCTCCAAAATGGTAGAACTACTTCAAACCCTACCAGTTTGGTAGTCTTAATGAGAAAGGCTCCCATATGATCACATATTTGAATGATTAGTCCTGGTTTGGGAAGAATTAACAGATATGGCCTTGAAGGAAGTGCTTTGCTGAGGGTAAGCTTTGAGGTTTTATTTTATTTTTTAAAGATTTATTTATTTATTATATGTGAGTACACTATAACTGTCTTCAGACACCAGAAGAAAGCATCAGATGTCTTTTCTCTTTTCGGATGGTTGCAAGACACCATGTGGGTGCTAGGATTTGAAATCATGACCTATTGGAAGAACAGTCGGTGCGCTTAGCCACTGAGCCATCTCTCCAGCCCCAAGCTTTGAGGTTTTAAATGCACAGGCAATTGCCAGTTAGTTCAACGTTTCTCTGTCTCTTTTTTCTTTTTCTCTGCCTCTCTCTATTTCTGTCTTTTTTTTTTATTCGATATAATTTTTTATTTACATTTCAAATGATTTCCCATTTTCTAGCCCCCCACTCCCCGAAAGTCCCATAAGCCCCTTTCTCTTCCCCTGTCCTCCCACCCACCCCTCTCTGTCTCTGTCTTTGTCTCTCTTTCTCTCTCCCAACTCTCTGCTTCATGCTTGTAGATCAGATGTAAGCTTTTAGCAGCTATGCCTGCTGCCATGTTCCCTGACATAATGGTCACAGACTCGCCTTCTGGAATTGTAAACCCTAGTTAACTGTTGCTTTGCTTTGATGATGGTGTCTTTTTACAGCAATAGAAAAGTAAGTAAGTAAGACAACCAGCACTGGTAAAATTTCTAATTTGTCTACATGTCTTTGAAAAGTTTTAGCTATTATAGTGGATGTGCAATGATATTTACTGTGGTTTTGATTTGCATCATCCTCATTAATGATGTTGAATATCTTTTAATGTGCATTTTGAGCATCTGTGTATCTTTGGAGAAATCTATTTTCATGTCTTTTGCCCATTTTAAGTATGCTGTTTTTTTTTTTTTTTTATTGTTGCCTTATAAGGGTTCTTTCTACATTTTGAGCAATAGACTCTTTAAAGATAAATAATTAAAACTTTTTCCCTACAATTTTTTTCTGGTTGTCATTTTCACTTTCTTCTTGGTACTCTTTGAAGCAAATACAAATTGAAATTAGTTATATCCTTGTTCTCTTTCTTCAGATGCGCCTCTGGTGTCATCTGTACAAAAAAAATCATATAACTGAAATTTACAAAGATTCACTGCTATTTTTTCCTAACAATTCGGCAATTTTTGCTGTGACATTTGCTGTAACAATGGTCTCTGAACCATTTCAAGCACATCTTTTGATATGCTGTAAGAGTACCAATTTGTTATTTTATAAATGGAGATCCAGTTGCCCTAGCATCATTTCTTGTAAAGGCATTTATTTCCTTATTGAATTATGTTGGGATGCTTGTCAAAACCAAATGAGCATAAGTTCATTTCTGGAGTCTTTATTCCTTGCTCTTTGTTATTCAGGGTCAAGGGAGAAAATCTTGCTGTGTAACCTAAACTTGCCCCAAACTCACAGAACTCCTAATTCCCTCCTGGTTCCCACCTAATCTATGACTGTCTGTTCTTACACCAGCTTCACAGTGTCTCGGGCAGTACAATTTGTAGTAAGTTTTAAAGTCAAACAAGTATGAGGAGTGTGACTTTTTGTTCTTATTCAATATTATTTTAACCTTAGTGGCTTCCTCAAATTTCCATATGAACTTCAGAATTTGGTTGTTAATTTCTGTAAGAATACATTTGGAATCTTGTTAGGAATTACACTGAATTCTTCACTAATTTGAAAGACTTGTGTGAGGAGAGAGAGAGACAGTTCTTTTTTTTTTTTTTTTAGATTATTTATTTAGTATATGTAAGTACACTATAGCTGTCTTCAGACACACCAGAAGAGGGCATCAGATCTTCTTATGGATGGTTGTGAACCTCCATGTGGTTGCTGGAATTTGAACTCAGGACCTTCGGAAGAGCAGTCAGTGCTCTTAACCACTGAGCCATCTCTCCAGCTCGGGAGAGACAGTTCTATGGGTAAGATCACTTCCCCTTCCTTAGGAGGAAAGGAGTTTGTTCATTTCCCAGTACCCATATCAAATAGTTTATATTTGTAACTGTAGTTCCAGAAACTCTCATTCCTTTTTCGGCTTCCACAGACACACATGTGAACATACCCGCTCCTACCTACCTACCTACCTACCTACCTACCTACCTACCTACCGAACCAACCAAATAACTAACTAATAACTACCAAAAGAATGTCTACTGTCAGATCAACACTATCTTCTAATCAATTAATGTCTTCCTGGTTTTTTAAAAAAATGTTTTCAATATTTTTCCTTTTAGTGGTTTATTTTTATAAATTTATCCTTAATAGTTATTTTTTTTAACCACAGTTTAGGTACTTTTAGTTTTCCTTATCATCAAGCGGAGAAAGTATCTCCTCATCCTAAAACTAAAATAAAATGTCTCCTATATAAATATGTCTTAGTTATTATGGTTTGCATTAACACTTTCATCCATGTGGGCCTTATTTGACTATGAGAAAATGAGAGAGGGAATTTTTTTTTCTATTTTATGCTTTCAGAACATACACGGCAACATGAATTATGTTTTGCATATGAACATGTCATGTTTTAGATGTGCATTTGAGCACCACAATGCAACTGGAAGGTTTCAAACGATTCGTTAAAGATGATACCTTTAGTTACTCATGGAACAGACTTGTAGCTCAGTGCTTCCTCTCCTGCTCAGAGCTCCTTCATTCAATCTTCTTTCCCCTCAGTTGATACTTGGTGTAGACAAGTCTTTTCTTTATGGTTCTTCCACACACTGACTCATATAACCAGATCCTGTTATAGAAATAGGTAACATGAACATAGCACATTTTTTAATACGTGTGTGTGTGTGTGTGTGTGTGTGTCCCAGGACAACCTGTAGAAATTGTTTTTTCTCCTTTCACCATATGGGTCCTCGTGATTGAACTTGGGTCATTGGGCTTGTCAGTACCATTACTGCTAAAATATCTTGATGGCCTACAGCAAGACTTCTTAAATCTGAGCGGTTTTGTACAACTTACTGAGGATGCTGAAGAGTTCTTGCATGTGGTTTCCATCTATCAACATTTTCCATATTAAATATTAAAATAAAAACATTTAATGTCCACTTGTTATTTTCTTCAAAAGAATAATAATAAACTCATGCTTTGTCAACAGAGCATTTTCAAATGAATAAGAGGTGAACTAGGGGCTGGAGAGATGGCCCAATAGTTAAGAGCGCTTGCTGATCTTGTAAAGGATCAGAGCTCAACTTTTAGAACCAACATGACAGCTCGCAGCTGCCTGTAACTCCAGTTCTAGAGCATCTGACACCTGTTCAGAGCACCACTAGCACTACAGGTGTATAATGCAAAGACACACGTGCATGCAAACCATCATATGCATAAAATAAAAATAAATACATCTAAAAGAGTAACCAAATTTCCCTAAGCGTAGCATTAATTTTCATTTTGGGGAGATGTGTATTTAATGACTTGCTTTATTTATGACTTCAGGATTCCCATCTATTATTCTATATTTAATTTGTGGTAATACATCACATCCTGCCCTCTCTAGAAAAAATGTAGCATTTATGAAGGAATAAGTATAAAGGGAAGATCTTATCTTAATGTGGTTATGAAAGTCTCGTTGAGCCTCCTGAGTGTCTGAAGAGCTGGGCTTTCCTGAAGAACTGCTGGTGTACAGGAGAGTTGCTGGGATGACTGGGAGAGAAGCTGGACATCTGGGCTTCTGCTTATTTTCCACCTTTAGCTCTAGATTCCAGATTGTGTCTACAGAAGTCTTGTATCTTCCAGATAATACAGAGTCTTGAAAAATGCATATACACAGCCTCCAATAACCAGAACTATCATCATTATCTTCTCATTTCTGATTGAAAATGATGTTCTCTACCGAGAATTGAATTTTATTTTCACTTTTAAAAAAACATTTGCCATTAATATTACTTGCGCGCGCGTGTGTGTGTGTGTGTGTGTGTGTGTGTGTGTGTGTGTCAGAGGCCATCTTGTGGGACTGTGTTCTTTCCCTCAACCATGTGTTTCCCAGGGATTGAACTCAGATCCTCACGCTTGGCAGCAGATGTTCTGACTTGCTGAGTCATCTTCCAGGCTCTCAGGCTCACATACCCATTTTTTATGGCTTTTTTTTTATTCAATATATTTTTTATTTACATTTCAAATGATTTCCCCTTTTCTGGCTCCCCACTGCCCAAAAGTCCCATAAGCCCTCTTCCCTGCCCCTGTTCCCCCATGTACCCCTTCCCACTTCCCTGTTCTGGAATTCCTTTATACTGCTGCACTGAGTCTTTCCAGAACCAAGGGCCACTCCTCCGTTCTTCTTGGACATCATTTAATATGTGGATTATGTCTTGGGTATTCAAAGTTTCTAGGCTAATATCCACTTATCAGTGAGTACATACCATGATTGATCTTTTGAGACTGGGTTACCTCACTTAGTATGATGTTCTCCAGCTCCATCCATTTGTCTAAGAATTTCATGAATTCTTTGTTTCTAATGGCTGAATAGTACTCCATTGTGTAAATATACCACATTTTTTTGTATCCACTCCTCCGTTGAGGGACACCTGGATTCTTTCCAGCTCCTGGCTATTATAAATAGGGCTGCTATGAACATAGTGGAGCATATATCCTTATTACATGCTGGGGAATCCTCTGGATTTGCCCAGGACAAAGGAACTGAAAGCATCCAGTGGAAAAAAGATAGCCTTTTCAACAAATGATGCTGGTTCAACTGGAGGTCAGCATGCAGAAGAATGCAAATCGATCTATTCTTATCTCCTTGTACTAAGCTCAACTCCAAGTGGATCAAGGACCTCCACATAAAACCTGACACACTGAAACTAATAGAAAAGAAACTGGGGAAGACCCTTCAGGACATGGCACAGGGGAAAAGTTTCTGAACAGAACACCAATAGCTTATGCTCTAAGATCAAGAATTGACAAATGGGACCTCATAAAACTACAAAGTTTCTGTAAGGCAAAGGACACTGTCAAAAGGACAAAACATCAACCAGCACTTTGGGAAAGGATCTTCACCAACCCTAAATCCGACAGAGGGCTAATATCTAATATATACAAAGAACTCAAGAAGGTAGAACCCAGAGAACCAAATAACCCTATTAAAAAGTGGGGTACAGAGCTAATCACATACCCATTTTTAACTATGAAACATGGGAACTTTAATCCTTGAAAACCTCAGAATCCCTATTTGAAGGCTGAGAATAAGAGACGTTTCCAAAAGAGATGCAGCAAGTATTGAATGAGATAACCATGTAAAATAGTATAATATCTTCTAAGAGGCAAAGTTTCGTATCACTATTGGTGTAAATCATCACTTACTATTTATATACATGTTTGTACATGTTCAGAGACACTGTGTTATGAAAATCATGATTCAGTTTTTGTGTCCTCCAAATCCATAGTAGAAATTTAAACTCTATAGAGGTGGGGTGTTTGGGACAGGATTAGATTAGGAAGGTATAAAGCTGAGCCTTTGTGGATGAGATTAGTGTCCTTTAAAAATGACTCTGAGAGAGCTCTGTCCCTCTGAGCACCACAACAAGACATGAGATGGCAGCAGTCTGTGAACCTGAAGAGTGTCCCCACTGGAGGACTAATGGGCCTGCCATCCTGGTCTACAACTTCAGTTTCCATCACTTCAGGAAAGAAATTTCATTTATCTCAAAGCCATACCACTTTGCTATAACTGCCCAACATGATGAAAAGAACACAGAATATTATCACGGGCCTCTGGAGACAAGCACACAAATCGTATTGTGGTCAAAATAGGTTGTTCGGCTTAATTAGAAATCTGGCCAGCAGGTCTCTGTTTGTACCTGGAGTTTTAAAAGTGAACTGAGAGCTGCCTTTTATTAGCATTCAGAGGCAGGATGCTATGGATACTGATCAAACACCAGTCTCCTAAGGTCAGCTACCTGGAGTGCTTGGTAGACATTCTTCTTAACTCATTAGGAAGTTTCAATTGCTGCCTCTTGACAGTTAAACCTGAAGAGTCTTACTCTGACATAGCTAAATGGTTGGTTGGTCTTTTGAAATGACAATTTTTACATTAATTAGCCATTAGAAACAATGAATTCATGAAATTCTTAGACAAATGGATGGAGCTGGAGAACATCATACTAAGTAAGTAACCCAGTCTCAAAAGATGATGGTATGCACTCACTGATAAGTGGATATTAGCCTAGAAACTTTGAATACCCAGGACATAATCCACAAATTAAATGATGTCCAAAAAGAATGGAGGAGTGGCCCCTGGTTCTGGAAAGACTCAGTGCAAGAGTATAGGGGAATTCCAGAACAGGGACGTGGGAAGGGGTGGATGGAAGAATAGGGGGTCGGAAGAGGGCTTATGGGACTTGCAGGGAGTGGGAACCCAGAAAAGGGGAAATCATTTGCAATGTAAATAAAAAAAATTAAAATATATATATAAAAAAAAGAAATTAAAGCGCCATGGTATCTCATATGTAAATCTAGGGGCTTTCCCAAGCTTTCTTTCAGGTAAGTTTTCTTAGTGTACCTTCTGGTCCTATGAAAGCTAGTCCTTAGAGAGTGGGCTTTCAGGTGAGCTCCATCTTGGGTCCTCTGGATCCTGCCTGGAGTGGATGGTTTCTACAGCCACAGGGCCTTTCCTGAAACCGCTAGCTGGATGGAAGCAAACCAAGGGCAACAGCAATGGACAATGGTTTGAGAGTCTCTTTGACAATTCTGACCAATATCTCCAATGACACTCCTCATGCCTGCTGTTGCCGTTTTTTGTCAGGTAGTCTGTGACTTTAGGGAGAAGCATTGTCAGCTATTTAAACTATATATGTATACAGAATAGCTGTAGTTACACATGCTCATGCTTGAGTCTTCCGTTTTGTTCTATTAGTCAACATATGTGTCTTTGTGTCATCACCACATTATGTTTTATTACTATGGCTCTGCAGTATATCTTAAGATCTGGAATGGGAATCTCTCCAGGATCATTCGTTTTGCTCAGGAGCACTTTGGCTATTGGGGATTTTTTGTACTTCTGTGTAGATTTTTAGGATAGTCTTTTTTTGTTTTTTCTGTTTCTGTGAAGAATGAGGTAGGAGTTTTGATTGGGATTGCTTTGAATTTGTAAATAGATTTTCATAAAATGGTCTTTTTTAAAAAACAAAATTCCACTAATCTGTGAGCATGGAATATCTTTCCATTTTCTAGCATCTTTATTTTTTTATAGCATCTTTATTTTTTTTTCATCAGAGATTTAAGGTTTTCATTATAGAAGTCCTTCACTTCCTTGGTTAGTTTATTGATAGTTATTTTCTTTGAGGCTATTGTATATGGAAGTATGTCTATGATCTCTTTTTTAATATATACATTACTAGTATATAGAAAAGCTATTTGTTTTTGCATGTTCATTCTGTATTTTGCCATATGTTGAATTTATTAATCATTTCTAGAAGTTTCCTGGTAGAATTTTTGGGATTTCTTGTATAGGTATAGGGAGAGCAAGACAATTTTTTACTATTGTATCCTTTTAATATGTTTCTCTTACTTATTCTTTTACCTTATTACCCCAGCTAATGCTTTGTGCACATTATTGAAAAGGAATGGGGATAATAGCCCTGTCTTACTCCTGATTTCAGTGAGACTGCTTTAAGTTTTCCTCCATTTAGACTCATGTTATCTGTGACATTTTTTTTGTTTGTTTGTTTGTTGGTTTTTTTTTTTTTTTTGAGACAGGGTTTCTTTGTGTAGCCCTGGCTGTCCTGGAGCTCACTCTGTAGACCAGGCTGGATCTGTGGACTTTTTATATAGATATCTTTTCTTATGGCTGGTGTTTTCCTTATTCCTCCGTGCTCTGGGACTTTTATTGTGATTGGATTTTGTCAAAGGCTCACTTTCTCTGTATCTATTGAGATGGTTATATGATTTTTGTCGTCATGTTCACTTGTGTGATTTATTACATTATTGACTTTATCCAGAGATGCAGGGATGGTTCAACATATGCAAATCAATAGTGCAATAAACCATACAGTCTTTTTGTTGTATGTCCGTATTTTGTTTCTAAGTATTTTATTAAGCATCTTTGAGTCTATGTGCTTCAGACATTTGGGCTTGTAAATTTCTTTTTTATGTGCGTCTTTACCTGGTTTTGTTATCAGAATGATACTAGTTTCATAGAATGAATTTGGACATATTCTTTCCCTTCTTCCCTCCCTCCCTCTGTCCCTCCCTTTTCCCGTCTCTCCCTTCTTCCCTCCCTCCCTCCCTCTCTTTCTTCCTTTCTTTCTTTTTTCTCTCTTTCTCTCTTTCTCTTTTTCTTTCATTGTTTAAGAAAGATTGGCTGTTGATTTTAAAAGTCTGGTAACATCCTGCTGTGGCTCCATCTGCCTCTGGACTTTCTTCTGCTGTAAGGCTTTTTATTACCATTTCATTCTCTTTATTTGTTATGAATTTGTTTCTGTCTTTGATCTATTTTTCGTTAATTTTGGTAATTTGGCCTTATCTAAAAAAAAGCCAATTTAATTACTTTTTGTTTTTAAAGTATTTTATTATAATATTATGAATTTCTTTGGTGTCTGTGTCACATGCAATGTTGTAATGTAATGAATGATTTCTGATTGTGTTAATGTGAGTTCTTTCTTTTGCTTAGTTGAGGAAGGGTCTGTCAATCTTGTTTAACTTCTCAAAGAACCAACTCCTAGATTCAGCAATTCTTTGCATTGTTTCTATTTCATTAATTTCTGCTCTGAGTTTTATTTTTTCTTTCCATTGATTTGGTTTGGATTTGGTTTGTTCTAATTTTTCCAAATTTTTGAGTTGTATCATTAAGTCATTTATTTTTGCTCTGTCTGATTTTTTTAAATGTAAGCATTTAGAGCTATAAGTTTCCCTTATTAAACTCCTTTCAATGTGTCCTAGAGGCTTTATTGTTTTTTTTTTTTCATTTAATTCCAGGAAAATCTAAAAAAAATCCTTTATTGATTTCATTATTGATCAATAAATCCATAATGGATTTGTATATTTATTATATACTGTTCATTGTTTACTTTGTTTTATTGCATGTGTATATTTAAAGATGGATTTATCGACTATAGATTAAAACACTCTTTCTTCTGTTTTACTTAAAATTTTTGTTGGACAGGACAGACACATTTGTTACTTCCACCGTAGGCTTCATGAAACTGCAAACATGATGATCTCTAAGAATTTGGCATTTGGGGAAAAAAATCTATATTCGTGTGTGTGTGTGTGTGTGTGTGTGTGTGTGTGTGTGTTCCTTTTAGACTGAAGAGTAAATTGTATTACTTGTAAACTGTGAAGAATATGGAACTAATTTTCCCCAAATGTTCACCCACTTTAAGGCAATATGGCTCTCACAAAATTAATGTAAGTGTGTGTGTGTGTGTGTGTGTGTGTGTGTGTGTGTGTGAGAGAGAGAGAGAGAGAGATAGAGAGATAGAGATGGCAGTGCCTATAGCTCAGACTGAGAACCCTGTCTGTAGGAAGAGACAAGTCCATGTTCACTATTATCATGTCCAAAGGAAATTCCAACTCCTCCATCTTCAGAAGACAGTCCAAGTAGTAAGAAATGAGCTCAATCTGGACTATAAGAGGATTTCTAAAAGCTAGAAAAAGCCAGCATATCTAAGGAACTTGTGAAACATGTTCCTATTTACTCAAACGAGTCATTTTCCATACCTCTGGCAGTCGGAACATATGGCTCTCCACAGAGAAATATCTCTGACTGAACACCAGCTTGCATGCTGGCCTGCAGGCTCCCTCTGTATCACATGTACCTGCCTTCTGACCCTTCACTTTCCTCAGCTCCTCGTCCTCCTTATACGCCTGCTATTCTCACCGGTTCTCTGCTCTCGCTGGGCTCACGATTCTCCTCTGCCTACCTTGGTCCCAGGTACCATCTCATTCCCATACTCTATCTTGTGCTCTCTTCTTGTTCTTGATATGCTCTTTTCCATATCTCTTGCTATCTCTCCATGTCTACTGTCTCAATCTCTCACTTCCCTAGCCCTGGTTATGTTCAGTCTGCTAGCAAGTTTAGTCTGCTTCCCCCCACCCCTGCTCTCTCATATCTACAAGAAAAATCTTTGCTTTAAACAAGTGGTCATGTTGGCAGTGCCTCTACTGTGTCCCCTCAAATTTAATCATCAACTAAAGTCTTGGCCTACCTTTTGGGTTTTTATTTAGGGTTACACTTTCAAAGCTTCAGCATAGGTGCCTTTGCTAGACATTGAAAACACTGAATGAATTGGGCATGCTTGGCTTTCTTTTTTGTTTTCATCAAACACAGAGCAGCAATTAAAAGCTGTTTCAAACCCTGGGAAACAAATTAGGAACATTTTAGCAATTAGCCTCACAAGATCATCTGCTTTATAGACCCCCTGTAGCAGAGAGTTAATGCTGTAGCTACTTCAAAATTCTGACAACTGTTTAAGGCTCTTTGGTATTTCATGATTACATCAGATTTTCCTTAAATGATTTTTAAAACATTCAAACAGTTTTTTAAAAAATAAACTGAATTTCTTGTTTCATCGAAAATTTCAGATGAATAATTTAGCAGTAACTTTTATTTTTTTTCAATTATGCCCTGGGCTACTGTCATGCTTCTAGACTAAAATGATAGGAGTAGACATTCTAAATCATATCCTACTTATTTGCTAAAATCAACCAATTCCCCCAGGTCCTCCAGCCTCTTCTGTGATTTATCTTAATGAGGAGAATGGGGTCTTCACTACCATTCTTTTGCAGTCTGAGCTGTATAAAATTGCCTTCAGCATCCTACAGAATCCAAAGGGGTTTTATAACTATTATGTTCACAATGGGCATTTACACTGACCACTGCTTCTTAATGCCAAACAAAGCAGAAAAAACTCTATAAAGAATATAAAAAAACAAAACCCAAAGGCTTTGGTATCTTGGAGGAGAACATTAGGGCAAATGTGGTAAGAAATAAGCTCTACATTGAATCCTGAAAGCAAATGAAGTTGTCAAGCAACTTGGCCCATGTGACAAGTCAATGAATTACACACATTGTTACTGTGCCATCAAGTAATGACTTACACACAGTAATACCACACACCATGGCACTAAACCAATGACGGTACAGTGTGCCTTCTTTTCTTGAAAGATAGCACATGATCTAAAGAACTCCAGTGGTACATCCCACTCTACTTGTTTTTATCAGTTTATTTTCTGCCTTTGTTTCTTCCTAGAGTAGCAAATACTTTGTCTAAGTTCTTTTGTTGTTTTTTTTAAGATTTATTTATTTATTATATGTAAGTACACTGTAGCTGTCTTCAGACACACCCAAAAAGGGCATCTGATCTCATTACAGATGGTTGTGAGCCACCATGTGGTTGCTGGGATTTGAACTCAGGACCTCTGAAAGAGTAGTCAGTGCTCTTAACTGATGAACTCTCTAGCCTCCTAAGTTTTTAACAAGGCTTTTATCTCACAGATTTTCTTGTTTTTCATGTTCTAGCCTGCATAAATGTCTCCAGATATGTGGTATGCACTAGAAAAGGGAGAGGCTCGGAGATGCTTTCTTGCAGAGTCCCCAGGACAGCTTTACTGTCTCCTTATCTCCTTTCTCTTTATACCAAGCTTCATTCTTGCAGAGTTGTATCCTTCTTATCGTGCTTGCTTGTCCACCTCCCACGCCTGACCTTTTGAGCATATTATTTGTAATTCTTAGGTCTCAGGAACGTCAGCACTTGCCAAAGCCAATCATTGGTCTTTGATGATTTTTTAAAATGAGATTTTCTTCTTTTACAATTTGTTGGGAAAAAAAATCTTCTTCCTCTTCTTGGTGGAGTTATGCTGAACTATTTCATATTCACAACCCTTCTATTTGTTTTTTCCAAACCCCGACAAAGTAGGGAGTTCTTTCTTAGCTAATTAGAGGTAGTTAGACGGCATCTGTCATTGGCTAACTTGCCCAAGTAAGTTGCATATGGCACTGTGGAATGACTAGAGGGGATACTGTCCCAAAGGTCCTTTGATAGCTACCAACTCCTGATAAAGAAAGAGTTCTCAGCTTCCTGTTTTTCAAGTTATCCTTTATGCTTTGCATCTCTGAGTCACCGAGCTGCCTTGAATCAAAAGGAGAGTGGTGATCCATTTCTTTGAGACAGTTCCTACTTTTTAGTTTTGTAGTCAAATAAGACTCTTATTTCTCTTCTCTTCTCTTCTCTTCTCTTCTCTTCTCTTCTCTTCTCTTCTCTTCTCTTCCCTTCCCTTCCCTTCCCTTCCCTTCCCTTCCCTTCCCTTCCCTTCCCTTCCCTTCCCTTCTCTTCTCTTCTCTTCCCTTCCCTTCCCTCCCCTCCCCTCCCCTCCCCTCCCCTCCCCTCCCCTCCCCTCTCCTCCCCTCCCCTCTCCTCCTCTCTCTCTTCTTCTCTTCTCTTTCTCTTCCATTTGTTCTGTCTGTCCGTCTGTCCATCTGTTTTCTTTCCTTCTTTCTTTTGAGGCCAGGCTGGCTTCAAATCCACTATGTACCCTAGAGTTTTGGATTTTACTGACTCTCCCTTCCGCATGCTCAGATTATAGTCACACACATACATGGTTTATATGGTTTAGGTATTAAACTCAGAGCTGTGTGAATGTTATGCTACATTGTTACGTGTTACACTGTATCAACTGAGCTACATTCCCAGCACCCTGTCAGAAATTTTATAGATGATACAAAAAATATGAGCTATACACGGAAGTATGAGCTAAACAACATGATATGTTTGAAGTGTCATGGTTCAAGTAAAATAAGCACATTGTATAGGCTAGAGACATACCTCAGCTGTTAAGAACACACTCTCCTCTTGCAAAGGATCTGCGTACAAGTCCAAGCACACACATTGGGCAGCTCACAACTGCCTATAACTCCAGCTCCAGGAGATCTGATACCCTTCTGACCTCCTTTTGTACACAAATCTACAAACCTACTCCCACACTAGCAATACTTAAAACAATAAAAGAAAATCATTTGAAAACAAAAAACAAAAACTAAGCAAGTTGTATCCTTAAGAAGAATGCCTTCCTTTTTGGTCTTAGTTTTCTTGGCAATAAAAGTAGTGCTTACCTAATAGGATTGTTTGACCTACAATAGCTCCATCTATCTAAAAGTCCTTTCCAGGGATTTGTTAACACTGCCTGAAAGTATTAGGGAATTTCTCTTGTGAGGCCATCTCAGTAAATTAAACTTCTTTGCAGAAAATGGTTATAGCACATTGGATTATTCTCTATTCAAGCATTATACTCCCCCTCCTGATCAGATTACTTGAAATAATGGTAACAATGAAAATGACAAAAATTTAATAGATGAATATTTGGAATAATATTGAGCCAATCAATTTTTTTTAAGAGAGTAGCTACAGTATTTACCCCATCGCAAATGGGTTTTTTAATGAAGATGTTCATACGGAGGACTTCCTGGCAGATATACTGTGATGGAATCAGGGCTGTCAGGAGGGCTTCAGCTTCATAGCTCACTGGAGAGATTGCTGAATGAGACTAGCCTGCGGCTCTGTAACCATGATTCATCCAATATGGGTTTATTAGATGATGGATATTGAGTTGGAAAGGGGAAATGACCACATACTTAAAATAGCCACACGAAAGACTTCCACACACCTGATTTTATAGTGTGACTCAAACATTTTATAAGTGAGAGGATAAAGAAGTATGCTCAAGTGGAGTTATTTGAAAGAACTATTCTCCATCTTTTACAATTAAGAGATATTGATGGCATAGTTCAGATCCAGGTTATTTGGGATCATTTGGTTTGAAGTGCTCAACATTTTTACTTGGATCTAACCTTTAAAAAATGACCTTCATTTCATAGAATAATTGTTTGTGTGATGTTTTACAATCTAAAACTTAGAGGATATAATGAAGATAGATAGTGTGTCATTGCTAATTGTAAAATTCATCCAGTTGGTACGAAAAACAGGCTGCCATTACAGTTTTATTAACAGGTGTCTTGATACACACCATTAGGGCGGTTTTGTGTTTGACCTAGACAAGGAAATGTCCCAAGACTTCCACAGACAAAGCTGATGTGTTAATTTTTGTCTTGGTCAGTGCTCTAGCTTGCTGTGATAAAACACTGGCTGAAAACTAATAAAAGGCAAAAAGGGTTTGTTTGGGTCATACTTCCCGTGTTACTACGATCTATTTTTGAGGAACTCAGGAGAAATCTGAAGACAGACACTGAAGCAGAGACCATGAGGAAGGCAGCTTACAGGCTCACCTCATGTGGCGTGGCCAGCTTGCTTTCTTATATAATTCAGGTCCCCCTCCTCAGGGTGGCATGATCCTCAGTGGGCTTGGTCTTCTCAGATCAATCACCAAGCAAAAAATGTCTCACCGACATATCCACAAGATGAAATCCCTCGGGTGACATTCTTTCTTCCTAGATAACTCAAGTTAGTGTAAACTTGATAAAAACTAACCTGCACGACTAACCATTTATCAGCTTGACACAAACACTTCATTCTCAAACCATAAACTTTCCTTTCTTATTCAGCCCCAAGATCTCATGTTAACATCACAATATAAAAGTCTTTCAGTTTTCAAAAAATTAAACATGTCATAAGTTCAGTCATTTTAGTTTTTTGTTGTTGTTGCTGTTTTTTTTTTTTTTTTTTTTTTTTTTTTTTTTTTTTTTTTTTTTTTTTTTTGAGACAGGGTTTCTCTGTGTAGCCCTGGATGTCCTGGAACTCACTTGGTAGACCAAGCTGGCCTTGAACTCAGAAATCTGCCTGCCTCTGCCTCCCAAGTGCTGGGATTAAAGGTGCATACCACCTGCATGCCCGGCAAGTTCAGTCATTTTAAAATACCAAATAACTGTAGATTTTTGTCAAACAAAACATAAGTTAGCACTTTCTCATTCTCCAAAGGGAAGAACCAGCATATAAAAACCAAGTCTAGCAGTTTAGTTCCAAAATCTTATATCTCAATGTCTACTGGGTTCAGTGATCTGGGACTCACAATCTCCTGTGCTCCAAAGACCTTTGGCAGCTCCATTTTCTGGTTTACTATCTATAACATGCATACCATTTCTAATAGACTTAGACTTGCTCAACTCCACACCTACCAATGTCCTTAGTGGTTGTCTCGTGGTCCTGGCTTCTCTAATACTGGGATTTCTACTGCATCTAAGGCTGCACCTTCATCATTGGCCTCTCACAGAACTAAGTCTCAGTTGCTCTCTATAACCCCTTTGCATCTTCATATTCAATACCACATGGGAGACTCTTAGACATTACCAAGTTTAGCTGCCACCTTGAAATGCAATCTTGGCACCCTCTGAACCACGGCTTTTATGCACTGACTCTGAGGAAACACTCCTAGAAGATTTCACCTTAATTATGCTGTTCGTTTCTTAATCACAGTTTGTGGTTTTGTGTTTTGGTTCTCCTGTGGTGGTATTTGAACGCTGCTGACACGTTGGCTTAGAGAGGACAAGGCAAAGTCCAGGAAGGGTCTGCAGCCTGTGTTTCTCTTTCAGGACATCAGAGTGCTGTTGCCCATTGTATGCCAGGCCAGAAGGAGAAAGTGAGATTTGGAATGAATGTTGTAGTTCTAGGTCTCCTGTTGACATATCCAGGTACTGTCCAGAAATGGGCAGAATCCTAGTTCAGCTGGAAGCCAGTTCCAAGTCCTGGAGTGGCAGGAAAAGAGAGGCCTTCTTTGGGAGTCTTAGTGTCATGGCTTATTTACGCAAAGGCCTTCCCTGTGGTGATCTTTGATGAAGCAGCTCTCTGAGCCGATCATAGCCTGTTCATATTTCTTTATTGGGAGTAGATGTGAATGCATAGGCTTTATTTGGGATGAACCAGGGATTATATGATTTTGGGAAAGGACATGAAAATATTCAGGAAACAAAGGTCATTGGCTTCCTTTACCAATTTCTATGCCCATCTGGTGACATAGTCCACGTGCCCTATAATAGGTGATTTCTCAGTCCCAGCTATAATGGATTGGGCCTTCCCTATCAATCATTAATCAAGAAAATGACCCACAGGTTGAAGTGATGGGGACAATTCTTCAATTGAAGTTCATTCCTTCTAGGTAATTCTAGTTTATAGCACGTTGTCACAAACTAACTAGAATGGTCAGAAAGCTGACTCATCTTAGGACTTTCTAACTATGTCTATTACCACTTGGAATAACAGTCCTTCCCTCAAAAGGTCTGAAAGGATAGAAAATAATACAGCCTAACTCTAATGATCCCAAGAAGTCAGAAGTTTAAAATGCTATCTCGCTTTGTTAGAAACTAGGTAAAAGGTCACATTCCAGAGCCTGCCCTTTGTTTAGAGCTAGCAGAAAGGCCTTGAATAGGTGATCCTGGCCCCATAAGGTAACTGGAAATGGGCTAAGCTTATCTTGCTTCTGTAAACTGCTTACACCATTACCCCTATGCAAGAGTTCATGCAGCTATAGACATTCAAGAAAATAGGAAACTAATTGGTCCACTGAGTGCAGGCTCCGATAATTTAATCTGATTGGCCTAACAAGTATGGAGTGCTACAAATCGATTGGCTCACATTTCGCGGCCTCTCCATGCTAAGAAATGATTGGTTTGTGATTCGAGGGCTTTGTCGTAAACTTATAAAAGCTGTCGCAATTCGGCACTCGTGGTCTACAGTCCTCTAACCCTACGCGGTGTACGACTGTGGAACCCAGAATTCTGGAATAAAGAAATCCTCATGTTATTGCATCGAGACCATTTCTAGCGAGTGATTTGGGTGTCACCTTCCGGGATGTGGGGTGCTGGGGCACCCTCAGTTTTTGGGGGTCTTACAGGTCATTAGTTAAGTTCTGTAATAGTCAATTTCATTGTCTCCCTCCTGGAAACGCTCATTGGCTTAGTTGGCCTCACTGTAAACTTCACTAAGAATTTTTAAGCCCCAAGTTTACTATCTCATTTCTCATTTCTATAGCTGTTCTTCACGTCCTACTTCAGACCCTCACCATCTAGCAGCTAAACTGCTTGGCTAACCTGTTAAATAATTTTAGCTTTTTACTTCTTTAAAAAAAAAAAGAGTTGCCTAGTATGCTTTGAGTATACCAGGTTCTTTGTCTTATTTACTATTTTGTGTGCAATACCAATAAAAGTACTGTGCATACTTGATTGAATGATAGGGCAACCAATCAGGCTGGCCCCTCATTCACAAATACAGATAACCCCAAAACAATGTCACCATATTTTAATGGTTCCTTTTGGATTTGCATAGTTAAAGTATTGATTCAGCACTCATAGCCCATTCTGCCCCCTCATTTCATTATGAAGTCCCCTCTCTATTTGTCACACTCTCCTGTACAGAGCCATATTGGGGTGTCATGCCACATGGTAGGAACTTGACATTGGCCAAGGACAATAGGGAAGTAGGTTACAGCAGGAATTTTTATCCTAGTGTGGAGAAGCTCAGAGTAAAGGTTAAGTTCATTGTTCTTCCAGGTCTACGGATTCCTGAATTAAGCAGGTGACCCACCCAGCTGCCTGAGCAGTAGAGCCAAGGACCACCAGAAGACTTTCCCGGAACTCAGCCGGGTCTTGGGGGAGGGGCTTGCCCAAACTGTTAAACGGTCTGACTGCTATTAAAGTTGGGGTCTCGATTGGTAAACTATCCTCTTGGCCTCATTCTTTTTGCCCCTTCCCCATCTATCCCTCAGCTTCTGTTCCAGAAACCAGTTCGTAGTAGCTGCAGGGAGCTATGGAATACAACACTTTCCACGCTAACCTGCTTCCACTAGTTTTTCTATATTCTGGTTTGATCTAGCCGTTCCATGTTAGCTGAACATACATACTTCTTTGGAGTCCCTGATGTTTGCCCTTTTTATTTCCTTCTTACTTCTGAAATCCCATTATTAAAAACTCACCCTGGAGTCTCAGTTCTGAAAGCATTTTCACTGTATTGCATGGCCTCTGTATATTTCTTTCAGTCTTTATACCTTGTAATATACTGGCAGAACTGTTAAAACGTGGGATCCATTGGAAGGAAATTAGGTTAAGGGCCTGACTTTCAAGAAGATATTGGAACACGAGCCTCTTCTCTCTCTGCTTTCTGACCGCTAGGTGAGCAGCATCTCCTCCTATGTGATCTTGCTTTGATGTCTTGTCCTGTCACAGAACCAAAGTCACATGATTAATATCTCTCAAAACATGAGTTAGAACAGACTTTTCATCCCTTAGGAAGTTTGTGTTAGGTATTTGCCAGAGTGATGGGAAGCTACCATGAACACGAGATGTTCTATTAGGTAATGTATCATATACTTGATGTATTTCTGCTTGTGACTGGCCAGTTCAGAAACAAGGGCACCAGAGTTGCTGTCTCCCATCAATCTGCCCTAAAGCCTCTTCATTCAATTTATGTCTCAAGAAACTTTCGGGACTTTGGTTTTAATTAAATTAAGGCACCATGTTGTTTTCAATGCCCTGGGAGGGATGTCACAGTAATTCATTAGTATAATGCTTAGGATGAGTCAGTCTGATTAGTAATTCTGCATCCAGGCCTTCCTGGGATTATAGACAGCAGGGGTTTTCAGTACTAGTCCATTTTCCAAATGAGCTCGGATATATTTAAAATCTAACTTCCTATAGGTTCTGATTTGGGCGAATTATGAACAAGACCTGGAAACTTTGTAAAATGGCTGTTCTGGTGAGTCTAAGGCCAAGATGGGCTGGGAACTAAAAGGTTGTACAAGTTGATGGTCAGAATTCTGTATCTCTGTTTGTCTTCTCTAAATGGGAAAGGTCTTGTGTTTTGCTTATGTTTTAAGAAAAGTTTCATTACAAAGCCCAGGTAGGTCAGTTACAAGATACTTTCTATAAATTATACCATCATTTAGAATTAATTTTTAAGTTGTGTTCAAAAAAGTGTGTTGCATTATCACATTGTGATATAGATGATCACTGTGCTTTTGTCTACAGTTGTCCCCATCAGTCCCTGTTGTCTACCTCCTGATTCCTGCTGGCTCAATCCCTCCCCTTTCTTTCTTTCTTTCTTTTTTTCTTTCTTTCTTTCTTTCTTTCTTTCTTTCTTTCTTTCTTTCTTCCTTCCTTCCTTCCTTCCTTCCTTCCTTCCTTCCTTTCTTGCTTGCTTTCTTGCTTGCTTGCTTGCTTTCTACCTTTCTTGCTTTCTTTCACTTCTTAAGTGTGTATACAAGTACAGTTGAATCTAGATTCTGCATATCAAACATCCATATATATCTTTCTCTTATGTTACTTGCAGTTGTTCTCTTTTTTGTTCAGGTTTTCCAAATTTATTATAATATTGGTATAGATTTGGACATATAGAATTATGTTGTTTATTATGTTTTTCTTTTTAATTTTATTTTTTCATTCTTCTCTCATATATATTACATCCTGATTGCAGTTCCCCTCCCTACCATTGCCCCAACCTTTCTCCTATCCCATGCCCCTCTCCTTCTTCAGATATACCCCCCCCCAAAAGAGCAGGTTTCCCAGGGTTATCAACCACACATGAGAAAACAATTTACAATAAGACCAGGTACACACCATCACATCAAGGCTGGACAAGGCAATCCAGTAGTAGAGAAAAAGGGTCTCATAAATAGGCAACTTCATATGGAAAGGCAAAAATATTCAAGATAACTAAAAAAAAAAAATCTATACAATAAAAGAATTGCCAGAAGCATAACACTCCCTGATCTCAAACTGTACCACAGAACTATAGTAATAAATAGTGCATCATATTGGCATAAAAACAGATACTTTGATCAATGGAGTTGAGTCAAAGGCCTAGACATAAACCTACACTTTGTGGATACTTGATTTTTTATAAAGAAGCCATAAATAGCTTCCCCTAGAAGCATTTGAGATGTGGCTATTGTGTCCAATATGCATCAGTAGGTGGCAAAATGAAAGGCTATGTCTATACTCAGTGTTCTGGCTTATGAACATCTGAATGATTAGTAGACTAACATTCCTTTAAAAAAGCTAGCCTGAGACAACCACAAGCCTCTCAGGCTTGTGGGGGTGGGGCAAGAAGGGATAGGCAGACCATGCCCAAGATGACCCTTGTCCATATATAACACAGAAGACTATTCCTGAGATGACCCCAGATACTCAGAGAACCCAGATGGCACTAAAAGGAGCAAGTAAGTGTTGGAGAAATAGAAGAGAAACAGAAGAATGTGAGCACAATGACGAGAGGCAGAACTGGAGATCTGAGGGTAGTGAGGAACAACCTGATGTGAGTACCCTGGGATGCCACCTGGGTCCATGGTGGGGCCCTGGCCTGAGCTGCCACTGGAGACCATGTCTGAGTACATGGCTGTGCAGCAGCAGGGGTCTGTTCTCAGCAAATGCCAGGTGGATGTCCCTGGTCTGGGCTACTGCCCAGGGATATGTTGATGTCTGCGGGCTGTGCAAAACTAGCTCCATTTCTTACCTGGGCATTGTGGAAGATCTGGCCCTGGAGGGAATAAGAGTAGGAGAACTGACCCCACCACTAACTAGCTGCAGTACTTGGAAGAGTGGGTCCCATACACTGCTAGAGTTGCAGATGAGCCAGCCCCTGAAGATTTGAACGTGGGAGACACGGACCTACCCCTTGTCTCCTGTGTGATGGCTTGGTCAAGGAAGATATAAACTCTTCTCTGCTCTGCCCTCATACTGTGATATACAAGACACCTGGCCCTGGGATCATGAGAGCAGAAGAGCTGTTCCTATCCCTCACCAGTTGCAGCACTTAGAGACCAGGTCCTGTACCTCACCTGGGCAGCACAGTAGAGCTGGCCCTGGATCTGGGGGTTGTAGGTGAGCTGCCCCAAGGGTGTGAATGTGGGAGAGGTGGGCCTGTAACTTGTCTGCCATGTAGTGACATGGGCAAGAAGGAGATGTCTTTTGACACCAAGGGTAGGCACAAGGGTAGGCTGAGATCATCTGAGCAGGAGAGCTGGCCCTGCCCCTCACCTGCCATAGCACCTGGGAGAGCCTGCACATCACCTAGCAGCACACTAGAGCTGGTCCTGGATGCAGGGTTGCTGGTGAGCCAGACTCAGGGGCATAAGAGTGGGAGAGCAGGGATGTTAACCAGCTGAGATACCTCTCAGGCTCAGATCCAGGGCTTTGAATCAGCCCATCCAACATCTACACCATCCATAAACTGCTGGAGTATATAAAAAAGTTGGTCCTACAGATACAATGCTACAGGATCTCCATGACACAGGCAACAACAGTATATCTGAGAGGAGTCCCCATGAGGATCCAGTATCGATAGAGCAGTAGAAGCCAGAGGCCTTGTACCAGACCAATGAGTCATTGCAATGAGCGTTTGCAAGCAAAGAAGTGTGGACAAAATGGTATACTGTGGGACACACTGTGACACACTACAGCTTCCACAATGAGATTTCTTTTCTCTGTTGGAGGAAAGTTGCAAGGGTAGAAGGCAGGTATGAGGGGAGGGGAAGATGAGTGGGATTGGGGTGCATGATATGAAATTCACCCAATGGAAAAAAAAGAAAGCATCTTCAACAAATGGTGCGTGTCTAACTAGATTTAAGTGTGTAGAAGAATGTAAATAAATTCATAACTATCACCTTGCACAAACTCATGTCCAAGTACATTAAAGACCTCAACATAAAACCAAAAACACTGAACCTGATAGAAGAAAAAGTGGGGGATACCCCTGAAATCATTGACACAGGAGACAATGTCCTGAGCAGAACGCCAATAGCTCATGCACTAATATCAATAATTAATAAATAGGACCTCATGAAACAGAAAAGCTTTTGTAAGGCAAAGGACACCATCAATAGGACAAAATGGTAGCCCATAGAATGGGAAAAAAATCTTTACTAATTCCACATCTGACAGAGGGCTAATATCCGAAATATGTAAAGAACTCAAGAAACTAGCAAACTAAATAATCCAATTAAAAATGGGGTACAGATCTAAATATAAAATTCTCAACAGAGGAAACTCAAATGTCTGAGGAAAAAACCAATAAAATGTTCAACATCTTTAGCCAGCAGGAAAATGTAAATCAAAATGACTTTGTGGTCCCATCTTACGTCGGCCAGAATGGCTAAGATCTGCTGTTCTCTCTTATTGCGAATGAAAGTAACATTTCTGAAAAAAAGGTAATAGAGCTGAATATGTGTGTGTAAAAGATGGAAAAGAGAAAGGAAATCAAGTGAAAACAAGTCACTTTCTCATATATTTTTGGTTGTGAGCCTAGCCTTGAAGTACTGGGCTATCTCCCCAGCCTGCAAGTCACTTTCTCACTGACACATGCTCTGTGTTGGCCAGCCTGGGGCTGTCATGGAGATCGGATTTTATTCTCTCTGGTGTTTCTGGGTGAGGAAGACTGATAACTCAAACATTAGAAAGAAGAATGCAGGATGATTCGCATGTGTGCTTGTGCAGGGCAGGGTGTGTATATGTATATGTATATGTATATGTGTGTGTGTGTGTGTGTGTGTGTGTGTGTGTGTGTGTGTGTAGGGAGAGGGGGGAGAAAGAGGGAGAGAGAGAGAGAGAGAGAGAGAGAGAGAGAGAGAGAGAGAGAGAGAGAGAATCCTAGAGGAAGGTCTATATAAGAAACAAAGGAGGATATAAGAACTGATCAGAATGGATGCTGGATTGGAGATGACTCGGTAGCAGTCATCTGGGTGAAAGATGGTGGTCTGCTTCAGAGCAGAGGCAGTGAGGATCAAAGGGTTGGAGTGTGCAGAGAATCTGGAGCTTATCAAAAAGTTGGAAGATTTAGGGATGTATCACGTGACTCTAGTGTGTACAATCACACAAATGGTGTTGCTAACTTAAAGATGAGGAATACAAGAATGGGAATATATGTGTCAAAGACAGGGGGAATGGTCATTTTTTATTAAATATTTTCTTTATTTACATTTCAAATGTTATCTCCTTCCCCGGTTTTTCCTTTGCAAACACCCTATCCCATTCCCCCTGCCCCCCCCATTTCCCCCCGCTCACCAACCCACCCACTCCTGCTTCCCTGTCCTGGTAGGGAATGGTCATTTTAAGGTATAATTTCTTGATTTTTGAATGGGCTTATAGGGTATTATTGTTCTACTTAAGTTTCATAATAAATTTGGATATACAGACCCAAATTTCAGAAAATATTTGGGTCAAATAAGGAGGTTTAAAAGTAATAAGCTTAATAAAATTAATAATAAATACACCCCCAAGCTATTGCTGTCAGAAGGCTGATAGTATAAAAACCACTGCTAAATGGGAAAGGAAATGACTCATATCAACATTGTCATTATTGGACCCATAGATTTGGGCTAGTCCATTGTGACTGGCCATCGTGTCTACAGATGTCATGGAGCCAACAAAGGAACCATAGAAAAATTGAAAAGGAGTCTGCCAAGATAGGAAAAGGCACTTTCCAGTATGCTTGGGTCCTGGACTAACTGAAAGTTGAGAGAGAACATGGTACCTCCATTACATCTCCCTCTGGAAATCTGAGACCAGCAAATCTGTGTGACTATCACTGATGCCCCATGACACAGAGATTTTTATAAAATCATGATTTCAGGCACATCTCAAGCTGACGGTACTGTTCTGGTTGTTGCTACTGGTATTGGTGAACTTGAAGCTTGTATCTCCAAGAATGGCCAGACCTATGAGCATGCCCTTTTGAGCTTTTGCTCAGTATGTGAAGTAGATCATTTTTGCTGGCAGCAAAATGGATCCCACTGGACCACCCTACCGCCTAAAGATATATGAACAAATTTGTTAAGGGAGTCAGTATCTACCTTAAGAAAATTGGCGACAATCCTGACCCTGTAGCATTTGTGCCAATTTTTGGTTTGATAGGTGACAGCAAGTTGGAGCCAAGGGCTTAATATTCCATGGATCAAGAGGTGGAAAGCCAGCCAAGGATGGTTGCGTCAGTGGGATGACAGTACTGGAAGCTTTGTATTTTATTCCCCCAAAACTCATTCAACTGATGAGCCTTTGAGACCTCCTCCGTGATGTCTATACATTTGATGGTATTGGTACTGTCCCTGTGAGCAGAGTGGAGACTGGTGTTCTTAAACCTTGTCATGGTATTTCCCTTTGCTTCAGTCCCTGTCACAGCAGAAGCAAAGTCTACTTAAATGCTCCAAGAAGCTTTGGGCAAAGCTCTTCCTGGGGATATGGGCTTCGTTGTAATGAATGTGTCTGTCAAAGATGTTGGATCAACATCTTTGTAACAACATTGCAAGTGAAAGCAAAAATGACCCACCAATGGAGGCTGTTGGTTTTACTGCTCAGGTGATTCTCCTGAACAATCTGGGTCAAATGAGTGATGGCTATACTATTGGACTGGATTGTCAGAAAGATAATATAGTTGCAAGCTTGCTGAGCTTAAAGAAAAGATTGTCATTCTGGTAAGAAGCTGGAAGATAGCCCTAAATTCTTCAAATCTGGTGATGTGCCCATTGTTGACATGGTCCCAGGCAAGCCTGTGTGTTGAGTGTTTCTCTGACTATCCTCCACTGAGTCATTTCTGCTGCTCACGACATGAGGCAGACAGTTGCTGTGGGTGGCCTCAAAGCTGTGAACAAGGAGGCTGCTGGAGCTGGAACCAAGTCTGCTCAGAAAGCTCCGAAGGCTAAATGAACACTATTTTTAGCACCTGCCATCCCAATCTGAATCAGTGGTGAAGAATGGTCTCAGAATTATTTGTCTCAAATGGCCACGTAAATTTAATAGTAAAAAACTGGTTAATGATACAATGTATTATAAAACCTTTGGAAGGCAAGGAGGCTGTTTTGTGTACTACTTTGTGTGAGTTATGTGTGTGTGTGAGTTTTAAGTTATTAGTATTCAAAATCAGTACATTTTAATGAAAATAACTTGACCAAAAATAAAAACTATCACAGAATTTTGAGACCTACTAAAACAAGTTTAATGAGAAAACAACACCACCACCACCCCCCCCCCCAAAAAATCGAGGGCTTAATGCACAAAGGTATTGCTTTATGAATGATATGTTTATGTCTTTCCTCATAGCTGTCTTATGTGGTAGCCATTGCAACTTGTAAATGTGAGTGTTAAAGCTTAGTGGAATTAATGAATGACTGAGTTACACAGCCTGTGGTTAGTAGTAAAACTTAGGATTGAACTTAGGTGGTCTTAGTCCACAGTACCCACTACCTAGAAGGTCATCGAAGGCATGAAAGTAAGGAATATCACTACAAGTTTATAAATAGTAAGGTGGTAAGAGGGTCCAGCACAGAGCCTGGAACCCACCAGTGCTAAATGGCAGGCAGAGGATAAAAGAACAGCTTGAGACATAGGAAGGACATGAGGGTGTAAAGGGGTGTGAAATATAAATAGCATCTTTTTAAAAGAACAAGTAAACAACACTAAACCTACATCTTTTTTTGGGGTGGTGGTGGCTGTCTTTGCCAATTCAGACTGAAGTAGAAAAAAGTAATTAGGTTACCTATGAACACCAGCAACTCATTTGTCACAATTCTGGGGCTAGGATATCCAAGAGCAAAGGTAAATTCATCAAGTGATAAGGCTCTGTTGTATGCACACCATCTTATTACTCCACCCACTTTTCTACCCCATTTCCTTCCTGCCTCCACCTCTTAAGTTCTGGAATTATAAGCATCCATTACCATTCCTGGCTTCTTCGTGATGTCTTCTTTGGGCCTCCCATAGCAAAGGAGCAAATGATCCATCTGAAGCTTCTTTATAAGGGCTCAAGCAGACTGACTATATTGACGAGGGCAGGAGTTTAGGATCTCATCATTGTTTTAGAAGACCACATACCATGAGCTAGATGATGACGAGGTAACTGTGAGCACAGTGGGTCTTCAATGGAATGGTAGGAGCAGAGGCCAGATTTCAGCAGTGTTTGCTGTGTGGCAGAGCAAGGAAAGAGTCAGGAGTTAAGATTACTTCCTTGAGAAGTTTCCTTGCAACAGGAGAACAGAGACAAGCACGGGAGCTGGCTGACACAAGAAATCAAGGGGGACATTTAAATATTTTAAGGATGAGTTTTAAAAATGAGGCTTATAATGATACAACCACAAATTATTAATATTAACCAGGTGGTGAAAGGGAGATTGAAAATAGAGCAGTCATATTGTTGTAAGAATCCTGGAAAAGGAATTATATTGTCATAAGAGTCTTGGAAAATGGAGGAGGGACACAATCTATAAAGGAGAGTCAGCTATACTCCTAGGAAAGAAGATGACAATGGACAAATTGAGTGAGAAAACTTATCTAATTAGTTTAGGAATTTGATGGAGCTCTTGTCTTGCTTCACCTATTTTCTCTATGAGATGGGAGGGAAGACAATTTTCAGACAGTGAGGGAAACATGCTTCCAGGGGAGAAGTATCATGGAGGTATAAAATATCCCTTCCAGGGCGTGGGGTAGAAATGACTAGTGTCTACAGATATTGTTAGGACCAAGATGTCAAGGGTGGTTCATGAACATTCTTCATCTATGCTGCATGGATTTGCTAGCACAGTCCAAGGCTCAGACTGCAGGAAAGGTAAGTGGTTAGGCTGAGTTGGAATTCCAGTATGGTTGATTACACCACACTCATCCTGTTCATCATTTTAAGCAGAATCCCAATTGCATTTACTGACATTTCTCTTTGTATGTCCTCTCAGAAGGCTGGCTCATCCAACCTGGTCCTTGTCATTCTAAATAACGCCCTTACCAATGATTGCTGTAAGGATAATTGCATGGTGTAACTTCAGAAAACTAGAGGGGTTCCTAAGACATGGAAGATAATCTTGATTCTGAAATGTTACTGAAGTGATAGGTGGCCTAGATTTCTACCTAGGACTGAACACCTGCGTGCTAGAGATGCTTAATGGACTAGCCTAATATGGGGAAGATCTATAAGGATGTAGTTATAAGAAAGACAGTCTTTGGTTGTCAATAATATAATTGTACCAGGAACCTGTTAATTTTGTGAGATAACTACATTTCCATTCTGTTTATTAATCGAGACAGGGAAAATGTGACATAAAAGTCATGGGAGATGTTAACTAAGTCCTACTTAAGGTGGAAAACCCTGCAGTCCTAAGGTGGAAAGGAAAGGGAGCCACCCAAGTATGATGATAGATGATGGCTTATACATCAGAAAGCTAATACACTCGTGACCTGAACAACCCAAAGAAGTCAGAGAAGCAATGTCTTGGGAGTGGAAGAGCAACCAAGATGGAGAAATAAGAAAGAGGTGCAGAAGCAAAGTCATTCATATAACCCCAGAGTTTTCTAATGCTACTATTTGAGGATCCAATTGACTCTCTAGCAACAGATTATTCCTACAAAGAAGTTATTATAGGATCCTGTCTGCAGATGTCGGGGAGGTAGGAGCCCTGTTGTTTCCCAGGTGTTTTTCAAATAATGAAGAAGAGTGGCGTGTTCCTGAAAACCTTTGTGAAGAGATTTGCTTCATCAGGGAACTACAAATTATATCTTTTTCTCACCCTGAAATCCCACATCAGTTGGAGAAGATGGTAATTAGCAAGGCACACTATGGTTTCTTTTTATATGTGGAAAAGCATTAGCTTGATTCGCAGACACTGCAACATAGAGTAGTTATTGTAAGCAGATAGACCATTTTATATGGGGCATTCACTTCTAATACAAAGATCTGGGCTATGACATTCACTGTCTCAGGTGCCTGACTGCTCCTGCCTTCGCCAGTTTTTCACCAGTGCCAATTTTTTTTTTTTTATAACAGGTTATTCTTTTTAGAAACAATGTCCAATGTTTTATTCATACTTTATGTGAAGTGATGAATGTTGGCCTAAGAGGAAAGCAGCGCTCTGTTTTTGAGTGGGCCTTTGGATTGTTTGCTCTGATACACATCCAATGTGTCTGTTCCTGCATGGACAGCTCCTTTTAATTGGCACATCTTGAACCCACTTCTCCTGGAACCTTTTGAATTGCAAGATTCGTAAATAGAACAAGTAGTCTACACAGATAAAAATTGCTCAGTACACTTTAATGAGTAATCTGGATTTTCCCCAGATTAATGTTGACAAGAAATGTGATCTTTTTTCTTTTTAATCATCTTTTTTACTTAGCACATCCTAGGCGATTTATACCTTGGTTGTCTCAATCTTCCCTGTGGTACATGGCACTCAATGCCTTTGCCCACATCCTTCGTCAGTACTTCAGTGATCTGGCAATGAAGAAGTACAGATTCTATCTGGGTTCGACTCCTCCAAGTGAAAATATTCTTAGAGCTGTCTTCCATAGGGTGGGAGCCCTTTGCAAGTGCATTTTTGGAGTCACAAAATCTGAGCTCTAAAGACATGGAACTGAAGACAAAGCAGTATGATTGATGAATACTTGGGTTTAGGATGATATCATTGGCCAGATTATTGCTCTTATCACAGGCCAGAAAAATACTCTTGGCCATACCCAAAGTTCACCAGTGGGCAGGAAAGTCCAAGTCCTTATGTGCTCCAAATGCAATGACTCCAAAATATGTATTAAGGAGAGCAAATACACTTTTCAGAAGCAACATAAATTATTCACTGTAGAAAATTTGCTTGGGAGTCCACAACAAAATCATTTATTCCAGATGGCATGACTTTATTTTTACACAACTCTGGAGGTTAGGAAGTCTGTGATCAGTGTGCTATCGACTTAAATCCTGACCCACAGAGGGCTGTGTTCACATTCTTCTAATGTGGTCTTTCATTGACAAATGTACACAGAGACAGTAAACTATCTGTGTGTTTTCATATAGGGACGATAACCATATCAGAATTGGGTCCTTACACTTATACATATATTTATACTTTATTTCCTCTTTAGGTCCCTGTATTAGTTACCTTCCTACTCATTATGACAGAACTACTGACTAAAGCAATTTAAAGATCATTTTGGCTCCTAATTTCCCAGGACACAATCAATCATGGTGTTGAAGACATGGTGATGGAACAGCTGCATCACTGGCTGGAGTGTGTGGTGGATGTTAGCAAATTATAGAGAAGACGCCTCAGGTGAGGACCAAGGGTAAACATGCAGGTTGAAAGTCTGGCCTTAGTGACCTGTATCTGTCTCTGTGCCCCATAGTCTTCTAAAACAATGTCACCAAGTGGGGACCAAGTATTTAAATATAAGAACCTGCAGAGGACATTTCAAACCACAACCAGCCCTACTTCCAAATACAACCACACTGAAAGTCAGAGCTTTTACTTATGGAGTTTGAGGGATCCTTTGGGCAAACATCCAGTCTATGGCATGAATATCAGTTGCAGATGAAATTTCAGTAGCCAGGAGAACTGACTAAATGTACAAAATATTCTCACAACAAATTGTTGTGCTATTGTTCAATTCTAATCCTTATTTGGGCTTGAAAGAAAATGAACTACTGCGAGAGTTCAAACCCAGAGGGAAAAATGGACAAGAAACTGATTTCCCAGGGACATTGTAAGTCCTCTATTAGTGGGGCTAAGTTCTGGACAGTCAGATTAAGTAGTTGCTGCCCACTGAGAAACAGCCTTTTGGGTAGATCTGTGACATAGATGAAGAATGTTATTTAAGGAGGAAATGCAATCAATATCCATCTATGAGAGAAACCGATTTCTATGAAAAAACTGTTGCTCTGATGCTGTCTCCCAAGATGGTATATCCAACCACACAGTGTAAAATTCCATGCAGAGAAATTAAAAGAAAACGTTTCTAAGCCATTAGCATCCCTGGTCCTCAACAGAACAAGACAGAAGTTAGCTTACTGGCTTAATTCTATGGGGAATTGCTTGGCATCTCATCATCTAAGACAGAAATACCTTAATAGGTGGCTTGTGGGGATTTTTCTATGCATATTACACATCCACGTCTGTATGTCTGCACATGCATCCTGTTGCTACCCTAATCATTTTACTTATGGAAAGCAATGTTTTCTGCAGGGGAGATATAGTTAGCATTTGCTATTAACAAATTGAAGCAAAAGCAGAATTTAGGGAAAGATAAGCCATGAAAATATGGCTCAATAGGAAACAATCCCAGGCTAGCCAAGGTGACATAGTGATACTCTGTCTCCAAAACAAATAGGCAAGCCAACAAACAACAAAAAGCAAATAATGTTGTTGCCCTAGAGGGTTGTAAGTGTGTAAACCATTTCCATTTGATTGACTTATACAGGTGTGTTTCTGAACAAAGAGATTTCCAGACCTACTCACCTCTTCACATTAGTGCCTCCTGGTTGTCTCCTGCAGGTCTAATTAAAGTCAAAGAAGTATTGTCTTCTCCAGAGCATCCTGTGGGAATGTATCAAAGGCACTATACATCTGCACGCTGCTTAGATAAATTCAGTGTCAGTGTCCCTTGCAGGTGGCCTACAAGGGGCAGGTTGAGCAGCAAAGACACCAGTTTCCTGGAAAAGAGGTGTGGTTTCTTTTCTGAATTCTGAATAGTTACTTAGGAGATCTTCTAACCCTTCACTACAATAGACAACCTTTCCTCGGACAGGTAGACAACTTTCTGCCTCCAGAAATAGCTGGCTTTATTTATTTATTTATTTATTTATTTATTTATTTATTTATTTATTTATTTATTTAGTAATGTTTTGGTGAAAGTTAGCTACTTCCTTCCCTTTATGGTAGGTTCTATCTAGTTGAGGGCATACTCAAAATGAAGAATGGGCAGGAAAAGGTCACATACAAGATTTTAATCATGAAATTACTTTCAAGAATTCCACAGAACATCTGTAGTGTTGAACCCCAGCGTGCAGGCTCACAGAGCCGACTTCCTTGTCCAATTAAAGTGAGAGATTAGAATAGCCAAGCCAGAAGGTTGGCTGGATGCACCAAGCCTGCTTTCTGAGCATGTGGTACACATTCCTAAAATGCAGCTGCATTTCCCATCTGCCACCCCTTTCTTAACACAGAGGAAACTTGTTTTCTCATCCGTCTTGGAAGGTAGGTGGAATCAGCTGACCCACCAGTGGGTTGTCGCAGGAGCCAGAATGTGACTGTTCTGGAGTAAAGTTGTAAATGTAGCACGGTAATACTCTCTGCGGAGTCCAACTCCAGGTCAAAATCCTGTGTGACAAATAGCTCAGAATCAACCATAGGCAAATACAAAGACCCTCATGTTAGTAAAAAGAAGCTAACCTCCTGGCATCAGTCTTGGCACACAGTGTTTTCATTCTTTGAAGGAAGTTGTCTTTAAGGACCAGGTTCTTCCTTTCCTCCTGCTGCCTATCTGGGCCTCCATTGAAAGTATCCAAAAAAAAGCATAGGACATTAAAGATCTTTTTCTTCACTCTGATTCAATGTTCTCACTCTTTGACTACTCCCACCCCTGTCTTCTAGTCCTCAGGTCTATATGCCAGGAACTTTTCTCAGGTCTTTTCCCAAAGCTCTGCACCTTAAACAATGTTGGGTGTCACCTGATCCTTACCTGAAACTCAATCCTGCTTGAAGAAATTAGAGAAACAAATGAACTCCATGAAAACCGACCTTTTCTGTTTAGAAGCTTGCTCTTTTACTCTGGTGAGCAGACAAAGCGTGGCTTGCTTCTTTCAGTTTGTCTTACTATCGTACTTGACCTCCACACACACAACATTGCCAACAAATCTGCTTTAGTTGTGAAGATCCCTGTGGTCTAAGCTGGGTGTAGATGCCACAAGACTGAAACAGCCTCTAGTGGAAAGCAGTATCAGAGAATGTCAAAGCAGAATTGGGCTTCTGGTTTTACTATGGTGTTATCAAAGCTTAATATAAGGGGAAGTGCACACTAAACTCGAAGGAGGAACATTTGCCATCGCAGGACTATACCTAGGTTTAAGGTGGCATGGGAGTTAAAAGGACAAATGTTTCAAGACAGAAGTGAATATGACTTGTTTAATATGACTCAATGAGTGTCCAGCTCCTTCAGGCCTTTCCAGTTATAATTGTTACTCTTTACAGAGGACAAGAGAAAGGAGGGACATGACGAGAAGATGAGAAGTCTGGCTCAACAATGTTGGTCCCTTTGGGGAAAGAAAGTAAAGTTTGACAAGTGAATACCATGCCTACCCAATTCTAACATGTTGTTCATTTGTGTTACTGCATAAGGTAGACCACCCAGTTTGATGGAGCTGTTGAGGAAGTATAGGCATAGTGTGAATTTCAGTTATGACTTTGAGACCAATGGTATCAGGTAGAGTTTATAATTTGTTTCTTTAACATTTAACACTCCTCCATTGCTGGTGGGACTTATATAATCCCTTTGGAAATCAATTTGGAGCTTTTCAGAAACATGGGAATAATTCCATATCACTGGTGGGCACATACCCAAAAGATGCCCCACCATACCGTGAGGTACGGACCATAGGTGAGGGCACTTGCTCACCTATGTTCATAGCAACTTTATTAATAATAGCCAGAAACTGGAAACAACTCAGATTCCCTAAATTGAAGAATGAATAAAGAAAATGTGGTTCATTTACACAATGGAATACTATTCAGCCATTAAAAACAAAGACCTCATGAAATTTGCAGGCAAATGAATGAAACTAGATATTATCATGCCAAGTGAGATAAGCCAGACCCAGAAAGCCATGAGTATGTACTCACTTATAAGTGGATATCAGCTATAAAGTGCAGGATAACATGCTACACTCCACAGACCCCCCCCAGCCCCCGCAAAAAAAAAAAACCAAACAAACCCTAAGTAACAAGGAATGCTCAAGGAAGCATGCTTGAATCTCACTCAGAAGGGGAAATAAAATCAATATCAGAGGTAGATTGAGGGAGAGAACTGGGTGGGAGATGGGGTGTGGAGGATCCGGATTAGGTATGGGGAAAATGAGGCATAGGAGAGGGCTAGGAGAGAAATCAGTGAGGGGCATCTCTGAGACAAGGCAGAGACTTGGGACAGGAGAGGCTCCTGGGAGTCTATTACAGCTGAGACTCTTAGCAGCTGGGGATATGGAAACTGAAGTGGCCACCTCATGTAGCCAGGTGGGATTCCAATGGAGGGAGGAGGACACTAACCCACTCACAAAACCTTTGACCCAAAATTTTTCCTGCCAACAAGAAGTGCAGGGTTAAAGATGGAGCAGAGATCAGCCAGTCCATGACTGGCCCGACTTGAGACTCATCCCATGGGAGAGAGCCAACCGCTGACACTAGTAATGATACTCTGCTATGCTTGAAGATAGGAGCATAGCATAACTGTTTCCTGAGAGACTTCATCTAGCAGCTGATGGAAACAGATGCAAAGACCCACAACCAAACATCACATAGAACATCGGGGTGTCATGTGGAAAAGTGGGGGATAGGACTGATCACACTGGAGGAGTCAAGGAGACCACGAGAAGACCTACAGAGTCAACTAACCTAGGCTCACGGAGGTTCACCAAAACTGAACCAACCAAAGAGCACGAAAGGGCTGGACCTATACCCTCTACACATTTATAACAGCTGTGCAGTTTGGTCTTCATGTGGGTCACCTAACAGTTGAACTGGGGGGCTATCTCTGAATCTGTTGCCTGACTTTGGATTCCCTTCTCCTAGCTGTACAGTTTGGTTGGGCCTCAGTGGGAGAGGCCTTAGTCCTGCTGCAACATTAGGTGTTGGTACCCAATGGGGGAGGGGGAGGCTTCCCTTTCTCTGCGGAGAAGGGGAGAGGATAATGGGAGTGGGTTTTTATGAGGGTAGGGCTGGGAGGATAGGGGGCTGTGCTTGGGATGTAAAGTGAATAAATAAATAATTAATTAATGAACAAATAAACGTACAAGCAGAAAACACTTAACAATCTTAAGGAAGCAAAACCAAATCAGTATTGGCCAAACCATTCCCAACTGAATGAACTCTACTATAAGACATAAATGAGTTTCAGTGGTGGAAGAGATAGACTGTAGAGTTCACTGAGATCTTCCACCCCTGTGGGCTAACATACCTGTTAGGGACTAGGGCGGATAGGTCTGTTCCTCAACCACAGAGTGCCAGCTGTTTAGAGCCTCTCACTGGAATAACCGCAGGGACAGAATTCTGTCTTAACTAGTATTATGCCTTTCCCCAGTCCATGCCCCACACTCAATGGCATGAGGAGAGAGAGATACAAAGGTCTGGGCTCTTTTCTCAAGTCAGGATAACTCTGAAAGGTGCCCTCCTCTATAGCATCCATGGCATAGATTTAGGCCACCAGTGCCACTGGGTTGCAGACTAGCTTCTCTGTCTGCCACACTCTGCCCTCTCCATTCCCACACCAGTCTATCTCCCGTGACTATGTCCCAAAACACCGAAATACCTTCTGCGCACATTTTTTTTCATGCTGATACATGATTCCAGGAAATTCAATTTAAGGCACTGCCTTAGTCAGGGTTTCTATTCCTGCACAAACATCATAACCAAGAAGCAAGTTGGGGAGGAAAGGGTTTATTGAGCTTACACTTCCACGTTGCTGTTCATCACCAAAGGAAGTCAGGCCTGGAACTCAAGCAGGTCAGGAAGCAGGAGCTGAGGCAGAGGCCATGGAGGGATGTTTCTTACTGGCTAGCTTCCTTTGGCTTGCTCAGCCTGCACTCTTATAGAACCCAAGACTACCAGTCCAGAGATGGCACCACCCACAAGGGGCTCTCCCACCTTTCATCACCAACTGAGAAAATGCCCTACAACTGGATCTCATGGAGGCACTTCCCCAACTGAAGCTCCTTTCTCTGTGATAACTCAAGTTGTGTCAAGTTGACACCCCAAACCAGCCAGTACCAGCACCCTCCTTTTGGCCCCCAACTCTTCCTGTTTGCATCTTAGAAAAGGGAGCAGATGAAGAGATGTGCTGAGTGTCTAGCATGTGGCCTGTAATTTTTGCTAAGTCAGTGTTTTGTGTTAATTCTAATATGGAGAAGGATCACAAGGACAGCATGTGACCTGGCCAGGGGTTTTTCCATAACTGACAGCTGCTGTTTCCCCCAGCTTTTTTTTTTTTTTTTTTTGACAAATTGGATAAAAGAAATCCAGACAAGTAATCTCCACCATTGTAGAAAAACAGCCTGAGTGCTCTGCAAACATCCCTGGTGTTGTTCAATGTTCCAGTGAATCTGCTGATGCAGAGGACATGCAGAGCTGGCTCTGTTGGGCCCATCTATCTTAAGGGAACTTATGTCATCAGCTTCTTTGTGGTTAGCGCTCTGTCTTTGTTCTTCCTGTTCTCTGTCCCAGTCATTGGAGGTGCTCTTGTCATTGCTATTAAGTATAGTGTTGCTACTTCCAAAATGCCTTTCTCCCTAGAAGGATTAATCTTGACTTGTTTTTTTTCTCTGATGGGATTCACCATCTTCTTGATGCAACTGTGGAGGGAGTGAGATATCCTGGCTTTCAAGTGTAGTCCTTCTTTTAAAGCCTGATGTTAGCTGGACTCTCCAGGGCAGAAGCTTGCCGTTGACTCAAATTGTTTCTTACCCAATTGTTTCTAAGTACATGTGGATAGAATTTCTGCTTTAGTTGTGACGTTGTGATGTGGTTCGCTTGCATTTTTTTTTCTCTTGTGGTTCAGAACTTTGTCTCAATGTAATCATTTCTTTTCCACAGAACAATCCTGCAGATATAGAAAGCATACAAAATTGACATGAATGTGTGCTTATCTCTTGACAGTCCTGAAAGTCAACTTCATAGAAGTTTGCAATAATATATTTAAACTGTTAACTTTCTTTAAAAACAGTATTTGTGACTAAAACTTGCTTAAATAGCAGATTAGTTATAGTCCTTATAAATCAATGTTAAGCCTTGTGTCCATAGCTTGAAATATCCTATCTTAAATAAATTAAATAAATAAATAAGTGCAAATAATCTGAATTACCTGACTTTGGATGACCTTAGATATAAAATGAAAAAAAAAAAGTCTGAAGTAGAAGTTGATTAAGCCCTTCATTTTGAACATGGTGAAATATTTTGTTGTCTTAACTGAAGGTACTTGGTGAGCTTCCTTCCACAGAAGCACAGGTTGGTGATGATTTTTATTTTCTGCTTCTTGTGCTGGATTTTCCTTTTTAATGGCCACCATGGGCTTCTCTGGTCACACAAGGAAACTGTTTAATCTCCAGGCACAAAGCATTCACTTTATGTCATTCCCCACTGCTTGGAATACAGCATGTTTTTGTTTGGGAGTGGCCTGAAACTTTGACAAAGGAAGAATGAGACCCATAAAGATGGCAGATACTATCCCCAGCGAGTGGAAGCTCTGAGTTTATTACTATATAGTAAATCGCAAAATGATGGTCATAGAGAGCTTGCTTTGACATTTAAATCTTTTTCATGTCAAAATCAAGCAAATGGAACCACAAAAATGAGATCCCTCCCCCCAAACTGTTAAAAATACAACTAATATTAAGAGAAAAACAATACTGATGAAAGAAAGTTTGATAGATTTTATGAAAGAAAATAACCCTGGTTAAAAATAAGAAGAAACGTAAAATGAGTAGGCACCTCTAAGTGTCTTCCTTTTTGACTCCACTTTGGCCCATTTCTCTTGATTTCCCCCTTTTCAGATTAATTTTCACTTATTTTAGGTGTGTATCTTGAGAGCTTTTGGGCCTCTCTGGTGGCATTTTCTCTGACCCATTTCTCAGCCATGGCACGGGAATTGAAAACTCCTGGTCCTGGCCCTTCATGAAACTCTCTGAACTATTTTGTTTGACCACTGATGAAATGTAAACACTTGAAATGTGAATGTCCTAGGATAGGCTATAACACAATATAGCACAAGACAACACAACAAAACAAACTCCCCCTAAACCAAGCACCCCTCGACTGGACCATGGCTCTACAAACTCTTTCATGTGTGGGAGCCGAAGAAATTTGAGTTTGAAGTTCCTGTTACTCAGCATGGAATTGGCTTTGCCTAACACATATTAAAATATAGCAGTAATAGATTATTAAAAGGATGAGCTATGTTGCTAGGGTGACTGTTGGGCTGGGTATGTGGAGGAACAGGGTACAGATGAAAAGAAGCCTACAGAGGTCCATCACCATAGCAGAAGACCTCTTTATAACATGTGTTTCTAAAGGAGGACAATCACTGTCTGCCCTCAAGTTTTCATCTCCACATAAACCTAAGAGTTGGCATCAAGTTGAATGTTGTTCCTGATTACTGAGGCAGTGTACTGTGGTGTTTACATGTATGGATGCTTAAACAAGATTGCCTTGTTAAAATATGGCCCCATTACCTGCTGTGTATGGGAGCTTCCTTATTGTAGTGAAATAAAAGCCACACTGGCTCTACATGTGATTTGCAAGGACTGACAGAATCAACAGATACCAAGACTTTAGGGTAACTTTTGAGACCCTGCTGCTAACATTTGGTTGTTACTATCAGTTTGTTAATGTATCAGACGTAAATAAAACTTTATTCTCTAGGGATTGTGGTAGGCCCTGAATCTTGAGCTGTGAACAAAATCTACACTTTCCAAGAAGGTAAGAATCTTGTTCCAGAGAGTTTTTCACTGAACACACTAATTTCTGAGACCCTGAAGAGCAAGGGACTGTCACAGGGATGATCATCATTGTACAGATGGAAGTTTGTGCCCGTTATCACATTAGCTCATTAATGTAGTCTTAATACCCCGCACCCACACTTCTGACAGCAATTCTTTATTCTACTCTCTTCTAGGGATTAGTCTGTCTCTACAAACTAGAGATTGAATTGTGTTGAGACTAAAATAATAACATCTTATTTACTCACTTTGAGCCAGTCCAGGAGCAATTTCAAAGGTCTCACAGGAATGTCCATCTGAGCCAAGAAGTTTCACACCCTCACTGTACATTAGAGCAAACAGGCCCAAGAACTCTGATGCACTCAAGTTCGCACAGTTGGTCTCAGAGGATGAAGTGGGAAGAAACTTCAGATGGGAAACGAGGACCTCGACTATCCCTCAGGACTCTTCTAAATTCCTGCTTCTACACTGGCTGACTCAAATAAGATCATGCTTCATGTATAGATTTTTTTTCCATAGAAGGAAATTTATTTTCCTGGGCATCATATGGGAAGAGAAAAATGCTACTGAGGTCATGTCACATGTTATTAGTATGCCTGTGTTTATTACTCTAGCCACGCCAGAAGATATTCTCCCTTTAAAACTAGGTTTTTGAAAATATACAGTGCTACAAAACAGAACCATTTCAGGCTATGTGGGAGCTAAGAGCAAGGACCAGCATTTCACATGTAGATTGGAGTGTTCTCTCTTCCTATCCAGTGTCATTTTTATACAAATATTATTGGCAAACATTATTGTAAAGAAGACAACAAAATTGGGAAACATGTTTATTTTTGTAATGAAATATAGTTTTATTTATTGATAAGACGCTTGAAACAGACATTTTAAAGGTAACATCAAATAACTCAGCTCACATATTGACTTCATTAAATTATTAATTGTAGGGACACAGCTTAATTTTACATGGTCAACATAAATATGATTTTCTTGGTACAGTAATATTAAAGCTTTTCTAGTAAAATATGCTTCATGTTTGTGTAACATACTGGGTCGAACTGCTTTTATGAAGTACACAGAAATAAATAAATGTGTTTATAACTAGGCTTTAAGTCTATTCTTTCATCTAAAGAGCTATATGTTGTAAATTAAAAATATGTCAAGTAGAATTTAAGTAGATAATATGATTTTAATGTTAACAAATGATTCAAATGTGAAGCTGATTTTTTCTAAAACCAAATCTAGTTTTAGTTTTCACTGGTTATTTGAATTGGCTTCCTCAACCTTCATTTTACTATCCTACTATGTGTAGAAGACAAAAAGTAAGAAATGCTGGCTCCCTTGCAGCTAAGGCAAAGTAGAGTAGGACTTTGATGGTATCTAAAAGACAAAAGGACATTGAGTTTATATCTAATGAGAGTGTGGATGGATAATTAGGTTCCAATAGAAATGAATTTTCAACAGTGGCTGTATTTCACAATGACAAGAGTGACCACATTGTGGCCACTTTGGCTTTGTGGCTAGAAGTGTTTTTAAAACTGATTGTAGTGGTAATGGTTGTAGTAACTGCTAGACTCTGCACTGCCTTTGCAGTGGAGCTAATCTCACCCAGCCCTTAAATCAAACATTCAGTCTTCTATTCTACCTAGAAAAATATACTTTCACCAATTGACAAACATTAAATCATATGCTCAACACATATACAACTCAGTACAGTATCCTATCCTTCATTCAATAGTTCAGAGAGAATTTGCCCAGCCATTTAAAATACTGTGAAACATAAATAAAGCTGCTGCTTATGGAATTTAATGGATGTGCCCTCCAGTGTGCCTGTTTGGACTGTTCAGACCCAGACCCTTAACTTATGATTTTACTCATTTTGTTCAAACCAACTCAGTGCTTTATGCCTTCTTGGTGCTATTCAAAAGTTGACAATAAGGTAGTGAATGATAATATCTTTTGGCTTCATAAAGCTTTTAATCTCATGGCAGGACATAGTGAGCATATACTGTAACAACTAAGAATGAAAAAAATAGGTGTTGACAAGAACCCTCAAGAGATTTTGAGGCAGGGGGTTTATATAGTGCTTAACACATACTGAAGCTCCCAAGTAATTACTAAGGTCCATATTATCCCCAATCTGCTGGCCAGAGTGGATATAGAATAAAGGGCTCCAATGATCATCGTCCACACTGAGATCTGCACTGAGAAACAGCGTATGGCTGTGACCTTTGTTGGAGGTAAAGGATTTTTCTTTTAGTATAACATTTTCTAGTATGTCTCCCAAAAACTGTCCCTATAGATCCCTTGGTGCAAGTTTCTTGTAATAGTTTTCAAGATATCATTTCATACTACTTTTATAATGTTTCACTTTCAGTTTGAAGCATAGTTAAAGAAGAGTATGTTTCATTTCTGCCAATTCTAACATTTATTTTTACTAACAATAGCTCTAACATGTACGGTTGTCAAAAATGTATACCTGATTCTCAAACTAAATACTAAAATGGCTTGGAACATTTCTTGCTAATTATTTATTTATTTGTTTTTGTGGTCCTGAGGATAAAATTTAGTGTCTCACAGATGCTAAGCAAGTAGTCTACCATTGAGCATATCTCTAACCTTCTTCTTACATTTTCTGAGCCAGGGTCATTTTCTGAGGCTGGCCTTGAACACACTTTTTAATGTAGGCTTGTGGTATTCATACCTCAGACTGAGTGATGAGGATTATGTACTGTACCAATAAGGTTGGCTATATATCTTATATTTTTAATACAAAATACATAAATGGAGGTTGTGCTGGTTGATTTTGTGTGTCAACTTTACACAAGCTGGAGTTATCACAGAGAAAGGAATCTTGCTTGAGGAAAGGCCTCCATGAGATCTAGCTGTAAGGCATTTTCTCAATTAGTGATCAAAGGTGGGAGGATCCATTGTAGGTGGTGCCATCCCTGGGTTGGTAGTCTTGGGTTTTTTAAGAAGGCAAGCTGAGCAAGCCAGGGGAAGCAAGCCAGTAAGTAACACCCTTCCATGGCTTCTGTATCATCTCTTACTTTCTGACCTGCTTGAGTTCCAGTCCTGACTTCCTTTGGTGATGAATAAATCCTTTCCTCCCCAACTTGCATCTTGGTTATAATGTTTGTGCAGGAATAGAAACCCCGACTAATGAGATACAAGAAGAAAGGAGGAGTGGTCCCTGGTTCTGGAAAGACTCAGTGAAACAGTATTCGGCAAAACCAGAACGGGGAACTGGGAAGGGGTGGGAGGGAGGACAGGGGAAGAGAAGGGGGCTCACGGGACTTTCGGGGAGTGGGGGGGGCTAGAAAAGGGGAAATCATTTGAAATGTAAATAAATTATATCGAATAAAAAAATTAAAAAAAAAAAGAAAAGAAACCCCGACTAAGACAGAGATTCTGATTTTTCTAAAGTTATAATTGATTATCTCATGAATGCTTTTAGTATCCCCTATTTTCAGAAACCCATGGCTTAAGGAAGACTTTGATGGCCCATTATCTGACCCTGCACATAACAATTTATAACTTTGAACCACTTTGAATGTTCCAAATAGGTATTATACACATAATATTTCATATCCTTGTTCATTTAATAAATAAATATTCATAGCAACAGTTCATGGGTCCTGGACTAAAGGTGACAAAGCTAAATCCATGCCTTCCTGGAGTTTGTACTCCTGTCCTGGGAGAATAGATGACACATGAGTAAACAATTGGGATGTGGTGGCAGACAAATGCTACACATGAAATGCTACAGGGAGAAAAGAAGTGCTGTGTGTTCTGGTCCACTGAGGCCCTTGCACTATGCTTGGGAGTCAAATGTGCACCTCTCTTTCCTCTGCATAAATGATGTCATATCAGCCATATGGCAGTTTGAAACCACCCATAGTGAAGATCTTTATAGAGCAAAAATGAATGAGTGCCATAAACTGGAATATATTTATTAATCCCAGAAAGTCAATGCTTCAATATCCACCAGCCCATTCCTGAATGAGAGAGGGGAGTCCTACCTACCTTAGGGGAGGCCTCAGCGGAAGGACTGTGACAGGAGGAAGGGTGTGAGGCACATGGATGTCAAAGGTAGGAAAGGCAGACTTCAGGGTGGGAACAAGAGTCTTGACAGTGGAATGAAAGAAAAGAAACCAACTTAACACAAGCAGGGTGAGACAGAGGAAGACTGTAGAGAGTCTGTTGGCAGGTCAGTCAGGGAAGCAGATGGAGGAGATTGCTGGGGGAGGAGGGGGAAGGGAGAGGGAGGAGGAGGATTGCAGACCACAAAGAGTTTGGTGTTTGGTTTTTTTTCCCCCCACAACCATTAGCAAAAGCTAAGTAACAGATATGCTTTCAGCAGGGGACCATTTGCAGCAGTCTTCACAGTGACTACCTCCCTTCTCCATGAAGTTTCCCACTTGCCTCTTAGGGACAAGGGTGACCCTGTTCAATAGCCATTTGCTTCAGCTTTGTGTGGTGGTGTCTGTCTGTCTGCCTGTCTTTCTCTTTTGTGAATCACCGATTTATGTAAGAAAAATTATCTTTTAAAATGTGTAGCCGCCAGCAGCTACATGTAAACTGGGTTACCTGTTGAGAGAATTTTGGGATCATAGGGAAGAGCGGCGAAAAGAAAGTACGGCTAAGTCAATGTTCACTGATCAAAGCCGTAAACTTTAATGGCGCCGGACCTTTTAACAGTTTGGGCAAACCCTCCCCCCAGACTCCAGGCTGAGTTCCGGTGGAAGTTGTCTAGCTTCTCTTGGAGGTCTTCGTCTTGACTGCTCCGGCAGCTGGGTGGGTCACCTGTTTAATTCAGGAATCCCTATACCAGGAAGAACAATGAACTTAACCTTTACTACGTGCACTCCACCCTAGGTGGAGCAGGATCCTGGCTAACTGGGAGAAGTTAACCTTGACCAAAGTCAAACTCTGACCAAGTGCAAGACTGCCCCAATATGGCTCTGTACATGTCCTCCCTTTTTTTATTAATTTGAACACGAGGAGGTAGAAAACAAGTGGATAAATATCCTTCATAAGAAGGCGGGCCTTAACCAGGAGGGGAAGCATTGACCGTAATTCCTCTTAAATATTGTATAACGTCTTTTTCAGAGGAGGGGTAATAGGCTCCCTTATTATTTTAAGGACAGCCTCTCGACGTTAACCCCTATGCAATTAGGTGTACTTCCTGGGGACTCAGAAGCAGAAATTCACCTCCCCATGCAGTGCTTTGCCTCGCACGTCTCACTGGTACCCATGTTTGTTCAAAAACAAACACACATAGATCTGAGTTCTATGTGGCTCCCTCTTTGGAGATCCACTTGTGTAAGTTTTGAAGCCAGGGGGGTCTGCAAGTGTCTTTAACAGACATGTAATCTCTCCATCCAGGTGAGCCTGGGTGGAGACAGCCAGTCTGCTTAACAGACAAGGTCAAGAGTTAAAGGTGGAATAGGATTAACTTGTCCCAGAAGTATCCAATTCAGTTGTAAATTAACAACTTTAAGGACCCAAGGCTTGGCCTCTGAGGTGGGAGAGGTAGCCTTGTGAATCAAGAATTAAGCTGTTACTTCTCAGGAAAAGTGGAGACTATATGTTAAATTAACACAGCTGGCTGAAGATTGTTAGCCATCCTCAAAATTGGAATCTTCAAAATTGGAATTATTTCTAGACCAGTCTATGGTTGAGTCAGCTGAGCACAATAAGGAGAAGAGTCATTTTAACTCTTCTTTAGATTAATTTTTCCTAAGCTAGCTTAACAGTCTCTATTTTCTGTCCCACAAAGTCTAAAAGCTTGAAGCTAGGCAATTTATCTAACCTGGGACATTTAACAATTGAGGTAAGTCAAGAACATATATCCAATATAGCTCTTATGTTACCATGGTCTGGGCATTCAGCAAGCACACAGTCAGCATATCTTCTGCAGCATTCTGTGGAAAAAACAGAGGACATGCCTTCTCCCCCAATATTAAATCAGGATCATGGCATATGTTAGTAAGTGAATTCCTTCATTTCACCTAGACATCAATATGCCTAATTACAAGATGTCATATACATTTAGCAAGGAGTTTCTTGGCATCCAATTTTTAAAATTTTTTTTAAAAACATGTAAGCATAATTTAAATTATATGTACAGGGACACGATTTCCCCTCTCTTCTTTCTTCCAAGAAGATATTGTTTTATTAATTTAAGTTGGAACACAAAGTATAAACCATAACATAGGCAATAACTATGTAATTATATAAAATATAGTTGCTTTTTCTGTTAGAGCAGTTGCAACTAGACAGCCTAAAAATGAATCATTAGTCACATGTACATATTTTTTTAATCTTTTAAATTAGAAATATGAATATCATTTATCTGTAATAACTAAGTCCTCTAGGATTAACACCATTACGTGGTAGAGGTAGAAATTGAGGACATCAAGAACAAATCTTTATAATTTGATGTGCACAAAATATAAAATTATTTCAAATACCTAAAGGACAGTCATTTAGAGAATATATCCTTTGTTCTTAGAAATTTGAATCACATTTGTATAAACTGTAGAAATTAAGAATTAGCAGTATTAAAAATGGACCAATTTTAAGCAATTATAAACCATGAGCTATGTATATCTACTATTATTAAAAGCTTGACCTTTAACATCTTAAAAATAGCTGCTATAGCACCCAATTCAGGTATCTGTGTTGAAGCAGGGAGAAACTTAAAGGAATAAACATGTGATTTGATAGTACAAATTATCTTTTGGATAACAATTATTAATTTTGCCTAAAAATGCTTGCCATGTAATAGATCAACCATTAATAATAAATTTGATTGTTGCTTGAAGCAAGGAACAAACGTTTCCTACCTTGAAAACAGAGGTTTAAGACCTTCTGTGGCAAGCTTAAAATGAGGTAAATAAGATAAAGCCAATTAATATATCCTAACAACCTTTGAAAGCCATTTACCTAAAAATTCTAAAAGTCTATAGGAGCAAGGGCCTGTAACAAACATTCTATGAACATTATACACTGAAAATTTTAAGATCTTAACTTCTGTATTGAAAGAGAGACAAACATTTTTTCCTCACAAGACATAAGGCTGTTAGCCATTCCTTGAGGCAAAACTTTCTAATGAAATTGTTTTGTTGTCTCTTTAAAATTAGAAGCAAATGCTTTTATAATTATCAGAATGTAAAGCAAAAAAGCAACCCTTTAAATTTACAATAATTTTGTAGGGAGTAGACAGGCCAAATGTTAATGCTTTTATAGCCTCATTGACCTTTCATAGATTTGAACTGCATTTTAACCCACACCTGGATAAGTCAAAAACCTTTTTTTTTTTTTTTTAAAGCCAAACACTCCCTAGGTGGGGCCTGTAAGGCAGAAACAATTTCTCAAAACTTCCTCACTAGCTTCCCCTGAGGCAGCTCTAAGCTTTGCATTAACTCAAATGTAAATTTTTTTATCTGCCCTAGGATTCACCTTGAGTCCTTGGCAAGGACATTGTATGAGATTCCTCAAATGTAAATATCTTCTAATCTGAGCCTTTTATCTAAGACCAGACCCAAACCTACAAGGACAATTTAAGGATTAAACAAAAGAAACCTGTAATTTCATGGTCAAAGGAACCTACTTGATATCAAATACATTTCTACAGAGATCTCCTTTTTAATCTTGGAGGGTTAAATTTTGCTCCTACCATTGTAGCCTATAAACTTGTGGAAAAGAGGCAATGGGCCTCTAAAACCCATAGCTGTATCACTCTCAAAATTATCTTAATTACAAAATGTTAACAATTACGAGCCTGCAAACTGAAAACTGTAGCCAATGACACACTGATTTTTATTGTAACTCAATGTTTTCTTGCAATATTAGAGCACAATTGTAATTTTGGAAGCAAATCTCAATTTTAAACAATCTATTTTCTTTAAAATTAATGGCAAACACATATTTACAGCACAAGGTTTGTATGCCAGTTCTTATGTTCAAGTGTATAACAGTGTAACTTATTAAAGAGACAATATTTTAGATCTTAATCTTCATTAAGTCTAATCTCCAGGCCAAGATTCACATGAAACACCATGCCAATTTAGGAGCGTCCCAAAGGCCTGTATTTCCTGGATTGCGTCATGCCACGTGGTGTTCAAAATGGCGACTACCCTAAACTACCAGCCTTAACCTAACTTTTGTTAATAACATTATACCTTTTAAATCATGTGCAGTGACTTAAGCCAATACTCTATAGTCAAGACATGCAAAATATACCTTTAAATCCAATTATAAACAAGAACAAGGCATGAGTGGCGTTAGGCCACGTGTAGTTAGTTAAGATAGCTCTAACACTGAATCACCAGTTTTAAACTAACCTTTTCTTAATAACACTATACCTTTTACATAATAACCAATTAATTTATAACTCTTTAGTCAAGAAATGTAAAGCCTTATATCATTAAAACCAATTAGAAACAAGTATAAAGCGACTACATGAATTTCACAAGCCAAACCAAAGTCTTCCCAAATCTCGAGGTTTCTGGGCTTTAAGAGCGGCTTTTTCCCCAGCCATGCTTGCCTCTTGGGTGAGTGAGCTACGCTGCTGCAGCGTGGCTTTGAGTCAATCCCCACACAAACTGTGGCTAGCTCAAGAGGTTACCAGCAGATGTAATCTTTACCAATTTTTTCTTTTTAACATGAAACAGTCATTCACACAAAAACACAGAGAGGACATAAACATACACATAGACAGTCGGTGCACCGGGACAAACACGGAAAGATACACAGAAAGTTAAGCGTGCTTGTTAAGCAATTGCATCCATTTTCCTCTTTAAACAGCTCTTAGAAGCTGTGGACATATGCCTATTTTTAAAAACCCCTTTCTTTTCGCCGAAATCAGCTCTTACGAGCTTTGGGCAAATGCCTACCAAATTCCTTCCCCATATTTCCCTATCTTATCAACCCAAGCAGTCTCTGCGCTGGGTCCACGCAGTATGCTTGAAAAACTGTATCCATTCCTGCACTCACAACCATAGACACGAATTCACTAGCGCTAGTTTTGCCCTCTATGTTGCTTACCGTGCGGACACCATTAATTTTCACCTTTTTCTGCGAAGCTTCGCTGGATAGGGCTACCTCAAGAAATTCTCTCGTGCCAGGTCTTCCCACGTTCAGGCGCCACTATGTAGCCGCCAGCAGCTACATGTAAACTGGGTTACCTGTTGAGAGAATTTTGGGATCATAGGGAAGAGCGGCGAAAAGAAAGTACGGCTAAGTCAATGTTCACTGATCAAAGCCGTAAACTTTAATGGCGCCAGACCTTATAACAGTTCGGGCAAACCCTTCCCCCCAGACTCCAGGCTGAGTTCCGGTGGAAGTTGTCTAGCTTCTCTTGGAGGTCTTCGTCTTGACTGCTCCGGCAGCTGGGTGGGTCACCTGTTTAATTCAGGAATCCCTATACCAGGAAGAACAATGAACTTAACCTTTACTACGTGCACTCCACCCTAGGTGGAGCAGGATCCTGGCTAACTGGGAGAAGTTAACCTTGACCAAAGTCAAACTCTGACCAAGTGCAAGACTGCCCCAATATGGCTCTGTACAAAAATGTCTCTTCATTGGAGTACAGTTGACAAGTAGATTATGTATATATATTAAGCAGTAAGGCATGCTCTTTTGTGTACATACACATTGTAAAGTGATCACCACAATCAGTCTCATAGTTGTTGGGGTTGGGGCTGGGATTGAAAGACTTGGCACAGCTGTTATCCACCTAACGGTAGGGAAGCACGTCGGTATTTTAAGAACTCGCATGACCATCCCCCTGAGCATTGGGGCCTGGCTGTTATTCTGATGCTTATTCTGGCAGACAAGCACTCTTCTGGAGGCAAGAATTTGCTTATCGCGTTAAGTCACTTCTTTATGCTGATGGTACAAGTTTATGTCTGCGAGCTGCATCTGCTCTTCAGCTCTACTGCACTCTCAACATCTCCACTTGGATTTCTTATGGACATATTGGGCTGAACACTACCAAAGCAGAATTCCTGATATGGTCCCTGAGGTCCTGTTCTTCTGGTTTTAATGGTATCAGATGTGTATGGTATATTGCTTTCTTTCTGGATAAGAGGGCTATGATGGGTGATAATTGATGTGTGGTACCTCACCACAACCATAGCATCAGCAGATGCTGCCTGAAGTGAGTATATTGTCATTTTCTAGCAGTGGCCCTGAGTAATGCCTCAGGTTTACAAGGACTCGTCTCTTCCCTGTTTCATGAGAATGCTGCAGGTAACTGTGTGCATTCAAAGTAGCCTTCACGAAGGGCCCCAGCACATAGTAGGCACTGGATAGCACTCTCATACTTGTTGGAGCTAGATTGATGTTAGAGTCACTCAGATAAAAATGCCAGACAACTGCAGGATGGGCCAGGGAGCAGGCAATGAGAGCTCATCTGTGTTTTATTTGTTTGTTTGTTTACTTATTTATTTATTTATTTATTTAATTTATTTATTTATTATAGATTCATTGTTGTTAGAGTGACTGGCTCACATAGCCCCTAATTCTCCTGTGTGCTCAGAGCACCCCTCCTCCTGTGTCCTCAGAATTATTTCCAATGTCTTCATTTATTCAGTTTTCAAAGAGCAGCAGATAATGTTTTCTACTTACAAGTCTTAAACATTTGGAAAGATTGAATAAAAGGATCCCAAGCTTGAAAATAGACAAAAGAAAACACTGGACTGTTTTTATCTCCCTCAAATCTGTCTGTCAAATTCTTAACCCTCGATATGATGGTATTTGGAGATGGGGCCTTTGGGAGGTAATTGGGGCTAGATGAGGTCATGGAGTCCTCATGTGACTTAGAAGAAGAGATTCCACAGCGCCTGTAAAAATAACAGCTCATGTGAGCATACCGAGAGATAGCTGCTGCCTGTGGACTAAGAGGAGAAACCTCAGGATGATGCTGACCTGGCTTAATCTTGGACTTAAAGCCACCCAGAACTACAAACAATGAAGTTTTACAATGTGAGCTACCCATTTGATGAATGCGGCAGCCCTCACGGACCAGGAAGTGGTCCGAAATGCCATCTCATGTAGAAGCAGTGCTGCATGCTTCCAGAGGCCCCTCCGTCCTCACAATACACCATCTCTCGGAGGGTTAAATTTATTCCCTACTAACTAATGCGTTAGGAATTTCACAACTCTGGAAAGGGAGGAGTCAAGTTTAAGAGAGCTGATGGGGAGGGGGAAGAGAGACGACTCAGTGAGATCAAGCTGTTGCTACAGGAGCCTACTAACCTGAGTTGGGTACCCAGGAAGCCAAGTTAAAACACACACACACACACACACACACACACACACACACACACACAAAACCCGATGGTGACATATCTGTAATATCAGCACTCCTGCATCCCAATGGGAGCAATCACCCAGAAGTTGTCCTGAAATGTGCAATGCATCCCTGTAGAAATAAGAGAGATACTCTTGCTTCTATGGGTTGTTAGGAGAGAAAGGTTTCCTGAAAGTTGTCCTCTGAATTCTACATATATCCAATAGCATGTTCTACACACACATACACACACACACACACACACACACACACACACACACATATGATGATGATGGTGGTGGTGGTGCTGATGATGACGATGATAAAACCAAATTTAAAAAGGAAGCTGCTAGCAATCTGTCACGCATTTATCATGTGGACAATGCTTAGTCACAGGACAGACCATCCCAAAACTCATAAGTCACTGCCTAGTAGGACAGTCCCCAATATTGTACCTATTAATAAGCTTAGTACAGCCTCTCCTTGCCTGTCTTCTTTGAAGCAGTAATACTATGTTACTGGTTCCCACATGAACTAAGTCAAGAAATTGGCTATTTCCATGTTTACTTTGCCTTTACATAAGAATTGTGCTTTAAACTTTTTGAAAGTCCTGTATTAATGGAACTTCTGATCATGTTTGGAGAACAACAAATCTGTCTACACTGTGGTACCCTGTTGCCTAGTGTTAAGGGAATGCTTGTCACATTCAAGAAGGGAGAAGGAGATAGAAGAATTGGTCGGAAGTTCCCAGGCCAGTTATCCTGGAATTTGCAATGTGTTCCCCCCTAATCAGTCTCCATCTTCCAGGTTGTACTTTTGCTGTCGCAGATCTTTCTAACCATTCTGGATGTGTGTGTGTGTATGTGTGTGTGTGTGTGTGTGTGTGTGTGTGTGTGTTACCAGATGCAAACCTGGCTGACCAAGGTGTGTTTTTTTAATAGGCAATGATGATATGGATAAATTGGTTTTTGACATTTGAAAAGTAACTTTTCCTTTAATCCTAGAGCGAATGAGCTAGTTGAGTTGCTGGTACTGAAATGGGATGTGCTGCTCACTGCAGTCAGCCCAAATGTTTAGAACAGATAAAATGTCACCAGAGTAATTTGTGGCTGTGACATTTCTGATTTCTCTAGTCCCACAAATTAATGAAAACAAATCAGATGTCAGTCACCCTTAAAGTACTTTATTCCAGCTGAGCCGTGGGTGAAAGTCAGGATAAATTGCAGGGACTAATAGCTTGGTCGTGCTGTAAATTATGACAGCTTAGTGGTTTTGTCCTCGTTCTAATTTCACCACTGGCCTGACTCGACAGATCCCTTCTACAGGTCAAAGAAGAAACCAATTTCACCAATTTAAATTGAAACATACCAATTCTCTAGTGCTGAGTTGTAGGTCAAGGTCACTAAAAGCCTTTGGAGCAGAACAATCAGCAGAGGGTAATTTATTAACCCTGTGTAAACAATCCTCTTTTGTTTGCACAAATGTACCTGCATTGATTTTGGTGGCTAAGGATAAACCATCCCTTTGATTCTAGCCGATTCCATGTTGGCGATGTAGTTTCCCCACAGTACAGTATCGATCTCTGGATTCACTCGTCCTTTATAATTTCAAGTCTGCCGCATCTCACAAGCCCATAGGTGGAATCACAGGATGAGAATCATATACACATCAGGTAAGACTGATAGAGACAGTGGACACGTGCTCCCAAAAATATTTTCCCATGCAATTTTGTACATAACTCATACTTTGAAAAGGAAGATTCATTGATTTTATGTTTGCAACTACATTGTTGCTCTCTTCAGACACACCGGAAGAAGGCATCGGATCCTTTTATAGGTGGCTGTGAGCCACCATGTGGTTGCTGGGAATTGAACTCAGGACCTCTGGAAGAGCAGTCAGTGCTCGTAACTGCTGAGCCATCTCTTCAGTCCCATAACCCATACTTTTATGTTGAGTGTGTTCTAGAAGATGACAAAAAGATTAAAGAAATAACTAATATGAAGAGTGCTCCAACAGGCAGTCCAGGCAGCTGGGTTCATAAGAAGACATTTAGGTTTGATACTTCTATATCTCCCTTCTGTATTTGACACATTACTCAGACCTTCCACTATTCACCAGAGTGTGTCATATGCCTAGTACCAGATGCCAGGAATTATCAACACCTTGATCTTTGAAGTGCCTATAGCAGAGTAAGTCTGTTTAATATCCAATGATGCTCACAGCTATGGGAATTTTCAATTAACTAGGAGGAAATAGGTAAGTCTGGATGGAGGAGCCCAAACTTGGAGTTATATATGGTAAGTCTAGAGATCTATATCATGCACCTGGAAAATGATTGCTCATAATATTGAAAACTTGTCAGGAAAGTAGATTTGAAGTGCTTTTAACACACATACTCACACATGCACACACACAATTGTGGGCAATAGTGGATAAGTTAAATCATCCGTATTAGCCCTTTCAAAATGCCTATATATTATCAAAACAGCTTGTTGCATACCTCTCCAGTTTATAATAAAATTAAAAGCCCTTAAGTAAGTGGAGGTCCAAATGAATACTGAGGTATATACCAACTAGAGAACTCGGTCAAGTCAGTGTGCTATTTATCACTCAGAAAGTGGAGGACCACTGTGCACTGAAGATAGGCCATGAGCCAGGCAGGGAAGGATGAGAGGGAAGTCCCTGGATGTTGTCCGAGTAGAGCTGCATGGAGTTAAGAAATGCTTCTAGAATGTCTGTGATATACTGGGAGCGGAGTCCTGAGTGTTTCACAGATGCAGCCCTTAGTACTTATGACAGTCGCATGAGGTTGCTACTGATATCATGTTCATCTCATAGAAACACAGAGAGGACTGAACAGCTTGATGAGATCCCAAAGCATCAGGAGATCCCGAGCCAAGATTTACCCTTAGTTGACACCTGTGACAAAAGCCCAGCCCCAGGTGTGCTTCCAACCACTTGTGAGGCTGCAGCCTCAGCATCATCTCAGGCATTGGAAAGGGACCAGAGCTGCAGGGAATGAGCTGACGTGCCTGGCCCACCAGAGTGGTGCAGTAAGCTGCCAAGGATGCGCGTGGACTGGAGCTTGTTTGGGGAGCTGCAGCTGGAGTTACAGATCCAGAGGGCTGTTGCTGTTACACACAGAGAAGCAAAGTGCGAACCCAGGCTCAGCTGCTTAAAGAGCAAACCTCAACTCTTCCCAAACTGAAACACAATCCTTATGCAGAAAGGGAGATTTTCAGTGTCGCCTAATAGCAGGTCACAAAGGAAGAGGATGGAAACCTGAGTTGTGTGACACGCCCGGTCCCTGCTGTAGCCATCCCTGAGTCCAAAGCCCCCTACAGGGAGGAAAGCAGGCACTTGAGATGGAAAAGGCTCCTTGAAGAACAGCAAAGCTTCTGGAAGTTGCTGCTTTTGTTTTGAGAGCAGAGACAGACTAAAGTCATGGAAGGAACTCCTTTCAACTGCAGTGTATTTTTCTTCTTCTTCTTCTTCTTCTTCTTCTTCTTCTTCTTCTTCTTCTTCTTCTTCTTCTTCTTCTTCTTCTTCTTCTTCTTCTTCTTCTTCTTCTTTCATACTCACTGCAAATGAAATCATATGGCTAAAGAGTGCTCTAACTGCCATGGTTCTTCCGATTAACAATTCAAAGCCCAATTTTGAATTATTCATAGTATTTAAATAACTTATCAGTGTGAGCAAAAGTGATGGGAAGTTGTCGCAATTAGCAAAGCTTACTTAAAGCCTGTAGACAAATGCCCCTAATTAAGTCATATTGCCCCCTGGAGACAGAGTTTCTGGGAACCAAAGAAGAACTGGAAAGATGGAGTCCAGGAGTGACAGGAAAATTAAAGGCTACAGAAGCTTATGTTTGAGGGAATCCTTTATTTACACAGATAACTATAAGATCCCCCGAGAGTCATTATGCAGAGATCCTCAGAGGTCTGAGAAAAGTCTAGAAAACAAGGTTTTTGTTTGTTTTTTTGTTTTTGTTTTTTAAAAGAGATGAAAGTAACTTTCAATTACTTTCTTGAAGACTGACAGGAAGGGTTAGCATTAACACATAACTTATCATAGAAGCAGGAAAAAAAGTCAGTAAAGCTCACCAGAGAGTGGTAAGAGTCCTGGGGCATTGCAAGGGCCTGGCCTCTGAGTGTCTGGTGAGCATTTACTGTGTTCCTCCTGTTTTTTCTTTGAGGGACAGCAAAGCTTCTGGGGCTTTGACCCCTTTTCTTCAGACTGTGAAGGCAAAGAAATAAAAAAAAAATATGAACAGATGTGCCATAAAAATAAATTGGCCCTGATACTAAGGCAAAAATCCCAGTTCTTGCTTCTTAAGTGGAGGAGCAATAGAGACATCCCAGGGTATCTGGAAGTGCAACCTAGGACCCTGCCCTTTATGGCTCAGATAGATAGTCTGTACTGGCTGGTTTTGTGTATCAACTTGACACAAGATGGAGTAATCAGAGACAAAGAAGCCTCCTTTGAGGAAATACCTCCATGAGATCCAGCTGTGGGGCATTTTCTCAATTAGTGATCAAAGGTGGGAGGGCCCCTTGTGGGTGGTGCCATCACTGGGCTGGTAGCCTTGGATTCTATAAGAGAGCAAGCTGAGCAAGCCAGGGGAAGCAAGCCAGTACAGGACATCCCTCTATGGCCTCTGCCTCAACTCCTGCTTCCTGACCTGCTTGAATTCCAGTCCTGACTTCCTTTGGTGATGAACAGCAATGTGGAAGTGTAAGCTGAATAAACCCTTTCCTCCCCAACTTGCTTCTTGGTCATGATGTTTGTGCAGGAATAGAAACCCTAAGACAGAGTCTAAGTCTGAAGAGACTCAAGATCATTAGCAATTGGGGTTGACGGGGGATGGATAGATAAGCTATAAAAGCCCAGTACTGTTCTTGAGTTCAAGCAGAAAGCACAAAGCTGGTAAATGTGAGCAGCAGTCACTAGAAAGGACCTGGAGAGGTGGGTTTCAAAAATATGCAGAGGTAACGGAGCTTTGAGGACAAGGTCAAGCCAGGGTCATCTCCCCTTCTAAGGGATGAGCATGGAAAGCATCAGCATTTTCTCAGAAGCTTGTGATGCTACTGTGTTCTTCACTCTTTTTGATACGCCTCTGCCTGTTCGTGTTAGAGTCAAACCATCTGCAAGATGTAGAGTTTGGTGTGGCAGCATCTGATTGGCTGGGCCTTAGTCTCATGCCACAGGGTCCAGTTTGAGAAATGTTTCATTTTCATTCTCTATGTATTCACAAGGGGTAGCTTCTAGAAGGAAGTGTGTTTGTGTGTGTGTCTGTACCTGTAAATTAGTGAAGCTTTCAGCTTTTGACTTAGGGTTTCTACTAATGTAGTGAAATACCACAAACAGAAAGCAAGTTGTGGAGGAAAATGTTTATTTGGCTTATACTTCCATAGCACTACTCATCATCAAAGGAAGTCAGGACAGGAACTCAAACAGGGTTGGAACCTAGAAGCTGGAGCTGTTGCAGAGACCATGAAAGGTTGCTAACTAACTGGCTTGCTCCCCATGGCTTGCTCAGTTCAGTCAGTGCTTTTATAAGATCCAGGACCACCAGCCCAGGGATGGCCCCACCCACAATGGGCTTGGTCTCCTATCATTCATTAAGTAAGCAAATACCCAACAGGCTTGCCTGCAGCCAGATCTTAAGAGGCATTTTCTTAATTAAGGGTCCCTCCTCTCCGATGACTTTAGCTTGTGTAAAGCTGACATAAAACTAGCCAGCACAGCCCTCATCCGAGACACGCCTTCTTCGCAGAGCAGACTGTAATTAAAGCAGACAGACTCACAACTCATCCACATGCACAGAATGAGGAGTGTCTGTGGAGTGCTCAGATGTGTATGGGATGTTTAGATCACAAGGCTGCCCCAAGGCTTAGGGAACAATGCAGAAATGGTGACAAAAAGATTGTAAGAGCCAGGGCTTGGGGAAGATGGACACAACAGTGTCTTTTGAACATGACAATACCTTTTCACGCAGGATCCCACAACATCTGTGGTTGCCTGCACAAGACTGGTGTAAGGTCATGTGAGAGAGGGGACTCATAAGCCTCCCTATACTTGATGACCTGTTGACAGCTGATGGCTTCTGGAGGAAGAAAAGCTATTTATTAAGGGAGATGACAACTGATAGGCCTACCATGGGTAGGTGCTATATCCACACTTGGCGGTTTATTTATTTATAAAAGAATAAAGATGACCTGAAATTAGAAAAGGTGTGAGGCACCAGTCAGAATGGCGAAGGTTAAAAACTCAGGAGACAGCAGGTGTTGGCGAGGATGTGGAGAAAGAGGAACACTCCTACACTGCTGGTGGGATTGCAAGATGGTACAACCACTTTGGAAATCAGTCTGGCAGTTCCTCAGAAAACTGGACATGACACTTCCTGAGGACCCTGTTATACCACTCCTGGGCATATACCCAGAGGATTCCCCGGCATGCAATAAGAACACATGCTCCACTATGTTCATAGCATCCTTATTTATAATAGCAAGAAGCTGGAAAGAACCTCAGTGGAGGAATGGATACAGAAAATGTGGTATATTTACACAATGGAGTACTACTCAGCAATTAAAAACAACGAATTCATGAAATTCTTAGGCAAATGTTTGGAACTGGAAAATATCATCCTAAGTGAGGTAACCCAATCACAAAAGAATACACATGGAATGCAATCACTGATAAGTGGATATTAATTAGCCCAGAAGCTCTGAATTCTCAAGACACAATTAGCATATCAAATGATACCCAAGAAGAAGGAAGGAGAGGGCCCTGGTTCTGAAAAGACTTGATCCAGCATTGTAGGGGAGTACCAGGACAGAGAAATGGGAGGGGGTGATTGGGAAATGGATGGAGGGAAGAGGGCTTATGAGACTTATGGGGAGGGGGGAACTGGGAAAGGGGAAAGCATTCAGAATGTAAACAAAGAATATAGAAAATTAAAAAAAAAAAAAAGAAAAGAAAAGGTGTGAGGAGTGGATCCAGGAGGAGTCACTGGAGACCATGGGAGGTGAGAATGATCAAAATAAGGTGTATGGATGTATGAAATTATCAAAGAATTAATAAAAATATTATATTAAGAAAACAACAAAACAAAAATGTGTAGCTTGTTTCAAAAACCTGTTGACTTATTTGGATTTCCCAAAATAAGTAGATGGATTTTGTTTTTTCTTGTTTTGCTTGGGAGCACATCTTCACCAGCCCTTGTCTCTAGCTAAATGCCTTTTCCTTTAGCTTGGGAGATGAGCTCTGATGTGTCTCAGGTTGACTTCCAACTCCCTGTGTAGGTGAGAATGGCTTTGTATTACTGATCCTCCTGACTCTGCTTCAAGCAACTTGGATGAACCCATAGACACAGAAAGAATGGATAAAACACAGGGAGTGCCACACCAGCCAGAGAAGCACATGGCTTTGCTGCCAGCACTAGGGTGGTGAAGACAGAAGGTTCAGAAGTTCAGTTTCATTCTGTTCTATGTGGCTACACAGCAAGAGCTGGAAGTTAGGTGGTGCCCTACACACAGTGTAATGTTAGGATGCAGAAACAATGGAACTGCCATTACTTGTAACTATTATAACAATCTACTTAAGACAAGCCAACAAGTGCATCTTCCAGACTATTTAAATTAACCAAGGGTTCAGTGTTTAAGGGTTTAAGCTTGAATTCCAATGACAGTAGAGTTTTTAGGTCAATACCATGTATAATAAAATTAAGATATCATCCATAATAGCAAGAAAATCCATAAGGTAATTAGAAATGAACTTATGCAAAACACATGAGTTTTCAAGCTTTAATTAAGAACATTTAAAATTCTATAAATAAATGGAGAGGCATTTATGTAAATGTTGATGGCTTAATATTGTAAAGATGTCAATGCTCACAAAATTAATCTCTAAATCATAGAACACTATTCATCATCCTAGTGTGCTTTTGACAATAACTTGCTAACCCTTCGTAAGACTGATTTAGCAAGGAAGAAGACCCAAGAAACGCAAGTCTATCTTTTTAAAAAACTTATTTATTTTTATTTTATGTACGTTGGTGATTTGATTGCATGTATGTACAGTTCTGCGCTGCCATGTGGGAGCTGAGAATTGAACTCAGGTCCTCTGGAAGAACAGCCAGTGCTCAACCACTGAGCCATCTCTCCAGCTCCCCAAGTTTATCTTAAAAGCATTCAGTACACATTAGTTTTGATAGAAATTGCGTTTCTTATCAAACCATTTATAATAAAAAATATGGCTGTGCTCAAGAACAGATTATCTAGAATTGAACTCAGCAATGAGGAGAAAGGTAACCATAAATGTACAGAACTCTGCATCCGATAAATGTAGCACCAGCAGCCAACAGGAAATTGAGAGCTTAGAAGATATATTTTAATTAGGGTTTTACTGCTGTGAACAGACACCATGACCAAGTCAAGTCTTATAAAGAACAACATTTAATTGGGGCTGGATTACAGGTTCAGAGTGTCAGTACATTATTATCAAGGTGGGAGCATGGCAGCACCTAGGCAGGTATGGTGCAGGCAAAGCTGAGAGTTCTACATCTTCATCTGAAGGCTGCTAGTGAAAGACTGACTTCCAGGCAGCTAGGATGTGTGTTAAGCCCACACCTACTCCACCAAGGCCACACCTCTTAATAGTGCCAGTCCCTGGGCCGAGCATATACAAACCACCACAAGCTGGAACAAGAAAACCTGATTACTCTGTGGATTTCTACAGTAGATACTACAACAGGGGTGGGGCTTGAAAAGATATACTCTCTTCTTGACCCAAGAATAAGGGAAATTATTTTTACATAGAACCTTCAATGAGTACTTAGGTATAAAAAGGATAAATGTGATTACATGTAATTGAAGCATTTCTGTTTTGTAGAGATAACATACAGGAAGTTGATAGATATAATGAGATAAAATAGTTTCAATATTTGGAACTGACAAGGGATTGCTGTGCCTACCATATCAAGTAGCAAACACAAAATAACAGGCGAAGGGTGTACACAGACAAATTCATAGTAAGTTCAAAAGTTCATTGAGACAATGGAACATTTCTGAGACTCATTAGTAATCAAATAGATGCAAACTCAAATAACAGAATATCATTTTACATGTCTAAATTTGGCAAAAAGTAGGTTTCAAAATGCCACCAGTTTGCAAGAATGGGGATATGAAAAAGAAGAGCTTTGGAGAACTTCTGGGGAATACCTTGGCACTTAGAAAAGCAGGAATGCATGTAGACATAGGAATGTATAAGAATGTATATGACATCTGTAGAGATCCTTCGGCAACATAGAAAAGATGCAAGACTGAAATCAGTTGCTGAATCCATCACTGGACCAATGGATGCAACTTATATCCACATTGAGCAACTTAGACAAACCACAAAGACACAATGCTGAATGGATAAACTACAGGAAATATAATACTGGAACAGGGTAGCACAGCCCTTAATGTCAGCTCTAGGGAAGTGAAGGCAAGAGGATCATTAATTCAAATACATCCTTGTGGTCCTGGAATTCATGGGACCCTGTTTAAACAAAACAAAACAACCCCCAAAATATGCATAGGTAGTTTCACATAACAAGTGTCTTAGTCGGGGTTTCTATTTCTGCACAAACACGAACAAGAAACAAGCTGGGGAGGAAAGGGTTTATTCAGCTTACACTTCCACATTGCTGTTCCTCACCAAAGGAAGTTAGGACTGGAACTCAAGCAGGTTAGGAAGCAGGAGCTGATGCAGAGGCCATGGAGGGATGATAAGTACTGGCTTGCTTCCCCTGACTTGCTCAGCCTGCTCTCACTTCTAGAATCCAAGGCTACCAGCCCAGGGATGGCACCACCCACAATGGGCCCTCTCCCCTTGATCACTAATTGAAAAAAAAAATGCCCCACAGCTGGATCTTGTGGAGGCATTCCCCCAACTGAAGCTCTTTTATCTGTGATAACTCCAGCTTGTGTCAAGTTGATACAGAAAACTGGCCAGTACAACAAGATTAGGCAAATTAAGGTTATATGTTTAGGGAACAATGGAGTCCATCTTGCAAGTAGACACACAAACAAAACCAAAGCATTAAACTAAGTATGCTTGCCTATCAGTGGTGGTTAAGTAAGTGGTGGGGAATAGGAATATAAAATAGGGCTGTGAGGAGAATTTTATAAACTTGCCTTCCAGGAGAAGCAAGCTACTTAATTGGATTTGGGGGAAAGAATATTTGATATGATGTTCTCAGTCTGTCAATTAGAAAACACCAGGCGAGGTGTTTGGATGCGTCACCTCCTGGAGCTCAGCATATCTGAGGCTAGAAATAGAATTGCGAGCGGCAGAGACTGCCTCCCACACATGGGGTCAGAGGTGTTAGACGCTGGGTTTCTAATTGGATGTGCTGTGTCAGAGTGTGGAGCAAGGCTTCTAGCACAGCACAGGAAGTATGTTTAGCCTTTATGATGCATCTTAAAGGGTATCAGAAAAGGAACAATGCCACTCCTGAATCTTGTGATGGAGTAGCTAGGAGGCTGCTACTTTTACAGTTTAGACTACATCAACCATCAAAGGAATTGTGCTCCTAACTGCCCTTGAGCTGTAGTGGATCCATTTCCTGAAGCAGGGAAAAGCTTAAAGATTTTTCTAAGAACACAGAGGCCTTTTTTTTTTAGACAAATAATTGAAATTCTGGATATTTGTGACTTCCTCTTGGAAAATAGCACTATAATGTCTTTGTCTCTTAAAGATTTGCTTTCTTTTTCAAATTGCATTTGTGCATGAAGGTGGGGTGTGGGCGGGAACAGTATGTATTCAGAGTGCCCTTGAAGGCCAGAAGAGGGTGTCAGATCTCCCGGAGTTGGAGTTACAAGCTGTTGTGAACTGTCTGATGTGGGTACAGGGAGACAAATTCAGTCATTTAGAAGAGCCTGGAGGACATGGGCACAGGGGAAAAGTTCCTGAATAGAACACGAATAGCTTACGCTCTAAGATCAAGAATTGACAAATGGGACCTCATAAAACTACAAAGTTTCTGTAAGGCAAAGGACACTGTCAAAAGGACAAAATGTCAACCAACAGATTGGGAAAGGATCTTCACCAACCCTAAATCCGACAGAGGGCTAATATCTAATATATACACAGAACTCAAGAAAGTAGAACCCAGAGAACCAAATAACCCCATTAAAAAGTGGGGTACAGAGCTAAACAAAGAATTTTCACATGAAGAACTTCGGAGAGCTGAGAAACACCTTAAGAAATGTTCAACATCATTAATCATTAGGGAAATGCAAATCAAAACAACCCTGAGATTTCACCTCACACCAGTCAGAATGGCTAAGGTCAAAAACTCAGGAGACAGCAGGTGTTGGCGAGAATGTGGAGAAAGAGGAACACTCCTCCACTGCTGGTGGGATTGCAAGATGGTGCAACCACTTTGGAAATCAGTCTGGCAGTTCCTCAGAAAACTGGGCATGTCACTTCCTGAGGACCCTGTTATACCACTCCTGGGCATATATCCAGAGGATTCTTCAGCATGCAATAAGGACACATGCTCCACTATGTTCATAGCAGCCCTATTTGTAGTAGCCAGAAGCTGGAAAGAACCTAGGTATCCTTCAGCCGAGGAATGGATACAAAAAATGTGGTTTATTTACACAATGGAGTACTATTCAGCCATTAGAAACAATGAATTTATGAAATTCTTAGACAAATGGATGGAGCTGGAGAACATCATACTAAGTGAGGTAACCCAGTCTCAAAAGATCAATCATGGTATGCACTCACTGATAAGTGGATATTAGCCTAGAAACTTTGAATACCCAAGACATAATCCACAAATTAAATGATGTCCAAAAAGAATGGAGGAGTGGCCCCTGGTTCTGGAAAGACTCAGTGCAAGAGTATAGGGGAATTCCAGAACAGGGAAGTGGGAAGGGGTAGATGGAGGAACAGGGGGAGGGAAGAGGGCTTATGGGACTTGAGAGGAGTGGGGACCCAGAAAAGGGGAAATCATTTGAAATGTAAATAAAAAATATATCAATAAAAAAAATTAAAAAAAAAGAAGAGCAGCAAGTTTGTCCTCTCTCCTGCACCACACAACTCTTATTTGTTTCAGCTTCTTCCTGAATCAGACATCACTTCAGCAATCTCATTTTACGATATAGGGTAAAGATATACGCATACAATGGCTGGTCGAGGTACCCTCAAAGGTAGGGCATACTAAAATGCTGACTCAATTCCCTGGGTGGAACAGACATGACTCCCTAAATCCCTTGCATCTTTCAGTTAGCCTGGATGCCCTTTACCTGTAAGTTAATGCCCCTGCCTTCACTGAAGTTCCTCTAGCCTTTCCTGGGGCTTGGGCAGGGGACTGGGGGATGTCAGGGGGCCGGGTAGAGGTGTAGTCCAGAGCTGGATTAGCTTTCCCATCTTAGAGGCACACTGGGCCCCTATCTTCTTGTTAAACCTTTAGTCATGCACATCTTATCTGTCACAGAGGGGCTCCTGGTGTGACACATTTAGTCCTCCTCATGGGACCAACGCCTATTTGTTCTTTGGTAGAGTCTCTCACAAGTGCTAAGAAGTAGGATAAGGTCAGCAGAGACAGTTCTGGAGCCTTCTCCCAAGGAGATTCCGGTCTACTCAAGGTGGCCTAGAAATAAGACATGGGATGACTAAGGGAAGGCCTGTGAGGGACAGTGAGCTAAAATGTGCCCCACACTTTGATTAGTCAGCATGGTAAAGGTGCAAAGAGAGAGAACTGTAGACAGGAAGAATATTCACAGGGCCCTCCGTGCCTGTGAGTGCTTCATCTGCAGGCTCCCCGTGGATTCGACAAGGCACAGATGGACAGCGTTAGGGGTGTAATCCTATCTGAGTTGACTATGTGCAAGTTGAATCTTTGCTCATTATTCCAAAAACAGGACTGTGTAGACTGTTTACATAGCTTTTACATTGCATTTAGTGCTACAGAGCCACTAGAGCTGATTTTTTTATATATAGGAGGATTGCATATGTTGTATGCAAAATTATGCAATTTTATTTGATTTGATTACATTTCAATTAATTAATAAGAGCTGATTTGTTGGCCAGGCAGTGGTAGCGCATGCCCATAATCCCAGCACTTGGGAGGCAGAGGCAGAGGCAGGTAGATTTCTGAGTTTGAGACCAGCCTGGTCTACAGAGTGAGTTCTAGGACAGCCAGGGCTATACAGAGAAACCCTGTCTCGAAAAAACAAAAACAACAAAACCAAACCAAACAAACAAAAAATCTGATTTGTTATGTATGGGAGGATTGTGTGTTATATGCAACATTATGCGATTTGATTTGATTAGATTACATTTTAATTAATTTGTGTGAGGATTGGTTTTGACAACTGCCTCTACCATGTGGGTTGGAACCCAGACTTGTTATCTTTACTTGTGGTCCATCTCACCAGCTCTATGCTATCTTATATAAGAATCTCAAGCATCCTGAGATTTTGGGTTATTCACATGGTGTCCTGGTATCAACAACCCCAGAGAGGTTGAGAAATGATCTTACAGATCTCTTGAAATGGGAGGCACAGCATGCCATGCGGCCATGTAGGATGTACCAGGATTGGTCAGGAGACAGGGAGGAGGAGATGGCAGAGTAGAGCTAGAATCTTTATTGGGGTTATTAAAAGAAAGAATGGTCAAGGAGTAAGTTCAGGATTGGCTAGTCTTAGTGGTCTTAATTCTGGTGGTCTCTAGCTTGCCAAAATTTCCTATAATATTCTGGAGCTTGCTTGGCCTTTGGTAATTTAGATGGTGGGAATACCGGCTTACTTCACAATTTTTTGCTAAAAGAGATGGAGAGGTAGGCTCTGGATTTGTTGTTGGTTTGTACACTGAAGATGTCTTTGCAGGCAAGCCACTTTCTGTCTGTAAGAATCGAGGTCCTAGAGTCTAGAGCATCAAGTACATCAAATAAAAAAGAAAACAAAAAAGAAAGGAAAAGGAAACTTAGTAAATTCAGTAAGAAATTTAGGTTGAAAGTCTATGAAAAAGGCTCTGACCTTTAGGAGTTCATGAATATGATAAGGACAAGAGGCTGTACATATAGCCTAAGGAGGGATGTGGAGACCTAGTCGATGTAGAAGACATGGCATATGAAAAGGTCCTAGCACAACAGAAAGCCTTGAACTTATGAGGGACAGGGAGCAAAGACTTGAATGGAAAGAGGCTCAGCTTTACAGACAGGAAGGATACACTCTCCATGAACTAGTAGGCAGTGTGGAGAGCCAAGGCATGTATCAGAGAGCAGTGGCCATTCTCCAAGCGCTGGAGACGCTCGACTCACCAGGTTGGGTTTTCATTCCGACCTGTCTATGAACACAGGGCCCCTCTGGAGAGCTGAGTACTGTTGCTGTTCCACTAGCCGCTAGGATCATGAGCAGGTTGCCAAATCCCCGAGCTCTCAAGACACTAGACACACAGCGTCTCAGCCATGCCAGCCTTTGCTCCTCCTGGCTGCTTCTGTGGCACAGCTTGAGCCAGGACTTCCTCCGAGCTCCCATCCTCTGGCTCTTGTCTGGCCATCTCAGGTCCTGTAGCTGTGGTCTCATCTAAATGAGTGTGTGAACTGTGGTTCTCTTTCTCTTTCTCTTTCTCTTTCTCTTTCTCTTTCTCTTTCTCTTTCTCTTTCTCTTTCTCTTTCTCTTTCTCTTTCTCTTTCTCTTTCTCTTTCTCTTTCTCTTTCTCTTTCTTTCTCTCTCTCTCTCTCTCTCTCTCTCTCTCTTCTCTCTCTCTCTCTCTTCCCTTCCATTGGTACAGTTTCATACATGTATATAATGACCTATAGTTATGTTCATATCCCTTTGCTCTTTCTCACTCTCCTCCCCCCACCCTCTCCTGAAACCCTTCTTCCTATCAATTTCCCCCTTCTGCTTTCATGTCTTCTTCTTTGGTGTTGCCCACCATGTCTAGTTAGTTTCTCACCCAAGCATGGGTGGGAGGTGATTTACTGCAGCAAGAGCAACTTATCAATGGCTACACCACTAAGGAAACCAACTCTCTTCAACCCCAACTCTTAAATGCTAATGATTCCCTACACTGAACAACTTGATTTGAATTCAGGAATTGTGGGAACGTTGGAGCCAAATACCTTAGCCTAACTTATCTCCCCCAAAAGTCATTTATCATTCAGTTCTCTGTGTGACTTAATGTGTCTATTTAGGTAAACTTTTTGGATGTATAAATGGACTTCTGGCTTCCAACTCCACAAAAGCTAAGAATGTTATCAGCCAGCATCAGCGGTCTATAGTAGAGATTTCCCTACGTTGTTGCAACTTCTCAACTTGATGTTTCCACCAACTTATTTGAAAAGTGTCTTGATTTATAACCTTTTTATTTTTCTGTTACCACAAAAGTTTATTGAAAAGTTTATTGCCGGGTTAGAATAGGGTATTTGGACTGATCTAATCCAGGCCACGCTCATTCACATTTTACTCCCAAATAAAACTCTCTTATTCCTTTTTTGGGGTGAGACCTGTGGTTCTGTTTTACATTGACAGGTAGAGGATTCTTCACGGGTTTTGAAATTATCCAAACGTGCAGGAAGTTAAATGACTTGCTGAGAAGTTGTTTCTCTGTCAGGCAAGGGAGGGCTCTGTCCTCCTGAGAGCATCAAGCTCATGAGTGAGAGGTTGCTATGCAAAGAAACCTGACCCTCAAAGGAGGCAGCCTTTCTATCCATTAAAATGCATGGCTAACAAGTCAGCAAGGCTTTAATGCAATTAGAGGACCTTAGGTGTGAGCAAATAGCTCCAGGTGTCCAATTGTGAAGCTAGAGGGGCCTAAGTTCCATGCACCTTGAGTTTCACCCTCATCTGTAAGAGTCCTGCGCTTAAAAACAGAGAGAACTTGACCTTCTGCTTGTGCTACAGGGACCAACCTTCCGAACCCGAACTGTTTCATTTAACTGTCTGCTGGGTAATTCAGGTTATTTACTTTCATTTTGATTTCTCTGTGAAAGCAAGAAAGAGGTTGTGAGAAAAAGAGAGACAGGAGGCTAGGGGTTGTGCCAGAGTACCCCTCTTGGTGGCTATGACAGCTGGAACTACATCCTTCTCACTGCTGTTTGCCCTTCCCTGGCCGGAGGTTTACTCACCGCAGAATGCCAGCAGCCTTGGGATATGCTTCTGCTGTGTTAAATATCAGACTGGAGAAGCTCGGTTGGCTTGCCTGGCATGAACGGTGCTCAGGGTTCTAGTCCCAGAATTGCATAAAGCAGGCATGGGCCAGGGGCTAGACAGGACAAGGGGCCACACATATAGCCCCAGTATTAAAGAAGCAGAAGAGTCATCCTAAAAAATATTGTAAATATTGTAAAATTGAGATTTAGTTGTGTTGGGATCGGAAGAAATGCTATCAGACTTGATCAAATTGATCAAATTACATTCTTTGTATATACGAAGCTCTTATTCAATAAAAAATTTCAGGAATGACAAAAAGAAGAAGAGGAGGAGGAGGAGGAGGAGGAGGAGAAGGAGAAGGAGAAGGAGAAGAAGAAGAAGAAGAAGAAGAAGAAGAAGAAGAAGAAGAAGAAGAAGAAGAAGAAGAAGAAGAAGAAGAAGAAGAAAAAGCAGGAGAATCAGAAGTTGAAGGCCATCTTTGGCTACATAAGCAGTTGGAGATGAAAATCTTGGAGCTAGAACAAGACCAGGTCCTTAAAAAACAATGGAACCCCCCCAAAACAAACAAACAAACAAACAAACAAACAAAAACCAATGGAACAAACACATCCCAAAGACATGTCGCCTGAATTGTAGAGGGACAGGCATCCAGAATCTGATAGAGCACTGGGCATTGTGTCCTTCTGTCACATGCCAGCCTAGGACTTCTAGGCCAGACAACTCAAGTGTTCTTTTCCATTATCTATAAAGATAAAGAATTCTTTCAAAAGGGCAGGAGCAGATTGTTTTCCAGCAGGGAGCTATCCTCCCCAGGAGGGTGGTCTAAAAGCCAACGTCGCACCCCCCAACCCCCAGCTTGATCTGATGTCTCTAATGTTTGAAGCTGCTTGAAAAATCTGAACTTACAGCTTAGTTAAAAGTTCTGGCTGGAGGCATTAAATGTTCTCATTAAAATGCAAATTTATTCCACACACAGCTGCCCCAGTTGTTTTCCTCTTGTTGTCATCTATTTCCTTTCTCTCCTCAGAATGTTTGACAATAATGAAGGCCAGACTACTTCACAATGCATCCCCAGCCCTCTGGTATATACCAACACTCCAGACTCTGCGCTTTTAATCCCCCATTGCAGGCATCTGCTTATTCCCAGCCTCTTGGTGAGATCTAAGCAGAGAGATAGCAGACATACAGGTAGCATGGTGTCTTCCTGAATAATTCAATCAGCAGGCAAATGAATGAAGGAGAGCATGCATGAGTGGAAGGTCACCCAAATGACATGTCTTGTCACTATTACAGCGTAAGTTTCAATGTAGTTGGTACTGAAGGTGGCTGAGGTCTGAGGTTTAAGATGTAGGGATAGACAGACAGGCTCACATGGACCAAGATGGTAGACACACACACACACACACACACACACACACACACACACAGTTCTTTTTATAAAAGAGCCTATCATCTTGGAGTTGATGGCAGAATTGAGAAATACTGATTACAAAAAAAAGCAACAATGCAAATCTGAATGGAGTACCTTTATTGATTTTATGGCTCCTATCAGTAGTAGTTCTTAAGGGTGTGTGGGAGACAGGTTATATACAGAAGTGTCTTCCAGCAATCTCTAGTTAAATATACATATATTCCAATGGAGGTTCCGCTTATTTAAAACATGACCACCAAATTCTCAAGATTAAATTTATGTCAGCCAGTAATCACATTTTTTAAGTTGTGGTAGTTTGACGAGGAATACCCCTTCCCCCATAGACTCATATAAACATATGAATGCTTGGCTCACAGAGAGAGTGACACTATAAGAGGTGTGGCCTTGTTGCAGGAAGTGTGTCACTGTGGGGGCGGGCTTTGAGGTCTCCTATGTTCAAGCTATGTCCAGTGTGGCACATAGTTGCTTCTGTTGCCTGGTGATCAAGATGTAGAACTCTCAGCTCCTTCTCTAGCATGTCTGTCTGCTTGCCTGCTGCATGCTTCCCACCATGATGACAGTGGACAAAACCTCTGAAATTGTAAGCCAACCCCAATGAAATATTTTCCTTTGTAAGAGTTTCTGTAGTATCTCTTCACTGAAACCCTACTAGGTTTCACAAGACACAAGTTGAATAAAATAGTGATGTTGGAGGTTTGAGATATAACCTTAATATAGCTAAGGTTTCCTGTTGCCATGCAGTACAAAAAGCATGATGCTTAGCTCTTTGTAGCTGACAAGGACATCCAGAAGACAATACTGGAACACTGTCTTGGAAACCAACATTCCTGTGTCTTCCGGGAAATGGCTCTCAGTGACATCAGCATGGGATCCTCATGACTCGGTTTTTTACTTGCTGTTTTTATTATTCTTTGCCCTGGCAGTTTTTGTCAATTTCTTAGTGATAATGTTTAGCAAACCTGACTAACTTGCTCTAGATCTAAAGAAAGCCTACAGGAAGCCCCATGGGTTTGGTGGCATACACCTTTTATAAGTAGCTTTCTTAGGTGACCAAAACAGAAGACTCTTGGGTTGGACAGGACTCTGGGCTGCATGAGAGAGGAGGGAGGGGCATCATTAAAGGAAGTGGCTCTGCTTGGTGGCTGCCCTGTCTGTAACTCAGAGGCCCCTGCGGTTCCGTTCCTCCCTGAATCCTCATTTGCATAGCCTGCTCATTTACATTCCCGCTCAGCCTCAGGGTGCTCCTGTCCACCTTCCCGAGCAGTCATGATGCTAAGTCATGATTGATTTAGGATGACTTTCTTGGCTCCGATCTAGCCTTTTGCTGAACTGCTACTGAAAATGCTTCCTTTTTTTCTAATTTTTGGAAAAGGGCCAGATCTAGTGTTCAGCTTGGGGTACTCTGAGGCCCAGTTCCCAGTTCTCCAACCCCTTGATTACCTAGAAGTAGGGGTCAGTTTGATTATTCTAGGGTTCATCAAGGACTAGTCGCCAGAGACAAAAGAATTTTGTCATCTGCCGAGGTACCAGGTGCTTTACCCAGAATTTCATTTAGGTTTCTAGTACCCTACTCAGTATACAAGATACCTAGTGATATTTCCAGAAATCAAAACTAGGTAGTTGACCAGAGGTTGCCTCTGTCCATTCATGACCCACTTCCAGTCTCAGTTGCCTCAGCAACAAGATTATAATGGTCTTTGTTTGAACTACAGAAACCTATCAATCACTTTTTAAAATCTAAAAATGGTAAACTAATATCACCTATGTAATATTCCCAATGGGTTATTTGTAAAGGTATAATCATTCTGAAAGGAGTAGCACATATTAAAATTAATAAACATGTGCCGTAATTACAGTACTCATTTCAATTTCCTCATCTGAGAATTCCTGAAAAGCACCTAGTGTCCCATTATGGCTACTTGGTAAAAACTGTAAAAGAATGTTCTAAAACCTAGACATTTGGGTATATTGATAAAATATTGTGGCCTCTCTGTCAAAAATCTGGTATTTATTTATTTATTTATTTATTTATTTATTTATTTATTTATTTTTAACTTGGCTTGGTGTGCTTGGGCTCAGGGTAATAGCTCGATCCTGGAACATGCAATGTCAGCTGGAGGACCAAAGGTCTAGACTGTAGAACAGGCTTCGGTCCCTATACACACTGAGTGGGAGCAGACCCAGACTGGTGAGGGAAGCTGAGATGAAACGCATTCATTTTATTCACCAGGCAAGCTTCTGGCTAGCTTTGACTGCTAAACTTAAAGGTTCCCTGTTATCTGAACTCTCCACCCCTCCTAGGCAACACTAATCCTGGTGTCCCTGTACTAACTGCCTCTGTTTACACATTTACTCCAGAGCACAGCATCTAACAGCCTTCCACTCTTGCTACATTGTATCCTAATATGATATGCACTGGGTACACCGGCACAAAGACTACCATCATTTACCATGCTTCTGTCGTAATCATATTGTATTTACCGAATGCTTGCTGTGCTGTTGAAGTCACACAAACCCCATGAGGTACTGATTCTGATGATTACTGTTAAGGGACAGGGTCACAGAGAGAATAATGAAATAGTTCAGGGCTCCACAGTCCTTAAAAGACAGAGGCAGGGTTCTACCCCAGGCTGTCTGGCACCAAAGCCTGCCGATTAACTGTTTCTCTCCTTCTAATAGATGGGTGATTCTTGGCATCTGGCAAAGATGGAGATTAATGAAGCAGAGTTCAGGGGGAAAGAATTTCACCGTTCCAAGAGGAAAATAGGAATTTATCTTGTTGGCTTTGAGTTGCTGTTGTGAAAAGACCTGTCTCCATCTTCGGGGCATGGATGCTAGCCAGCCAGACACAGGTAAATTACAGACTCTGTTGTTAAGGTCAGGGAATAGATAACCAAAACGGGATTCTGATGAGATGCATTCACCCAGAGCCCTCTAATTGGCTGAGCAGCCAACATGGCTGGCAGTCTTCGATATGGCTGTCATTCCCCAGGATGGTGTGCAAGGTCTCTTTCCTGGTTCCTTAGTTTGACTGCGTCATCGGCATCCTGTATCTCTCCCTTCAGAAAAAGACGCAAAAGCCTCATGACATTTAAGCCTTGCTCCGGAGCCTCATTAGGGCAGAGCCAGGGGAGAAAAGTAATGACTGGCTGCGTCTCTATGAAAGTGTAATGAGCAAATTCCTTCCACCAAGCCGGGCTATACAGAGACTGATGATTAATGCGGTGAACCCAGACAGGGGCTGAGTGCGTCTGAATGGGGGCTTGCTTTCATTCATATCTGCTTCCGATTCTTCGGAGCTGCACAGCCCTAGTGGAGCGTGACTCACTTAGCTTTGCCGTTTTTACTTAAAATCCATCCTTCTGACGCCAGCCGGGCTGAAGTCAAGGTAGATTGTACCCTCAGCAGCCTCCCCAAGCACCACCTCCGCACACTAGAGAGAGGCGCTTGCCTCCAGCAATCGCGTAAACACTTGCGTCTCTCTCCTTCCTCCTTGTAATTGAGGAGAAGTTGCCAATGGCTTGCCTGGCAACGAGTCCGGAAATCGATTCTAATCACATCAGTACCAAGGAAATTATTTTTTAGGTTGGTTACAGTTTTAACATTCAGGTACCGCAGACCCTGTTTCAGTGAAGTCTCTGGAATTGGGAAGTGAATGATAATCAGGTGTGCCTCTGCACAATGCCTGGAACTTTCCAAAGCCTCCCTATCTTGCTTGAATAATTGAATCCTTTAGGCCATCCTCTGAGGCCCGTAGTCTTGCTAATGCTTCCTTCATTTGGCAAAGGAAAAACCAGAGGTCCAGGGAGGTTGAGGAAGTAGCTTAAGGCCACACAGCTAGACAAGAAAAGCAGAATTCTACTTTCAATCCTATGAAATCCCTACCTAATAAATTTGTGCTCCAGCACATTTTGCTGTGGAGCAAAAGTGTTCTTTTAAAGATTTATTTTTGAGCCCGGGAACATATACTGCCCTTGGATACAGGAAGGAGGAGGACAGGAGAATACACAATCGATAGATTTGAATTTAAAAAGAGGGACATTAAGCTGGATTCAAGATTAAGCTACCATATAACACAACATTTCCTGAAAATCAGACACTTGAAATATTACTTTATGTCTGAGCCCTTCTGTACTATTAGTATTTTTGTATGTCAAACGTCTCGTGATGCCTAAATAAAAGAAGGTTTATATCAGTGCCTTAACATGAGGATTTTATCACCTATATCAGTTTACAACATAAATCCAACAAAATGTAAAAATGTTGATAAATATCTGTTTTGGTCTTGCAAGCTGCAGGAAGTTCAGAGCCCAGGGCTTGAAAAGGATTTTCAAGCATCGAAAGATGCTGAAGATACACCAACCCCATGCCCCCAACTGAGTTTTTCTTTATACATGCTAAAGAATTGTACTAGGAATGAACTACAGACTGTGCAAGTTGGCACTTATGAAATGTTTATACCAGGCAAAGGAGACATTTGCAATAGTCCCGTGGATGTGATGTCTATGCTCTAGAAACCATTAAAGAACTTGGTCTATTCTTCTGAGTATAAGAACCTTCAGGAGAAAGCAAGTTAAAAGCCTTGTTTCTCTGTGCTTTTGCTTGCAAGGCTAGAGACACACCTGTTACAGAGATGTTCCACAACAGTTAAATTCAGGAAAGGGTAGATTATGTGGAGGGAGGCTTTATATTAAACGAACGACCTGTGGAGACTCGTTGCTTTAATAGTTGCGTTTCCTGTTCACTCTTCACCTCTGTGAACGATCTGGAAGGCATCTGTCTCTGGTGAACTCTCAGGGACCAAGTCCGGTGACTAGCCACCACCTCAAACCTTGCCTGCCTCTGTGGTGAAGAAAAGCTAGTGCCATGACACATCACTATCCGTTAATTAAGCTCATTGACTAGAACTTGTCAAACTTGGTCCCAGAGCATAAGAAGAGAGAGTTGATCCAAGACCTAAAAGCAATGAGAAACAGAAATATCTGGTGGCCAGTACTGAGAGCTACACTATCTTATAGTCATAAGATGCATATAGCATGTCTTTGTATATCTCTGAAGTTGCTCGTATGGGAGGTGTGTTGGAGAAAGCATACTACTATTTGCACTTAAGCATGGAATATGTATGTATAGGCATGGATTGGATAATAATTAAGAAAGATTTCACTAAAGGGATGAATCAAAGAAAACATTGTTAATGAATCAAAATGATGGAGGAGAGGAGGCAGAAGATGTTCTAGACAAAACAATACAGGTGAAGGTGAAACAAAGAAAATGGAGAAGCTAAAGAACCAGAACTGGAAAGTCAGGGAAATCAGAACCAGAAGACACCAGGAAGCAAAACCAAACAAACAAAAACCCAAAAACTCAAACAAAACAACAAATAAATAAACAATAAAAACAGTGGAAAACTTTGAATCATGGGATATTATTTCAGTAAATGCCAGCAAAGCAGGAGAGACTTGTGATGAAAAAATCTTAAATGTAATTTGCTGTGATGTATTCAGGAATGGTCTTTCTTGTACTTAATAGTCAACTGGTATAAACTACAGTATTGATATTTTTTATTATTATTGAACATCTCAAGTCATTCAGTCAATAGTGCTTGAATCCTGATTCATGTTAGAAGTAAAAATTACCTCTCTTTAGGTATCAACCTACAATTTCCTGGGTTAAAAAGACATGCATGGAAGGAGATAAGTGGGAGGTGCTGAGGAGACAGGGAAGGAAATGCTGACTAGTTAAATGTAAGAACATAGAAAAGAAAAGATAAATCAGAAAGGTGCAGCTGGGAAGAATTAGCAAAAGGTGAGGGTTATGGAATGTGTCAGGGAGTAGCCAGGAGATAATGATCTCACCCGTGTAACTGAGGCTCAGTCATTTTAATTAGTCATGTAGAAGGCCTTGAGAAGGTAAGAGACTGAGCTACTAATGTGTTTACTTGTAGATGTTATTATTTTAAAGAGTAAGTTTGGATAGATCTTGCCTACAATGTGGGGGAAACAAAACAAGTTCCCTGACTTTCTGACCTAAGAGATACTAAAGTCAACTGGGGAGACACTAGCCCAATAAGAGCATGGGTGCAAGTGTAATAAATAGTTCCTATGAGGCAGTAGTGGTTCCATGGAAGGAGATTCTGGAGATAACTGGTGTCTTAGTCAGAGTTACTATTGCTGTGATGAAACACCACAGTGAGAAAAATGTGGGTAAGAAGAGGTTTATTTGCTTATGTTCATCATTGAAGGAAGTTAGGACAGGAACTTAAACAGGGAAGGAACCAAGAAGTTGATGATGCAAGAGCTGATGCAAAGGCCAGGGAGGGGTGCTACTTACTGGCTTGCGCATTCTGGCTTCCTCAGTCTGCTTTCTTAAAGAACCCAAGATCATTAGTCCAGAGGTCTTCCTACCCACAATGATCTGGGCCTCCTCCATCAATCATTAATTAAGAAAATGCCCTAAGGCTTGCTTACCCCTGGATCTTAGGAGACATTTTCTTAACTGAGATTCCCTTCTCTCAGATCACTTTAGCTTGTGTCATTTTGGCATTAAATTAGGCAGCACAACTGCCTTTGTCAAGGACAGGTTCTCTTGAGTAATGAGCTTCCTTTGGAACACAAGGTTGGCTAAACCAGAGACTGAGAAGATGGATATTCATTGGGAGTGGGATGTGATTTAAGTCTTATATTGGATTAAACCCAAGATTGTACCTCTGGGTTAGGACCCAGTACTGTGACTCATAAAGAGAATTTAATAGAACCATTTTATGTAGGGAAAGCAAGCTATTAGGGGAGGCATGTGAGTCTGGTCTCAGAAAACAGGGCTGAAACTTGTTGGATATAGCCTTAAAGTTCAGTATTAGACTCCTTGGTGATGGGGACTACCACTAAATACTTAACAACCTGTCTAAACTTGGTATTTGAAGCATTTGGAGGTATTAGATTACTGCCCATTGTGATACTGTTGGCTCTCTCATTCTTAGGTCCTGTTATAGTAGGTACAACCAATATTGGATTGAAAATACTTGAAAACCAGTTGGGTTCATGTTGGAGATGAATAGACTTTATTTTCTTTAAATCATTTTCTTGCAATACATTATAATGGTTCTTTACAAAGTACCTGTATATTAGGAGGTTATGCAGAAGCAAAAAAGTATCTATGATAACCCACAGTGGCTTTTGTTGGAGAAAGCTTTGGGTCCAGGAACCTTGATCCAACCCCCACCATCTAGAAGTGTTGTAGACCTTTCTCTGAGGGAGGAAGCTCCCACATTCCCAGCAAAGATTGAGTAAACTTGGAAAAGCCATCTGGAGAATCTATGGGAATCCTGGACACAGAATGCTGAACTTAATTCCCAAGATTTGTGCTTCAATCTTGAACACCTTTCTGTTCCTCTGAACTGCTGATTGAAAGGAAGGGTAGGAGAGTATAGGTAGGTGATGTTTTTTCAAGTAGAAAAATATACCTATTGACACATTTGCATGTGCATGATGGAAATATTGATTCACAAAAACAATTATGCCAGAAGAATCTGAAAGGTTGAGGCATTCTGTATAGTTTTAAGCAAAGTAATTAACTTCCAGTGCACACACTTCCTTCCCGAAATCCACCGAGGGAGCAGATGCCCAAATGTTCAGTGTATCAGACCAAGAGTCTCCTCCAAGCACCAGATGGCTCCAGAATCCAAAGTCAGTGGAGAGGAAAGCCTGACTTTGTTTGGCTTTCAAAGTTGTCGTTGATGGTTATGAGAAAGACACACTTTAATACTCAAGTAGACAAATGCAATGTTGTCTTACAACAGATTCCTGTTGTACAAAGAGAAGCAGTCAGGAGGCAGAGGAAGCTGGCGATGCTGCTGCCTTGTCTAGACCTACCCATAAGGAGGGAAATTGTTGAGCAAGAACCACACTTACAAAGAGTATTGCTAAGAGAGGCTCCATTTTACACATATGCTCAGCTTCCAACTCAACTACTAGGAAAACATTTCACCAACTAAGAGTTTAGATGAATGTAGTTTTTCTAGTAAGGGAAAATTCCATTTTAAGAAAAAAAATAATGTCTACATTTGATTTACTAGCATTACTTGCAGCCTAGATGAATAGAGATAGTTCATTTGCATAAAGATACTTTGAAAACATTAAATACATTTCCAAGAGGAAATGTATGAAGCTTTGGCAGAAGAAAGGTCAAAAACCTGACTTCAACTAAACACACTGTAATTTTGGACAGCATTTATATTCAAAGCTCTGGGCTAGGTACTAGGATATAGTGTGGACAGAGAGCCCACCTCCCAGAAGCAGTTGGATTTTATCTGGGGTATTATTATATAGCAATTTAATAAAAACATAACCTGTTTCTGTTTTTTTAAAAAATACTTTCCTTCAAGGGAGATAGAAAAACACTTTACCACACTATATTTTAAAAATTTATCTTTAATTATGTGTATGTGTCTCTCTGAATATGTGTACATGAGCTCATAAGCTCACAGAAGCTGGAATAGGGCGTCATCAGATCCTCTGAAGTTGGAGACACAGACACCTGTGAAGCTTCCGATGTGGATATTGAGAACCAAACTTGGGTCTTCTTCCAGAAAAGTATGCCCTCTTAACTGCTGCGCCATCTCTGCATCCTCTTGTCATTCAATTATTGTGAATCTTTAAAGACTATCTTATGACTGGAACATTTGCTTAAAAAAAAAAAAAAACCAAAAAAACCAAAAAAACCAAAAAAAAAAAAAAAAAAAAAAAAAAAAAAACAACCAAAAAACAGTTCCTAAAAGAAGATCAGGCAAACTCTGGAAGTGAAGCCTGCAGGACCCAAGGAGCATACCAGTCACCCCGAAGGTAGAGGAGCACGGAAGTTAGAGGTGGTCAGAGAGGTGGGAGTAAGCAGGGAGTGACAGGTGAGGACTGGGAGGCTCAGCCCTCCATGCCCAGTGGAAAATGTAGAGCCTGGACTCATGGGGATTGGAGATGGAGCTCTAGTCCTGGAGGCATCTTTTTAAAGAGACAGATAGCAAAGGAAGGACGTTGAACAGGAAAGAACAGGAGAGAAACAGGAGTTACAAGACACACTGACTTTTCTGCATATTAATTGGTCTCATGTAAACTGAACTGAAATGAGAAATGAAATGAAGTGAAAGAGAGAATGGCTTTGTGTCAAAAAAAAAAAAAGATTGCTAAGCTCGGGGATTGTTAGTAAAATATTAGGAAAATCAAAATCTCAGTCTAGATGAATATCAAACTCAGTCTCACAATAGAGTGACCAAAACGTAAAGAGATTCTGACGGTAGAAATAAATTAGTTTATCCTAATTACCTAAATTGTGAATGATTAGCTTGAACTTAGTGGCACCATGGTGATGCTGCAAGCTAATTTAGTAAAAACCATTATCTTACATAGTGCATAATTATGTTGAAATGTTCATGATACAGAGATTCATTTCTTGGAGGCTATGAGAATTGGGAACTCAGACTGAACTGAAAATTAATTTTTTTTGTAAGAAATGTTTGGAATGGTCTTCTCTCAGGCCCGGCGATGTAAGAGATGTCTAGGTTATTTTTAGTGCTTTGCACATGCTCAGATATTTCACATCCATAAAAAGGTTGCTTTCAGCATATTATTGCATTTTAGCTTCTTCCCTAAAGAGATTTCTCTTAGGGAATAGCTCCATTTAGAACCAAAAAGGACTGGCAAAAATCTCACAACTTGGAAGAAGAAAGTATCACACTGGCAAAATTATTAAAAAGAAACCAGGCAGGTGAATAGTATTTTCCAAATTCATAAGTGCCTCGTTGTTTAGGAGATAGTATATTTTGCCATATCGAAGAGATAATTAAGAGATATTAATTATTGCTTTGCCTTTCTGCTACTCTGGACAGCAGTCCAAGCCAGTCCAAGGACTATCTAGTCCTTGACTATTTTTCTCTAAGTAACTACATCTTAGTCTTGGGTCTTTAATGCCTTACTCATTCCCATGCTGACATCACCTAGATTATGCCTGAATCACAATCTTTATCAGACACACTGATGGAAAGATCTAGGTTTGAATCTTATTATGTTTCTTTACCAATTGTGAGCTGGGAAATCATGGTCCATTTATTTATATATGAACCTCAGTTTCTGAATTTGTAAAATAGATATCTGTTGTAGATTTTAGGAATATTAAACTAGGCTCAAAGCGTGGCACATAGGATACAATAGATCTCTGTAAAAACAGGGACCTGTCATTAGCATCATCATAAGGTAGGGGAGCTCAGTTACACACCCAATGGCTCATTGCTCTCCCTACATCCTAACCCTGGTGGAGCTAGTAGTCTATGCCTCTGACCAACACTTGGCATCTTACTTCTTGAATGCTTAGACAAAGTTTTGCATCCCTTATGGATTATTTTTTATGTGCACTCACACATATATTCATGTGGTTGCATATGTATGCATGTGTGTGGAGGTCAGAGATTCACATTAGGTTTCTTCCTCAATTGAGCTCTATCACCACTACTATTTCTTCTTCTCCTTCTCTTCATTGTCCTGCTCCTGCTCCTCCTTTTGCTGCTCCTCCTCCTCTTTCTGTTTCCTCTCTTATTTCTTTTCACTGGAGTTGGAGCTCGATGATTTGGCAAACCGACTGTCCAGTAAGTCCCAGGAATCTGTCTCTGCCTTCCCAGTGCTGGGGGGTGGGGTTTGAAGTAACATGCCTTGCACCTGGCTCGTGCATGCATTGAATAGATTGAACTCAGGTCCTCAAGCTTGGGTAGCAAGCATTTTACTGAACCATCTCCACTGAACCTGTCCTTTTGTTTATTAAAGACATTTGTAGATAAGGACACTTTTTAGGACTTTCAAAATACCATGGAGTTTGGTCTTTGTCCAATAAGTCAAGCAGTGTATGAGTGAATTAACCCAGGCAAGAATGACCATCTGGATGGTGCTTTAGACCTATGTTGAATCTACTACTCATCACTTAAGAATAACCAGCCTTGTGGAATTTCTAAGGCCGCGTTGATACTGCTAAGTTTAACTAATTGTATAGAACTGCTAAACAGAAAATCAAGGGAAACCAGTGGGATGCAAAGTGAATAAGTAATAAATAAATAAATAAATTAATTAATTAAAAAACTTAGTTAAGTGGAACCCATACCATCTTTGTTAAGACTTCTAGAATATAAAAAAGCCAAGTGAATGAGTTCATGTTACTAAAATGTTGCCTTGATAAACAAGCCTTGTGTTCTCAAGTCTTTTCAACCTAGTACTTGGCCATGCAGTGCAAACTCATTGTGAGGCATCGATACACATCAGTACACTGGACATGTAACCCCAGAATGTACCAATGAGTTCCATGGGAATCCTTGTGTGATGTTCTGTCATCACTGAGGAAAATCAAGTATCTTTCCTGGAGCCAAGAGGGATCAGTGAGGACTACCTTCTGTGAGATTTTTTAACTTCATGAGTTTTTAACTATTTTAGTATTTATTTCATATCATAAATTTTAAACAATTCAACAGTATAGTGGGAAGTCTTACAAACCTAATAAGAGATCAGCTTAGGCCTATTAGTTGGAGGTCTTACCTCATCATACTCAAGTACTATGTAGAGTCAACTAGAAAGCCACAAAACTTTCAAAGCCTTTCTCTTTAGTGCTTTCTAATGTATATTAATCTAGCTTTCATTCCCATTGACTAAAGCCATCTTAAAGCTAGAAAGTTATATTCATTTTTTCTGTTCCCAGTAGTTCACAAAATATCTGGTACTTCATAAGCATTATAACTCACTCGGTGGATAGATAGATAAAATTGAAATGTGATTGTTCAGTCAGCAGAGACTTTTAGAGGACTTCATACAACAAGATTCTTTCGCATTCTCAAATATATTTCAATTTATACAGGGTTAAAGGACTCACATCTTTAATAAAATAAAGTTAAAAATGTAGGCCTGTATAAATTATTAAAGTGCCTAATCAGGTTCCACAGCAAAAGCACAGCCATGGTTATGAATTATAAATCCAAGAAGCAGTGAGTTACCTCCTGCATTGCTCCTTGCATGGGTCTCATACATGGAAGTTATTCACCTCAACTCCCTCAACCAAACCTAAAAGTATTTGTGTGGTACTAGGTTCTCTTGATGGCAAGAGGGTTCCTAGGCATGTGAAAATCTCTCTCTCTCTCTCTCTCTCTCTCTCTCTTTCTCTCCTCCCTTCCAACATGTTTTTTGGAGCACACAGTTTCTTAGCTATCCCTTGCAACATCAGATATTGCTGAAGATTTGAACGCACTCATACAGAAGTATCAACAACTTGAATGTCTATGAACATGCATTTTGAACACCGTGTGAATGTATTTGAGTTGATTCTCATATAAAAAAAATAAGCATTTCACCTTTTTTTTGTTGTTGTTGTTGTTCAAACAAACCAGAGTTTTAAAATAGTTCTGCCTGGAGTCATGACGTGAAATAGGATCTTTCATATTTGCAATGTTCTGTTCATTGTAGCTGCACCAGGAAATGAGAACGCATTTCTTTATGGGCACAAATAAAAAGATAGTCATTATCTGTAAAACTCTTACGACAAGGCAGCAATCGCAAGAAAACCTTCTAAACAAGGCATGAAAACGCAGATGAGATGTCCTTGCAATTAGTCATGTCTATCTGACAGATCTCTTTCTTTCTAAGGGAATTTGTGCCGAACATTTTATTTCGAGCTTCAGAGATTCTGATAAAAGAAGGAAAAAAAAAAAGAAAGCTGTAGTTTTTGCTACATAAGACAGGTGGCGTAAGCATGCAACGCTTTTAAAAAATATCTAAAGTGATTGTTTTCTCTCGGATTCTTTGAAAAAGCTCGCCTGCGCCTGGGTTTGAGGCTGAGCCGGTGACGTCAGCGTGGAATGCGGAGTCAGGCGCCCAGGCTCCCCATAAGCCGAGGAGCTGTCCGGTGCTGAAACGGCCCGAGCCCTCACTCAGCGGCAGAGAGGAGCATGCTTGGAGCCTTCCACACAATCTAAGACAGAGGTAAGACTGCATTCTCTTCTATTTACTGGAAAGTTCTCAACTGCGTGTCCCTCCCTGTTTTTCCAGATGAGAGGAAAAAGACCGTTGGCAAGCTTATATTGATAGAATAACCGGACAACCTGCTGCTTTTCAGGCAAGGATACTCTCTACATGCATGTATAAATGAGGGATTCTGTGATTTACAGGACTTGTCAGAGAATATGCATTAACTATAATGTTATTAAGAAAAACTGTATGCAAGGAGAGGAGAAAAGTTAAGAATTTTAATGTCAACATGCCGATTAATGTAAAGTTAACCAAACCTTATGTTTTGATTCCTTTCCTAATGTGTTGTTTTTCTCCCGAGTCAGATATAGAACCAAAAATATAATTTATTTGCTTAATAACCTTAACAGTCAGTTTACAATGATTCAAATGTCATTTATCATATGAATCATAGAGGCAAAAATATTAGATTTGGTTTTTCTTTGATATTCACCTTATGGGAACTCTGAATTAATTATTAATTATTTTTTGAACTGGTATATTCCAGAAGGGCTTATGTTATTATGTGCTAATTTTAGTCTTGAAAAAGCAGCTTAGAATAATTTTGAACATTGATATTTTTTCCTTTTGCAAGGTGCACTATTACTTTGGGGGAAAGATTTATGTTACTATGAATTACAGAGAAATGATAACTTTGAATCCAGGGAAGAAAATGTATAGATCGGTCTAGACTGTGATTGTAATTTTTATGCATTGGTTGGAAAAGCTGATATATTACTTGCTGAAGAGGTTGATTGAAACAAATTTATTTCTGTTTATCCTAACTAGGAGGGTTGTTGGAATCAGGTATATTCACATGTGTTGATGGTTCAGTGTCAATGTTCCATCTGATTTCATAGGAAAGACGTTTTTACTGTAAGGGGCATCAGTAATGAGGAGACACAATGTTCCTACCATTTAGACTTCAGAAAATTAAAATGTAAATAAAACACTGTGTAAGATGTTAGACTATTAACGCCATCTTCACTGCTTGCAAGAGAAGCTCCTGGGGAAATGAAGTCCTTTGAGTGTTAGAAGCAATAATGGTGTCATTCAAAGTAAACCAGAGTCAGCGGTGAGATGGCCATGCCTGCCAGCCGTGGTTCAAACTGCAGTGAGCATTCTTTCTCTAATTCTACAGAAAATTCTCCCTTCAAAGTAGTGGCTTCACAGATGATCATGTAATCCATATGTTAAAAATGTGTTAAGAATATGTCAAGATAATGATCTTAAAACAAATGCACTCAATATGGTTTTCAAGATAACATTTAACATGACAGTAGTGAACCCTGATTACCAAAGCTAAATCAATCCTGAAGTAATATGAAATATATATGTATGTATATATAAAACCTTTATTTAAACTTCATTATATCACTCACAAGTTTATGAATACAGTTTCTTGAAGTAAGCATTTGTTTATTTTGAAAACATTCTGTGTATGCTTAAATAACTTAGTTGGTGGTAATTTCTATCAGCCTATGTATCTATGCAAAGGAAGTTTCTACGTCTACACCCTATTGACAGCTCTAAAAAATCATAACATTCATTATCAGCAAGATCTATTAAGCAATATCTTGATATTTAATCTAACAGGAAATTATTTTCACATATCTTTGCTTATCACAAAACCATGATTCTTTGAAAGCATGAATAAACTTATAAATTTATTTACATGCATTAGTTTATGAAAGAATTTGCAAGGATTGAAATAGCTTCTCCAATTATCAGCAATGCCAAACAATAAACATACAAGTGATTCCTCTTACTAATCCATCTGTGAGATTTTAAAAATATTGGAGAAAAAAATGAATGAAGGTTTTTCCTTTTTCTTTCTTTTTTAAGTAGGAAGAATTCAACACATCGTCTGTGTTTATCTAAATTGGGAGTTACATAGTGGTTATTTTCAGATTTTCTAACAGTGTGTGTGAGTCATTTAAGATTTCACAGGTCCCTACAAAAATAGACAGAGACATAAGACAAACTGAATCTGAACACTCAACAGCTTAGAAATAGACTAGTTAAGTAAACTTATGTTCTCTCGGTAGCATCTGTTTATTTACTATACACTAGAGGAAAGATGAAAAATATAACCATAATTGCATTTTGTAAGTCAGCCATAATATAATTATTTGAAGATTGGCACACAGAAATATTTAAAAGTGAAGGTTATTAATTTTGCAGGTTTCCACAAAAAGCTTCCTTGGTTTAGTATTGTAGCTGAGACCTGGGAGGACTCAAGTTCTGGGAATTAGGAGATAACTGCTGGGTTTATTATTCTGTGAATTGACCAGGACCCAGGCCCAAGGTTACTGACACTGATGGGCTGCGTTATGTCATCATCTATAGCTGTTACATTTCTATAACAGGATTGGATGTCCAGCTTAGAGAATAAATCAAACAGGCTATTATTTTGACACAATCTTTTGGGATATGTATATGTACATGTGTCACAAAAGATTATGTTCAAATTGATTTTAATAGAATGCTATTTGAAGAAATTACAGTACTTTACAAAGTCTTTTTTTGTTGAAAAGAAACACGATAAAAATCAAGCTGCTAGTTTGTAAATGAAAAACATAAAATGAGAGAAGCTCTCTCTGTCAGTGTTTTTTTTTTTCCAAGAGAATGTCAGACAAGCTTGATGCAAATGAGTAATGATTTTCCTATAGATTCCCATGGTTAGCTTGTGAGAATCATATAGGAAGCATTCATCAACTTTAAACAGTTCTCCTAGGTACAATACGGAATCATTTCTTCTCCATTCTCTGTTGTGTCTTGTGTTTTTCTTTTCTTCCCATCATGCCTTCCAGCCTGTATTATTTGTGATCATTTGTATTTTCTGTGTTTTCAGGAAATCTTTAAGACATGGCTGAAGCTAAGCCTTATGGATTTGGAGCAGTTCTGCTTCTTATCCACTTAATTTTCCTCGTCTCTGGAGCCAAAGCAGCTTCCTTCCAGCGAAACCAGCTGCTTCAGAAAGAACCAGACCTCAGATTGGAGAATGTCCAAAAGTTTCCTAGTCCAGAAATGATCAGGGCTCTGGAGTACATAGAAAAGCTCAGGCAGCAAGCTCACAGAGAAGAAAGCAGCCCAGACTACAATCCCTACCAAGGCATCTCTGTTCCTCTTCAACTCAAAGAAACCGGAGAAGAAAGTCACTTGGCAGAGAGCTCAAGGGATGTGCTGAGTGAAGATGAGTGGATGCGGATAATACTCGAGGCTCTGAGGCAGGCTGAAAACGAGCCTCCATCTGCCCCAAAAGAAAACAAGCCCTATGCCTTGAATCTGGACAAGAACTTCCCCGTGGACACGCCTGACGACTACGAGACTCAACAGTGGCCGGAGAGGAAACTCAAGCACATGCGGTTCCCTCTCATGTATGAAGAGAATTCCAGAGAAAACCCCTTCAAACGCACAAATGAAATAGTCGAAGAACAATATACCCCCCAAAGTCTTGCTACCCTGGAGTCTGTGTTCCAAGAGCTTGGGAAGCTGACAGGGCCAAGCAACCAGAAGCGTGAGAGGCTTGATGAAGAACAAAAGCTCTACACAGACGATGAAGATGACGTGTACAAGACCAACAACATTGCCTATGAAGATGTGGTGGGGGGAGAAGACTGGAGCCCCATAGAGGAGAAAATAGAGACTCAAACCCAGGAAGAAGTGAGAGACAGCAAAGAAAACACAGAAAAAAACGAACAAATCAATGAAGAGATGAAGCGTTCAGGGCAGTTGGGGATGCTGGATGAAGATAACCGGAGAGAGAGTAAAGACCAACTCTCAGAGGATGCCTCCAAGGTCATCACCTACCTGAGAAGGTTAGTGAATACTGTGGGCAGTGGGAGGTCACAGAGTGGGCAAAATGGGGACAGGGCAGCCAGGCTTCCTGAGAAGCCCCTTGATTCTCAGTCTATTTATCAGCTGATTGAAATCTCCAGGAATTTGCAGATACCCCCAGAAGACTTAATTGAGATGCTCAAAGCTGGAGAGAAGCCAAATGGGTTGTTGGAGCCAGAGCAGGACCTGGAGCTCGCTGTTGACCTAGATGACATCCCAGAGGCTGACACAGACCGTCCAGACATGTTTCAAAGTAAGATGCTCTCCAAGGGTGGGTATCCCAAGGCACCTGGTCGTGGTATGGTAGAGGCCTTGCCTGACGGGCTCAGTGTTGAGGACATTTTAAATGTTTTAGGCATGGAGAACGTAGCCAATCAGAAGTCCCCATATTTTCCTAACCAATATAGCCGAGACAAGGCTCTGCTGAGGCTTCCTTATGGTCCTGGGAAATCTAGAGCCAACCAGATTCCCAAAGTAGCCTGGATCCCAGAGGTTGAAAGCAGACAAGCACCCTATGAAAATCTGAATGAGAAGGACCAAGAATTGGGAGAGTACTTAGCCAGGATGCTAGTTAAGTACCCCGAGCTCATGAATACCAACCAGCTGAAGAGAGTGCCCACCCCAGGCTCCTCAGAAGATGATCTCCAAGAAGAAGAGCAGTTCCAGCAGGCTGTCAAGGAGCATCTGGGTCAAGGAAGTTCCCAGGAAATGGAGAAACTTGCCAAGGTGAGCAAAAGGATCCCTGTAGGATCCCTGAAGAGTGAGGACACCCCAAACAGACAGTACTTGGATGAAGATATGCTCCTGAAAGTGCTGGAGTACCTCAATCAAGAACAGGCAGAGCAGGGAAGGGAGCATCTTGCCAAGCGGGCCATGGAAAACATGTAAACAGCTTTAATGCCCAATTTCCCTTCTTTCTCCCAAGTGAACCCCCTACATTGCTCTTAAGTGTGTTGATCTCTATCCTGTTAACGCTGTAATATCTTTAAGTGATGTATAGGCAGATGACTCCAGGTCACGTTGGGCATCTGCTTCACTTATTCTGCGCTGTTATGTTGTGTATGGATGTGTGTAAATGTTATGATTCCCAGATTTAAAAAATATGTCCTTTATTCAAGAAAGATATTGATGATAGTGTTGAATAATGTATCTAATGGTCATGGAATCGACTATGCTCACATATGATGAAGAGTATCCTATAATTATCTTGGAAGTTTTTAACATTTATTGAATTATTTTGTTACTGTCTGTAGTGTTTTGTGGAGTTCTGGAGCAAAACCAATAAAGCATTATAAATATATAGTTTTACTTATAAGGCCCTTTCTATTGTCTGTTTTATTGTTGATTAATAAATGTTATTTCTGGATACCTTTGGACTTTTTATTCCGGAAACCAGAGACAAGTGGTATAGAAGAAGCAGCATGGAGCCAGAGGGAAAAATTAATACTGTCTACAGGCAATTCAGGTAAGAAATGAACCTCATATGTGATCATATTTTCTGCCTACGGGATGCTGTGAACATTCCCTAGCAGCCTTACGTCTCTTCATGTTTTCCACACACCTCATTAACAAAACAAGACTTTGGATATAATTCTTACACTTCACATTAATTTGTATAAATAAAACATATTAAACTTTCCACATTCATCACAATATTAAAATGGAAGAAAAGAGGGAAGAGAGGAAAAAAGTGATGAAGAGAGGAAAAAAGAGAGGAAGAGAGGGAGGAACATGACAGGAAAGAAGGAAAGAACAAAGGGAGGGAGGGAACGAGGGAGAGGGAGGGAGGGAAAGAGGGAGGGAGGGAAAGAGGGAGGAAGGGAAGGAGGGAAAGAGGAAGGAAGGGAGTTAGGGAGAGAGGGAGGGAGGAAAGAAGGGAAGAGAGTAAGATAGAGTGGGAGGGAAGGGAAGAGGAAAGGGAGAGAGGGAGGGAGGGAGGAAAGAAAAATAGTTGCTGGATATATGGGAAACAGAAATGACTACAAATCTGGAGGCAAGCTGCACATCCTCAGGTCACACAAATTCCCCAAAGAAAATGTTTATTGCAGAATTCGTGAACCATCACTGGTGAGGTGAGAACCAACTGGACCATATACTCTGTCTCCTGCTTCGGTGCACCAGGCCATGGCACACACCTGTTACAATGAACATCACCATAGAGCATGGCATCAGCATGCTGAGGTGTCAATGCTGGAATAACAACAAAGGCAAAAACAACAAAAGCATCCAGGTGGGCACCAAAACAATAGTGCCTGTAAACAAATAGGTCAGTAATAGTTATATATCAGTTATGAGGTTCTTCATATACTTTAGACCATTTGGTTCACACTACCTCACTGTCAAAGATGAATTTTAATATCCTACTTTGTATCTGAAAAAACAAAAATCAGAAAAATTTAGTAAGACTAAAAGCCACCCGGCATTACCAGTTGTGAGGATCTCTATCTTTAGCTACTCCTTTATTCTGCCTGACTGGAAGCACCCTTGGCTAAAGGGTGGGACACGGAATGGTGACAGGCTCATGAAATTTTAGTATGGATAGCTTCCAAAGGATAGCATATGAGTGTATATGCGTGTCTGTGTATATGTATGTATGTGTGTGTATGTGTGTGTATGCATCTCTAAATATGTAGTTTCCTTTTTTCTTTTTCTTTCTTTTTTGCCATTCTATTTATTTATTTACTTATTTATTTATTTATCCAATTATCACTCAGTTTCATGAAGTGCTGGGATCTGTAGAAAGAAATTTAGAAGTGATTTTCAGGACAGATTATATAACCTGTGGTCTGCATTCTCCAGTATGTTTAAGATTAAACGTCCCTTGGTCAGAAGGTAGGCTTATGAATGATGGAGTGGAGTTTTAACCCATCACTAACCATAACCCTCATGCACATGCCTTGTGCTGTTCTGGGGATTTGTCACGTTTGGAGTCAGATGCCAAGAGACATCCAGGAGCAAACTAAGGCTGATTCAAATTCAGCTTCAAATCCTGGGAGATGCAGGATATTTGTGTGGTCCAAAACGACACGTCATTGTATATGCCACAGACACTGCCTGCATGTGCACAGTCTCCAATATCACATGCTGTGCATTGCGTTGCTTCCTGGATCCTGAGCTAACACATGACTATTCTCATACAAGCCCTAAGCAGGAACATGAATGTGACACCCTCATTTGACCTATAGTAGATTTTTGCCCTCACTATACTGTTTAATCAATCTACGAAGATGTTGGACAGTGAGGACAAGCTGACAGGCATAGCCAGTCAGGCTCCGGGATGCATGAGCAGGGCAGGGGTGATGCTGTCCTTCGCTATGCCACGCTGCATTTCTCTTAAAGCTTCCTCTAGGCTTAATGTTTCATGAATCTCTAATGGAGGCGTTGCAAGCGTCAGGACTGGCATTTTGGGCGATACTTAATTTGGATTATGTATTCTTCCCCTGACCTCCCCCAGACATCAGTCAGCAAACATCTCTGCCTTTTGCCAGTACCATCATATCCTCGGCTATGGCTACTGACTCACTAGAGTTACTTATTTCTGATTCATTTTTTTTTTTTTCATGAGTACTTCACTGTGTTGCTTTTGAGCATAGGAAATGAGGTTCCAAGTACCATTCAAGGATGTAGATGATGAATTAATTGGAATTAGAACAATATTGTTCTTCTCTCAGTCAGAAGCCTCCTTCATCAGAAATCAAGCTCTCTTAAGTATATACCTCTAAAGGTTAACACTGGGAGACGAATCTGGACCCATCCTTCAGAGGAGTCCATGTCTCTATCAGCCAGAATCAGATGGGGGCCTGTTGCATTCTATAGCTGCCTGTAGCTACTGCAAACTGGGTTCCTGGAACAGAAGCTGAGGGATGGATTGGGGAAATGGCGAAAAGAAGGAGGCCAGGACAATAGTTTACCGATCGAGGCCCCAACTTTAATCGAGGTCAGACCATTTAACAGTTTGGGAAAGCCCCTCCCCCCAGACCTCCCAGGCTGAGTTCCAGGGAAGTCCTTGGCTCCACTGCTCAGGCAGCTGGGTGGGCCACCTGCTTAATCCAGGAATTCGCAGACATAGAGGAACAATGAACTTCACCTTCACTCTGAGCACTCCACCCTAGGTAGAGCAGGATCCTGAATAGCACAGGAATCCCTGCTCAGCAAAGTTTGGGAGAGGAAGTTCACCTTGATCAATATGGAGTCCCTACCAAGTGGCATGACACCCCAATATGGCTCTGTACATGTGCCTAGCATTCTAACTGCTCTCTGTATGACTGATAAGCCAGATCTTCACCCCTTTCAGTGCTCATGGTCTATCCACTCAGCTCCTGAGATGGTTTGATTGAGATATATTCCCTCTGGGCTCAGGTATGTGGGTCCCAGTGGGTGATGCTCTCTGGGGAACTTGAGGTGCTATAGCCTTGCTATTTGAAGGGTATCTCTGCGAGCAGGCTTCAGGAGTATATAGCCTTGCTGTATTTATAGCCCGCTCTCTGCTTGCCTTAGAAGATGTGAACTCTCATCTGTCTGCTTCTGCTGCCATGTGTGCCCTTTCTGGCATGCTTACCTGATGTGATGAGCTCCTATCCCTGTGGAACCATAAGTCAAAATAAATTCTCTCTCCTTTAAGTTGCTTTTGGCTGTAGTGTTTTATCATTGCCACAGAAAAGTAAGGAAAACAAGGAGCCTTGGGCACAATTAGCGCCGTTCTTTGTGTTCTTTGTAACAAGGCTTCCACGTTTTCATCACCTCTCACATCCTGGCTTCTCTAAACTTGAATTTCACTTTCCTGAATCTCAACTCCTAATATTCTATAGCCTTTTAGTCTCTACCACTTAACACTCAAGTCAGTTATAAACAGAAACCCTGCATCACCTTCTGTGAACACCGTTTCCATTTCTTTCTCTAAGAGAACCTAATGGACCCTTAAAGGTTCTGCTTCCTTCCAGGGCTCTTCCTTGCTTTTTTTTTTTTTTTAAACTTCCTGTAATGCCTTCCTTTTGCTGTAAATCTGACATAGCATACATTATAGCTTTCTGCTGTGGTTACTTTTTCCCAGACCCATGAAAAAGAGAGCAATCTTGATGGCTAGTTTTAATAGTTAACTTGACACAAGCTAGAATAACCTGGGAAAGAGTTCTCAGGGACTGCCTAGATCATACTGGCCCATTTGAGGATACACACAGTCATCATGTGATGGAGAAAGCACGGTGTAAGAGAAGCCCATAGCTGTGCCATGGGTGATATAAGACTGGTACTCACATCTGAGTGGACTGTGAAACAGTGCCAGACAACAGCCAGTTCCAACAACCTGCTTTCTCCAGTGAGGCTTCACTTCCAAAGGTTCCACAACCCTCCAAACAGTACCTGTCTTTAGATCTAGTATTCAAATGATGAGACTGTGTGGAATATATCACATTAGCGCACTGCTACATCAATAAACGTTCTTATGGTATCAAAACAGATTTTGTAAGAGCGATTTTAAATGTTCACAGAATGAAATAAATGGGAGATAACATAACCTTTGATGTAGATTTAAATACTCTTCAGTGTCAAGTCTTTCATCTCCATTACAACAAGGCATAGAAACTTTGAAAACTCATACATGTCTGAAACTTAACCGGAAGGGGCTAGACAGAAGCCCCCACTCATGAGAATCAGGTTCAGTTATATTTACAGTGTAGCATCACATTATCAAAAGAGCCCTGCTGTGATTAGACCGTCTGTTCAGACACAACAGCTTTCTAGCATAATAAAATTACATCTACTTACTATTTCTCAAAAATCAATATAGGTGAAAATTATAGTTATTTTGACAACAGAAGGAAAAGGTTTCTGTTATAATAATGGTGTGGACTTTCGCCACATGTTAATAAATGGTGTTTCAGTTAGAGTGTGTGGCTACTAAAGCTGATGGTCTTTATTCTGTAGCTGTTATTCCTGAAGGTCAGGAGGCTACAATGCCCTGGGGCTTTGATCTTGGAAGTTTGAATGGGCAGGAAGAAACCAGGATGGAGAACCCTAGCTGGCTTTATTCCCTTTGATCTGGCAATGAAATGGCAGCTTGTCTCCAAGTGTTCACTACTACTTACCCTCTAGATGGCTTCACAGCAACTACCCGTAATTGTTTTTGTAGAAGACCCAAGGCACACATGTATTTGTTTTCTACTTCCAGGACATTTTTCGCATAAAAATATATTGCTGGTACCTTGAGGTTTGCTATTCTCTCTGTCTGTCTGTCTGTCTGTCTGTCTGTCTGTTCTGTCTCTGTCTATCTCTCTCTGTCTTTGTCTTTCTCTCTGTCTCTCTGACTCTGTTTCTCTGTCTCTGACTATCTGTCTGTCTGTCTCTCTTCTTCCCTCCCTCCAAGCCTCCCTCTCTGCCTCACTTCTCTCTCTCTCTCTCTCTCTCTCTCTCTCTCTCTCTGTCATTTTTGATGTAGTACTTGCTGCGTGCCCTCCTCCTGCTGAAGCACTCTGCAATGTATCCTGATACTGGTTTCTCAGCCTGTTGGTTTCTGTCCCTTATGCTGTAACTATTTGGAGAAAGTGTTTGGTTCTGAAGCAACATGCTCTATTCTAATTGTCATTGGGTCCAATTTAAATCAGTCCATTTCCTGAGAATTGTTGAGAGGTTTGTGGGTGGTAGAAATCAATAATTCAGGGTTATATTAGGTTGGCAATCCCATTTTATTCTAAAATCAGCCCATGTGGGCAGGGAAAACAGAAGCAAGAAGAGATGAACTTTCCATGTGATATGATTATCTCTTCTCCTATTATTGCCTAAATCCCTTCATTTTGTTTAAGAGAACTCTGAGAGAAATAAGGACTTATTTAGCAGAGCTATTTGTTGTCCATTTTCCAAAGAAGAGATGCTGATGGGAAGACAATCTCTACAGATTTAAGAATATTTGACAACAAGGTTTTGTTTTTGCATTTGTTTTTAAAAGTGCAATTTAGGAACTACTGAGGTGACTCAGCACACAAGGGTGCCTTCGGAGCTAGAGCACATACAGGGCCCACAGGTGGAAGGAGGAAATCAAATCCTGAAAATTGTTCTTTGACCTTCACTTAGTGCCATGGGCTGCATATACTCTCTCTCTCTCTCTCTCTCTCTCTCTCTCTCTCTCTCTCTCTCTCTCTCTCTCTCTCTCTCTCTCATACACACACCATCCCACAATTTTAAAATTAAGTTTGATTAAAAATAGCAAGCTATTTTTTCCTTGATTTTTCCCATCCATAGGTATTACATCGAAACGACTAAGAAACAAATAAAATAGATGCGTCTCCTTTTCCTCCTTAGTGATAATCCCATAATTCAATTCATTCAGAGCCAACAGGTTGCTATGGCAGCAGGAGAGTCAGGGTTGCAGCCTCCCCTGGTTCTGCAGTGTGGAATCAGCTCCGTGCAGCATGAACTTCAGAGTGCACAACACCAGTGGACACAATTCCTGCCTTGACCTACAGACTTCCTGCATCTTTAAGAAAACAAAACCAGGCAGTGCCTGGCCAAGCCTCGCAAGTAGGTCAGTAGCCTTTCTGGGCTGCTGAATGGAGCAAGCCACGATGATTCTGTTTTTATTTAGCTTAGGATTTGATCCTTAAAAGACTCATTATGTACAGACAAGTTAGTATCAACAACAACAGGAAGAGTGAGAAGAATTTGTGACTCTGTTCACTTCCCCCTAGAGCTAAGCTAAAGGTTTAATTTCTAAAAACATGTGTGCTCACATACACTGAAACCATATTAGAAGTGGGATTTATTAGCACAGAATTCACTATTCATTCTGAAATCTGCCTATTATGTGAAAACTGCTTTCCTAATACAAGATAATATGTTAATATAAATATCACATAAATGTCATATGGAATATGTATGGGGAAATGTCTTATTCAGACATGACACATGATTCACTCTACATGTGTGAAACATGCATATATATGCAACTATGTATGCATATAAAATATTTTAAGTTACATATACAGCTACTAAAATCAATCATTGCTATTGTCCCTGATATTCTACCTCACATTTTCTCCGTGAAGATTTCTTGTTTCCTCTTTGTCCAGAGGAAAGCTTAACCTTTCTGTGGATGCATCTGTAATATCAAAGAAGAATATCAATAAAAGACAAGGAAGTGATGAATAAGTTCTTGTAAATGTTGTTTATACTCTTAATTGTTGTGAAATGAAAGCCTTTTGGGTCTGTAGTATATTAGATAGAGATACGTAGGATCAACCCCAATGGTTCTCAACCATTCTCAAGCTGTGACCCTTTAATACTGTTCCTCATGTCGTGGTTACCCACAACCATAAAATTACTTTGTTTCTACTTCATAACTATAATTTTGCTACTGTCATGAATTGTACTGTAAATATCTAATATGCAGGTTATATAAATTGTGCTCTACCACCAAAAAGAGGCCTCAAGTCACAGGTTGAGAACTCTTGAGCGCCCTGAAATTAAGCATACCCGTATAAAGAGAATTTAGGGAATCAGGATATCCAACCACAGAGTTTTCTGCCTCAGTAACTAGGATATTCCATTTCTTCTTTTCACATGCCTACCACTTTCATCTTTCTTGCCAGGCCTAATGCAAGATTATATGTTAATTTACATATCACATATATGTGATATATATTCCAGTGGAAATGTTATGCACACATGCCACATGATGTGTTGTTCTATGTATGTGAAACATAAATATGTATGCAAATATGCATGCATATATAAATAATTTAATTGACATATATAGTTCAGCCTTTAAGATCCAATTTGATCAAACTCTTTTAGGTATTGCTGTCTCTTGCTTCCTCTCTTGTGTACCCTCCAACATTCTTCCAGTTTAGTGCTTTCCTTCTTAGGGGTATCTTCTCCAGCAGTGCTGTCAAAATTCCACTGAAACAAAAGAAGGAAAGCAAGAAGCAGGCTTGAGGATGGAGCTGTGCAAAAACGAGATACACAGACTCCTAAGTCACTGGGGACACTAATGGAACATGTCAGCACAACGCTCACTATGGTGGGCAGGACTGTCAGGCCCCGTTTCACCTCACTCTGACTTCGCGGTACACAGCCCCAATGAAAGAAGACTGTAGCCAGGTAAGGACTCCTTTCTTCTTCACAGATGGTTCAGGACTATCCAATCACAGCGTGACACCAGCTTGGAAGCATGGGCAGCCCTCAAAGAAGCTAATATAGCAGGCTTTGGGACAGCCCCTTATAATTCCATTGAAAGTTGTTTCTTGAGTTGAGATATGAGAGATTCCCTATCAGTCTTGAAAAACCTACTGACCATGGTGAAATTATTACAGGAAAGGACACTGTACTGGCTGGTTTTGGGTGTCAACTTGAAACAAGTTATTAGAGAAAAAGGAGCCTCCCTTGAGGATATGCCTCCATGAGATCCAGCTGTAAGGCATTTTCTCAATTAGTGATCAAGGGTGGAAGGGCCCATTGTGGGTGGTGCCATCCCTGGGCTAGTAGTCTTGGGTTCTATAAGAAAGCAAGCTGAGTAAGCCAGGGGAAGCAAGCCGGTAAGGAACATCCCTCCATGGCCTCTGTATCAGCTCCTGCTTCCTGACCTGCTTTGAGTTCCAGTCCTGACTTTCTCTGGTGATGAACAGCAATGTGGAAATGTAAGCTGAATAAACCCTTTCCTCCCAACTTGCTTCTTGGACATGATGTTTTGTGCAGGAATACAAATCCTGATTAAGACAGACCCCCAACTCCATTCTGGGCCTCTCATTACATGTACCTCTTCCACTTGCCCTCTATATTACAAAGCAGACACCATGAAAAGAAACAGGAGATTAAAGGACTTCATGGTTTTAATAAATTGAAGCATTTTTTTGGAAAGAGAGGAATATGTTTTCTTCTTGACACTGGATTAATTTGCTTCCCTGATAATCTGGTAGTTAGGGCTGAAAAGGAAGAGTGAACAAGTTACAGGGAAAATATTGGTAACATTTTCTCTTAATCTGTAAGAAATAATTATGTTTGGAGCCAGTGGTATATATAACAACAACAACAATAATAATGATAGTAATAATAATAATTACTATTATCATTATTGTAAGATTCATTATATGGAACAAGCAAATAACTACAGAAAAGTTTTTGATGTTCTTTATTGTCTGCAAGTTTGTGCAAAGGACTTCCAAGAAATAGTGCTTTTATCATCTTTATATATTTTACAACATTTTCCCTTTTACATGCCAGACAGTGAGAACGAGCAAGCAATTCTCTTTCATCTCTATTTCCTCTGATAATGTTTCTTCCCTTGCATCAGGAAAATATGTGTGAAGGAAAATTGGATTCTTGTGGTGAAAGTGTATTGGATGCCAGATCAAACCCAAGGATCCCAAAGAGATGAGAGTTATTGATTGCAAGTTACAGTCAACCATACTCATGAATTCTCACTGCATCCCAGGACCCAGAAACAATCAGTCTGGCTGACTTCTCTGTAATGGATGAAACAATTCAAATTATTGTGTCATGTGACTAGGGCAGGAGACAGGAGAAAAGCAGCAGCACACTGGAGCAAAAACTGGAAGAATGCTTAGCTCTTTCTTAAATTCTTTCAACACTCGTCCGTCCATCTTCATTTTGCAATTTAAATCATTCATGATTCGTTGCTCATTAAATCTAGGGAACTAATGGCTAATATGAGGAAGAGAAGTAAAAGAATCAAATTTTGCCTTCTTGTTGCTCACAGTCTAGTTAAGAGACATTGCCTTACCAATGTGTGCAACTGGAAAAAGCTATAGAATAAAGCTATATGTAAGTGGGAAGGGCAACATGAACAATGAGCTATTTAGAGAATTGGTGGGGAAGCTTTGGCTTTCCCGCTCTCTGTCTCTGTATCTGAAGACAGATACCTGAGACGAACACATCAGATAAAAAAAGACAAAACCAAGCAATCCATTCTCCACACTGTGCAGGCAGTGGGTGCCCTCTGTCCTCTATCTCTTGTGTTATATTTCCCTATCCTCTTTAAGAATGTTGGAGTGATGTGAAAAGTCCCAGAGCCAGAGTGAAATACTATCTGTGGTGTTGTGTCAGAATGGAGGCTGGCTATGATTTCTATAGATACCTACAAAGAGGAGAGAGGGCTTGTGGGTAATTGGTCTCATCTGGCTGCCAGGGGCCTTTCCTATCACCTTGTCCTGGGCTTCATATACTTTGGTTTTTTATGAACCATTGGGATCTTGCAAAATTTTTTAAAATGAAAATCATGTTTTCTTTTTGTTGCTTAGGATTGAACACAGGGTCTTGTGCATGCCAGAGAAGTATTCTGCTACTGACCTACATGGAAGTCTCAGGAATCTTGTCAGAATGTAGACTGTGGTTAGGTAGGGGATGAGGTTGGACTGTGTGTGAAGGACAACGTTTTAGAGTAAAATGTTTTGGGCAAAGGCAGCAGAGATGGGCCTTCACCTCTATTTTCCTCCAGACATTGAAAGTTGTTTGTATGAAATTGAGAAATAAATAAAAAGTTTTGGGCATCACAGCTTCTGATTAAAAAAGAATTCCAATCTGTGGGATCACTCTATGGCTCCTTTGGCTTCCAATGACCCTTCAATAGTCACTTTTAGCTTTTGTCTCTAACAATAACAAGTAATGAATCCAAAGAGCTATGTTTACGTCCTGTTACAATAACAATATATATTCAGTAATTTTTCTTTTTTCTATCTACATAGCCATATTTCCAGGGCTTCCCTACATTAGCATTAGTCTTTATGAGCTAAGAATACATAATCCATGAAATAATCGGTGTCATTTTAGACTGCAGCATCAATTCCTCACCAGGAGTATTGCACTGGGTTTGTACTTACCTTTCTTATGGAGGGAGTGGTTTGGATCTCTGATAAGCTGTCCTAATTAGCAAACAGGGAGTGTCCAAGGATACCCTTCCCAATATGCTGGCACTTTTGGTATAGAGACTGCCTTTCCCTCCAAAGGTACAACTTTTGTTTTAGGTGAGAACAAGGCCAGAGGCGATATTTCATCATTTACTGAGGAACAGCATTATTGAGCCTCCTTTCAGAGTACTGGGAAGGCCATGGGAGGGAAGGAGTGGAGAGGCCGACCACAGTCATGTGTCTGCAGCCACATCCTGGCCTTGTAATCACATCTATTACTTGTAAAAGGAACACATGGTGAGTCAGGAGATCTTGCATAGGTCACTGGGTAGCAGGAAGTACAGTTTCTGCTCTAGAGTTAATGGAATTGATTTATCTAATCACACACACTACAAGTTAAACACGCTCTCTGTCTCTAGTCTTCTGTTCTTGCTTTTGATGAGCAACTTCCTCCGATCACTAAGAACAAATAATTCTCCTGGAAATGAGAAAAGTGAAGGAACATTAATATAAAACGGAGTCAGAACAAAGATGTTATTCATTTCCTGTCTTGTGCATACACATCACCCCTATAACACTGTGGGTTGCCCCTAGTACTGTGACAGTGCTGAGCACATATCTTTGGGTACCTTGCTGTCTCATTTTATCTGCAAGGAAGAATTAATTGGCATACCTTGATGCTGAGGGCTTATACCCCAGGTAACTATGGTGATAGACTTCAAAGAGAAAATCACTATAGACTCTGGGATGTGAAGTCCAGATCTAAATGTCAGCAATGAGTCTTCTCTACAGTGTTTCATGTGTTTGATTGCCTGATTGTGTTCCCTATTCCTGAGACCCCTGAGAGTTGGTTTATGAGTTATCACCTATGGGTGGACCATAAGGAGCTACAAATAGAAGATTTTCCAAGACCAGTACAGATTTAAGACTGTTGCTCGGGTGTTCATTCTGTTTAATGTTTTCTTGAAGTTTTCAACGAAGTATGGCAATTAGAAGGTACATTTAAATAAACTGAGAAGGGCTTTTTGTAAACATCTGGCTTCTGTCATAATCACAGAGATTTTAGATCCCTGTGATGAGAAAAGTGTGCTCTTTCTTTCTTTCTTTCTTTCTTTCTTTCTTTCTTTCTTTCTTTCTTTCTTTCTTTCTTTCTTTCTTTCTTTCTTTCTTTCTTCTTTTTTTTTCTCACATGGTTAAATTGGAAAGGTTTAAGCAGTGGTCCAGTTCTCTGTCCAGCCCTTTTGACAGTTGAGGTGCAGAGTCTTTCCTTTCAAACACATAAGTATAAAACACCCAAACAGGAGGTGCTGAGAAGCTGACCCTTCACAAGTCCAAGCACTGGTAGAAAAATAGAAACTACAGTTTTTGCTAGCTTCAGTTGTGATGATATGTTAAGCCAAGACTTTCCATCTGGCCTTTCAAGACCCAGAAGCTTAACACTCTGCCAGCTGGTGGAGACTCGGGCTGAGTAGAAAGCTTCAGAAATTATAGGCTAGGTTAATGTGAGATATATGTGCAAACAAAGACAAAGTGTTGCTGTCAGACAATGTTTAGTTACTAGGATTTCTTTATTCTTTTTATAATTTATTGAGTGACTCAGGTCAGTAGCTGACCACCTGCCTTCTGACAATTTAAAAAATGTCACAAGTCTTTCAACCAGAAGTGAGCTTGAAAGTAAAAACACTTGACTAGTAATTGCTAAATTAAGGGCTAAACTTATTGGTCAAGTAAGCCGATAACAAACTTTTACCTTGTTGAGAATGCTTCCCATGTTACCATCAACCAGGAGAACTCTAGTAGTGGCAAAACTGACCATAACAAGAGTAACAAGGTGACCAGTAACTCTATCAAAAGCGAGTGGTAATATTGTGGAAACCATTCCCAAAGGCTGAGTCTTAATGTATGTAACAGAAGATGCTGTTACATAGCATAACTTTTCATTTATATCAACTTGCCACATCTCCAGGGCAATTTGACTGGATTTCAACTTCAAACAATGGCTGTTAATACTATGTTGTCTTCAAGAGAATGTGGACTTTGCAAATTAAGTGTGCTAGTTTATTATCAACGATCTAGATACTTTTACAGGCGATCAATTCGATTCCAACATTTTGGAAGTAGGAATAGTTCAGATTCCATTATTTTGACACTTCTGGTGCCCTCTCCAGAGTTCTGGGCATTTAAACCCATTTGTTTTATTTTACCTCACTGTTGTCTTAGTGGAATTCCAGAGGGAAATAGAGTGAAACACATCAGCCTCCCCAATTAGATAGGGATCTAGATTTGGAAGTGATTGTCCTATCTACCTCATCCACTTTGCCTAAATAAGGCATAGAAACAGCTAGATAGAAGAGGTAGGAAAAGAGGCTCCTTAGTTCGTGGAAGGAGTTATGGAGTCATATTAAAGGTCCTAGCTATAGAGGGGTAGTTTTACTTTCCTAATGCTGCAACCCTTTAATGCAGTTCCTCGTGTTGAGGTGACCCCTAACCGTAAAATTATTTTGCTGCTCCTTACATAACTATAATTTTGCTATTGTTATGAATCATGACAATTCACTAAGCAGCACTAAGCCACTGCTATAGACAGGTAGGTAACTATGGGCATCTTAACAACATGGAACAGAAATTTGCTCTTAAAAGCAGAACTCATATTTTGAAATGTTATGTGTCCTATAAGCCTTTAATACATCCTTTCTCTAACCATACAGCATTTTGGTAGATTAGGGAAGTCAACATCTCTTGATTTAGCAGATTCTTAGTGCTCACCTTGGCACCCATTTGAATCTACCCCTAATTGATCTCCATATAGTGTACCTGATTTGAGTCTGTCACCCAGGCTTAAGAGTTTGCCATAGTTTCTTCCAATCTGGTAGACTTTAGAATCATGAGCTTGCCTTGGAAGTTGCTTCATGGTCACACAGCAATCTGTTTTCAAAGTAATCCCCCACAAAATATATTTTTGGACCATAGTAGATTCTTCTTACCCTTGACTTTCCACATAATGTGCTGATTTCTTACTCTATTTGAGACTTTATACATACTCTTTCTTTGTCTGAAAAAGAATCCCTCATTCATTACCACCCACTTTACTCTGTTAAATTTCTGTCTGATAAGCAATTCTACTTCGAGGTATAGGTCATGCCATTTCTCCCAGGAGGCCTTCCTTGAGTAATGGGAGGCACCCCATCTCTATATGTTGTCCCTCTCGCTCAAAACATTTAATGAATACTTTTCTTCACTAGCATGCCTACTACACTAGAGGACAGGAGCTTCCTTTGAGACTCCTGATTAGTCAGATTTAGAAATAGTCTATAGAAGATGGGAAGGTGTCTCAGTTAGTAAAAGGTCTTCTGAATAAGCTTAAGGACCAGAGTTTGGATATCCAGTGCCTAAGAAAAAGCCAGACATGGTGGTGCACATCATAATTCTAGTGTTGGAGAAGCAGAGACAAGCTGATCAATAGACCTCAGTGGCCTGCCAGTCCAGCCAATCAGTGATCTTCAGGTTCAGTGAGAGACTCCACCTTGTTTCAATAAACACGGTGGATATTGATTAAGGAAGATATCTGACACTGACTTCTGGCCTCTAGGAGCATCTTCACATACATGTGTGTGTGTGCACATGTGTGTGCATGTGTGCACACAGAGCATGTAGATGGTAGTGTATTTTTGTTGTTTCCCTCTACAAGGAAATTAAATAAAATAAATGCAATTACAGAAAGAGCAGAGAAGTTAAATTAACTCTGTCTAGAAGCATACCTGTTCTCCTCTTAACTGATTACAACTCCTATAAATTCATTTAAAATTTATCAAATGAAATCACAATGTAATTTTAAGGTAAGAGGTTACTCTTGGGGGAAACCAGAACAGCAGCTTAGCTGTACAAGTCTTATTTTAGAATATTTTAAATTCAGACCAGTTCCTTGAGTTGTATACTGGACACTTTTTAAGAATAAAAATGAATTCTCTAAATAGGTTCTCATATTGATGGGAAAGAGTTGGTGGTGATTATTTTACAGCTATGCAAGCGAGTTATGGTAAACATATATATTCAGATGTCTAGTTTAAAATCATGTAATATTAAAGAAACATAATAAAACCTCTGACCTAGACTTAACTTTTTTTATTATAAATGACTCATAACTATTATTTAGAGAAATGTTACCAATGAACCTCAAAGGCCCCGTTCTCTTCTCATTCTGTTCTTTCATATAATCCTCCACTCATGGACCTGATGACTGATAAGATGACTGACTGTTTGGTATTTTACAGACATTAAGTAGGTAGTGGAAGTGTCTATAAATATGTGCTTACTGCATAAAATATACAGCAATTTCTGATTATAAGCTCCGTTTCCCAATTGTTGTTTATCATGCTTAAGTATAAATTTACACATTTATAACACATGTGAATCAATAAGTGATACTGCTATATGTTACATAATTTAAATGTTGGTTGTTGACAGAACTACTGCAGTCATGAACTCACAGTAGCCATGATCAAGTCAGTCAAGATTCAGTGCATTTACTCTCTGTATTACTCTCACTTTCCCCACTCCAGTTAAAGTCTTCATCACCTGTTTCTCCCATTTATCCCTTCAGAGCACCTCTGTACTTAAGGAAAAATGAAATTATGGATTCATTTTAAAAGCTATGCAGCCAGATAGGGGCATAATGTCTTTCACATGTAGACAGCTACTTACCTCATATCTTTCCTCATCTTCCTCCTCTTCTTCCTCCTCTTCCTCAACCTCCTCTTCCTCCTCTTCCTCTTCTTCAACCTCCTTTTCCTCCTCTTCCTCAACCTCTTCCTCAACCTTCTCCTTTTCCTCCTCTTCCCCAACCTCTTCCTTAACCTCCTCCTCTTCCTTATCCTCTTCTTCAACCTCCTCCTCTTCTTCTTCCTCCTCCTTTTATTTTCCTTTCCAAGGCTACACTGAATTCCAAAGGTTCTCTCTCCCAGATAGTGACTCAAGGTCTTGATAACTCAATACATGGTTTGCTATGCCTTTATGTATGTTAACTTGGTTCTATTTTTGCTCCTGAAGACTTACTAGACAAGAATTGTCAACATTTTAACTTGGGTGAAACTTTTGTCCTTTAGATTTCTTATATTTATGCAGATCATTTGTGTAATTCTCTTATGTTACCTTTCTGTAAAACTTTATTCCTAAGTTCTTGCCCTTATCTTGGCACTTTTACTATGAGCTGGAAATGTATGCATAGCACCCTGTCTCCAAGGGTGGGCCCATCACAGATACACTCACATGCCATCTGATAGCCTCTGCGCCATACTTGGGACATGTATCTATGAGATCTGGAAATCAGGGTACTTCTACCTGCTTTCTGTTTAGTGGCTTCCGTTTGAATTCTGAAAACATTGATTTTTTTTTTACTAGAAAAAAATCTCATTTCATGTATAAAATAACAATCAGAATGTGTCTTTTTTAAAAAAAAGTTGCTAATTTGTATCTCTAAAAGTTGTTTCCATTCAAAATGATTAGTTTGCTTTTTATTTATTTATTTAATATTTTTATTTTCTATATTTGTTTACATTCCAAATGATTTCCCCTTTCCCGGATCCCCCCTCCCCATATGTCCCATAAATCTTCTTCTCTCCATCCATTCTCCAATCACCTCCCTCCTTTTTTCCTCTGTCCTTATATTCCCCTCCAATGCTAGATCAATCCTTTCCAGGATCAGGACCTTCTCCATACTTCTTCATGGGAATTATTTGTTATGCGATTTGTGCCTTGGGTACTCAGGGCTTGCTTCTGGGCTAATTAATATCCACTTATCAGAGATTGCATTCCATGTGTATTCTTTTGTGACTGGGTTACCTCACTTAGGATACTTTCCAGATCAAACCATTTGCCTAAAAATTTTGTGAATTCATTGTTTCTAATTGCTGAGTAGTATTCCATTGTGTAAATATATCACATTTTCTGTATCCATTCCTCCTTTGAGGGGCATCTGGATTCTTTCCAGCTTCTGGCTATTATAAATAAGGCTGCTATGAACACAATGGAGCATGTATCTTTATTGCATGCCGGGGAATCCTTTGGGTATATGCCCAGGAGAGGTATAGCAGGGTCCTCTGGAAGTGTCATGTCCAGTTTTCTGAGGAACCGCCAGACTGATTTCCAAAGTGGTTGTACCATCTTACAGCCCCACCAGCAGTGGAGGAGTGTTCCTCTTTCTCCACATCCTCGCCAACACCTGCTGTCTCCTGAGTTTTTGATCTTAGCCATTCTGACTGGTGTGAGGTGAAATCTCAGGGTTGTTTTGATCTGCATTTCCCTAATGACTAATGATGTTGAGCACTTCTTAAGGTGCCTCTCAGCCATCCGAATTTCTTCAGGTAAAAATTCTTTGTTTAGATCTGTGCCCCATTTTTTAATAGGGTTATTTGGTTCCCTGGGGTCTAACTTCTTGAGTTCTTTGTGTATATTGGATTCTAGCCCTCTATCAGATGTAGGGTTGGTGAATATCCTTTCCCAATTTGAAGATTGCCATTTTGTCCTTTTAACAGTGTTCTTTGCCTGTAATTTTATGAGGTCCTATTTGTCAATTCTTGATCTTAGAGCATAAGCTATTGGTGATCTGTTCAGGAACTTTTCCCCCGTGCCCATGTCCTCTAGGGTCTTCCCCAGTTTCTTTTCTATTAGTTTCAGTGTGTCTGGTTTTACATGGAGGTCCTTGATCCACTTGGCGTGAAGTTTAGTACATGGAGATAAGAATGGATCAATTCGCATTCTTCTGTATGCTGACCTCCAGTTGAACCAGCACCATTTGTTGAAAAGGCTATCTTTTTTCCACTGGATGTTTTTGGCTCCTTTGTCGAAGATCAAGTAGGTGTGTGGGTTCATTTCTGGATCTTCAATTCTATTCCATTGGTCCACTTGTCTGTCACTGTGTCAATATCATGTAGTTTTTAACACTATTGCTCTGTAGTATTGCTTGAAGTCAGGGATACTGATTCCCCCAGAATTTCTTTTGTTGTTGAGAATAGTTTTAGCTATCCTGGGTTTTTTGTTATTCCAGATGAATTTGAGAATTGCTTTTTCTAACTCTGAAGAACTGAGTTGGGATTTTGATGGTGATTGCGTTGAATCTGTAGATCGCTTTTGGCAAGATGGCCATTTTAACTATATTAATCCTGCCAATCTATGAGCATGGAAGATTTTTCCATTTTCTGAGGTCTTCTTCGATTTCCTTCTTCAGTGACCTGAAGTTCTTGTCATATAGATCTTTCACTTGTTTGGTTAGAGTCACACCAAGATACTTTATATTGTTTGTGGCTATTGTGAAGGGTGTCATTTCCCTAACTTCTTTCTCAGCCTGCTTATCCTTTGAGTATAGGAAGGCAACTGATTTGCTTGAGTTGATTTTATAACCAGCCACTTTGCTGAAGTTGTTTATCAGCTGTAGGAGTTCTCTGGTGGAGGTTTTCGGGTCACTTAAGTAGACTATCATGTCATCTGCAAATAGTGATAATTTGACTTCTTCCTTTCCAATTTGTATCCCCTTGACCTCCTTATGTTGTCTAATTGCTCTAGCTAGAACTTCAAGTACTATATTGAAAAGATATGGAGAGAGAGGACAACCTTGTCTAGTCCCTGATTTTAGTGGGATTGCTTCAAGTTTCTCTCCATTTAGTTTGATGTTAGTTACCGGTTTGCCGTATATTGCTTTAACGGTGTTTAGGTATGGGCCTTGAATTCCTGTTCTTTCCAAGACTTTTAGCATGAAAGGATGCTGAATTTTGTCAGATGCTTTTTCTGCATCTAATGAGATGATCATATGGTTTTTTTCTTTGAGTTTTTTTTATGCAGTGGATAGCATTGATGGATTTTCTTATATTGAACCATCCCTGCATCACTGGGATGAAGCCTACTTGATCACGGTGGATGATTGTTTTGATGTATTCTTGGATTCGGTTGGCAAGAATTTTATTAAGTATTTTTGCATCAATATTCATAAGAGAAATTGGCCTGAAGGTCTCTTTCTTTGTTGGATCTTTGTGTGGTTTTGGTATAAGCGCAATTGTGGCTTCATAGAACGAGTTGGGTAGAGTTCCTTCTGTTTCTATTTTGTGAAATAGTTTGAAGAGTATTGGTGTTAGGTCCTTTATGAAGGTCTGATAGAATTCTGCACTGAAGCCATATGGTCCCGTGCTTTTTTTGGTTGGGAGACTTTGTATGACCCTTTTTATTTCTTCAGGTGTTATGGGACTGTTTAGTTGATCTATTTGATCCTGATTTAGTTTTGGTGTCAGATATCTGTCTAGGAAACTGTCCATTTCCTCCAGATTCTCCAGTTGTGTTGAGTATAGGCTTTTGTAGTAGGATCTAATGATTTTTTGAATTTCCTCAGTTTCTGTTGTTATATCTCCCTTTTCATTTCTAAGTTTCTTAATCTGGATACTGTCTCTGTGCCCTTTGGTTAGTCTGGTTAAGGGTTTATCTATCTTGTTGATTTTCTCAAAGAACCAACTCCTGGTTTTGTTGATTCTTTGTATGGTTCTCTTTGTTTCTACTTGATTGATTTCATCCCTGAGTTTGATGATTTCCTGCCTTCTACTCCTCCTGGGTGAAATAGCTTCTTTTTGTTCCAGGGCTTTCAGGTGTGTCATTAAGCTGGTAGTGTATGCTCTCTCCATTTTCTTTTTGGAGGCACTCAGGGCTATGAGTTTTCCTCTTATCACTGCTTTCATTGTGTCCCATAGATTTGGGTATGTTGTGTCTTCATTTTCATTAAGTTCTAAAAAGTCTTTAATTTCTTTATTTCTTCCTTGGCCAAGGTATCATTGAGTAGAATATTGTTCAGTTTCCACGTGTATGTGGGTTTTCTGTTGTTTTTGTTGTTATTGAAGACCGCTTTTACTTCATAGTGATCCGATAGGAGGCATGGAATTAGTTTCATCTTCTTATATTTGCTGAGGTCTGTCTTGTGACCAATTATATGGTCGATTTTGGAGAAGGTACCATGAGGTGCTGAGAAAAAGGTATATTCTTTTGCTTTAGGATAGAATGTTCTATATATATCTGTTAAATCTAATTCATGCAAAATTTTAGTTAGTTTCATTCTGTCCCTGTTCAGTTTCTGTTTTCCTGATTGGTGTATTGAGGAAAGTGCAGTGTTGAAGTCACCCACAATTATTGTGTTAGGTGCAATGTGTGCTTTGAGCTTTAATAAAGTTTCTTTTATGAGGGTGCCCTTGCATTTTGAGCATAGATGTTCAGGATTGAGAGTTCTTCTTGTTGTATTTTTCCTTTGACAAGCAAGAAGTGTCCCTCAGAGTCTCCTTTGATGACTTTGGGTTGAAAGTCAAGTTTGTCTGATATTAGAATGGCTACTCCAGCTTGTTTCCTGAGACCATTTGCTTGTAAAATTGTCTTCCAGACTTTTACTCTAAGGTAGTGTTTGTCTTTGACCCTGAGGTGTGTTTCCTGTATGCAGCAAAATGTAGGGTCCTGTTTACATATCCAGTCGGTTAGTCTATGTCTTTTTATTGGGGCATTAAGTCCATTGATGTTAAGAGATATTAAGGAATAGTGATTGTTACTTCCTGTCATTTTTGATGTTATTTTTTAAATTTGATTGGTTAACTTCTTTTGGGTTTGATGAGAGAAGGTTACTATCTTGCTTTTTCCAGGGTGAAGTTTCCCTCCTTGTATTGGTGTTTTCCTCCTATTATCCTTTGTAGGGCTGGGTTTGTGGATAGATATTGGGTAAACTTGGTTTTATCATGGAATATCTTAGTTTCTCCATCTATGGTAATTGAGAGTTTTCCTGGGTATAGTTTTGGCTGGCATTTGTGTTCTCCTAGAGTCTGCATGAGATCTGCCCAGGATCTTCTAGCTTTCATAGTCTCAGGTGAAAAGTCTGCTGTGATTCTGATAGGTCTTCCTTTATATGTTACTTGGCCTTTTTCTCTTACTGCCTTTAGTATTCTTTCTTTGTTTAGTACATTTGGTGTTTGATTATTATGTGACAAGAAGTATTTCTGTTTTGGTCCAGTCTGTTTGGAGTTCTGTAGGCTTCTTGTATATTCATGGGCATCTCTCTCTTTAGGTTAGGGAAGTTTTCTTCCATAATTTTATTGAAGATATTTGCTGGCCCTTTAAGTTGTAAATCTTCACTCTCATCTATGCCTATAATCCTTAGGTTTAGTCTTCTCATTGTGTCCTGGATTTCCTGGATATTTTGGGTTACAAGCTTTTTTGCATTTTGCATTTTCTTTAACTGTTGAGTCCATGGTTTCTATGGTATCTTCAGCATCTGAGATTCTTTCTTCTATCTCTTGTATTCTGTTGTTGATATTTGCATCTATGTACCCTGATTTCTTCCCAAGGTTTTCTATCTCCAAAGTTGTCTCCCTTTGAGTTTTCTTAGTTGTTTCTACTTCTGATTTTAGATCCTGGATGGTTTTGCTTAGCTCCTTCACTTGCTTGTTTGTGCTTTCCTGTAATTCTTTAAGAGATTTTTGTGTTTCCTCTTTCATGACCTCAGCCTGTTGACCAAAGTTCTCCCATATTTCCTTAACTGAGTTTTGCGTTTCTTCCTTATTGGCTTTTGTATTCTCCTGAATTTCTTTCAATGATTTTTGTGTTTCCCTTGTAAGGGCTTCTAACTTTTGATCCATTTTCTCCTGAATTTCTTTAAGTATGTTCTTCATGTATTCCTGTACCAGCATCATGACCAGTGATTTTAAATCCAAATCTTGTTTTACTGGTGTGATGTGGTATTCAGGACATGCTGTTTAAGGAGAATTGGGTTCAGATGCTGCCATATTGCCTTGATTTCTGTTAGTGACTTTTCTGCATTTGCCTTTTGCCATCCAGTTCTCACTGGTGTTAGTTGTTCTTGTCAATGCTGGACTCACCAGTGCAGGCTGCCTCTTCCCAGGTGGCCTCTGGCGCACAGCTTACCCCCTGCACTGCCTGGAGACAGGGTGCTGCTGCCCAGGATGTTCAGATCCTGAAGCAGATACCTGAAGGCTCCTGCCATGGCCTGCTGGACTCACCAGAGCACACTGACTCCTTCCAGCTGTCGTCCGGGATGCCCCTCTTGCCTCTTGCAGGACCTGGAGATGTGCTGGATCCAGAAGCAGCAATCTGAGGGCTCCCGCCAGAGGCCTCAGGACTGGAACCTAAGTTCTGTGCTGCCTCAAGCTGTACGCTCCCAGTCTGCTCTAGTTTGCTTTTTAGATACAATTATTTGAAGGAATAATCAATATGTGATGAGTTCTGAAATTTGTACCTTTGTATAAGAAACTATTACAAATCGAGCGGATTATGGCGTCATCCAATGAGTCAGTCATTCCTTCCGGGATGGGCATTCTAGCATGGCCTAGGCTGACTTATTTACCTGGAGTCTCACAGACAGATCAGAAGGTCTCCTCTTATCCTAATTCCAGATGTTTCAGATCATTGACTGAAAATCATTTCTCTGCAAGTCAGAGCTCAAGTACTGAGGGTAGGGTGTTAGCTCTTTTGGTGGAGTGCTTACTCTGCATGCCTGGGACCCTAGGTTTGGACGGCCAGCTCAGCACAGAAGTCCTTGTCTAATCACTGACTGTTGGCTTGGTGTCATTTTCTGTTCCTACACAACGACCTTGAGGTCTCGCCCAGAGCATTGATACAGATTTACTTTCTGGACAGCAGCAGCACCTTCTTCCAAAATATTATCATATATTTTATTTTTAGAAATTGGCCTATTTTTCTTTTCTTTTTAAAAAATAGTTAATTTTTTTCCCAAAGTGAGTTTTAGAACTTAGACTCATCCGGGACAAAGTTTCTTTTGGTTCCCTCAAACCAATTTAATGCTAACCTAACCACAAGCATTGTCATCTATAGGATCCTCTGCAATTGCTCAGACTCAAAGACAAGAGACTATCCAATGAGCGCTAACGTGTGGGACATCCCCAAAGGGCCTGTGCTCTGCTTGCATCTCATTTTGAAGTATTTGAATAAAGCTTACTCTTCCATATGCAATCCTTGAGAAAAATTCAGTTGGTTTAAAATGAGAAAGTAAAAACAGAAACTAGTAAATATATACAGAAAGAACACCATCTTTGCCGCTGAACAGACTAATGACCAAGAATGTGTTACTCTGCAACAAAACGAGGAAGGCGTGGCACCTCATCTGCTCATCGTTGGGAGCTAGGCTATTCAAGTGCAAGTTTAAGTTTGTAAAGAAGCCAGTGCTTCACACAGATCAGCAGAAGACAGGAGAAGAGGCCAAATGCCACCATTGGCCTTTGGATAGGTTAACTGTCATAGTTTCTGTCAACTTGACATAAAGCTAGATAGGCCTGGAAGGAAGGAATGCCATGTCAGTAGAGGAACTGCCGCCATTAGAGTGGCTTGTGGTGCATGTCTGGGCGGCGCTTTCTTAATTGTCGATGAGAGGGGATGGCCCAGGCCTCTGTGGATGGTGTGACTCCAGGTGGGCATGGACTGTATGAGACAAGTAGCTAAGCAAGCCAGAGAAGCAAGCCAGTAAGCAGAAGCAGTGTTTCTCTGTGGTTTTGTCTCCAGTTTCCCATGTTAGTTCCTTCCCTGACTCTCACCACCCCCACCCCATGATGTGGAAATGTAAGTCAAATATACTCTCTCCTTCCTAAGTTGGGTCTTCCCAAGTTGCCACAGGGCAAACTAGAAGAGAATTTGGTGCCAGAGAGAGAAATAGTGCCATGATGGGGCTCAGCATATAGGTTTAGGGAGGATTGTAGAAGGAACTTTGGGCTAGAATGTAGTGATGATGATGATGATGATGATAATGATAATGATTATGATGATGATGATAATAGTTCTTTTCTTTTTTCAAAATTGAATTAACAGGAAGAAACAGCTTGATGCTTCAGGCAAAATCTCCTGAACAATATTTAATTCAGAGGCCATGGAAGTTCCACCTCAGACTGAGCTATCTGCTAAAATGGTGACATCTGCCAAGGACATAGGGCTGCACGGTGAAATCTCTGAGTCAAGACTCACACTTGGGCCCTGTGCAGTTGTGGTACAGTGTGGGATATCTGAGGTAGTATTTATTCTTCCATCTCTGAGCAAAAGAAATAATTTTGTCACTGTAGAGATAGAGTCCTGACAGAAAGTGATTTTAGCTTGTCATGAGACTGAATTAAAATGATGTTGGCAAAATGTGATGCATGTCGCTCTCCACCAGAGGAGAACACTCTCCACAGAGGAGTCACTCTCCACCACACTGCTAAGCAGAGGGAGAACACAGGGAAAATGACTCAAAGGGCTTGGGTCCATCCAGTCATCCTTCTTTATCCATGGCATGGAGCAAACTGTCCAGATTCTTTCTCAGGTACATTGTAATGGTGGAGTTAAGATAGGAAAAAAAAAAGCAATAACAAAAATGTCTGATAAAAAGATCACACAATTAGGGTTTATCATTCATGATTCTTTATGTAATAGAACTTTAAGGAGTTGAAAATTGAAGTTGACATCAATTCTATAAAACATTGATTTAGATTAGTTTATTCTCCATTTGACAAGGTATACAGTTATTTCCTCTGAGCTTTTCAAGGGATTGACATTGTGTGTGTATGTGTGTGTGTGTGTGTGTACATTCTAACCACACTACAATCTGTATTTCTTTATAGCTTTTTTCCTTTAGCTTTTGTAGTACATGCCTCAGTTGCCTGCCTGCCACAGTCTCTTAAATCACAAGAATTTAAAATTTTTTTTTTCATTTTAAGCCTGAGGTATCAGGTAATGGAGCAGTAAAGGCAAAACGGACCTGAGAGATCCCAGAAGACTCATGCTTTTGAGTAAGCAAGGAAATCTGTTTGATATTAATGCCCATGTCTTCTTTGAGGTTTAGGTGAAGCGTTCATAGCTCTATTCCTCTAGCAAACTTGAAAAAACAGATGTGGATTCCTTAAAGGAAAATTTTCTGTATGCTTGACTGTCTTCCTTTTGCCATCATTTGAACTCTAGAGTCATGATTCTGGAGATTTCTAACATGTCAGGAGAGTTCAATAATCTTGATTTGATTCGATTAATATTTCCCGAGCATCTCAGAGAAACCAGGGGCAGGCCAAAAATATTTGCACAGCTAACACACTGAAGTGTTTACAGAGCCTCACAAAGAGAGATGAACAGAATGTCGTTTGGGGCTTCAGGGTTTCCTCTGGCTTTAGAAATGCAATAGAAAATAAGCAAGCACTCATCCTGCCCCTCTAGATGAGAGAGCAGAGGCCTGTCCGTGCTACCTGCCTACATTACTACAAAGAGGTGGGGTAAACAACTAAACAGTGTAACTAAGGCCCTGTATATTTCCCTACAACCCATGCAAAAACATGGAAATCATTTTAGAAAGCTTCACTGCAACTGATTGGTTGCTCAGCTAACTGAAGCCAGCCAATCAGATCTAAGAGCATCCATCTGGTTAGTCAGTTCCAAAGTAAGGCTTGAAGTTTATCTGACCCTGCTCAGTTTTCCTTTGGGTTAACTATGATCATAGAAGACATCAACAACATGATTAAAGATCAATTGTCAGAGGTAACCTGGGCAGTGGTGGTTCTAACACCAGGAGAGCTTTCTGGATGAAAGTTGAGGCATAGGTCATGGGGACTGAACAAGGACACTTGTATGTAAAGAGGTAACCTAATTCACCTCTGCATTAGTTCTTCCTGTTATTCTTCAAACAAGTCCGGGACTAAATGGCCTCCAACATTTCTAGCTGATGTAAAAACTAAAAATAGAACATATAAGTTTTGACCTTCCCTGGGTAGAATAGTTGATTACCTCAAACCTAATCTAATCTCCTTTAGACCACATGAAGTCACAAAATATTCACGTCTTCACTCTGTTATAACCTCTCATTTCCTTTTCACAGAGGGGTGCTCAGATTAGAGCGTTGAAGAAGAATTGATCTGGGCTGAGTTATTATTCCAGGGGTCAAGGCGAAGGACACAGCGTTGGAAGAACCCACATGGAGAAAGCAGACACCCAGAGCCTGGTTACCACCATCTGTTTTCCCTTTCCTCTTAACTCACATTTCAGCACTATTTTTAAACCTTTGGTTCTACAGAGGATTTTTTTTTCTGATAAAATTAGTCCCCATTTCTCACTGTGTGACTACCTAATAAAAAAGGATGTAGAGAAGGTGATTAATCAAAGCCACCGTGGGCACCTGGAATGCCCCAGCTGTGGTTGCAAAGTGGAGAGAGGCCTTCCAGTCAGGAAGGGACATGTGTGCTTTTCCATTCTCAGATTATTCTGTGTTGTTCAACAACAACAACAAAAACAGAAAAACAAACAAAAAACAAACAACAATCAAAACAAACCACCAAATTGCTTTCTTTGCAATTACTCTGAAATCTTTGTTTGATTAGAAGACATTCTTCTAGCTTTGATTCAACTTCATAGCTTCTTTTTAATCTATTATGTTTTAGAAGGACTTGAGGCATAAGTGAGCTACACACACACACACACACATACACACACACACACATTTGAGTGTATGTGTGTGTGCACCTGTTTCCTAAGCAGCAGCCACAAATAATCACAATATTTTGTTTTCACATGAGTTAGCAAATAGTTCCAAATTACCTGAATCACTGAGATTAACTTTATTGACATCTGGAGTTCAAAAGGAGGCCATTCTAGGAAAAGCCTTGCTTATTCATTTTTTCAACCTTTTAAGCTAAATGTTTATATATTGGAGAAAAATTAGCTTCTAAACGTGTTAATATTTAAAATGAGGGTCAGAGTGGATAGATTAGAGGTATTGGTAATCTAGATTCATCATTTTGCTTCATAGTTCTTCGTAGTAATTTGTGCTGGTGGGATAACTGAACAAACATCCTTTTATCTTTGGCAGCAAATTACCCTCAACTTCCAAAGTCATGGCCTCTGTCTATATTAAAGAGAGAGAGAGAGAGAGAGAGAGAGAGAGAGAGAGAGAGAGAGAGAGAGAGAGAGAAATGAAGAAAAAAGAGAGATGCTCCCTCACGTCCTTTCCTCCACATTAGAGTCAGAAGAGCAGTGATGAGCTGCCTTTAGACTGACTGCAGAGAGGAAGTTTTGAGCCTCTTCCATTGTGTTGGATTCTCTGGGTCTCAGAAATTACAGATGAGTCACTGCTCTCCCCACACATGGGTAACAGAGAACCAAGGATAAACACAGATGATGTTTATCCAGTGTGCCCATGCAGGGAGGAGAGAGAAGACTCCAACGTCGTTTAGTCCAGAGATCTAGCTTTTTTCTGGCCCATAGTAAGAGAGTAGAGACATCAACCCTACCTTTCTAGAAGATGCAAGCTTTCCTTTACAACATCTTTGCTGTAAAGGAAGGGCATAATCCCCACCTACTCTCATTGAGTCAGGAAACAGATTACTGTTAACGAAAAGAGTGTACCCAGCAAACCCATGGCAGATATGTGCCAAAGGTAGTTTTATCAAACTGGATTTTGAACTTTGTTTGAATAGGATATAAATCTTTATTGTCTAGTGGACAAATCCCAGTGGGATGGCCCAGAATTCTCCAACTTTGTCCCTTTGACACTGTGACTTGAGGAGGGCATACAGCTAGAAATCTCATGACAGAAAAATAATAGTAACAATATAATTAATCATATATCATTATTAATAGTAATTAATAATTAACCAAAGTTATAGAAGTATGGGATGAAGAGAAAGGTGAACATTTTTAAGTGCAGCTGAATTGAGATCTAAACTCCAGACTTGGAGCTGCCTGGAAACAGAGTTTTATAGCATTTGAAAAAGATTCCCTGTGCCTTAAATTCCATCTGCCTCAGTTCTCTGACAGTGTATTAGCAACAAAAGGAACATCAGGCACTCCCAATGCTTGCTTTTTAAAGGTGCTATCCTAACACACATACATAAATACTGCCTACATCACAGTCAATGATCCTACCTGACTTTGGGCACAGTTATTGTATTCTCATTCTGCATGAAATAAATTGAATCCCAAATGTGGTGTCAGCTATGCACAAGAGAAAGAAGAATTAGCATTTAAACCTTCGAGACTGGCACATGTGTTAAGTTCTTCCTGCCTTGCCGTATTGGAGTGAAAAGATTCCCAACAAGGTCACGTTGGAGTTACAGTAAGAACTGATTGACTGTCAGGACTTTTCTGTAGACTAAGGAGGTATGGATGCAGTCTAAGTAAAGCCTTGGAACTATATTAATTTAGGGTCCAGTATCTTATGTTCTGATTTCTTCACAAACAACAAATCATACAGAAATTTGTTTTATAATATCTATACATTATAAGCATTTTAGAAGACAAGATGTCTCAGGGCGTAAAACACTCACTGCAGAACCAGAAGAACTGGTATTTAGATACCCAGCACTCACATAAGCATCTGTTGGGCCTGGTGGCTTGCCTGTGCTTCCAATGTAGGACACAAGCTGGACGGAAGCTTAGACTAGTTGAGTTGGTGAACTCCAGGTTCATGTGAGAGACCCAAATTTATAAAGGGGGACATGATTAAGAAACACATCTAGCATAATCCTTGGATCTTCACATGCATGTGTGTCTGAGTACACCTGTGCACATGTATACATGTGATGGTGTACATTCACACATGTACTAATGCCACATGCACATACAGATGCACACCTTTATTTTACATTGATTTTGGAGATACATTTGAACTTTATTGTCTGGGAGAATGTGCGTCTGACTTTATTGGAACTTGAGTTATGCATAGTGCATTTTATTCTCTATGTGCTCAGTGTAGGGTTTCATGCATTTCTAATAGATCTTGCTTATTGGTTGTGTTAGGCTAATTGGTTGTTATAGTAACTCACATAGATGCTGATCATTTTGGAAGACATCCAACAGTTGCTGCTGCCTGCAAGTCATAAGAACTTTGGGGATATTGTTTTCATGCATAGAGATAGAATATCATGTTGAATTCTTATCTGAAAAGAATACACACAATGTTTTTTGTCACATAAATTATTTTTATTTATCTTCACTTAGACTGGTATATTGGGAATTTGATCATTCATTTTCCTATCAAGCTCATACAAGCCTGAGATCTCCTGTGGAATTCAGCACAAAATTAAATTCTGAATGTAATTTTGAATGATATTAATCTATGCAAGTCTATGTGTGTTGTGGTTTGTGATGTATGCATACATATATTTGCACATATGTGTGCAGGTGGATATGTCCATGTGGAGGCCAGAGACATAGATTGATGTCAGTGGCTTTCTGTATCACTCTCCACTTTATTTTTGAGAAAATATTTCCATTATTGAATCTAGGACTCGTCATTTCAGCTTGCTAGGGAATTCCACAGATCCTCCTGTCTCCAGTCTATCAGTTCATTGCCTCACTAGGACTGAAGAAAATTTAATCCCATTCTTTGATAATTTCATGTATGTATGCATGTATGTATGTAACATGTATGTAACATGCTCTGGTTTCTCACCTCTCAATCCTGTCATTTCCTCCTTACCCCTTCTAGACCCACTTCTTCCTTATAATTCTCTTTACCGTATTCATGACTTTTGTTTTGTTTTTTGTCTCACAGAGTTTAACTAGGGTCATCTATGTGATCATGGGTTTTGAACTATTCCCTAGAGCCTGGTAGGCTCACCTGTAGAGACACAACTGGATGCCTCCAAACTCCTAGAACTCACCAATTACCAATACTTCAGTGGTAAGCGGTAGATCCTCAGGAATTCTTTTTCGGCTCAGAGCTGACTGTGGGACAGACAAGACTTATGTGGTCCCAGTGTCATTAGGCACAGCTATTGTGAGTTCATGATTGCATGCCTGTGACATACTTAGAATATAGCATTTCACAATCCACCTCCCTATTTTCCTGCAGTAACATTCTACTTCCTCTTCTACAGTGCTACATGAACTTTAAAGAGGTAGTACAGGTCTCATCTGTCTCTGATAAAGACGGAGAGTAGTCTTTGTCTGTGAGTAGAAATATAGGTAATTAGGAGATTCGGCAGTGTCAGTTTAGCTGAGAAGCAGTAGAGGATCCCCTGGTTTGTTTGTTTGTTTGCTTGTTTGTTTATTTATGTTTTTGTTTGTGATCCGGGAGATGCAAACTGAGGTCTTCCTACTTGCATAACAAGACTTTCTGCAGTAACAAATTGGCTTATGTTGTGTAACAGTTTCCTAAGGGATTGAAACATTCTATCCTGCAGGAAGGTCCTTAAACAAGAAGGTAAACAATCCAAAATAACTCTAGGAAGTTCCTGAAACTAACAAGATTCGTCAGGCCCTGTGCCAGAGTAAGTGATAAAAGCTTCCTTCCCAGAAGAGGGGAGCTGAGCTACAAAGGAGACTCTTGGACAAGAAAAGACCAGCTGCTGAGGCAAGGCAGAAACCAGCTGAGCTGCCTGGAAGAGATTTTAAATAATGAGGCACCTGGAAAGGACACTTTCCAACCTATGGAGTGGTCTGCAGACTGTAAAATGTGTTCCTGGTCCCTAGCTCTGTAAACTGTCACTCATGCTGGGATGGGCTTTGGTGATGCAGATGTCTGTATTTTCTGCTCCTGTAAATAACCCCTTATTGGTACTCCTGTAAAATAAAAACCATTGCTTCAACATCCTGGACTTTGGTGGTATCTATACTTTGGTCTCTCATGGTTTCCTTTTTTGGGGTGAGTAGACATGTTTTCACCATCTCCCCCAGGATTAGTTTTGTTACACATCTCCTTAAAATATACCCTTTAAAGTAATAAAACCAACACAGAAACTAGGCCTGGCAGTTCAGGCCTGTGATCTCAGCTACTTGTGGGGCTAAGGAGGCAGATCATAAACTCAGGGTCTGCCCGGGGATCTAAGGTACCTTGGTTCAAAAATAAAAAATCAAAAGGAAGTTGAGGCTGTAGCTTACTGTTCTATTCCTTATCCAGCATGCGTGAGACCTCAGATTCAATAGCCAGCATGACCAAACAAAATCAACCACTGATATAGAAGCAAGGGGAACAGACAATAAGACAAAAGATGTTCAAGAATTCCATTATGTCCTGACTTTCTCATTGTGCCTTGAGCTCTTTCTCAGGGTTTGTGTTGTCTCTGGAGTTCTCCTTTGTTCTGCTGTCCTTTCCTTTCTGCCAGGATAGGTTTTCACAGAGAAATACCAATGTGCCTATGGTCCTGGAGTTATTTTCTTTATGACCAAGCTCCAACTGATTTACAGAAATCCGGTGGAAACCATTGCTACTTGCAACCATGCAATCCCTAACCTACCTGCCATTAACACTGATTTTCTGAAAGCCTTCTGGCCACGCCTCATTGAAGTTTTCTTGTCATGCCATTTCAATTAATGGAGTCCTTTGGCAACTCAGGGCCAACTTTAAATCAAGCCACCCACATGGGCAGTCTGGTGTGACAGCTTCCCCCCGAGAGGAGGCTCTCCGATGGCTGTTGTATAACACCGAACAAATGACTAATGGGGTAAATTAACTGAAAAGCTCCTAGGACTCACTACTGTTTAAGGCTCTGCAGAGGGCTGAGTAGGAGGTGACATGGTAGACTGGAAAAGCTGGAGCAAGGGAGTCAGAGTTGGAGTCCTGCTCTTTCCTTAGGTGGTGTGCCATCCTCAGGGAAATAGATTATGTAAACTAACGACATTTAACTGTCCTCACTGCAAAATGCTGATGTCATACAGATTGAAATGGAGGCTAAATGACAAACTACAGGGGAAATTACTTGCATTTGATTAGGCTCTTATGTGAGTTGAGCACTTAAAATTTTTTCAAAAGTTTAAAAATATTAAAATAATTCTGTCTATATATATATACTATATTGATATTTTATATACAATATATTAATATTATATTAATTTATTAATAATTATGTATGTGTGGTATATGCACACGTATATGCATGGGTGAGGGTGTGCATGCACATCATGGGCTTGTGTAGGCAAGAGCAGGATGTTGCATATCTGTTCATATGACCACATTCATCTCCCTCTCTCCACACCCACAATGGGTTTTGCTACATAGCCCTGATGGCCTGGGACTAACCCTGTAGACCAGGCTCGCCTTGAACTCACAGAGATGTGCCCATCTCTGCCTCCTGAGTATAAATACTTAAGGACCACCATGCTGGGCTCACAGTCAGCTCCTACTGTGAGCGTGGGTATATCTGATGGTAGTTCTAACATGTAGCTTCATATAGTCATCATTTTCTTTTTAGAATCTCTTGGGTCTTCTGTTTGTCTAAAACAATGATCTGGTTTTGTTGTTTCCAAAATGAATGTATACCTTTACTGTAGTCATCTTTGTTTACCTTCTAAGTTGATGAACATGTTTCAGGTTTTTCTGAGTTTGTTTTTGCATATGAAAGGATGCACAGACCCATCTATGTGAGGAGGCCAGAGGTTGGCATGGGGAGTCTCCCTCTATCCTCCTCCCCCCATTCTTTTTGATTCACAGTCTCTTCATGGAACTCAAAGTTCTATATTGTGGCCAGGCTGGTTCACTGGCCAGCAAGTTCCTGAGATCCACATACCTCTGGTCTTTGCAGTGCTGGCAGTACAGATGTCCATGCCACTGCCTGGCTTTTATGTGAGTCTGGGATCCGAACTAGAGTACTCATGTTTGTGCACTAAGCACTTTACCCACATTTCTACAGCCACAGTTTCAATATCTTAGGTAACACATGTGCTCATTTACTGTTGGGCAATACCTACAAAATAGGAATAATCTTGTCTAATAAGAAAAAGAAAAAAAACAGAAAGAGGAGTTAAACTTTATCAAAGCCTAAATAATATTTTAAAAGACACACTAACAATTATACTTTAATATATTAAACATATACTAGAATTTATTAATGAATGTAATGTGATTAATTCTACATGGGTTTCTTCTTTAACTTTCCTATTTCTCCAGGGCTTTTGTATTAGGGTTGTAGTTACTTTTACTTCTGAGTAAGAAAGTTTCTGTAACATTTTAAATCATTGAGAGATAAAGCCTAGAGATTTATATAATTTAGGTATTGTTTCCTATGAAGAATTTGAAAAAAATTCTGCCTATGGAAGATTAATCCAATTCCTTAAAATGTTTGTACTCATTTGGGTATTTTTTTTTTTTTTTTTTTGGTGTGTGTGTGTCCTATAGCGTATACAGACTATGTCCACATTTTCTAACACACTGTGCTAAATGTACATTGTAAAGCTTTTAAGAGAAACATTGTTTTCATAATTTTATTATGTGTTTTGGCTTCTAAATTTTATAATTATTTAAGAAAAGTCACCTGTGTTTACAACACAAGTCCTTGAGACCTCAAATTATAAGGCTTAGAAACAGTGAATTTATTGGAAAAAATTCCTGTTCCTTCCTTCTTTTTCTTCTCTCCCTCCTTCCCTTTTTCCATCTTCCCCCTCCCTTCCTCCCTTCCTCCCTCCCTCCCTCCCTCCCTCCCTTCCTTCTTTTCTTTCTTTCTCTCCCCATCCCCACCTCTCTTTTGTACATAGTTCTTAAGTTTATCTACTCCATTAATATGGAAATTTTCTCAAGAATTCCCATTAATCCTGGGTAAAGACTTCTGAGCACCAGATGACATATCATTAAGGTCTGCTGGTTACTTAAGAGTAAAACTGAGTTGGATTTTGATGGAGATTGTATGGAATCTGTAGATTGCTTTTGGTAAGATGACAATTTTTACTATGTTAATCCTACCTATCCATGAGCATGGGAGCTCGTTCTGTTTTCTGAAGTCTTCTTCAATTTCTTTCTTCAGGGACTTGAAGTTCTTATACAGATTTTCACTTGCTTGGTTAGAGTCACACTAAGATATATTTTATTACTTATGACTATTGTGAAAGGTGTTGTTTCCCTAATTTCTTTCTCTGCCGATTTATCCTTTGTATAGAAGAAGGCTATTGATTTGTTTGAGTTAATTTTGTATCTAGCTACTTTGCTGAACGTGTTTATCATCTGCAGGAGTTCTCTGGTAGAATTTTGGGGGTCACTTACATGTACTATCATATCACCCACAAATAGTGATACCTTGTCTTCTTCCTTTCCAATGTATATCTCTTGACCTGCTTTTGTTGTCTAATTGCTCTAGCTAGAACTTTGAGTACTATATACAAATATAAAGTAAATAAGTTTATTTGGGCTCATGGTTCTCGAGATTCAAGTCTCAATTCATGTCTGGAGATACTACTGGTTCCAGTCTTGGGCAAATGTAGTTCATAATGTCAGGTTCTTATGGCGGAGTAAACTGCCTACATTGTTGCCCAGGAAGCAAAGTAGGGGAAAGAAAGAAGGAGGAGAGAGAAAAATGGGACATATGAAGAGTGAGGAGAAAATAGCAAGGGAGTGAGACAATATCCAGGGTACCCCTCAAACCCAAGGACAGTTTACAGGGCTCTACCTTTTAAAAATTGATAGCATGAAAAACAAATAAACAAGAAAAAAGAACCACTGGACCAGAGGGAAATTATATAAAGAATTGTTTGAAAATGTTCAAATATTCAGTTTCATTGTAAACAGATATAAAGACACAAGGAAAGATTGGGAAATTAGAAAAAGAAGTTGACAGCACTTCTTATTACTGCCTCCCTGGAAACCAAGCCTTGTCATACAGACCTTTGGGGTACACACCCTGTACTCAACCACACCAGCAGCCACAAAATATCATAGAAAAGGAAAAGAAATGATACCTTCAATCGAGCACATAAACCAACCCAAGGCAAATGAACAAAACCATAAATGGTTAATGACCTTGGGGGTGGGGGGGAGAAGCATATTCAGACTTTCTTCATGTTATTCCTGCAAGGTTTCTCTTCATTTGATGGAAATTAAATTGAAATACAAAGTTATTTACAAAAAACAAATGCATGAAAGTGGCAGAGAGTAACGAGGGAACGCACACATCAGCTGTGCGGAGAGCGCTGCACTTCTCTTGATCTTAGCTCATCTTCCTAGCATGTGTAACCATCTGTCACATGGGCAAACAGAGGCTAGTCACGGGCTCCGGAGGTGTGGAGCGTTAAGTGGCACTAGAGAAGACATCCTGCAAACATGGAAAATGTTTATGAGAAGAACACAATTCATATTCTTTGGCAAAAATACTTCCCTGTTCATCTGACCTCACAAACCTCTCTTTTCATTAAAACAAGAGCTCTATTACACAATGAGAATCTTCTAAAATGAGAAATTCAGCCTTTTGTCCTGCATGTTTTATTTATTCATTTATTTATATCCCTGAGTATCAGAATAAATTCCCAACTCTTCATCGTTCTATATCTAAAGCTTCATATTAATTAATTCTGGAAATTAATATGGTGGCAGTTATCTCTTAACTGGTTAGTTCCCCAAATAACCACATAGAGACCCTTTAATATTTTAAAACTTAGGCCTTAGCTGGGCAGACTCTCAACTAGCTCTTCTAAGTTAGACCAACCACCTTGTCCCATCCAGCCATGTGGCTAACTATACCTTCCAGCCCCATAGTATCATCTCTTCTCATGACTCCTAATAAAAAACTTCCTGCTTCTTTTTCTCAGAGTTCCTTTCTCCCTCCCAGGAAGCCTGTCTAAGCCTATCTTCCTTTCCCTAACTACCCAATCACGTAGGCTTTAACCTTTTATTGACCAGTTAACTTGGGGAGGTATGTTTGCACCACAAAAGCTGGTGAATGTGAGAATTTGCTCATCTTGGGGCAACCAGATCTTAGGGGGCAGAATTTAGCATTTGAATACACAGTAGCACCCCAACAGCTTCTTATGAGGTTACAGAGCCAGTAAACTTCTGCTTTAGATCACAAGTGCTGGCAGAGGTCTAGAACTGATACAGCGTAGACACAGCTTCATCAAGATGGTAGAACTATCTCTTTTTCTCAAGAGATTCAGAATGTGCTGCCCATGTCTACCCTGAGGTAACAAAGATGTACGACTACAAAGAATAATTTCACAAAGGGACAAAAGAAACGGGTAGGATCGGCCACTGGCTGCTGGATGGCTTTATGTGCTGTGACTTTCAGACAGAATAGGACAGGGCACCAGACACAAGCATACCTACTTAGGGGTCCAGCACAACAGAGAAATTAATAACATAGCTACAGCTAGTGTGCTAAAATGAACAATACAATCTCCTTGCAGCTTGAAAGATGGGCCGTCAAAGAAAAAAGAAATGGGGCCAAGGTCACAGGTGTCTGAAGAAAACCAAGGGAAGGTGGGGGGAGACGATGGATGCTAGGTGCTGCTGGAGCAGCGTAAGGAAAACCGGGTCAGCTGCGAGCAATCCAAAACAGCAGCTGCAGATGCTTTTTTCTGAACAAAGGAAGCAGAACATGTGGTTCAGGGGTCACCTTAGCAGAGGTCTAGAAACAAGGAGAGAAAAATAGGAAAGTGGACTTGCAGTAACACCCAGGGAGCCCAGCGGTTCAAATTACTCGGAGAATCTGCTGTTTAAAATCCATCCCAGAGGGAGGACTGACACCAGGGTCAATGGTAAATGTCACAAGCTGGGCTCCGTTCTCCCAGAGATGCTCAGCTCTCCCCGTACACCTCTGAAGTGAAGCCAGGCTAGGCTTAAGGAGAAACTCAAAAATTAATGTAAAGAGAGAGAGAGAGAGAGAGAGAGAGAGAGAGAGAGAGAGAGAGAGAGAGAGAGAGAGAGAGAGAGACCTAGATAGTGCTCATCCCTGAGAGCACAGGGTAAAGCAAATGCTCACAGGACCCCGAGAAGAAGACAGGTGGTGGCTTTCTCCAAGGCTCAGCTGAACCATCTGGTCCTTCCTGTCATATACACCAAAACTTGAGGGCTATTCTGGGAACAATGAAAGAAACAGAGAATGAGAGCAACAGCTCTGCACAGCTGTGAGGAGCAGGGTGTCCTTTAGGTAGATTTCTGGAGAAAGCCAGGTTCCAAACAAGCACCCCAAATGCTAGTGTGCTATTGAAGATTTTACTCCCCCCCCCCTTTTCACAAAGACTATCCATCAACATTCATACACTTTCTTCTTTGCAGGGGAGGCGATCTGGTAAGCAAGACTTGAAGAAACGCATGCATTGTGGGTACTCCAGGTAAGGAAACAGCAAATTCAAACCCAGCAGATATGAGTTTCTTTTCTTTGCAGATTATTTTAAAATCTGATCTCTGCAGCGGGAGAACCATTATTATATTGAGCATCTAGGTAGATGTTTCATGGTTCACCTGAAATGCCCCATAAATCTAATCTTCATGAGTGATCAACACAAAGAAGGTGAATAGGAAAACAGACAGCTGCGACACTAATGCATTCATGAGTTCTACGTGGTGACATCCTGACAGACCTTGTTCATTGCTGGGCTCTGTGCCCAGTGGTAATGTGCAGAGTAGGCACCTTGAAAATAGGTGATAAATGAACAGACAAGGAAGGGTACCTTCCATGCTGGTTGTAGGCACAGGCTGTGCATGGTTCCTGCCTTAGTTACCTTTGGATTATTGTGATCACACTTCACAACCAAGGCAACTTATAAAAGAAAGTGCTTAACTTGGAGTTTGGTATTTTAGAGGGTTGGAGTTCATGATGAGGGTTGGAGTGAAGGAATACCTGAAAGCTCACATAATCATGAGGCAAGGGTGCGGGGTGGCGAAGAAACTGGAATGGCATGCATCTTTTGAAACGTCAAAGCCCATCCCAGTGACATACCTCCTCCAACAAGGCCACACCTCCTAATTGCTCTTAAAAAGAGTTCTACCTACTAGGGACCAAATATTCAGACATGAGCGTATGGAGGCCAGGGTGAGGCGGGGGGCATTCAGTGCTGAATGTTTTAAATTGTGTATCAGTTTTGTGTGTTTGCGTGCATATGTGTGTAATAACCATCTTTTTCATATCTGTGATTAAATTTTTTGTTGACTTTGACTTACTGATTTGTAAGAGTTCTTTTGTATGTAAAAGAATAAGCTCTCTGTTTTATGCCTGGGAGGGAGAAGTACTATGTTTTATTCATGTATCTCCAACCACATAATAAGTGCTATGTAAGTAAATGAACAAATTAATTTGTATTGCAAATAATTTTGACAGGGAGATTTTCGTGTATAATTTTCTCTGTTACTGACATCTTGAAAAGAGGATAGCAGAGCTTCTAGCAATATGAAAATAGAGATAAAGCTTATGTATACACTTGAGTAAATAACCATTTCCAATAAACATAAGGCAAACATAGACCTTCTGCTTATAGACAGCGTCAATAAGAGGAAGTCAATTGTTTTATAAATATTGAGGTTTCTGCTCATCTGGCTAAATCAGAAGAGCTTGCAGTTCTTTTCTTTGAATAGGTGTGGGTGCTACTACTGGTACTATCAGGCATGAATTAAGACCATGCACTGTGCCAAGAATAATGCTGAAAACTTTCTACAAATACCAAGTACACTCTAGTGTGGAACTTCCCTCAATGATATACATGGTCTTCTTGTTCCCAGTAATTCTTTTAGCTCCAGAAATGTCAGTAAATTGGTGACTGCAAGGAGGACCAAATAAAGCCGCTCATCTCTCAGGTAAAGAAAATAAGACAATGGACGTTTTGGCATTTATTTATGAATCAAAGTTCTAGGGCAGGCAGAGTGAAAATGGTACTCCCCAGGATGGTACAAGATAGAAATGATGGCTTTGCTCTTCTTCTCCCATTGACACACTGAAGGGGGGCGGTGAGAGCAAATGGTTCCAAATTTCAAGACAGTGATCACATAACAAAGAAGCAGAGTTCAGGTAGAATGCTTGGCCTTGATGGGACTCAACACAAGTCAAGTACATAAGGACCCAGGATCTTATCCATCATTACCGGTGGCTGAAAGACGGGATGCTCTCAGTTCTCCAAGAGCAGAGTTTCTAGGGACATGAAAGAGTGGTAGTCATAGTTAAGCAAACCAACATCCTGAAGCAGCACCCAGGGACCAAGACAAACCTTATTAAGTCAAATAAGTAGAGCATAAATGTGTCACTGTGGACTGAGAGTAGGTAGTACTAGAGTGACCATTCCTAGTAGGTCTCCTCTCTCAATTGTACCGCCATGACAGAGCCAGCCATTCTGCAGGAGAGATAGGTGAGGACAGCAGAAGACATTTTCCGGTTGTCCTATGTTTCTCCAGGAATCCATCTTGTGGAAGAGGGTGAGAATAAGAAGATTTGTCAATGTGAAAATTTTTGTAAACACACCATGTCACCCCCAAAGAGATCCCTAGACAGAAAGAACTGGGAGCTTTTAAGCATCACAATTTAGTGATTTCTTTTATGTAATTGTTCCCTTTCCCACTTATTAATACTGGGTGAAAATGAGTTTCTTAGAGAGATGTTTATCAGTTGTAAAATAAGAGCTTATTTTTCTCCTTTGCATATGTGTACCTATATGTCTCAGTGTGTGTGTGTGTGTGTGTGTGTGTGTGTGTGTGTGTGCACATGCATGTGGGGTGTCCATGGAAATTCCAGGGGTTGATGTCAGGTCTCTCCCTCACTCTCCACCTTATCTTTTGAGACAGGGTCTCCCACTGAATGTGCATCTTGCTATTTGAGCTCTTCTGACTGGCAAACAAGTCCCTGCTGGAATTACACCATTTCTGGATTTTTCACATGGATGACAGAGAAGAACCTCCAGGCTTCCGGCTTGTACAATAAGCATTTACTATCCGAGTCATGCTCCCAGCCCGAAGAGCTTACATTTCTCAGCAGACTGAACAATGAAGCTGGAATGTACATGTGCACCTTGAGTACATTTACGTTTTTACTAAAGTATGGCAGAATGCTTCTCTAGTACCCACAAGGTCCTTCAATTGATCCCCAGGATTAAAAAAAAAACATATTAACAAATGTCTTTCACTTAGGTATTTTATAAATGTAAACATTAAAACAAGGAATAAATGACTTTGCTATGGTTACTCAGGAAGCCATATGGCAAAATACAACTTTCAAACAAAAATTGCTATTTAGATTATTTTTCTTCTGGATTTTGTTTGTATAGATGAGGCATTGCAACAGCAGAGAATCTCCATTTTTTGGCATGAGATGGTTTCAGGGTTAGATACATGAGTGCAGAGATCCACTCAACTTAGGGGGAGCTTTGACTTAGAGCCTTGCTGCTGGTTAAATGCTCTCTGTGAGGTTGTGATTGCTTCTGTTTAGGGACTCAGAGCAGCAATGCATGGAGGGTTGGCTGGGATCCCACCTTGGGCAAAGTCATTGCAGATGATCCTCTGGAGGTTGAAGCTCCCAGTTGAGAGGCGACTGATAAGTTAATAGTGCGTGCTCTTTGGTGAGTCAGCCTGTAATTGCTGACACCAACCTTTGCTGCGTCAGGCCCAGGGGCTTGATGCTTGAGTCAGATGATGTAAACGGGGGTAAAGTTGGCCTTGTTTCCTGAAATCTTAGAGATTGAATAATACGTTGTTTAAATTTGGCTAGTGACTAAAATCACTTTGGCAGGAAAATGGATAAAATAAAATGAATAATATCTCACAAATCATGTTTCTCATGACTAATATCTCCATGTACATTGTGGAGTTAATAGGATCAAATAGCTAGTGATAATGTAATTGGTTGTTAGTTGTTAGGAATTGAGATATAATCAGCTTACCATAATTTTAAAGCCCAGAGCATGTTTTAATGAAACAGAAAGCTAGTGGGGTCTTGAAGACTGTGGGAACAGTACACACCAGAGTTTTCAGAATGGTGCCTGGAATGAATTCTGCTTCCTGAGATCCTCTTGGTGTGACTCTTTTCATCTTCTTTGATTTAGTTTCTGTTTTTTAATGGAAATCCCATATGTGGTTCAAAGGCCATATGAAAAGATGTATTCTTAGAATTCCTATTTCTATGCCTTTCCCATTCATCTTTTTAGACAATCATTTCCATTTGTCTTATCAGTGTTTAAAACAGTCACATGAAAGTCTTATTTTATCCATCATATACGATTTTGCATTTTTCTCCTTTAGCATTACAATGTGCACTCCCAGCCCCCACATGCTCATTCATAAAACTGTTCCCCACCTTTCTCACAGTTCCCAAGTATCCCTATGGCATGGCTGAATTGTAGTTGATTGAATGGAACATCGGTGGTTTACTATTAGCTGTCTGTCACTGTAACAAAACATATGAGGCAATAACCTTTAAAAAAAGGGTGTTTTAGTTAGGGTTTTACTGCTGTGAACAGACCAATACAGCTCTTATAAGGACAGCATTTAAAAGGGTTGGCTTATGGGCTCAGTGGTACAGTCTATTATCATCAAGGCAGGAGCATGGCAGCACACAGGCAAGTATGGTATAGGAGGAGCTGAGAGTTCTACATCTTCATTTGAAGGCTGTCAGGACAAGACTGGCTTCCAGGCAACTAGGATGAGGGTCTTAAAACCCATGCTCACTGTGACTTGTTTCCTTCAATAAGGTCACATCTATTCCAACAGGGCCACACCTCCTAACAGTGTCACTCCCTGGGCCAAGCATATTCAAACCACCACAGGAGCAAGATTCATTTGGCTCCCTTCCTAAGGTTCAAATGACGTATTAATCAGCTCCATTGCTTTTGAGCTGATGCTGGAGCAGCATCACATGTCATGAGTATGTGATGGAGAAAAGCAGCTCACTTCACAGCTAGGAAACCAAGAGAGTGCGGAGGGAGGGGTCTGACTCGCACAATACCCTTCCCAAGCACATACACTACAACCTAAAGACCTTTGACTGTGTCTCAGAGAATCCACCCCTTCCCAAATAGGAGGAGACCAAATGGTACTGAGCCTTCATCAAGCAGGACTCTGCAAGAAAGTTAAGATCCAAACTATTGCAAACTGTTGGCATGGCTTTTTCCAAGCTTTGTGTTCAGGTGTTTTCTTTCTTTCTTTCTTTCTTTCTTTCTTTCTTTCTTTCTTTCTTTCTTTCTTTCTTTCTTTCTTTCTTTCTTTCTTTCTTTCTTTCTTTCTTTCTTTCTTCCTTCCTTCCTTCCTTCCTTCCTTCCTTCCTTCCTTCCTTCCATTCTTTCTCTACAATGGCAACTTACTTTATTTTTCCCTTTTATAAAATTAAATTTATTTAAACAAGTACATTAAAAACATAAAATTGACCTGAAGAACTCCGGATGGCGGAGAAGCATCTTAAAAAATGCTCAACTTCATTAGTCATTAGGGAAATGCAAATCAAAACAACCCTGAGATTTCATCTTACACCAGTCAGAATGACTAAGATTAAAATTTCAGGAGACAGCAGGTGTTGGAGAGGGTGCGGAGAAAGAGGAACACTCCTCCACTGCTGGTGGGGTTGCAAATTGGTACAACCACTCTGGAAATCAGTCTGGCGGTTCCTCCAAAAACTGGGCACCTCACTTCCAGAAGATCCTGCTATACCACTCCTGGGCATATACCCAGAGGATTCCCCACCATGTAATAAGGATACATGCTCTACTATGTTCATAGCAGCCTTATTTATAATTGCCAGATGCTGGAAAGAACCCAGGTATCCCTCAACAGAAGAGTGGATGCAAAAAATGCGGTATATCTACACAATGGAGTACTATTCAGCCATTAGAAACAATGAATTCATGAAATTCTTAGGCAAATGGATGGAGCTAGAGAACATCATACTAAGTGAGGTAACTCAGACTCAAAAGATGAATCATGGTATGCACTCACTAATAAGTGGATATTAACCTAGAAAACTGGAATACCCAACACATAATCCACACATCAAATGAGGTACAAGAAGAAAGGAGGAATGGCCCCTTGTTCTGGAAAGACTCAGTGAAACAGTATTCGGCAAAACCAGAACGGGGAAGTGGGAAGGGGTGGGTGGGAGGACAGGGGAAGAGAAGGGGGCTTACGGGACTTTCGGGGAGTGGGGGGCTAGAAAAGGGGAAATCATTTGAAATGTAAATAAAAAATTATATCGAATAAAAAAAATAAAAAACCCATAAAATTGTACATATTAATGAGGTAATTTTTCCCAATTTTTCAATGTATGCATATACTCTGTAACATTCAAAATTACGCTAAGGCCATATATACCCATGTCTGAGAACAGTTACTATTTTAGGGTAAAAAATTTCAAAATTCCCTTCACTAATCAAACAGACTTACAGAGATACCCTTAATATACAAATAAATGCTTATGTTTAATGTGTTCCATGTGCTGAATTTGCGTGTACACAACACCTGTGGAGCACATCACCACAATTAGCACAAAGCATCTAATGTCACCCAAAGTTTCCTTGTTCCCCATTGCTTTTGTTGAGTTTTACATTGTCTTGTGGTGTGAGGACACCTCACATGAGATCTCAGCCTCTTAACCATCTCAGTGAACTTTGAAGCACAAGGTTCTGGGACCTCTTGGAGATGCTAATGGTATTTCCTTCAGATCAATGCTCAGAAATGAGATGCTGTACCATGTGGCAGTTCTATTTTTAGTTCTTGAGAAACCAGAGACACTACATGCTGTTGGTAAGAATTAAAAATGCCACAGAAGCTGTAAGAAGAGGAGTGGGGAGTGCTGCCTCCTGTATTTTTTGTATCAGGATTTTTTTCTTTTTCTTCTTATTTTTAAGTATTTATTAATGACTTCAGTAAGTTTGTATTTTATGTTTCTTCTTTTTTCTGATTTTTTTTCTGTGCAAAATGTTCCAGTTTTAAATTTCTGTTGTTGAACTGATCCAGTAGTCTTTGTGTGTTTGGACTCGTTCATCTTACCAGACCCCAGAATACAGTTCTGAATGCACTGAGCCCGAGCTGTTGTCTGTGTGTCTGTCTGGCAGAACGTGCTCCCTCTCACTGTCCGTTTTAGTGTTTCCCAGATGCTCTTGAATGGGAAACTTCATCTCAACCTTAGAATCAAGTTGTTTAGCTCCAGAAAAAAGTAAATTCCCTGAATTTCAATCAAGACCTCATTAAATCCATACATTATGTTGGGGGCAAGCTACTGGGGCTGTGATGTTGCATTATTTTAGTAAAGTACCAGAAGCTTTCCTATGTGTGGTGACTTGATTTTGCCTGGCCAGGGATGTGGGAGGGTGGGTGGGTAGGTGTGGGGGTTGGCACGTCTTAGAGCCTTTGGTTTTTCTAATTTCTTTTTCTATTTTTAAAAAATGAAATGTAGACATATTGAAATGAACGGTACAGAAATGGTCTGCTCCCTCCTTATACATCTTAGTAGCTTACTGTTTATGTATGAGAAGGTTAATCATTTTTATATGTTAATTCTATAAGTTTCTAGCTATCCCATTCTTCACTGCTTTTTGTTTTGTTTTGTTTTAATTAACTTCAGATAATCATCTCTTCTCTTGGTTTTATTCAGGACACTTTTTTTTTTCTGGTGCAAAAGAAGAGGCAATGTTACTTCTTCTTTCCCAGTGTCTGTGCTTCTGATAGTGATCGAGTTGATGTTTACTTTAAAGACATTTCTGGGATGTGGTGTGTGGCCTTCATCTCCCCGAGCCTCCTACTGTTTCTATTTCACAGCCTCATTCATGGAAGTTGCTGGTCAAGTTCCTGCCAGCATCGAGATTCAGGATCCAGCCAAAGGCTGACGACCTTGACACAACCGGGAGAGCCTTTGCTGCCCTCGAATTATTGTTTTTATCCTCCTCCTCAAGGAGGACCTCCCAGTTCAGGACTGTGGGAGGGGCCACTACTGTTCACCCAGTTAACACTGGAAAAACCTAGTAGTCACTGTGACCTTTTGGAGACCAATCTGCTGAAAAGCCAGATGGGAACCATAGAGGTCAAAGTCAAATGTTAAGTCCAAAGGAGCAAGAACAAGAGAATAGGTGGTCGTCAAGGATACCTTGAAAACAAAGCTGGACCGATACTGCGGCAGGCGAGGTGTGTAGGGCAATGCCATTATTCATAGGCAAGTGACTGTGGTTTAATTTTATGAGCCATTGAGGTATGACTTGTGTGGGCTTATGAGTCTGATTATAAGTGTCAGGCTCAAAATAGGTACTAGTCATGCTGCAAGTTTTAAATACTGAGTAAAACATGGGCTCTAGAAAAAAAATGTCCTGGATTATTTGAGAAGATCCAAGGCCCAGTGCACACCCTTTTAACTATCATGTTCTACAACATTCTGCAATGAAGGAAATGTTCTCCAATCTGTGCTGCCCAATAAAGTGGCCATTGGTCATAAGTGCCAACTAAGGTAAGGTTAACTTCTAGTTTATTAAAGTTCTTCTTGGAACTATGAATTATTTTATTATTTGTATAGGTGGGACATAGTGAGATAATCCATTAATTTCATTTTAATTAAACAGTTAAAGTGATTAGTGGTTGCTCTGCTGGACAATGTATCTCTAGCACTTTGTATTTTAAAATTACAAAGAGTTAAAGTGCACAGCTCAGGTCCTGTGTGAGTCAGATATGTGCTTTTTAATGACACACACACACCAGCAAGAATAAACCTCACTTCTAATAGACTCATATTCAAATATGATATTATAAAGGTTTGTAATGAAATAATTTGCATTTTATAAGTCCCACTGCTTATGTTCTAGTGATATACGAATGGTAAGCTACATTAGTTAGGAAAGGAAAAATAGCGAAATACCCAATCCAAAGTCATAACCATCATTAGTTCCAAATGTGTCAATGCTGACACTTAATACAGACTTCTTACGGGAGGATAGAACCTGTTATTGATCTTGTCTGAAGAGCAGAGGCTGAGCCCAGGCTCCAACCTGCCTCATTTACTACCTCTTCAGCCCGCAGCTGAAAGCCAGGAAATGACTGGTCTCCTGGCGGTAATCATTTTGCTGTGCGTATCATTCACCTTAGATTATTTAAAGGAATAGTGAATTGTTTTACCGCTGGGCACTGCAGTGACTTTCCACGGTCATCAAGCCAGAAACTGGCTGGGCTACATGGGAAGAGACTGATAGGTTTTCCTAATCTAAGTTCTAGCTGGCACATAATTACATTATGAGGTAGACCTCTCCACACAGGCCTCTGAATCTGGCTTTATTTGCCAGAAGTGGAGCCCTGATGACGGAACTGGAGCGCCATTTCTGTCTGTTGCGCTCCTGTATGTGTGAGTGGCACTGGATCCCCACGTGTTCCGTACTGAGAGGATCGTGGCTATCTCAGGACTAGGGGTGCTTGGCAGAGGTTTCCCTACTCTTCCCAATCCTTCTGCTTCCTGCGGATGCTCATCTCAGTTGCTCAGACAGTTTCTAGGGCAAAGGCCCACCAGCTACGTTAGGAATAAACAGAGTGTATAGTTCCAACAGATGAATTTGACACAGGAACAGTTGCCTTCATCAAACAGCAGGGAGGGTGTTGGCTCTCCAGCTTAGGCAAATACTTTAAGCCATTGCCATTGGAGTCAGTGACAAAATATTGACATCGGCATTCAAGGCGAAAAGATCAGAAGTCCATCCATAATGTGCAAGCGTTGAGTAATATCCCTGTGCGCTTAAATGCTTTTCTTCGGAATTCTGTTGCTGTACGAAGCACCGTGACCAAAACAACTTAGGGAGGAAAGTGTTTATTCTATATACACTTCCACATCACTAGAAGGCAGCCTGGGCAGGAACTCAAGCAGGGCAGTGACCCCAAGGGAGGAGCTGATGCAAAGGCCACAGAAGGGTGCTTACTGGTTTGCGCCACATGGCTTACTCAGCTTGTTTTATTATAGAACCCAGGACCATCAGCCCAGCCTGGTACCCACCCACTATGGGCTGAACCCTCCCTTTTAATCTCTAATTAAGAAAATGCCTTACCGACCTGCATGCAACTAGATCCTATGAAGGTATTTGCCCAGTGGAAGTTCCTTCCTCTCAGATGACTCCAGCTTGTGTCAGGTTGACAGAAAACTATTCAGCACAATGATACAGAGACGATTATAAAATGCAAGGTTATCAGACATATTTAGAGTCCTGCTGTAGGTGGCTTGAAAAGTGATAGAACTGTGAGATTTTATATGCTAAGAACACCCATAGTTGTTGCAGGAAGGAAATATAGGTTAGTGATGCACTTTTGGGCCAAAAGCTTCATCCTTATTGCCGCATGGCATAGGAGAGCGAAACTCTTTACAGCCAGGTTTCATCAGTGCTGGCTACTGTTTGCTCTCCAGAGCTACGTGTATCTTTGCTTTCTGAAATACAAATTTCAGTCTTCAATTTCCTGCTTTTTGAATTCCATTTACTAACTCCAGAAGCCATGTAGATGACCTCCAGGTAGAGTTCTTTTTTCCTTAGGGGAAGCTGTACCCTTTTAACATTGGAAACCTGGAAATTGGTGATACTCAGATACTCAGACTTCTCGGGCAGTGTGGTCGCTCAAGGTGGCTTGCTGATACAAAGCCGGCTCTCATAATCTCTCCGTTTTTTCCCTTGTTTTGGAGACAAGGCCTAATGTAGCCCAGGCTGTACTTGAACTTGCTATTCATTCCATATCTGGCTGTGAACTTCTGATCCTTCTGTTTCCACCTGCCAAATGCTAGGATCACAGATATTCACCACCATGTCTAGTTCATCTTGTTTTCTTTTAATGTATCGAGTAAAGAAAGATAACTTTCTTTGTGTTTTATAGCTCCTTTTGGAATTTGTTCTAGTCATTTCTGGGACCTCCTGATCTTCTTCTTTGTCTTCATTGAAAAAACTTGCTTTAATTCCAACTCTGCAAACATTAAAAGGATGACTTAAGTTCAGAGTTCTCCAGTTTCTCTCCATTATTGTTTTTAAGTCAACAAACATTTGTGATAATGTATCATGTGCAAAATGATTTCCATATAGGAGAGAGCTTCTATAAAGGTGTGCGGAGAATTCTTGCTCAAGTGAATATGGTGATCCATTACTAGCATTTCGCCTTCTTGGTGATTCTGTCATTTTCACAGCTTCTCAGGTCCTTGCAGACTTATCTCGTATGACATCAGAACAAACCATACATATTTGGCTGTGTATGAGAATGTATGTCAAGCTGTCCATTGAGAAGAACATTAAGAAAAGTTTGGAGGTACTTTTCAGCTTTTGGCTCAGAGGAGTCTATGGTGCAACTTTCTTCAGTCGTCTCAAATCTGGGTTCATCCGACACCAGCTGCCTCTACCATGCCGACCTGGTTCTACCCCAATGAGATCAAAGTTGTCTACTTGAGGTGCACTGGAGGCTAGGACAGCACCACATCTGCCTTGGCCGCTAAGATCGGTCCTCTTGGTCTGTCTCCAAAAAAAGTCGGTGATGACATTGCCCAGGCTACTGGTTGCTAGAAAGGTCTCAAGATTACAGTGAAACTGAGCATCCAGAACAGACAGGCCCAGACTGAGATGGTGCCTTGGCCTCTGCCCTGGCCATCAAAGCCCTCAAGGAGCCACCAAGGGACAGGAAGAAGCAGAACATTAAACACAGTGGAAACATCACTTTTGGTGAGACTGTCAACATTTCCTGGCAGATGAGACACCCGTCTTTGGCCAGGGAACTTTCTGGAACTATCAAGGAGATCCTGGGTACTACGCAGTCTGTGGGCTGTAATGTGGATGGCCACCACCTTCATGACATCATAGGTGACATCAACAGTGGTGTCATGGAGTGCCCAGTTAGTTAAGAAGCAACAAGAAAATATTTCAATAAAAGACTATCTGATAGAAAAAGTTGGAGGCACAGTTTGTCCTACTCATGCTTCTGATTTCCTGTTCAGATCTCAGACCTAAATTACAGGGTATCCATAATATAAAATACAATATAACAATTTAGAACTAATGTAAATATATATTTAGTTACATTAAAAATGTACACGTTTTACTGTTGAGTGAGAAACGGCAAATTGTAACATATTCTTTCAGGGTGATTTCATTTGTAAAGTTAATACATAAATGGATACATGTAAATCTTTCACACATATGTATATTAATGATGCTTACCAAATAATGAAATAATTGAAGACTTCAACTAAATTGCTGATGGTGAGTAACATGAATATGTCGCCTTAGAAAGGATTAAGATTTTTCTCTGCCATTTTTTTCTCTCACAGATACTTATTTTTTATGCTGCTGCTGTTTTTTGTTTGTTTGTTTGCCTTTTGTTTTTGTTTTGAGACAGGCTGCTCTTAGAAAGACCAAGTTGACCTATAACTTCTTTGTAACCAGACTAGTCTCAAGCTTGTAGACTTAGCCTTGTGAGTTCTGGGATCATGGGCTGTTCCCTGAACACTCTTGACAATGACCTTGCTTTTCTGTGGGATGCACAGAGGAAGGTCATGGTCTCCGTCCTGCAGGCTGGTGGGAGAAATTCATTAATTATCTTGTCTCTTCTCAAACCATCTTTAAGCCCTTGGGACCTGTGTCCTACAGGAGTAAATACAGAACACAGCATTACAGAAGCTGTATTTATTTTGTTTTATGGGCATAATATCTTCATGTATATATGTGAAGCTTGTGCCTGCCTGGTACCAACAGAGGTCAAAAGATGTAAGCAGATTCCCTGGCACTGGAGTTAAAGATGGTTGTGCTCCTGTGTGGACGATGAGAATCGAGCCTGGGGTCCTCTGTGAAAGCAGCAAATGCGCTAAACTGTTGAGCCATCGCTCTAGTCCATATGCTAGCATTCTGAGGCCTGATTGTCCTCAGTGCATCAATAGTATATACAGCCCTTTCCTTTCAAAATGGCCTAGTTTTAAATTTTATTTATTTATTTATTCATTCATTCATTCTTTTTGTGTGGAGTTGGGGAGTGTGTGACACAGCCCACTTGTGGAGGTCAGAGGACAACATGCAGAGCTTGCTTCTCTCCTTTCATCTTGTAGGTGTCGACAATTGAACTCAGGGCTTCTGGCTTGGCAGCAGGTGCTGGCCCAGCCCTATACTGACAATTTCAACTCAGGGAACACTCCGAAGGCTTTTGAACTCCAATGTGCAAGAAAACAAAAGCAAACAAACAAAACAAACCCAGCAGAGTATGAAAGGGCAGGACAAGGGGACTCATGCAAGGTTCCACATACAAAGTGTGGCTAAAAGAAAGTGGGTCTGCTTGGTTTTCAGCTGAGCTTTCCATTCCAGTAAGATCCATCTATTATTATTCTGTTCTCTCTCCTCTCCTCTCCTCTCTCTCTCTCTCTCTCTCTCTCTCTCTTTCTCTCTTTCTCTCTCTTTCTCTCTCTCTCTCCTTCCTCCTTCCCTCCCTCCCTCCATCTCTGTCTGTCTCTCTGTCTGTGTCTCTCTCTGTCTCTGTCTTTGCCTCTGTCTCTCTGTCTGTCTCTCTGTTTCTGTCTCTCTATCTCTGTCTCTCTGTCTCTTTGTTTCCAGATGGCCAAAAGGCTCCCTGTAAGTTGGGAAACACTTGTCACAATAGCAGCCTTGGTCTTTGGTGTCATAAGATTTATCCCTCCCCATCCCACCAAGACAATATTCCTGGGTTTGCACACATTCGTGCTTTTCAGTGACTCATTCTCTAAATGTCACCTTGCCTCCATCTAGCCTGGCTTGTGTTCTGAGTGTCCAGGGGCCTCCAGGAAGCACAGGCAGATTGATGGCTTGCGGAAAGTGCCCTCACTGTCTCTCACTGTAAATTTCTCTCATGAGTAATCTCTTGTGCCCTGGATGCAGAGCTTCAGTGTGTGTGTGTGTGTGTGTGTGTGTGTGTGCATGCTAGGAAATAAAATCTCAGATAATGTGTGAGCTAATTTTCCCTCATCTCTCCCCACATCCCTGATCTCCACAACGTGACCTCAGAGCTAATAGTTTATTTAATTAGCAAAGCTTGATTTAAATGGTCTTAGTTGGTGAGGAATGGAGAATAAAAGAGATTAGTGTGTTTAAACAAGGAAGATGACAGGGGAGAGAGAGAGAGAGAGAGAGAGAGAGAGAGAGAGAGAGAGAGAGAGAGAGAGAGAATGAATTTTGTGTGCTACAAAGGACTTCTCTAAAAAAAAAAATTAGTACCAGAAAGAAATTATACATTTTTGTCTTATAAGAGACTACCTTAATTAGCCCCTTCTTTAAGGTTGCTTTCTATTATTAACACAAAAAGTATTCTTGACTATTGCAGATTTTTTTAAATATGTGCAGATAATAATCCTTTTCTCTAGATCAATTTCTCTAGACTAAATTAAATTTAGTCAAACCAAATATATATTAATGTTTTTATCTCTATATACACATATATAAATATGTATACCTATATACATATATACATACACAACATGTAGTATATACATGTATGAAATTGTCAAAGAACAAATTTAATCAATAAATAAATCAAGGCTATCTATCAAACAAAAGAACAAAAGAAATAAGACCATTTTCTGTGGAGTTATTTTTTTTACACATTTGAATATTTTAAAGATATTTTTAAAGAAATCATTTTCTTGTTGACAAATATGCCTCTAAGAGAATACTGCACCTTGTATCTGTCGGGTGCATAGACAGTACTCACACACAAAGGAAAGGCGATTGTGAAAGGGGCCAAGAGGAGCCGGAAGCAAGATGAAGTATGGAATATGTACGTGTCACAAGCACAAAAGCAAGAGCTTGTCTTGAGGAGCAAGGGAACCAGAAAAGTACTGGGGTCCACACTGAAAATATGGTGCTATATATGTATGAAAACATCACCAAAAACATTAATTGAGGAATCAGGAAGACTCCACACTGGTTATCTATTCAAAAAGCTCAAACTCAGACCAACCCTTTCTTCTTGTGAACCTTCTTTGCAGCTGTGAATAAAGGATTCTGAATTGAGAGAGCTTGGGCTGCTCTACTATTGCCATGGTCTCTTCATCTGCCCTTGTGCCCTGTCCTAGAAGGCCAGAGTCAGGAGTTCCCAAAGTTACACTGGGCCATGACTGGACAGAGAGAACTCAGGATCACAAAGAAAGGAAGTGAAACCTCGGGTCAGCAAGGCCACATTGCCTGGATTGCTTCTTTTTTCTGTGGCTGTTCTACTTCATTCCCAAGACTCGGATGACCTGAAGTTGGGTGAACAAATTGTGACACTTACGTACAATGAAATGTTGTCTGTCCATCAACAAGTGGAATCAAGTAATGGTATAGGCTGTTTCATGGATGAGCCGATATCAAGCTAAGTGAAAAGCCACACACAAGAGGCCACAAACTGCTTGACTCTGTTTATGTTAAAGGACCACTCTCTAGCTCTCTAGAGGCAAAACACAGATCAGTGATCGTTAGGCTACAGAGAGGAGTCAGAGTGACTTCAGACAGGCTTAAGACTAGTGAAGACCAAACACGACTGGACAGGACCAGACAACAATTATAACGGTGATGGCTCTACAAGTCTGGAGATTTTTCTAAAATGCATTGAGTTCACAGTAGAAATGAATCATATGTTCTATAAACTAGATACTAATAAAGCTATTTTAATGTTTTTAGGTCCATATGAAAGAGCCGAGACTGATCCTGTGCAGGCTGTGGTAGGAGACAGATCACAGACCTCGCTGCCTCTTACTCAGTGATGTCCTTTCTCACAGTAGCTTTGCTCACCAGAACATAAAATTCCTCCCAAGACCCTAAGTGCTCCAAATACAGAGGTGAGCTGTGTGTGACATATCTTGTCTTGAAGAAAGTCTACCTGTTGGAAGGTGAGGAATGCAAGAACTCTGTAGGGGGTGGTGGAAGGCTTTGTGAAGAAAACCAGTATAAGGGACTGCCAGGTGGTTTCTAGTCTTTCTCCATGCCTCTGTTTGATCTATTTTGTTCTATGCATCATCAACCCCCATAGTATCAAGGGTAAGTCCTAATCCAAGGTCTAAGTCATCATCATCACATCAACTGAAGCGTCTGTTCCAGGTGTGGAGATAGTACGTGGGTAATGCTATCAGTGTTCTCTACCATATAACATGATGGACTGTGGGGAAAGAGGCTACTCTCTGTTTTCTAGTATCAGAGATACTAGATGTAGAATCATGTAGAGTTGCAGGTACCTGCAGCTACATAGTCTACAGGTAAGAAAGCCTGTCTCTGGCATGAGGTTCTCGGATAGATCGTTAGGGGAGAACTGGTAGCATGGTTCAGATTTCCTGGATATCTCTGTCTTAAGCAATAACTATCCACCCTTTAAATCAGTTTTCTTAGGGCTTTTTTGTCCTGCAAGTTTCACTAGTATAAATGGCTGACAGTGGGGAAGAAGAACTGTGTAGGAGCCCACTGGCATGATTTAGTAGCCTTGTGCTTCTGCAGGAGAGAAAAGCAAGCTCAAGACTTTGCATGTGTTTACCTCACTGGGCTGCAGGGGGGCTCAGTTTGTCTCACCTCCCTTATTTCCCGGGATTCTCTCCAGCCCTCATTAGAAATTGCCTTACAGTTCTGAGTACCCGAGAATGGCCTCATCGCTATATGAATTGATGAAAACATTACATCAGTTTGCTCAAAGCCTGGCTCTTCCTTTGGCATCCTTCAGAGCAGAAACTATAGTACATCAGTGAAGTTCAAATGCATGTGGCCATGCCAGATGTGGACCTGCCAGGACTTGCCTTTTCCAAGTTTCTTGTTTCTGAAGATGTTTGTGATAGAAGATAGAAGACTTTTGAAAGATCATTTTCCTTTGAAATAAACCCTAAGGTACATTGTCGCACATTCCAACAGGATCATTTTGTACCCAAATGCCCACAGTGAATAGTAATAAAGTATCCAATATATTCACCTCTCACACAGTTGACTCACACAACTGGCTCCAGGAAATGCTTTAGATCCAGTGTGAAGACAGACGGTCCTTAACAGGGGTTTCCAATATAATGTCCCTACTGCCTTCTCAGGCAAAAGCTGAGGATGCTTTAGTATTAATTAGCAAAGTATTGTTCGAGAAGTGGGCCATCCCTACTGTGGGCACAGTCCTAGAGGCTGCTGTGGGTTTGATGATCGCTTTCATGTGGGTTAAGAAGTCATCAGCACCCTCAGTAAATTATGGATTCTTAGATCTGATCCCAAAGCCACATTCAAGTTATACACGTAAGCAAACTCTCCTAGTGGTTTTCTTTTTTTTTCTCTTTTCTTTCCTCTTGTACATTGACAGTTGAGAACTAATTATTTAGATCCTGGCGTGGTCCTCATGACTCACGAGAGTACCTAAGAGTTGGTATTGTCTTAATTACAGCTTCCTGTTTGTGCAAAAGGGCCCCCTAGACTCATGCCCTTTTTGTTGAAAAAAAAATCACAGGAAGCATAAAAAATGAGGAGTCCTCTCCACTCACATATCTGAAAGAGGCACAAGTTTCTGCTTATATTTTTCAAGAGGTGAAAAGGGATTTGACTAGCCTGTAAGCTCAAGTCTTGGTTGGTAGCCATCTGCTGTAGCTCTTAAAATACATCTGGGATGCTGGCATCAGGAGAACCTTATATGTAGCAGGAATGTGATTCTAACACCTAGGATTGTATGGATGCTTGTGAAAAAGAATTGGTTAACCTAAAAATAATATGTCTCTCTTCTTTTCCTTCTTTCTTCTTTGACTCTTTCTTTTTAGTATATCATAGAATGCAGACAGACTAATATGTAGGAACCAGAAAAGCTAAAAGTGTTGGAATATAAAGTAAGCTTTTATCCTCTCTAGATTAAACAGATCCCCAGTATTTGAGCTCTGTAGATGTTTCCATCAAAGAAAGCCTGCTTGCTCCGCCAAAGTAGAAGCTAAATAATTATTTCTATCACTGCCAACAGACGCACACGAGGCAAGGAAACAAATGACTTCCCCATGAAGCTAGGGCTGGGGCTTGATAATAAAAATGGCCACTGAAAGACAGCAAACTGTTTCTTCCTCCTGAGCTTGCCGGATAATTCCTTTTTTTTCCCTCCCTGAATAACTGCAGGAGAGGCAGCTGCTGCAGTGATCAGGATTCAAAACCCCATTAATATTGGTGACTCATCAGCCGGATTCTTTCTCTATGTCTGGAAATGTCAGGAAATTAAAAAAAGCTTTGTGGCATCTCTAGGAGTCAAATCCCCAGTCAGAGCTGTAACTACTTCAAAATATTCTTGGCCTCATTTGGAAAATGGTTGTCACCAGGGACTTGGCCTGGTTTGTTCCCGTCAGTGAAGGGCAGGACCAACTAGCAATCTCACTGAGTTAACCACTCAGCTCACTTTCCCCAGTGGTATGAGGACTGTGAGACAGAAAACATCAATGTTTGCTAATGCACTATGATGCAGTATGGATGCCTAGGACAGCTAGACATGACATGAGCATTTGGCTTGGGCTTCCTTAAAGAGGGAAATAAGCAAAGATTGAAGCTTCATGGACCATGGGACCTCATACTTGATAAAGAGGAATATTTAGGCAATTGTATTTTTGATGTTAGTCTTTCTATGACTATCTCATGCTGATGTTTACCTTCCCATTCACTTAAAAGATTTATTTGTTTGTTTATTTATTTATTTATTATATGCAAGTACACTGTAGCTGTGTTTACACACACCAGAAGAGGGTGTCAGATCTCATTACATATGGTTGTGAGCCACCATGTGGTTGCTGGGATTTGAACTCAGGACCCTCAGAAGAGCAGTCAGTGCTGTTAACCACTGAGCCTTCTGTCCAGCCCTCCCATTCACTTTAAATAGAGCTTATAATCTTTTTTTAGTTCAAATGGATTTTGTGTGTAATATAAGAGCCAGCAGCTTTATGGATATATGGAAAAAGATAAATCTTTAGAAAATAATTCTTGATTACAAATCTGGAATGACAGAACAATCTGGAAACTATAATACTGCCCATAGAGTTGGTTGTTAGGGTCTTGGCTAATGCAGATCTTGGTGATAATACATTTAATAAACTCATTAAAATATATTTCCAACTTTGAGAAGGTATGATACAAGTGACTATGGGGAGTTGCTGCCCAGAAGGGAACATCTGTGTGAGGGCCTGGGCTGAGTGAGTGAGAGCCTGTGGACTTTAGGAGCACTGGAGCTGTGCTTGGAGTGGAGAGGTGATAGAGAAGCCTGTTTGGATGGAATGAGAAGTTCTCCTGCATAGATGCAAGGAGAGAGACTTAGGTTTCAGCAAGTAGACAAGTTGAGAAGTTTGGTATCAAGTGGGGAAAGAAAATTGCAGTGGCAAATTATAGAAAGCCTCGTTAGCTGAAGGGGGCATTCGAAAGACATTTCATAGTCAATGAAAAGTTCATTCTAGGGACAAGGGGGTTCTTTGTTCTTTCACTCATTTGCTCTATAGTCATTGGTCACTTACCATGTCAGTAATCATTGGTAATAAAGTGTCCTTATTGTCTTTGGGGAGAGAGTAGAGGAAACAGATTCAAAGCAATAGGGCACACCATACAGCAGAGGAAGGAGGGATGCTGTTTTATGTAGGACTGAGTTCAATAGATGCTTTTCAGAGTCAACAAGTCTTGAGGGAAGACATGAACCGAGTGAGTGAACTAGAGAGTGGCTCACGTAAGTCTGAGAGAAGGTCATCCTTGTCATTTTCAGCAGATGCTTTGGTACCAAGGGAAAAAATGATGGAAAAGAGCAAGGAGATTGGTAATGTAAACCAAAAAGAACACCAGAAAGAGATATGGGTGTGGTGAGCTCACTTGCAGAGGTAAGAGAAGATACAGACATTTCCAGAATGGAACCGAGAATGCTTTAAAGTGGAGACATTATACAAATTATACATTCTCCAGCCAGTGAATTTAAGGAGGAGAAGTAGGATGTGGGAGCATGAGAACTTTCCAAAGAAGTCATCACTGTTATTATAATCTAGTGTTTAGCAAGGGGATTCCCCAGAGCTGGAAGTACTGGCTGACATGAGCTGCCTACCATGGGTTCTGGAACTCAACTGCAGGCCCTCTGCTAGAGCAGTATGTTCTCTTAACTGCTGAGTCATGTCTATAGCCCCAACAATGCAAAGGAGTCCCAGAGTGAAGTCCAAACAATGTATATTGACATGGACACAGCCGTGACAAAGACCAAGGCCCAGGACACATAGAAAGCTGGTAGAGCCATTTCTAACATGACCAAGGCTCAAGACGGAAGGCAAAACTTTCCTTAGGATCCAAGTCTGAGACAGTGTATAAAAACTTGCAACTGCCGTTTCATCCTCCTGATGCTTAGAGCCTGAGACTGACCATCTAAGAGACCTAAACTCACTAGCCCCTCCTCTTGTTCTCTAATATACACACTGATAATAATAAACACTGTGAGGTTCCCTGTTGCCCAGAGAGAGCAGAAGCCTTTCATCAGAGCGCATGCCCCACCTGATCCAAGCTTTCTGGTACATGTGTCAGTGTGTTTGTTCATTCTTCAGTCTTGCTCTGAATAGGTAAGTAAAGGGTAAAGTCAGGGGTAAAGGATCAAAGTCACTAAAGTCATAGCACAATGCTTTTACTAAAGCTTATTTATAAATTATGCATACTAATTTATTAATTGCAGTAACTATTGACATTGAAGTGATATAATATATTCTAATACAAGTCAAGTAAAATTTATTGCATACTTCCAGAATTTTCCATCCAATGTTTTTATACCAAAGATGGCTGCAAGCAAAGGGATCTATAGAAAATAAAACTGGGGAAAAGACAAGGGAGGGTATGTCCATCAAGTCAACAGGCAGGGCACTCTAAAGCAGTGGTTCTCAACCTGTCTGGACACCTTTGGAGGTTGAATGATCTTTTCACAAGGGTTGCAGAAGACTATCAGAAAACACCAGTATTCATATTGTGATTCATAGCACTAGCAAAATTACAGTTATGAAGTAGCGATGGAAATAATTTTATGATTGGGGGTCAGCACAACATGAAGAACTGTATTAAATGGCCACAGCAGTAGAAAGGTTGAGAACCATTGCTCTAGAGGAATAGAACTAGTAGAATGAATATATATAAAAGGAGGAGGTATTATTTTAATTTACATGATAGGCCCCGAATAGTCCAACAATGACTACCTTCACAGTGGAGAGGCTAAAAAACCAGTAACTATCCAGTCCATGATTGGATGCTTCAGCAGACCCAGTTTGAAATCAAAGATCTCTAGGATTCCTGGAAAGCTCATTGGCCACATTGGAAAGCTGAAGACACTGGGTTCTGATGTCGCCAGTGGTGGTGGTGGGAGCAGCAGCAGCAGTGATAGCATCAGCAGCCCTTGTGGGGACAGCAGGGTAGATGAACTCGTGAATAAGACATGAAAGGTGGCAGGCAAAAGCAACCACTTTGCCCCAGGACCTACTTCTGCCTGGGCTGGTGCACATTCTGAGTGGGTTTTCTATCAAGAAAACTCATGAGTGTGCCTAGAGGCCTGCCTATCTAAAGTTGATTCCAGATCTAGTCAAATTGGCAATGAAGTGTTGCTAGAAAGAAGGAAAGACAATGGTTCATCTGGTTCTGCATCAACTGGGAAGAACTCATGTTGAGGTCTAGAGTATGAATTTTAACTGGAATGCATTGGAGAATTTTCACTGTTGTTTTAAATATGGGTATTTGCTATCCATTAGTGGAAAAATGAAAATACTATAGCAGGAAGGTAAGACTCACTTTAGCCCAGTAGGGACAATGAGAGCATTGTGCTATTAATTATATTGGGGAACTGGAGATTTATTCCATCCTATATATTTATCCTATGAGATAGGTTTTGTGATAACCACTGTCATTAACAGCCAGAGCTGTGTTATTTCCAAGTCATTCTCTGCATTGCTAGATGCACTGTGTGACCTTCAACACTAACCATTTCCAGGTTCTCAGTTAGCCTTAGTACAAGGTAGGGGCTAGCGAGATGGCTCAGCAGTTAAAAGTGATTTCTGCTCTTACAGAGGACCAGAAGAGTTCAATTCCTAGTAACCATATTTGGTGGGCTCAAAACTGCTTATAGCTCCAGGGGACTTACTGTCCTCTTCTGTTCTATACAGGTACCAGCACATGTATGACATACTGTTACACAGACACATAAGCAAAAATAAAACACGAATCTTTAAAAGTAGGACTTAATGTGAGTGAGACAGTGTCAAGGTCCTCTTCCATCTCAAACACCCCGCCCAAATCTCATCATTTCCCCCAAATTTATTCCAGTGTTGTTTCTGTAGTATACAACTGCTATGTCAACTCCCAACCGTGAAATCTGTCAGGCTCCGTGTTACCTTAAAATATAGAAACTGAAGACAGCAGTTCTGTAGACTAAAGATCTAGAGTCAACTTCAAATTTCCAATGGTGTTTGACAGGAAAAAAATGCCCATCTCCCCCTTCTCTAAGCTCTCCCAGTACCTCATCTTTGCCTCTCTGGAAAACTGATGGTTTAATTTATTATTATTATTATTATTATTATCATTATCATCATCATCATCATCATCTTTATCATCACCACCACTACCATCACCACCACTACCATCACCACCACCACCACCACTATCCTCCATCCTCCTCTTCCTCCTCCTCCTCCTCTTCCTCCTCCTCCTCCTCATCTTAAGTACTTACATCCCAAAATACAACAAAATCCAGGAACAATCTTGTTCCTGGAAAGGCAAGATGTGAGTTTGGTAGGGATGCTGTAACTGAGCGCTATAAATCACAGTTAGGGCTCTTTCCAAGTGTAATGCCTGAGGAGTAATATTTTAACATAGGAACGCTTTGGGGACATTTACCCAGATCATAGCAGTGTGTTCAGAAATGACATTATAAGTAGAGCTGATTTTTACAGTGATCCTGACCTTGCTGTAGTTTCCAGTTCCAGTCTAATGACAGGGTGGTTTTAATGAGGGAAGCCATGCCTAGCTGTAGAGTCACGCTTTGCCTGAACAGAATTCTGATGCTTTGAGTCACAGACGTTCACCTTGTTTCTTGGTAGAACATACTATATCATCTATCTGATGCGTAAAGATAAACACAGAGTTGGTACAAGCCATGCCCTACTCAACACAGTATTTTCTTCAACTATGTTAAACAAAGGCTGATATGCTATCTTACACACTCTGTTTCCTTGAAAATCCCTTTAGACTTCTATCTAAAAATTACTGTGCCATTTTATAGCCTTTAGAGATTGCTTACGCCTGAGGTAACCGGGCTTCTATGTGTTGGGTTAAAGGTGATGTTCAAATGACATATGGTGGTGGTAACTTGACATGGAGATTAGAACCACAACTTGCTCTTCCAGATGGAAGCTTAGTCCCCAGAACCCTAGGCAGGCTCACAGCTGCTTATAACTCTAGATCCAAGAGATCTGAAGACCTCTTCTTGTCTCCACAGCTCTTTCACACATGCAGCGTGGCATGCACGCGCGCGCGCGCGCACACACACACACACACACACACACACACATGAACACACAAAAAATAAATAAGTCAAAAATAAAATCAAAATGGATCTGAGAAGAACAGAGCATGCTGGGCATGTCAATATTGTGGTATGTTCATGTTTCTGCCCAAGTCTTCCTCTGTGGCTAGAAGATCAGAATCTAAGTCACACATAGTCACAAATCTGAGAAGCCTAACTCAGTTGTTTTCCTAGTCTTTAGGTAATGCTTTCCAGCCATTTCTAGCTCATGTGCAGTGTAAATAACAATGTGAAACAATATACTGTTTTAAATAAGGTTGGAAGTTGACTGGTCATCTTAGCTCATTGGGGCTTGCTAAGGCCAAGGGTATCTTCATAATGGAAACCGTACGTGAAGGGATATATTGGTGTTATATTGTCTTCCTAGCTCTAGTTTTCTCAGATAAAGGTGGAGAAGGAAGAGGGAAAGCCTCAAACAAAGGTCCTTGGAGTTCCTGTCTCAGAACTGGGCCATGTTATTCATACTCATGTGCTGCCTGGATTTTCCACCTGGAATCTTGTTGCTATTGTCACCCATCCCCAGTCCTTTGCTTACTGCACCCATGAAGTTACTTCTGCTTCTAGAAATAGTGTGGTTTACATCTGACATGTTCCTTATAGAATTATGTTTCCAAGGCTTGACTCACAGATGGCATTGTTTAGGACACTGTGGAACCTTTAGGAGAGGGGCTCTAGTTAACGGAAGCAGGCCACTGAGGACAAGCTTTAGGTGATTTGAACCCAGCCTGTCCAGAGTAGCACTGGTGTGAACAGTGCTCTTCTGCCTCAGGCATCTACAATCATGATGTCCTCATATCATGCTCAGAGGCATGAGACTGATGGGCTATGAACTAAAAGGTTTGAAAAATAAATCTCCCCTCTATGTTGTTCCTCTAAGCATTTTGGCTAACTTGAAGCAAAGGTAGGTAGCATATGTTGCATCCCATGTAACTTCTGCCAAGATTCAACCCAAATACAGCTCCCATCCTCCTGGTTAGTTCCTTCCTTCTTTTCTTTTTCCATCCCCTGTTTCCAACATCTTTCTCACCTGTCGTGCACAGGAGAATCAGCAAGCTAAACCTCTAAATTAGAGAAGCTTCAGTGTCACATGGCCATGGACATAGACACAGGCTTCATGGAGAAGTGAAGTCATTGTGGTAAATAGCCTCTAACAAAGAATCTCTTAAAAGCAGGTCCACTTTCTAATATCTGACCACTACATTTTAGTCTCTAGAGCATAGCACAATGTCCCCATGGTTTGATTCTGCTTGCCTTTTATAGAAGCATTAGAAACCAAACTTGAAACTTTCTTTCTCTATAAAGTTATTGTTGCTTATTTTTTTCTTTAATAACTGGAAAACTACTTTATCTTAAAGAACCGTGACATTTGGGGTGAACCAGGAAAAATTCTAGAGTTCCATTAAGAGCCACATGAGGCATACTCTTTGCTGCAGTATAAACGGAAAGTGTACACTTTATTTTTTCCATTCTTGGGAAAATCATTATGGCTTCCATTGCATTGTTTTCAAAGTAATTGAAAATGGCCAATTTCATGTTCCTCTGTAGTAAACACATTGAGTGGAAAATTTCAAGTGTAGCCATTTCTCCTTGATAACATGATTTGTATTGCAAGTTGTTCACAGTGAATGAACTCAGGCTATTAAACTGGGGGAATCACCGAATCTATTTATTTTTCATATGTGATTGAGGTCCCCATCTTTTCTAACAGAAAGAGCTTGTGGTCATTTTCCATGAGATAAATAAATAGTAAGTCTTTTAAATTGTAGAATCAAGAAGAAAGAGCACAACCTGAGCCAACGGAACTACTATAATTTATTATTAAATTAGTCTTTATGTTTCCTAGTTAGGGAGAAAAAGCTGAATGTCCAAGTCAGAAAAGCTCCCATGAATTGGTCTTATCAAGGGGAATAGCAAATGCGTGCCACAAGGAGTTTCTGTTAATAACTGCTAACACTGACAAAGCATTTCTAAACATGTACATGGTTGGATTTGATTCACTATTGCCTTTCAAAGTGGGAGAGAAAGGCATGTGTCTACAACTAGATGGCTATTATTATCCAGAGAGTTCAAATGTAAAAAATGTGTGTGTGTGTGTGTGTGTGTGTGTGTGTATACTAGGGGAGGGGTGGAAAGATTTCAAGCAGTGGGGACACCTATCTTATGGCTAGTAACTGGATATTGGTGTTTTGTATCAATCTGAGAAGAACATCAGGTATCTCTAAGATGCCATAATCATTGGTCATGAAGAATGGAATGGTATGAGTTATCTTTCTTCTTGCTATGATAACACATCTGCCCAGAGGCCTTGAGAAAGACCCTTGGTCAGCTCACTTTCTTCTTTTATTCAATCTGAGATCCTAGCCCATGAATGGTGCCAACTACTTTTAGGATGGATTTCTATGCTTTGGTGAACCCAACCTAGAATTTCCCTTGCAGAAACACTGAGAGATTTATCTTCATGGTCTGTTAAACTGGTAACCAATACTATCACAGGGATAATGTAGTTGATGACAAATAACAGTTATTTAGATATCACAACCTTTTGAACAAAATACCTTTCTAAGATTTTTGCTTATAAATCAAGCATCACACATACCCTTGTTTAATTTCATTTAGTCTGTGAGGAATTAAAGCCAATAGAGATGAAATATTCTACAAAATGTCACATTTCAGGAAGTTTCCTGGTGTTCTGAGTGACCTTGGTTTTCCTTAGGAAGATTCTAGTCTTTTGTCTGAGATTCTTTTTGACTAAACTGAATCAGCCTTGACCTGGGAGAATTTTCACATGTCCTTCAAAGTTAATTCCAAACTCACAATGCCTGGAGCAAAGATTTATGTATTTACTGGCCCCTGTACTGTATTGAAATGTGTTCTTTTGAATGTCCCTAGACAGTGAGTGGACTAGATGGAAGAGTCAAATCCTTAATCACACCAGGGTAACCAAGTCTAGGATCCAGCTGATAATTGAAGGCATACGTTTTTATGTCACAACACTGCCTGAACTTATTACTGAGCTACCTGTAGCCCAGAAGATATCAGAAGACAAAGCATTATGGATTCTGCCCCCAATCCATAATGATTCAAAATCTCAAATGAAAACGCCATCCAAAGCAACAGAAAGCAGATGGTATACTTGTGGGAGAGAATCAGCTCAGACTCATACACAGCTGTATACCCTCTCCAGTGCCACAAGTGGCATCTGATTATGTGTATGATTCATTTCTAAAATAACACATCCTTACCATCATGGTGTAGCACCAAGCTTTTGGAGATGATAAAGCTATTCTTTGTCTCAAAAAATAATACCGCCTTCTACCTACTCAGGAAATGAACTCAGCCACAGAATAGAATGTTCTGTTCTTAAGCAGCACCAAGATTTTCTTAGATAACAGGGAAAAACAATAAGAATAAGAAAAGTTCATAACAATAATTGATATCAGCAGTCAGTAACTTGGAGGCTATGTCAATACTGGATGGGCTTACAAGTAAAGGTCATGGTTGAAAGACTAAAGTCTAGCTTCTGACAGACTAGGCTGACTTCAAATTTGCAATCATTTTGTGACACCAGAAAGTTACCTTAGTTTTTCTTCTTTAAAATTGGATAATATTTGTCTTAGCTGTTGCACAATGATGCAAGCAAATATTTCACTACAAATTTGAACATGGTATGTCTATTAATAACTCATAATTAAACTATTTAATCAAATAATTAAACACCATGATCTGAAAGATATAGGTGTCCTATGGATTCTTCTGATCGTCACCTGCATGGTTTTGGTGATATCCAGGTTATCTTCTTGTGCTACAAATTAATAGAAAATATAAACAATAAATTCAAATATCTTTCTCTTTCTGTTTCTGTCTCCCCCCTCTCTGTTTTCTTTCTCCCCACCTCTCCTGATAGAAAATGGCATCTAATTTATGAGAATTCTTTGATCAAAACACATTATCTCCAAAATGTACATCTTCCGTCACTCAGGAATCTGTAGCTCTGATGTCAAAGAGATAGTTAAGATGTTGGACCTGGGATTGTTAAAGTGTAAAAAGAAAAACACTGAATGTTTTCACTAATGTATATCATCTAGATTTTTAAAAATGATACAGAAAATGAGGATTGTTTTGGGGAAGATGAGATGGCCAATGATGGTACATATCAGAGTATTGGAGACGAATATATCACAACATATTAGGAACATATGCAAAAGTGCTATAGGGCCTGACCCTGAGTTTGATCCCTGGGCCACACAATGGAAAGAGAGAACTGATGGTGATGAGTTGTTCTCTGACCTCCACACATGAATTGTGGCACTCTCTCTCTCTCTCTCTCTCTCTCTCTCTCTCTCTCTCTCTCTCTCTCACACACACACACACACACACACACTCTTACATACACATATTTATACCCACAAAATAAATACAAATATAATAACATGGTGATGGAAATGCCATAAATGGACTGATTATTTTAATGTTTGCTAATTAAGGAAAAAGTTACTAACATATGAATATCACTAATTCTTTATACTTAGGACTCTTCAAAATGATGCTATTTGATGAAGATGGAAGGCTGCCATTGTTCAATACTACATTGTACCAAGATCCTGCACTCTAATTCATTCACATTTAGGGTCTGTTCTTCTCTTATGCTGAAGGTAGAGTTTTAAGGGATCACCTGGCTGTTGCAAGGAGAAGTACAAGCTCCCAATGTCATGTTCAAGTCTGCCTGACACACTGTTCCATAAGAGATAACCATCAACTAAGAAGCCCACGAGAGCGTGTGGGGAAGACTAACACAGATGTGTGGTTATCAGGGTCTTAGCTTATATCCCAGGCTTCACCATCCCTGATTACTGGAATTCCCAGTTTTGCAATTCCCCACCTTTGAAGAGCATTAAGTAGAGGCTCCTCCTGAAACATTTTTCTTATCACAGATTAGCTATGCAGCTTGAGCAGAGTTTTGCTGGTAAAATTAAGACCAGAGGATTAGAGCTCTGAGTTGGGAGGGGGAAACCTTCAGAGTATTTTTGTGACACAAGCTGAATGACAGTCCATAGGGGTCTGCATATTGCAAAACCTTGGTATTTAAAAAAATTTTCCCCTGGAAAAGTATGCTTCTGGGCTGCCAGAGAGGATCAGGTAGATGCAAACCTTAGCTGTGCATTTGTCTCGACAGTCATTCACTCTTGATGACACAATGACAGTCCTGAGAATGTATAGTCAGAAGATTATCCAGGCTGTTGCCAGTACAATCTATTAGCAGTTTTGACTGTGTTGGCTGTTGGGATTTCTGAAAAATTGCAGATAAAACAACTGCTTTATACTCTAAGGATTTTAGTATAAACAAGAAACTCTGGACTTCTATAGTACTCCATAGTACTCTTGGGTATATACCCAGAGGACTTCAAGTCCTCCTCTAGAGGTACTTCCTCATCAGTGTTCATTGCTGCTCTACTTACCATAGCTAGGAAATGGAAGCAGCCTAGATATCTATCAATCAATGAACGGATACTAAAAATGTGATACATTTATACAGTAGAGGAATATTGTCCAGCTGTTAATAATAAAATTACAAAATTTGGAGTTAAATGGATGGATCTGGAGACAATAATTCTGAATGAGGTAACCCAGTCTCAGATAGACAAATGTCATATTTTCTGTCATCTGTAGATGCTTGCTTGGAATGTCCAGTCATCTTAACATAACTGTTAAGTTAGTCCCAAGAGAACTCTCTGAACGTGCCCCTCTCATGGCTATGTTACTGTAAGATGCCTTCTCTGTGAAGGATTGCTATTCAAATAAAAAATCTATTCAATGAGATGATACCTGAAAGGCAGAAGATAAAAGTCATATTTTAATATGGCTTACTATCTCTCAATGTTCCTATTTCACAGTTGCTTCAATCGCTTTCAGTAGCCACACTTTGTCTGAGTTTGAGTTTATTAAGCAAACAATCAATTAACAGACATAATATACTTGAAAAATCTATCGCTATGGGATGGAGGAAGGAGATTCTCCCACAGTTGTAGCACAGTTACAACAAAAGCAATAGCAATGTTTGACTTTTGTGAACAATGCCCTCCCCAAACCACCCTACTGATGTATCTTACTTGGAATGTAGGCTCCAGTCTTCGCTCTGATGCATACCATGAATTTAAAATTATACTGGGGCATATTCTTTCATCTGCATAAAATAATAAAACTCAGAGGATATCACTTTGGGTTCTTAGTGGGAAAATAATAAATAGTAGGCCATAGTGGTCGGTTGCAAAGGCTCTGAACCTAGTTCACAGACCTCATGTAGGGTCTTACAACCTCCTCTCACTGCAGTTCTGGGGGATCTGATACATTCCTCTTACTTGCACAGGCTCATGTACACCCATGCACAGATACTCATAAAATAAAATCAATATTAAGAACAGATTTATTTTTAAAAGTAGGAAATGTGGCTGGAGAGATGGCTCAGAAGTGAAGACCACTTACTGCTCTTCCAGAGATCATGAGTTCAATTCCCAGCAACAATATGATGGCTCTTAACTATCTATAATGGGATCAGATGCCCTCTTCTGGTATGTCTGAAAACAAGGACAGCGTACTCACATATATAAAATAAATAAATCTTAAAAAAAAAAAAAACCCAAAACACAAAGTCCAAAACATAAGTAAGAATGTCTGTGCCATTTAAATACTTAACAAAAGTAGGACATGACTTTTGATGCTTTGTTGCCAATCAAAACTTTAGAGAGGATCATGGAAAATAGTTTGACAATTGCATAAAATATGTCCAAGTCTGAGGGAACATTCAAACATTTTCTTCAATGTGGAATTTATTGACTCTGACAGATGTTATTAATCCATTCCCAAAGACATTACCAGTGAGTGGTCTTCCTCATGTTCTCTTTGTATCTTGATTATTAGCTATAGCCACAAAGACACTGTGAATTCTCTCCAAGATGAGAGTGGAAATGGGCAAACCAAAAGACTAAAGGCTAAGATGTTCCTTGATTCTTTCATTCCCCTCTCTACTTGGTTTCCATTCCTTCCTTCAGAACACTTTCACTGTAACACAAGTGCACTCCAGTATGGAACCATGACAGCTCAAGACAGCAAACTAAATAACAATTTAAAAACTAGTATTATAATGGAGACTATCAGGACCCTTCAGCTGTGAATCAAATTTGCCCTGCAATGGTATGTCTCTAGAAAACGTCGTCTGCTGATTGACCTACTTGAAGAAAGCAGCCATTTTCCTCTGATTAGCAAATGTCAGTATTACAAACCAGCTCCTGCAGAGATCAGGTTGGTACTCAAATGTTTTACCATTTAGTCAAACTGTGCCCCCTTGAGGAATCACAGTGAGAATAAGAGGCAAGAGGTGAGTCACAATCCTGCATGGTCCTTAACAAAATTTGTTTCTGCTTCCAGGGCTTGAAACATCTTACTTACTATTCTAAAATTAAAAGGGAAAAAAGGTTTGATTCTGAATTGTAATCATTTGAAGGCCAGAAAACAAGACTAAAAGAAAGCATTGTATATGCTGAAACGTTATATTCTGATTAACTAAAATAAGTGCTTAAAATTCATATTCCTTTGGCTTTAAATGCAAGGCTGTAATTTTGCTTGCAGCTTCAGCCCTGAGATGAAAAATATATCTAGAAAGACTTAATGATTTCGCTTTAAAATGAACTAAACCACCCAGGCTACAAGCACCAGGGCGTTGTTATGTATAAAATTATTTAGGCCAAGAGAGGACAATGGCAATCTGAAGAAGAAACCAGGACACTGAAAAACAGCCCTCAGACAACGGCAGCTCATTAGTACATTGAAATTGTCTGGATTTTAAATAATGGTCTCAAACAGAAACTAGGCCACTTGATCTGTGCTGGAAAACCAGATCCTTTAACAGACAAACATTTTGGAGTTTGGGCTAGTTTCTTGCTTTATGAAGCAAACTAAATGTACAATGGTGCAGGTAGTCTTAGCCTTGGGGAAAAGAGAGAGAGAGAGAGAGAGAGAGAGAGAGAGAGAGAGAGAGGATTTCATCTTTGTTTTTGAGGCTACCAGGATTAAAATTATAGCAGGTCTTAAATTCAATAAATGTCCTGTGTGTATGGACAGAATACTGGCTGCCCTTCTACTGCTTAAGTACATGATTTCTATTATAGTGCTTCAGCTTCCTTTTGAGAAGGCTCCTTCCATATATTCTGAGTCTTTGGTGGAAGGTAAGTTTCTGTGTATCCATTCTCAGACAGGTCTTTAGGTTTTTCTCCTTTCTTTGTGCTTGGATGGATTGGGCACATAGCCTAACCTGGACTGATCGGGTGCTTTTTTAGGGACTTTGAAACTTGAAAGCTTAAAAAAGAAAGAAAGAAAGAAAGAAAGAAAGAAAGAAAGAAAGAAAGAAAGAAAGAAAGAAAGAAAGAAAGAAAGAAAGAAAGAAAGGAAGGAAGGAAGGAAGGAAGGAAGGAAGGAAGGAAGGAAAGAAAGAAAGAAAGAAAGAAAGAAAGAAAGAAAGAAAGAAAGAAAGAAAGAAAGAAAGAAAGAAAGAAAGAAAGAAAGAAAGAAAGAAAGAAACTTGAAAGCATGAAGCACAAGCAGAAGGGATATTTGCATAGAGTTCTTTATGGAGAAATAAACACATAGATTTGTTTATTTTTCTGAGATAATCACAGGTTTCTCGATCTTAGCCTTCTGATATTCTTTTCTAATTCTTTCAACTCTTTTCAACCATCTAGTTCTTTTAAAAAATAATTTCCATTTTGCTTGTTAAGAATCCAGTTCTGTTATGTGGCCCATGCAATTACAACTGGTCCACTGTGGAAGTGAGATACAGCTAGACTATAGACATAAGTCTCTGCCGCAAACTACAAGTTTCCTGGGAGGGTGGAGGCCATTGCCTTTTGGAAGCTCATGGTGCTTCAAGAATGACAGCATGTTGAAAAGCCATGCACACTGTATTCACATACCTCATGCCTGACAGCTAGTCTTCTCCAGGATGTGTTTGGCTTGGAAAGTATAAGGACTGTTTATAGGCTAGTCCCTATAGGTTGAAACTAAAAGCTTACTTTTGTATCCCCAAAGAAAGCACATAACTATACATAAAATTGTATTTTAGTCATATTTATTGCTAACATTCAATTTTTTGCTATCATCATTGCTTATTGGGGAGCACACTGTAATAATTCAATGCATGTAAGCAGAGTGCACTTATCAAATTAGGTAGTTTCCAACTATTGAATCATTAATTTTTTTACTATTATGTAATATCACTCATATTTCAATACCTGTATATGATGAATCCAGAGTCAATTGGAATGACTTTATTTTTTTTTTCAGTTTTTAAAATCTATTTGGAACATTAAACATGATAGAAGTAGAAAAAAAATCTCTTATGAAGTCCTCTGTGAAAGGTAATTGTGACAGGTTCCTAATTAGACAGAAACAGTTTCATCTCCAAGGGAGACTATTCAGTTTAACTGTGGCTTCAAGGAAATAATTGGGTAATGTTCCTTCTGTTTCTATTTTGTGGAATAGTTTGAAGAGTATTGGTATTGGGTCTTCTTTAAAGGTCTGATAGAATTCTGCCTAAACCCATCTGGTCCTGGGCTTTTTTTTTTTTTTTCTTTTTCTTTTTTGCTTGGGAGACTTTTAGTGACTGCTTCTATTTCTTTAGTGGTTACGAGACTGTTTAGATGGTTTATCTGATCCTGATTTAACTTTGGTATTTGGTAGAAAAATTGTCCATTTCATCCAGATTTTCCAACTTGGTGAATATAAGCTTTTATAGTAGGATCTGATAATTTTTTTGAATTTCCTCAGTTTCTGTTGTTATATCTCCCTTTTCATTTCTGATTTTGTTAATTTGGATTCTGTCTTTCTACCCTCTCCCTCCATGCTGCTCCTCAGTTCCTGTGTTCTGAGAGTTCCAGGCAAGTCCCTCTGAGCAGAAGTATTGATCTTTCCTGAATTCACAGACTTGTCTACACTCCTGGCACTATTTGGGTATGGAGTCCTGTGGCATAGGATCATCTCCAGGGCAATGATTATCTTTTATCCAAGTCAGTCATCAAAATTCATCTCCTTCTTATACTCAATATTGATATTAATAATTAAGAGGGAAGTTGGATACAAAAATCAACTGTATTCTGGGTCAGAGATTAAAATACTTTTATGTGGCTTTGGTCAAAGAATGTCAACCAAAGTGCAGCAGAAGTTGCACAGTCCTGTCATAAGAAAGAGGATGCTTTGCCTCTTGATTGGCACACTTGATTTGTCTTCAATCATATTATTCCTTTAACAATAGCTATAAACATAAAATGTTAGCATTTAAACTAAATAAGCAAAAAAGAGTCATTGGAGGCAGCCTTAAATTAAGAAAGACCAAATACACTGCTCATTCTCAGGACCTTTGGGTCGATTGGGTAAATGTTTTCTAAGCATGTGGCTAAAGATATACAGACATGTTTTTTTTTAACTTTTTATTGATGCATTGTGAGTTTCACATCATGTATTCTAATCCCACTCATCTCCCTGTCACTTGATATCTACCCTCTGCCCTTGCAACCTTCCTGCCAAAAGAAACTAAAAAACAAAAATAAAAAAAGAAACAGGACAGAACAAAATCTCTCATCATGGAAGCTGTAGTATGTCACAATGTGTTTCACAGTATACTTTTTTGCCCACACATCTTTTCTTTCAGTGTTCATTGTAAGGAGTCATTGGTCTGGTTTGAGGTTTCTGGTTTCTGCTACTCCATCGCTATTGAATGCTCTTTCCCTGTGATGGACATGTTTCTTTAGAATACAGAGCCTGAGTCATTTCAAAAAAATCAGAGTTGGTTACAAATAAGTACTGGGGTCTATACTTGAAGCCGACTTCATGTCCCTCTCTCATAATCATTTTGAAACTAAAATAGTGCAGTGAGTTTCAGAAGAAGTGAAGGTGGGGTCATAATGAAACTCATGTCAGAGTTCCATGAAGGTATTGTCAACTCAGCTTATTGTACAGTATGAGGATTCATACACTGTCTACTTGGTTGAAATCTTCAGGCAGTTCAAAGACATTATATTTTCTATATGTAATCATCATGTTTTCTTTGTCTGTATACAGTGACTGTTACATTAACAGGACTCAATGGAATTTTGAGATGAACAAACTTACTTTGTTGACTAAAATTTTCTGCTGAACAATTCAACATAGCAGTATTCTTTGTATCATCATTTTGATGCAAGAATAGCTTTGTTTTACAGAATGCTTCTTTGTAATGCTTTATAACCAGACTAACACTTCAAGACTCTATTGTGAGGGGTTTTAATAACTTCCTTCCCAGAGAACATAGTATCATGGGCAGAATTACTTTAGACTCCTCTATACCCCCCCCCCCAGTACTTGAAAGGAAATGATTGTATTCAGATTTAGGACATTTCTTTTATGCCTTTCTTTCATGGAAAATAAGATAATGATATAAACTCTGAAAATGAACACAGAGTTTACTATGAGAGCAGTAGCTGAACCCCACTTCTGGTACTTACTGTAGAAGCTTGAAAACTATACTTTGATGCATTTCCACTTCTTCATCTTGAAGATGGAGAGTGCAGCCTGCCTGACAAACAGGACTGTTGAGTGAACATTAGTGCAATGTTGAAGGTGAAAAGCATTGAAAGAAAAAGAGAAGAATTGCATATTTTGTGACTTTGTCATCATGAATTGGTAATCTTCCAAAGGTTTGCTTTTCAGCTAGCTGCTTGGAACTCAAAAGACATCACCTCATCAAAAATGTACTGTACAGCAGAGAGTCTCACATTATTCAAGCCATAGCATCCTTGGAAGGCATTGTGCTCATTGCAGAATGCCATGACATGCTAGCATTTCAGTTTAATATAGGAAATTGTGGTGCTTAACTAATGCAATTATGAATTGAGAGATGAATGTAATATCAGAGCACAGATAAGAGTACATGTATTCCTGAAAATAGTTTTCCATTTATATTATGCCCTCTGTTAACAAGTTACCATCTGAGAGACTGACTTGTAGGTGAAAAGCAATGATTGGCAAGATTAATAAATATTAATCAAGGATTCCTAGATCAACAATATAGCTCAAATATGGCAATCAATTAGAGGAGCCAGAAAGTTAATCTACTTTTCAGGGAATTTTCACAATTATGACTCAAGAATTATGACTCAAACCATTAGTCTCAGAATGTTATAGCCTGCTACCACAGAATAGCAGTCCAAAGCCCAGTGATCTGGCCCTTCACCAGGAAAAACTTTGATCAAACAGGATTGCCTCTTGTTGGCATGGTCTTATTTTTCATAGTCCCTACTTACATAACAAAGATTATACAACTAGAAATTATGTACCCAGCAGCTCACACTACCTGTGTCCCACACCACTCAGAGCTGTACATTGGCCAATCTGTATTGTCCTACTGGGCATGGCCACAAACTATATCATAGAAAACTGCCAGGAAGAAAACCACCCATATTATAGAAGTATAGGGAGATCTCCTGCTACCCCCATTTCCCTTTGATACAGGTCCTACCCTTGTTACTGTTCAGTCTGCTCTTCACTTATGTTGTGCTAAATACATTTTCCTCCTATTCTGATCCAAAGGGTGAATTTCTCACTTCCTACCAAACTCTTGCTTGCTCTTGTGGTGGGCTAGCCATACCTACAGGAGAATGGTTAAAAAAGATGGGCAGTACATACTATAATAATAGTCTGTTATACTTGCATACAGGAATGTAGTAGCATAACTGTCATTTTAGAGACATCACCCAACAACTGGTGGACACAGATACAGAGACCCACAGCTGAACATTTAGGCAGAACTTGGAATCCTGGAAGAGGGAGAAGAACTGAAGGAGCCAGGGGATTAAGGACACCACAAGAAAACATACAGAATCAACTTACCTGGGCCTGTAGGGGCTCACAGAGACTGAACTGTCAACCAGGAACCTCCGCATGCATGGGACAGATCTAGGTCCTCCACAAATATATAACAGTTATGCAGCTTGTTCTTCATGTGTGACTCCTAACAGCAGGAAACAGAGGTTGTCTCTGTTTCTGTTTCCTGCCTTTGGACTCCTTTTCCCCGACTGGGTTGTCTAGCCTCAACAGAAGATGTGTCTAGTCTTACTGTTACTGTAACTTGATATACCAAGGCTGGTTGATATCCATTAGAGGTCTCCCCTTTTTTGAGAAGGGAGGAAGGGTAGGTATGGGGGAAGGGAAATGAGAGGGAGGGACTTGGAGGAAGAGGGGAAGAGGCAATAAAAATATAAAGTACAGGCCCAACACTCTGCCTGCAGAGCTACACAGACATAGCCTGAGGCTAACATTGCGTGGGTCTCAGCCTGTCAGGCTTTTGCCTGCACTGAGGGCCTGGACTGCTCTGTGAGCCATCGTTGTGCCAACCCTGTCAGGGTGTCATTTGCCCTGCAGAGTGAGCATCACTTGGAAAAGGTCTTTACGGTATCCACCATCTTTGCTCCCTGTCAGAGCAAACGGGCAGCACCAGGTTCACAGACACAACCCAAGTATAGCATTGCTTGGGGCAAGACACACCAGGGCTCCAAGGACACCCAAGAGGAGGGCAGCACATCAGCAATCTGTGCTAGGGGAAACCCAGTCATCCAGTGGTATAGAAATAGACTTACAGGCTCATAGGAGGCTCAAGCACCAGCCAGTGACAACAAGACCAACTAATGCCAGAGATAACCAGATGGCAAAAGGCAAATGTAGGAATGTTACCAACAGAAGTCAAGGCAATATGGCAGCATCTGAACCCAATTCTCCAACAACAGCAAGTCCTGGATACCTCAACTCACCAGAAAAACAAGATTTGGATTTAAAATCACTGGTCATGATGCTGATAGAAGAATACAAGAAGGACATAAATAAATCTCTTAAAGAAATACAGGAGAACATGAATAAGCTAGAAGCCTTTACAATGGAAACACAAAAATCACTTAAAGAAATTCAGGAGAATATGGGTCAAACAGATAGAAGCCAAAAAGAGGAAACAAAAAAATGACTTAAAGAAATGCAGGAGAAATTGAGTCAACAGGGAGAAGTCATTAAAGAGGAAACACAAAAATCACTTAAAGAATTACAGGAAAACACAAACAAACAAGTGAAGGAATGGAGCAAAACCATCCAGGATCTAAAAACAGAAGTAGAAACAACTAAGGAATTGCAAAGGGAGACAACTTTGGAGATAGAAAACCTTGGGAAGAAATCAGGGAACATAGATGCAAATATCAACAACAGAATACAAATGAAGAATACAAGGGATAGAAGAAAGAATTTCAGATGCCAAAGATACCATAGAAACCATTCACTCAACTGTCAAAAAAATGCAAAATGCAAAAAACTTGTAACCCAAAACATCCAGGAAATCCAGGAAGCAATAAGAAGACCAAACCTAAGGATTATAGGTATAGATGAGAGTGAAGATTTACAGCTTAAAGGGCAAGCAAATATCCTCAACAAAATTATGGAAGAAAACTTCCTTAACCTAAAGAGAGAGATGTCCATGAATATACAAGAAGCCTACAGAACTCCAAACAGACTGGACCAGAACAGAAATACCTCCCATCACAAAATAATCAAAACCCCAAATGTACTAAACAAAGAAAGAACACTAAAGGCAGTAAGAGAAAAAGGCCAAGTAACATATAAAGGAAGAGCTATCAGAATTACACCAGACTTCTCACCAGAGACTATGAAAGCTAGAAGATCCTGGGCAGATCTCATGCAGACTCTAAGAGAACACAAATGCCAGCCAAAACTACTATACCCAGCAAAACTCTCAATCACCATAGATGAAGAAACCAAGATATTCCATGACAAAACCAAATTTACACAATATCTTTCCAAAAACCTAGCCCTACAAAGGAAAATAGGGGGAAAACCCCAATACAGGGAGGGAAACTCCACCCTAGAAATAGCAAGATAGTAACCTTCTTTCATCAAACAAAAAAGAAGATAACCACTCAAATATAAAAATAACATCAAAAATGACAGGAAGTAATAATCATTATTCTATAATATCTCTTAACATCAACGGACACAATTCCCCAATAAAAAGAGAGACTAACTGACTGGATTCATAAACAGGACCTTACATTTTGCTGCATACAGGAAACACACCTCAGTGTCAAAGACAAATACTTCCTTAAAGTAAAAGGCTGGAAGACAATTTTACAAGCAAATGGTCTCAGGAAACAAGCCAGAGTAGGCATTCTAATATCAGATAAAATTGACTTTCAACCTAAAGTCATCAAAAGAGGCATGGAAGGAAACTTCTTGCTTGTCAAAGGAAAAATCCACCAAGAAGAACTCTCAATTCTGAACATCTATGCTCCAAATGCAAGGGCACCCTTATTCATAAAAGAAACTTTACTAAAGCTCAAAGCACACATTGCACCTAACACAATAATTGTGGGTGACTTCAACACTGCACTTTCCTCAATGGACCGATCAGGAAAACAGAAACTAAACAGGGACACAATGAAACTAATTGAAGCTTTGGACCAATTAGATTTAACAGATATATATATATAGAACATTCTATCCTAAAGCAAAAGAATATACCTTTTTCTCAGCACCTCATGGTACCTTCTCCAAAATCGACCATATAATTGGTCACAAGACAGACCTCAACAAATATAAGAAGGTCGAACTAATCCCTTGCCTCCTATCAGATCACTATGGAGTAAAAGTGGTCTTCAATAGCAACAAAAATAACAGAAAGCCCACATACACATGGAGGCTGAACAATACTCAATGATACCTTGGCCAAAGAAGAAATAAAGAAATACATTAAAGACTTTTTAGAATTTAATGAAAATGAAGGCACAACATACCCAAATCTATGGGATGCAATGAAAGTAGTGCTAATAGGAAAACTCATAGTCCTGAGAGCCTCCAAAAAGAAATTTGAGAGAGCATACGCTAGCAGCTTAACTGCACCCTTGAAAGCTCTGGAGCAAAAAGAAGCTAATTCACCCAGGAGGAGAAGAAGACAGGAAATCATCAAACTGAGGGCTGAAATCAATCAAGTAGAAACAAAGAGAACCGTAAAAAGAATCAACAAAACCAGGAGCTGGTTCTTTGAGAAAATCAAGATAGATAAATCCTTAGCCAGACTAACCAAAGGGCACAGAGACAGTATTCAAATTAACAAAATCAGAAATGAAAGATATAACAACAGAAACTGAAAATTCAAAAAATCATCAGATCCTACTACAAAAGCCTATACTCAACAAAACTGGAGAATCTGGAGGAAATGGATAATTTCCTAGCCAGATACCAAATACCAAAATAAAATCAGGATCAAATAGATTATCCAAACAGTCCCATAACCCCTAAAGAAATAGAAGAGGTCATAGAAAGTCTTACAAACAACAACAACAAAAAAAAAGCACAGGACCAGATGGTTTTAGTGCAGAATTCTATCAGACCTTCAAAGAAGGTATGACAAGAACTTCAGGTCTCTGAAGAAGGAAATCGAAGAAGACCTCAGAAAATGGAAAAATCTTCCATGCTCATGAACTGGCAGGATTAATATAGTTAAAATGGCCATCATGCCAAAAGCAATATACAGATTCAACACAATTCCCATCAAAATACAAACTCAGTTCTTCATAGAGTTAGAAATAGCAATTCTCAAATTCATCTGAAATAACAAAAAACCCAGGATAGCTAAAACTATTTTCCACAATAAAAGAACTTCTGGGACAATCAGTATCCTAGACCTCAAGCAATACTACAGAGAAATGGTGTTAAAAACTGCATGGTATTGGTACTATGACAGGCAGGTGGATCAATGGAATAGGATTAAAGGCCCAGAAATGAACCCACACAGATATGGTCATTTGATCTTTGACAAAGGAGCTGAAAATATCCAGTGGAAAAAAGATAGCCTTTTCAACAAATGGTGCTGGTTCAATTGGAGGTCAGCATGCAGAAGAATGTGAATTGATCCATCCTATTTCCTTGTACTAAGCTCAACTCCAAGTGGATCAAGGATCTCCACATAAAACCAGACACACTGAAACTAATAGAAAAGAAACTGGGGAAGACCCTTGAGGACATGGGCACAGGGGGAAAGTTCCTGAACAGAACACCAATATCTTTTGCTCTAAGATCAAGAATTGACAAATGAGACCTCATAAAATTACAGTTTCTGTAAGGCAAAGGACACTCTCAAAAGGACAAATCGGCAACCAACAAATTGGGAAAAGATCTTCACCAACCCTACATCCAACAGAAGGCCAATATCCAATATATACAAAGAACTCAAGAAGTTAGACCCTAGAAAACCAAATAACCCTATTAAAAATGGGATACAGAGTTAAACAAAGAAATTTCACCTGAAGAACTTCGGATGGCTGAGAAGCACCTTAAGATATGTTCAACATCACTAGTTTTTAGGGAAATGCAAATCAAAACAACCCTGAGATTTCACCTCACCCCAGTCAGAATGCCTAAGATTAAAAACTTAGGAGACAGCAGGTGTTGGCGAGGATGTGGAGAAAGAGGAACATTCCTCCACTGCTGGTGGGATTGTAAGCTGGTACAACCACTCTGGAAATCAGTCTGGTGTTTCCTCAGAAAACTAGGCATGACACTTGTGTAGGACCCTGCTACACCACTCCTAGGCATATACCCAGAGGATTTCCCAGCATGTAATAAGGATACATGCTCCACTATGTTCATAGCAGCCCTATTTATAATAGCCAGAAGCTGGAAAGAACCCAGGTGTCCCTCAATGGAGGAATGGATACAAAAAATGTGGTATATTTACACAATGGAGTACTATTCAGCCATTAGAAACAATGAATTCATGAAATTCTTAGACAAATGGATGGAGCTGGAGAACATCATCATAAGATAGGTAACCCAGTCTCATGGTATGCACTCACTGATAAGTGGATATTAGCCTAGAAGTTTGGAATACCCAAGACACAATCCACATATTAAATGATGTCCAAGAAGAATGAAGGAGTGGGCCCTGGCTCTGGAACGGCTCAGTGCAGCAGTGTAGGGGAATACCCTAAGAGGGAAGTGGGAAGGGGTGGATGGGGGAACAGGGACAGGAAAGAGGATTTATGGGACTTGGGGAGGGGGGATCACGGAAAGGGGAAATCATTTGAAATGTAGATAAAGAATAGGAAAGGGGAAATAATTTGAAATGTAAATAAAAAATATATCGAATAAAAAAATAAAGAACATAAATAAATTAATAATAAAAAGATAGGCAGTAACTGTATGTCATTCATAAGTGCAGTGATTTTAGATTTGAAATGTTGTTTTCTGTAATGCCTATGAAGGTAAATTCAAATAATCTTTATGGGTGCTTTTAGGATTAAAGAAAAGCTGCTTATAAATCCTTCCTTTACACAACAATGAAAAACACTGTTGCCCTTGTGAACAGAAAGACTTTTATTATTTCAGTAAAGGCTTGGTTAATTTAAAAATTACATATTGCCCTCCTTCCCGTGACCTGAGCTAATTTTTTGTTTGCGTCATACATATGTCAATACATATTAATTAACTTACATATATTAATTTTATCATACATAAATTATATATTATACCTATATTAATTATATATGATTTAATTTATAGCCTGTAATCTGCTGATCATTTGTTGAAATAACTCAATGAAACAGAATCAGGTGTAAAAGCAGCCCTTGGCTTAGGGCATTTAATCATCTACCTGTGTCTTCTACTGACACATACTGATTAATCACTAAGCCCCCGAAGGGAAAAGTCAAATTGCTTTCTTTGGAAATGGTTATGATTCCATGACTTGACCATGAAGATTTCTATCAAGCTTTACCTTTCCCCAGGACTATATTATTCATCATGGTACAAAGCATGATACACATGTGGAAGCCACCAAAATCAGTGTCAGAAGAAAGACTCCTGTTCTAAATACAGACCTGGTCTGTGAGGACCCCAATTCTGCAGAATTGCTTTGCTTGTCTTCAGATAGAAGACTGAGGCTTAGACAGCCTGTCTTACTGAGCCAAGGCTAGGCTCCGTCCTCTTTAAGCACCTGAGGGCTAGGCTTAGCTGTCCTCCTGTCTCTCCTCATTGAATTCTGGAGTATATGTAATGACGCCCCAAGTCCCCTAAGTAATCTGCAGCATATGTTATTCATGAGTTTCCCCAAACACAAAAGACATTGGGTGTTTGCTTCCTTAGTGTGAGATAATACTGATAATACCAACACTGTAGAAACCCAGTTTGAGTCAAGTAGAGCTGGAAGAGAGGAGAGCAATAAAGGTGGTGATTTAGTTATAGGACATATCACCATGGGAACTGTGCTAGACAATGTTTGTTCTTGCGGTCTTAGTGGGATAGGCTGATGAAGAATAAAAGATGATGTGTTATTATCTTGCACTACCTATCAATCTATGCCAGAACAACTAGGAGAGCTGCTGGCTAATGTGATTTTTCTGCAGCTAGAACTCATAATAGATTTTAAAAACTATTTGTATATGTGTGGAGGTGGGTGGGTGGAGAGATGGCTCAGTGGTTAAGAGCACCTGTTGTTCTTGCAACAGATCAGATTTCATGTCCCAGCACTTACACTGGGGTTGTTCACAACCATCTGTAACTCCAGCTCCCGAGGATCTGTCACCTTCTTCTGGCCTTCGTATGTACCTTTACACACACACACACACACACACTCACTCACTCACACACACTCACACACACACTCAAACTCACACTCATACTCACACTCATACTCTCACACACACTCTTATACACACTGACTCACACACACTCACATTCTTATACACACTCACACTCTTACACACACAGAGACCTCCACACCACACACCACTCATACAACAGCACAAATACACACACTACACATACCATACCTCCCCACATATGCACCATACACATGCATTCATATTATACAAAGCACACACACACATACACATACACCACACACACAATACTACAGACCCACACACAAATAGACACACTACATACACACACCATCCACCACACACATGAACACTACACATATATACATACTATACAAACCACACACACACACACACCACACAACACAAACACAACAAGAGGATATATGACACAGCAAGAATCTAAAAGGTAAATAATGAATTATTGCTTGAAATTCTTCTCACGTTCTAGCAGAATAAATATGCATACCCTTTGCTATGTGACTCTGAGGTACTACTCACCAGTGTGGTTTCAATCTGTTTACCCACTCAATGTTAGCCTGGATTTTATGACGTCAATAAAATGTGAATGGAAATAATAGTAACAGCTCCATCCAAGCACTACATTCTGTGATTTCTCACTCATGTTGCTTGAGGGAGAACAAAGAGGCCTGTGGAGCCAGCTTGTACTCTTCCTATGTCTTCCTCTGCTCAGAGGCTGAAGCCCAAAGCAAGCCTGTTCTGCTATCTCACAAATACATGAACTAAGAGAACAGAAATATAAAGTATACATTTGAGATTAGTTTGTTTACTAGCCATATTGTGGCCATAGCTGACCAGAACACTTAAAAGGCTTGATTTACTTACATTGTTAGATAAATTAATGAAAAAAAAAGGTACCTCTTCTATTTCTGTATCTTGTATTACTTTTCTAGATTAGGTGGGTACCCTATAAACCATTGAATATAAGTGACATTAGTAAATATCTATAATATCTCTAAATTCAAAGGGATGCTTTTTGAATTTCAAAATTAAGTATGATATTTCCATTGGAATTTTATTTTTAATCAATTAATTTATTTTGATGTCTAGTGTATATGTATATTAAATGCATTTACTGACTTTAGTAAAATGGTAGAGTAGGTGCTATATGGCATGATTAGGTTTTCTAACATGTTAAGTTCATGGGTCTAGAGGAATGCTCATATAGAACCAAGAGGTCATTTTCCTAGAATTTCCGAAATAAACACTTATACAGTTGAAATTTTAAAGGGCAAGAAATGACCATCAGTGAGTGGGATTATTAGTTTCTTCACATTCTTCTTCCCCTCTGTCTCATCCAGCTCTTCCTTCATGACGCCTTTCTTCTTTTTCTCCTACAAATGCTTTTGGAACATCTTCGGCATGCCCAGGGCTATGCTTGTGCAGAGAAGGAAAGCTGATTTAGACTTATGGGATCTGACGATATGATGAATTCTATGGAGATATGTCTCTGCTTGTTGCATTCTGTAGCTGCCTGCAGCTACTGTGGACTGGGTTCCTGGAACAGAAACAGAGGGATGGATCATGGAAATGGTGAAAAGAAGGAGGCCAGGACGATAGTTTACCGATCGAGGCCCCCACTTTAATGGCAGTCAGACCATTTAACAGTCTGGGCAAGCCCCTTCCCCCAGACTCCAGGCTGAGTTCTGGGGAAGTCTTCTGGCGGTCCACTGCTCAGGCAGCTGGGTGGGTCACCTGCTTAATTCAGGAATTCATAGACCTGGAGGAACAATGAATTTCACCTTCACTCTGACCACTCCACCCAAGGTAGAGCAGGATCCTGAATAGCACAGGAATCCCTGCTCAGCAAAGTCTGGGAGAGGAAGTTCACCTTGATCAATGTGGAGTTCCTACCAAGTGGCATGCCACCCCAGTATGGCTCTGTACATCTGCTATGTGCATTCCTGAGGATGAAAGGTAGAGAAATATGAGATGGGTTTGAATGCCTTAAAAACAAGTTGTAGTCAAGTTGGAATGAATTAGCAAAAGCACTTGGAAAATTTGGTTAACAACAACAAAACCAAAATTACTAAATACACCATGGGAGAAGAGGAGTAAGCAAGTATGACTTAGCTGGGAATAGAACCTCAACAGTTCTAATACTGTAATCACTGCACTTGATGACACTCCAAAATGCAGTGTAGCTATTTTGGAGGGAAATGGGACATGAAATGGAGACTAGGTAGACAATTAAAACATCTTCTCCAAGCCCTCCTGGAAGTAGGATTGTAATAATTAACATAGAAGACTAGAAAAAAATTATTCATGCTATTATCTTATCTTCAGACTTTGGGTTGGCACTCTGATGACAAAAGGATATGACCATGAATGTCAGCAAAAATAACAGAAAGAGAATACAGGGAGGAGATGCCTCATCATACATTTTAGCAATGCTTGGCTTTAGAAATTACATCTGTGTATAACTATTTATTTTAAAGTTGTAGTGCTGGAGAGAAAACCCAGAACCTTGCAGATGCCAGGTAGGTGCTCTGCCTCTGAGGTACATGCTCAGTTTACTTTTATTCAGTGGTACTCATCCTTCCTGATACTGTGACCCTTTAATATAGTTCTTCATGTGGTGGTAACCTCCAAGCATAAAATAATCCATTGCTACTTCATATCCACAATTTTTATACAGATATGGATTGTAATGTAAATAGCTAATAGGCAGGATATCTGATATGCACCCCCCTTCCCAAAGAGGTCTCAACCCACAGGTTGAGAACTGTTGCTTTTATTTATAAAATATGCATTTTAAAAAAAAAGGCATAAAGATCATCAAGGTGCTGCTAGGCATAGAATACTTACAGAATACAGTGAGGGTGAACAAATTTGTCACTTGACAATCTGGATCTTCACAACCATGTCTTGCAGTGTAGGCAGTGACTTTGAGACTGGAAGGGAAAGCAAGATCTCCAGGAAGTTGGTGTCCAATGTAGATATTTGGTAAAGAACTTAAGAACCCCCGACAATCAGGTTCTGGATCACATACCACATCTCCTTTGCCCTGCCTTCTCGTCCATGTCCCTGGCTGTGGCCACCCACATCTCATCCATTCATCACTGCCTCTTGCTGCTGTGACACGTGTAAACCCTTTCTGGCTTCCTGTCACTCTGCTGTCCCTGAAATAATTCAAATCAATTCTTGTTGATGTTTTGGGTTTCAAAACTTTTCCTCTTCAGGGAGCATATGGGTAGTATCAAAAATAACCAGTGTTAGGAATGACTGTGCTCTGAGCATCTTGCAGGGTCTCCTGTAGCCCACGTGATTTTGGTGCTCAGAAGACCATAGCTTCTTAAACTGTGGCCTGGGGGGGGGGGACTTTCCCTGTGGAAAGTTTGGCAACTGTAAGAGATTTTTAAAGGGGCAGGGTCCCAAATTTAAAATCAAACATTCAATGAATCTAAAGTTTTCCTGGCAGTGCTTTCCCACAATGCATTGCATGACTCCACTGTAGCCTTGCATTTGAATTCATATGTATGCTTTGCATTATATGTGTCTACACTAGACTAGCACTACCAGAGACCTTAGCTCAGACCTGAAACTGTTGTGCTATGAACTGCCTTGCCTTCACTCTGCAAAGTGTTTTACTTATATAGACATGTAATGATTAGATTAGAAAAAACTTAACATTTTTTATACTACAGTTCCTCAGGATATATATTCTCTAGAGTAACAGACAAAGAACAAAAGTTTCCTTCTTCCATGTCTTCAAATAGATTTGCAGTAGAGCTGTGGCCCATAATAAAGGTGTTTCCCTGCCTCCAGTTTCACTGTAAAATCACCTGTCTTCCTATCTTAACAATTTAGATTAGAAATGGATCTACCTACTTCAAGTTAAACAAAAATCCCTCACAGATGTGCGCTCCATTTTTGGATTTTTGTTAATTTCCAGATGTAGTGAAGTCAACAATCAAGGATAGCCATCAAAGATGTAAAAGAATCAAATTACTGAATCTTTGGGTTGTACTGTGTTCAGATATTTGATTTTTAAATATTGATTTCTGATTTGTTGATTTGAGTTTCATTAAAAAAATCATTAAATTTTAGTTTGTGATTAGGATTGAGTTTCCAACAATTTCTGAAATGGTCCTAAACATTTTGTAAAGCCCCGTTCTCTGTGCAGTTGATTACGAAATCAAAATATTGACTGACTCTGAGAATCATTGGAGATGTTCTGCATTCTGTACTGTCAGATACTCAGCCAAGACATAATATTATGTAAAAACAAGCACTTTCATCTCATTAGTTGTGGTGTTTGCTTTTATCTTTAGTACATTGGAAAATATATTGGAAAATATAGAATTGTCTTAAATGGCTTTTCTTTTCTCTTCTTTTTTTTGTTTTCCTTTTTATGTAGGTGTATTAAAATAGGGTCCCAGACACCTACATGAATTTCTGTGCTATCTCTTCACAGCAATAAAACAGTGACTAAGAAGTACCAGGAGTGGGGTAGTGAAATGGCAGATCTGACCATGCTGCTTGTTGGTGGAAAATGAGCATTGGGACTTAGTACTCAAGTATTTGGAAAAAGTTGAATACTTTAAATGGAGCTTAATGGGCCATACTGGTAGGAGCATGAAAGACAGTGCTGAGTGGGAAGTTGAACTCTGGTAACCCAACTAAAAATGGTTCAGAGGGAGGACTTTTAATAAGTGGTCTAGAGACTATTGTGATATTTTGGCTAAGAATGTAGCTGCTTTCTACTCTTGTCTGAAAAAAAAATCTGCCTAAAGCTAACTGAAGAGTTTTTAATTAATGGCATTGGCAGAGCACAGGGAACCATGAATTGGCCTGACCTCACTACCTTGAGAGGAATGTGTCATAGGATTTTCACGTTAGAGTCCATTGCTCCTGGGGCACAATGTGTGTTCTACTTTCTGAGAAACCAATGAATTCCCTCAGGCAGAGAAGTATTCAGGATGCTCTGTGTTTTTCTGTATGTCCCCACAACAGTCAAGAAAATAGGAGAGCTTGACAGGACAATTGGTCTTAGAGAATAATCTTGTGTACTCTGTACATCTTGCAGATTATTGTATCCTCACAACTACAACTGTATTGCTCTGGAAATTACCACTATATTCTATTTCTAATAATGGTATAAAAAGTCTGATTGCTCTTCATAAAACTGTCATAGCCTCAGTTTTTCTGTGGCTCCTGCAAATAGCCTTATTTAATTCCTTGAGACCATATGAGGTGACCTTGGCTTTGTAAGTAAGTTCAGGAACTTACAGCAGAGGAGATTTCTATTTATTTATTTATTTATTTATTTATTTATTTATTTATTTATTTATTTATCATTTTATTTAGTATATTTTTAATTATTTAAAACAAATTTTGAGTTTAAATATATTTTGATCACATTTTTTTCCTCCCTCAAGTCCTTCCTGATCCTCACAGCCCTAACCATCTGACTGTAACTTCTTTCTCAAAAATCAAAATAAGACACCCAATGCAACAACTCCTCCAACCAATCAAATAAAATAAGTTGCCATAAAGACAAAAAACAAAACAAAGAAAAAATAAAACCAAAAAACAAACCCAACATTACCAACAACAAAAACCCCAGCAAACTACAACCAAATAAAGCACACAAAACAAGCTATGTTGGGCAAGTACTCCTGAACATGAGGCCTCTCTTGGAATCGTTGATATACCCAGTGTCACTTCACTGGAGAAAACAGATTTCCCTCTCCATGAATGACAGGTCAGTTGTTAACCTTTACCTTGGTCACAAGTTACTCATTCATTCATTAAGTTTTAAGGTATATAACAAAATAAAATATACTAAGACAAAATGAAAACTGTTACATCAAAGTTGGACAAGACAAACCAACAGAAAGAAAAGAGCCCAAGAGAAAGCACAGTGATCAGAGGTCTACTCATTTGCACATGTAGGAATCCCATAAAAACAGTAAACTAGAAGCCATAAGATATATGCAGAAGACACTGGACAGATCCACGTTTGTCATGTGCATGCTGCTTCAGTCTCTATGAGATTTGCTTATGTTGATTTAGAAGGTTTTGTTTTCTTGGTGTCCTCCATCTCTCTGGCTCCTTTGCTTTTCCCAGTTCCTAGTCTGTGGGGTTCCCTAAGCTCTGAGCAGAGGGATTTGATGGGAACCTCCTATTTAGGATTGAGTATTCCAAGGTCTCTCACTCTGTATGTCTGGCTGTGGGTCTCTGTTTTTGTTCTCATCTGCTGTAGGAAGAAGCTTCTCAAATGATGACTGAACAAGGAACTAATCTATTGGTATAGAAGACTATCATTAGGAGTCATTTTATTACTATGTTTTCCTTCCTCTAAGACCAGTATTAGTTCTACCCTAGATCCCTGGGCTATCAACTCTCAGGTTCTTGGTCACCCAAGCAGTGTTGGGTAAGGATTTTTATCTTGTAGAATGGGGACCTTAAGTTAAATCAGATAATATTGGTTGGTTACTACTCTAAGCTTTGTGCCACAATTACTTTAGCCTATCTTGCTGGTAGTATACCATAGTAGATAAAAGATTTGTAGCTAGCTTGGTGTTAATATTTGATTTTTTTTTTAAAAATCAAAAGGAGTGTTCATAGCACCTTACCTGACAAAAGACTCTGCAATGTAGAGGTGAACTAGTAGGCACCAGTTCAAATTTTCTATGTTCAGTGAATGGTGTAGGTGTTGTCTTCAGCAATGGTGTCTTACTGTCAGTTTGTGGAGAGCAACCTATAGTATTCACAACAATACTAGGTTGTTTGTGGATTCTATGGGGCCCATTTGGCCAAGAAGTCAAGATGTATCCCAGTCCTGGTACTGGAAACTTCATTTAGTGATCTGAGACAGCCAGTTGGGACTCTGCCTCTGCCATTATTGGGCAATTTCATTTAGATCACCTTCATATATGTATATATTTTGGGAAGTTTTTTTTTTTACTGTATTAGGTTTCCATACTACCCTTCAAATGCTCCTTAATTTTAGTTGTTTCTCTTGTATTCTCTTCCATAACTCTCTCTCCCTTTCCCTTCTTACTTGATCTTCCCTTTACTGTCCCCCATCAATACTTATATATTTTTCTTCCCTAATGATTTCTCTCTGATCCCTATAGCCCTTACTCTATACCTATCTTATATGGTTCTATAGGTTTTAGCTTGATTATCATTGATTTAACATATAAGAGAATAATACCATATTTGTCTTTCTGGGTCTGGGATACCCCACTCAGGATGACTTCTTTCTAGTTATGTCCATTTCTCTGCAAATTTCGTGATGCCATTTTTTTTATTATTTTATTTTATTTTTTACTTATTACTTTATATACCTTGCCCCCCTACTCCTGATCACCCTCCTACAATCCTACTCTCCTCCCCCTCCCCTTCTCCTCTGATTGTGTGAGGGCCATGATGTTATTTTTTAAATGGTGGAATAATATTCCATTGTTTAAGTGTACCATAATTTCTTTATCCATGCTTCTGTTGAGGGACATCTAGGTTGCTTTTTATTACTGGCTATTATGAGCTTCAGTGAACATAGTTGAAAAAAATGTTTCTGTGATAGGATGAAGCATCCTTTGGATTTATGCCTATAACTGTATATTGAGGTAGATCTACTCCCATCTTCCTGAGAAAATGCCACACTGACTTCCATAGTTGCTGTATGAGTTTGTACTCCTATCAGCAATAGATGAGTGTTCCTCTTACACTCTGTCAGGTATAAAATGGAATCTCAAAAGTAGTTTTTCTTTGAATTTCCTTGATAGTTCAGGATAACATTTTTTTAAGTGTTTCTCAGACACTTGAGTTACCTCTATAAATATTTTTTGTTTAGAACTATACCCCATCCTTTTAATTGGGCATTATTTTCTTAATATCTAGTTTTTAAAATTTTTTTTATGTATCTTGGATATTATACCTCTATTGGATGTGTAGTTGAAAAAACTTTTGCCATTGTATAGGCTGACACTTTGTTAGAACAATGGTGATGGCACCTTGACATGCAGAAGCTTCACAAGGTACCATTCATTAACTGTTTATTTAAGAGCCTGTATTATCTTTCTCTTCTATCAGGTTTAGTGTATCTGGTTTTATGTTGAGGTTTTTCATCCACTTGGAGCTAGGTATCCACTAGGAGTTGGGCAGGGTGATAAGTATAAATTTATTTGTAATCTTCTCCATGCAGCCATCCATAGCCAAAACAATCCTGAATAAAGAAAAAATGAGCTTACAGAGGTATCACTGTCCTGATTTGTAGTTGTACTACAAAGCTATAGTTAAAACAACAACAACATCTACAACATAGTATTGGCACAAAAACTTGTTGATCGATGGAATTGAATTGAAGACCCAGACACAAATCTACATACTTATGATACCTGAATTTGTTTTTTAATAAAGAGTCTAGAATTACATACTGGAAAAAATAAACCATTTTCAACCATGGTGCTGGCACAGGAGATTTCAAGACAGCCTAGTATTGACCATGTCATGTGGTTATTAATGGCCATTCTTAGGTAGATCTATAATAAAAAGTAATAAGCTACACAAAGAAAACTCTCTAATGTACATTTTGAGGAAAAAAGGAGCATCAGGAAGTGTAATGGTGCTAAGCTTTATGTTAAATGGAATAAAGGGAGTGGTGGTTTAAGAGCAAAATGTTACTCAGCTAAGCTTCCAATTTGTGAAATGGCATTGAAGAAAAATTCGGAAGGAAACCTTCAACAACAAGAAGCTGGTGCACAAGTAATTGAACAAGGGGGACAAGTCCCAGCAACTTGGGAGCTTTTTCCATGTGGTTCTGGCTTTAGAGTCACAGATGGAAAAATGGGGAGGCAGTCTTAGGATCTTCCCTTCTTTACCAAGGAGAGCTGCTGAGGTATATCAGGAATGTTCCTGCCTGCAGGCTCAAAGAGACGATTGCATGAAGCTATGAAGGTGGATACTGTGCTGCATTGGAAACCCAAGGTTTTGGAGATGTCAGAGTCATGGGATATATGTGGAGAAAGGATGCAGAATGGGTGTAGAATCATCCCAAGAGATTGAAGTGTGTTGTAGTCAACAAACCTGGAAGGAGTTGGATATCTGCAAAGTCCTGTGATCATTTGAATATGTTTGGCCCCAGGAGTGCCACTATTTGGAGGTGTGCTCTAGTTGGAGTAGGTGTGGCTTTGTTGGAGAAAGTGTGGGCATGGGTTTTAAGACCTTTATCCTAGCTCCCTGGAAGCCATCTTCTCCTATTTGCCTTCAGAACAAGATGTACAACTCTCAATTCTTCCTACACCATGCCTGTCCGGACATTGCCATGGTCCTGCTTTGATGGTAATGAACTGAACCTCTGAACCTATAAGCCAGCCCTAATTAAATGCTATCCTTATAAGATTTGCCTTGGTTATGGTGTCTCTACCCAGCAGTAACACCCTAAGACAAGCCCCTTGACATCAGACACAGAGATTTGGAATTTGGAGTTTGTCTTGCTAGTTTTCCATCTTACTCCCTTTAGGAATGGTATTGTATATTCTGCACCATTATATGTTGGAAATATGTCAAGTGCATTTTTATTTTGATTTTACTGGAAGTTACAGTTAAGAAGTTGGGTCTCAGAAGAGACTTTGAATTTTAAAATAGGGTTGAGGCTGTGATATACTATCGGGATATTTAAAGTTGAACTAAATGTATTTTGAAGTATGATATGGTTACAAACCTATGGGGATCAGGGAGTGCGATGTGATGGTATGAATAAGATTGGCCCCATATTCTCATTTGAATGCTTGGTCACTAGTAAGTGCAACTATTTGAAAAGACTAGGAGGTATGAGTATGGCTTTCTTAAAGAAAGTATGGTACTGGGGGTGGTTGGGCTTTAAGATTGAAGAAGACCATGCCAAGCCTAAAATCTCTCCCTCCCTCTCCCTCCCTTGCTCTCCCTCCCTTCCTCCCTTCCTCCCTCTCCCTCACTCCTTTCCCCCTTCCTCCCTCTCCCTCCCTCCCTCTCCCTCCCTTCTTTCCTCCCTCCCTCTCCCTCCCTTCTTTCCTCCCTCCCTCTCCCTCCCTTTTTTCCTCCCTCCCTCTCCCTCCCTCCTTTCCTCCCTCCTTTCCTCCCCCTCCCTCTCCCTCCCTCTCCCTCCCTCTTTTCTTCCCTTCCCCCTCTCTCTCCCACTCCCTCCCTCCTTTCTTCCCTCTCCCTCCCTCCTCTCTCTGTCTCTGCCTATATATAAGAATGTAGCTCTCACTGGTGCTCCAGTACCTGACTGTATGTCACCATGATGATAACTAACCAACCCCTTGAAACTGTAAACAAGACTCCAATTAAATGCTTTCTTCTATAAGGGTTGCCTTAGTCATGGTGTCTCTTCATCGCAATGGAACAGTGACTAAGAGAATACATTTTAAATGGTGATGCTTTCCTAGTACATGAAATAGATCAGGATGATGCTGTTATTTACAAAGAGGCCTATTCAGAAAGTAAAATGTTGCTATCTTAGTGATATAATGAATGTGGAGCATGAAGGTGAGGGTAAAATGGAGGGAACCTGAGTTGGTCAGGCTCAGGCATGTCATGGTACACCTTTCCAAAATTATGTGACTTTAGGCTTAAAAGAAGAATGGACAGCCAAGGACAGAAAACAGGCTGGGCATACAGCAACACCTATGGAACAGAAAACTATGAATATAACAAATGGGATATTTTGCCTTTTTTGTTTGTTTGTTTGGTTCTTAAAAACTACTCCATGAGGGGCTAATTACTAGAATATGCTACAATTTGCCAGCATAATAAAAAAAAGTCCAGTGTGAATAAGATTTCAACTATAAACAAACAAGTAATGAATATAAAGACTGAAGCAAGAAAAACAGTCATTTAGAACAAGTTAGAAATGATACAACTTTAGTGGAGAATTTTTTTGGTTCATGAAATTTAGATTCTATTTTAACACATTTTGCTGGATAACTTGCATAGACACATCTGAAAGAAAATTAAAGTGAAATATGATCTATGTGTTTAGAAGCCTGGAAGACACATTCCCAGGGATATACACTGAGTTCTTGGACATCTCTACAATTCAGTATCTTATTAAGAACATGGGTATTTTGAAGACAATTGGTGTCAGTCACAAGCTGCATCATCACAACCTGACCCAGTTCTTTGCTGTTTTCCTCAGCTCAAGGACAGAGAGCAAAGTGGTTGAGCTCAGTCTTGTCTCCAGGTCTCTATTCTGTCTTCCTCCTCACTCTTCCTCAACATCCTCCTCTCATCCTTTAGCTACCAGTGCTACTTCTGTCTCCTAATGGTACATGGATAGTTTGAGTTAGAAATAGGAAATGCTAGTCCTATTGGTTCTCAGTAAAAGAATCCCCTCTCTCTGGTTGAGCTCATTCTGAAATCTAATTGTGAATGTGAGACTCGTGTGAGTACAAACTATTTCCCTATGTACTTAATGCTTACCCTAAAGGCAATAAGACTTACCCAGTATTAATATCAACATCTTTCCCCATAATGAATGCTGGTATATGCTCCATTTGGAAAGTGGGATATAAGAAAACTTACTCAAACTTGCAAACCACATTAATCATAAAGATAGGGCCAGGAGGTCTTCCCATTCTTAAATCATATCTTTCATAGCGTCATATTCTTTCTCCACTAGGAATCTCCTGTGACAACAAGCAATCCAGGTAGCCCCTAGAGTCTCTTTCTAGACCATTCTACCAAGGCAGGGCTATCATCCTACGTTGGAGACCTACTGTGCTCTGACCTTCCTGAAACACGGTATTGGTCCCATATCCCATCACCAGCAGCACGGTCTTCAAGCACTGTAGCTTAGAAGCTACCATTTTAAACATACAGAATTCTACCCTGAGGTAGATTCCATCTGTCTTAATAAAATTGTTCGTTTGTCTTTCTAGACTGCCATTTTCAGGTCTTCACACTTGAAGCACACTGCTTGTTTGATAAACTGAAGGTAGAGTCAAGTTCACGTTTTTTTCACTTTGGGATTATTTTATTCAGCTCAACTTTGTGACTTTGGAGACCCGCAACACAGAGGAGATGACTTGAAAGGAGTACCTGATTAACGCTGAATAATTCAGAACTAATCAGAGTATATTTTAAGCTGGTTGCCTAAGCTAACACATTCAGAACATGAACCATATGATCACACAGGAAAAAAAAATTAGAAGAGGAATTCTGCAGCTAAAACAGATTTAGAATTAACATTTTAATTGTAGCAACACTTCACAGCCTTCTCATTTTCTTTGTCTCCCACAGAATGTGTTTCCTCCCCAAATCCTGATATTTTAATTTCTCTCTGTGGTAGTGCTTATTTTAAGCTGCACTATCGTATTGTCACTTCTCATCTCTGTACATCAGCAGGGAGGGCTATGACAGCTCAACCCTGCAGAGTACAGGCAGATGAGAGCCAGGGTGAACAGCTGCTTTTAGGGACAGGAGGTTGGGCAGAGGTGATACCATCCTGGGAATTAGAGAGATACTAGGAAAACAACAAATGGCCATCATCCCATAGGGCCATGGCCCCAGTCATTCCAAAGTATGAGCTAGGAAGAAGAGCTATCAAGTAAGTGACACTAACCAAAATAACCACAGACCTTGCTTACCTCAAAAGATAATGACAGACAACCAGGCATATTCCATAAACATACTGCATAATGTCCCAGTAATGACATTAATCCTCATTTTAGAATATTCTAGCCTCATTGAATTGCATGAATATCTATTTTTTCCTGACAATTTCCATCTTTATACACACTCAAGTTCCTGGCAAGTGATGCATACCCTTTATTCGCCCACCCTCTTCCTCACTTTCTCAATTCTTTCTCTCCCTTCTATTCCCATGGTTTATATCATCAATCTCCTGGATAACACATAGGGTGAGGGAATAAACGGCTTGTACTTTGGGAATGCTAAGACTGAATGGCTGATTAGTAAGGCTATTTTCTCCAGAATCTTTTCTTTTCAAGATATTGTCCTTATAGACCCAACAACTCAAATGATTCTAACAGAAGTTTCTTTGGTAACTGTCTGAATTAATAGCCTTTGTATCCATTCTGAAGCAGTGGGAACTCTAGAGAGAAGAGAGAGAGAGTTCTACAGATGCTTTTAGGAGCCAAGTACTTCTACCATTTTCCAGGAACCCAAACCCTACTTTTTAGAAACCTCAAGAGAAGGTGAACTGAGATTTAAATAAAAAGATCCAATAGGTCTATTACCCTGCAATCTTCTACTCTGTTAAAATATTCAAGCACTCCTTTCTTTAACTTTGTAATTCTTTACTGTGCAATAGCTTGGGGAGTCAGTTCTGTTCTAAGGAGCAGAACTGATGACTGAGCAATGAAACGTAATTTGGATTATAAAATTCTTGCTTTAATAAAAATTCCTTAAACAGTAAAAAAAAAAAACCAAGAATTCATTTAACAATTTTCACACTTGTTAGAATGAGTCATAAGAACTGGGTGAGCATGACACATGTAATTGCAAGCAGCCCCAAGGCAAACATAGTAGTCTGTTGAGAGTCAGAAAATTAGTCAACTGTTAGATGAGCCAACTGGAGCAAAGAACTTCTCTAAGTTTTCGAAGTTCAAAATGAAGGATTCCACAATCTGATCCTTCTATTACGCTTTAATATTTTAAATTAGATGGCTTGTTTGCACCTCTTCTTTATCTACATAAACATCTCTCATGAATTTCTATCATTTCATTACTTACTCCTCCATATAGATTTGATTTGAAGACTAAAAAAAGAAAAGACTATAGTCTACATCCCTGATACAAGATACACCACCTGGAGACAACTAAGATGAATATCAGTACTAATTTCTTCTAAAATGCCAAAGATTTATTTTCCCATTTTTGAAGACTACCACGGCCGTTTTTGTGTTTTGGATACAATTTAATTTGAAAGCACCTGACATTTTCTAAACCTTTGAAGGTCATGTTTCCTATGCACATCTTGAAGGGTTTGTTGTATTTTTTGAGGGTGGAGAGATAGCTCTGGAGTTAGAAGCTCTTGTGACACAACCAAGAGGACCAAGGTTTAGACATTAGTACCCACCCAAGTTAGAAATTTCATGCAAGCCTATATGAGGCCAGCTTTGAGAGGGATGGAGAGAGGAGGACTGACGAGGCTGGCTTGTTTGCAGCAAAGCCAAGAAAATGTGAGTCCCATGTTCAGGGAGAGCCCTGACTCAAAGGAACAAGGAGAGAATGACAAAGGACACCTGGCACCTCTGCTTGTCCCCATGGGTACATGTGTTATGTACACACATGCCAACATATGCATATACACAAATAATAAATAGATCTTTAAGAAGGAATACAGTTGGTGTGTATGCTGTTTTGGGAAAGGCATTAGCAATGAATCACCTTTACATCGCCAGCTCACAAGTTCACTTTCAAAATGTTGTGACTACAGCTTTGGTAGAGGGACAGAAGTGGTTACTAAAATGTTGGAACTCTGAGTATGCATCTCTATAAGACTTGATACAGTTCTGTGATTCAAGGTGAGAGTGCCAAAGGTTACCGCAGAGGCATCCCCTGTCCTGGCTAGCTACAGTGTATCCCAGAATTAACTCTGTGCTGGTACTCTCCAATCTCTCCCCTCTACTGTGCAGAAGTAGTTTATGAAGAAGTCTGTAATCTGATCCTTCTATCATGTTTGAATATTTTAAATTAGGTGGGTTGTCTCTATTGAAAGAACAAATTCAAGGCAAGAATGATAACATGCTAATTATTTGTCACATATATTCTAAAAGAATTGTTATCCAATCATATGAGTTGAACCAATGTGAGTTACATAACCACCTGTGTTTTAATGTGAGCAGTGATTAATTCTACTGAAACAAGATATCTTCACATAAGGCAAGTGGGTACCAGAGGAATAAAGAAAGGTATTTCAGGTACTAGTCAATTTGCAAAATTAACTCCAATTGTTTTTATTTTGAGTGGGCTCTCTTTAGTTTTTTTTGTGTTATAGGATAAATATTATTTGTGGTCACTTATAAAACTGACCATAAATGGCTTTGTAGGTCCTTTTGCTAAGAGGGAGAGTCGATTTCTCTAGTTCTTCAATATGATTGGATCTTTGATTTACTTTCAGCAAAGAAATACCTTGGAAGTGACACTCTTTCCACCAAAAATCCTTTGTGTTTTCATTGCTGTAGAGTCAACTTGCATATCATTTGGACAAACTCCAGCAGGCAAACCCAGACATCAAATATTTGTGACTTAAAACCAGTTGGGAATATCCCAAACTATCCCTAGCCAAAGGAACCACCTAGCTGAGATTAATTTACTCTGTCAACCACATAAATGAGCTAAGCTAATCTTATTGCTTTGTGCCGAGGAGTTTGGGAGATATTTTTTTTTAAGTAGCAGCACACACCTGACATTACTGTTTACAGTGTCACTAGGCTGGTCCCTGGTAGTTCATTTTACCAAAACCTTTCTATTTTATGAACTTGTGTTTCATAGATCCTGGCTATTGAAACTAGCTGGAAGTGGTGTAACTAAGAATAGTGGAGCAGATAAACTAAGTTCTTGAAGTTTGTGATGGATGTATTAGCCACATTTTTTATTTAACAATGCAACTCAACTCACATTGACTTCTAGAGTTAGAAAATGAAGCCTAGATTTTTCCTACAGTTTGTATCTTTCCAACACTGCCAGCATCATCAGTGATGCATAAAGAATGGAAAATATCTTGATTACAATTTCCCCTAATACAGTGTATACCATGAAAATTCAAAAAATACTTAGTATCCCCTCTGTCTCTGTCTCTGTCTCTGTCTGTCTCTGTCTCTCTCTCTGTCTTTCTCTGTCTGTCACTGTCTCTCTCTGTCTTTGTCTCTGTCTGTCTGTCTCTGTCTCTGTCTCTGTCTCTGTCTCTGTCTCTCTCTCTCTCTCTCTCTCTCTCTCTCTCCTCTCTCTCATTTTTTTAGAGAGAGTTTCATTAGTGAGCCCAGGATAACCTCAAACTAGATATATTAGATATACCCCAGGCTCCCAAAGACTGGGGCTGCCCAGTCTTTACCACCAGACCTGTGTCTTTTTTTGCCTTCTGAAGCAAAAACATACTTTCCAATTTGCATACTAGGTTTTAATGAAATTCCTCAATTAAAAAAAGGAATCCATGCATGCTCACGCACCCCAAAAGATGACTATTTTTCCAATTTTGTTGAAGTGTAACAAATTACAAATTGCATATATTTAAATAAGGAGAGGCTAAACTGGTACCTACATAGCACCTTCAGTCCTCCAATTCCAGTGTGCTTGGTACAGGAAAGAGCTCTGCATGATATCAAAAGAGAAATAAAAACTAAACCAGCCTCAAATTCTTTTTTCCCCTCCCCCAGCTTCAAATTTTTTTTATGTTCAATGGTATTCTGCAAGATAGGGCAAAGGTGGCACAAAGCTTACGGGAGTAACCAACCAATATCCGATATAACTTATGGCCCATTCCATAAGATGAAACCCATATCCAACACTGCTTAGGTGACCAAGAATCTGAGACCTGATGGCCCAGGGACCTAGGGCAAAACTAAATAATACTGATTTTAAGAAAGAAGAAAGTGATTAAATAACTCCTAATGACACCCTGCTACTCTCATACCATGTCTGGTTCAGCCATTAGCAGAGAAACTTTCTCTTGCAGCAAATGGGAACAAATATAGAGAGCCACAGCCAGACATTATGTAGAATGAGAGACCTTGGAAGACTCAGCCCTAAATGGAATGTCTCTATCAAATCCCTCCTAGCACGGCTCACCAGGGGGAAGGAGGAAGAAAGAGTCTAAGACTCAGGAGCATAGAAGAGGCACTCTGAATCAACATGAGCAAAGTGCACGTGAATTCACCGAGACTGAAGCAGGATGCACAGGACCTGGATGTGTCTGCATCGGTCCTCTGAGCTTATATTATGACTTCCAGTTTAGTGCTTTTATGAGATTCCCGAGTGTGCAAATGAGTAGGCCCCTGATTCCTATACCTTCTCTTGGGCTCCTTTCTTTCTGTTGGTTTGTCTTGTCCAACTTCAATGTGATGGTTTTTATTTTGTCTTAGTATATTTTATTTTGCTATATTTTCTTTAAAGATGAATGAGTGAATGAAAACCTAGCCATTAGGGCAAAGGTTAACAATTGCACTGTCATTTATACCTATTGGGAGAGGGAAAAATCAGTTTTCTCCAATGTTCAGGAGTAACCAGACCAACACATAACAGAGTCCACAGCTGTGTGTGTGTGTGTGTGTGTGTGTGTGCGCGCGCGCACGGGCGCGCGCGGGGACGCACATGCGTGATTATGTATGCGATGAGAATACTCTTTTAAGGGATAGGGTTATAGTTCAGTGGTAGAGAATTTGTCTGGTCATACTCAGCATCACAAAAAGAAACAGACAAAAAGTATTCATTAAATTTCAACTAAGCATTGCAGTACTAGAGTAAGGGGATTACTGTGTAGCCAGCCTGGGCTTACAGAATGAGATTCTGGCCAAAAAGCCAACAAATAAATCAAATTTTAAAAATATAAGTATCTTCACAGTACTGTGTATCACAGCTCAAGAACTTATCCATCTGAGAAGTTAAAAAATGAGCTTTTTGTTTGTTCTTCAGACAACAATGTATTTTAAGCCAGTGTGCTGGTTTTCCCCATTCTACAGCCACATCACCTGGGTTATTGTGCTATCTCTCCATTTTGCAGATGAAGGAGACACAGGGAAACAAGGTGATTTTCTTAGATGCTTCAGAGTCTTTAGTGTCAGCTTTAATATTCTACTGGTATTTGAACGATGTATTCAGGAGTACCACAGTTGTTAACTGAGCATTTTACACATTGTTCTTGCTCCAACCACTTGTCTTTATAAACAGAAGTGTGACATATATTACAATGTTCAGTATATAATCTTATTTTGTAAGACAAAAAATATTTTTAAAATAAACTTTCCTCTGAGGTTTATATATCCTCAAGTAAAGAGTTTGTGTGGCTGAGATAGTACTGGGAGAGTCTCTGTTCAAATCAGCTCTGGGTGGCTCCTTTAGTTGTTCACAGAGTAACTGCCCTTTGCTGTGTAAATCTTGAGGGATGAGGTAGCAGAGAGCTTCCCATGAGCAGAAACATAATGATAGACCTCAACACACCTTATTCCATGTGTACTATTTTTAACACTGCAGCCGAGCGGTGGGCAGATAATGAACTCTCAAAATGATAAAACTCCATCAGATATTTTAGACAATCATCCCACGATGTCCGGTGGATAATTTAAATGCAGAGATTCTGCAGAAAGAAATCTCTGCCTGTGTAAAAGCAAAAATGAACCTTTGCTTTAAAAAGAGATGTATGGTAAGCAGATTCAACACTGCTGTAGCCTCATGATGTGCCTCATGAGGAATTTAGCTTCAGCTGTGTGGATGCCTTTGCAGTCCAAGCAACATCTGCACTGAAAGCTGTAGGCATTGCTAATGTTTGAGAATCTTACCTCTAAAACCGGAACCCAGACCACTTGGCAGGCTCTGCATGATGGTGCCTCTCTGTGAGAGACACAGAGAACAGAGATTTAGTCTCACCATCCTAGGTCTCTTGGCCCTGTTGCCAAGGCACTATGTTAGTAGTGCCTGGATTAAAGAGCTACCAACTTCAAAGATTCACACTGGCTGGAAATATTGACAGATGCCATATATTCCAGGCAGCAAATCTATCAGAACTTGGAATGTGGGATAAGTAGACAATAAAGGGCTTCTCATTCCAGTCTTTCAGAGTTGGTGGCACTATATGGTCGCTGAGTCTTCAGAGTGTCATATAAGACCAATGAACATGATGTATACTAAATATGAGGTCCATGTTTTCAACAGTTGAAAGGGGAAATGATAATGGGAGGCTAGGGAGGTTTAAGAAAATGTTTGGAGCTATGGGCAGATAAGATCTAGTGTATCCATCCCAGGTAAATGCGTCCACATAAGCCAATAGGCAGGCAGCCGTCATAATACCCAAGCACAAACTTATCATACCCACACATCACAACCACCCACACATTATAACCCTTCTCAGAGAGAGGGAAGGAGGGAGGGAGGGAGAGAGGGAGATAGAGATATATATAGAGAGAAAATCATGAAGGATATTAACCCCATAGCCATACTTATGCAAAATTCATACAAAATTGTCACTTTTGCCAGGAGTAGTTATTAACAGATGGCATCAGTCCCTGTTGAGGCTTCATCTTTTACTGTCTATTCTGATGGTAAGTGAGGGTCTCCAAGACCTGGAGTCTGCACATAACCCCTGTGACCCTTCTCCCAAGTTAATTCTGATTGGTGGATAAAGATGCCAACAGCCAATAACTGGACAGAAGAGATATAGGTGGGGTTTAGGTTTTTCTCAGGTCTGGGAGAAGAGGTGGACCACAAGGAGAACATACAGGAGAGGAGGAAGGAGAAGCCACCACGGCTTAAGGGTCAAGAAAGTGGCCCTGAGGACTGCCCAATCAGAGTTAAGAGCAATTACAGTAATAGCAAGTAATATCTCAGGGTTATCGAAAGGAAGGTAGAATCTAACAGCATTGAGGGTAGGCAGTTACCCAGCTATTGTGCTGCCTAAGGCATGTTAAAAGTATAAAGGCTGAGTGCGTCTTTCATCCAGGAACTCAACTACCAAAGGTGGGGTAGAAACTCTGGGCTGGGATTTAAACAATTTCTACAACAACTGCCTAGTTACTGAGTTTCCTGTATATCCTGAGTCCCCTAATTCTTTGCTGACTCATAGCTCCTGATGTCCATGTTAGCCATTTTGATGCATGATGGACATCTATTCCAATGACAAGTTATCTAAATGTAAGTTGGTCCAAAGAGACCACTGTTTCTAACACTAAATGGTACCAGTTTTGTTCTGCTTTAAGATATTTAATTTCATTTATTTTTTGAGCCATTGTAATGATGGTGCCCCCCCTTTTTTTTACCTTTTGGCTTCTAAGGCAATTAATATTCATAAAGAGATCTCAGTTATGCTGGGTCTTGCTGGAGAGCTTCAGACATTCTGCATCAAGCCAGCAGTGGCTAAGAGTGAAGCCTCTAGAGCCATATGGCCCTATATGAATTATATTTTTTGTCACTTTGTAGCTCTATGATCTCAAAGATGCAAGCTCTCTTTCTTCATATGGGATCACAGTGCGCATACCCCATGCAATTATTTATGAGACTCATGCATGGAAAATAGAACAGCATTGAAGCTGTGGAAAGAATTTACTTTTCCTTGCATTACTCCATGCAAACTGACCGTTTTTTCCAGGCTTATGGTGATTAGCTGAGTTCATGTATGTTGAATGTTTACCTTAATGCCAAACAAAGACTGGCATTGAACGAGAGAGACTGATAAAGCCCTGTCATTTATTGTGAACTTACTCCAGGTCAAGTACTCTGAGGTTATCCTACACACATCCTCCCAGTACCCCCTGAGCTATGTACTAGAAGTATCCTTATTGTGGAAATGACTGAAGCATAGGGAAGTAATGGAACAGAAGTCAGGGGAAAGCTGGCCCTATTTGTCATATTAATGTAAACTGCGATGAATGATGAACCTGTAGCTCTCAGTAGCTTAGTATAATAGTTCTCATGCAAGATGAAAAATGGGCCCATAACTAGTAGACCTCCTGATCTAACAAGGGATTCAAAACTTATAATTCTAGCGTCTATGTTCAAAATATTTGTGCATAAGGCCTCCAAGGTCACCATATGGAGAAGGAGCATGAAGAATTATAGTTTCACAGGCAAGACCAAGTTGCTGTGGTTTATGCCCGTCTTTCATTGGCTAAAATGTAGATGGTCACACTTAACAGCAAGGCATTCCAGGAAATGCAGTCTGGTCATGTGCTAATGAGGCGGGAGAGGGGAGTGGTTGAGGCAGGGCAGCACTCCCCACACAGAACCACTGAGACAAATCACTGACTGAGAAACATTCTAAGGTGATGCTCAGATAGGAGCTGTGGTTCACAATCAATTGCTGCTCCTTTTGAGGTGTGCTCCAAGCTGGTGTTGGTAGAACCCTTCTGGAAGGAGAGACACAGCACACTGTATCTCCTGGAGCTCCTGGCCATTGCAAAGTTGCTTTTTCCATTGTTATTTTCACAGTTGGGCAGCAATTTTTGACTAAAAGGATGGAGGCACCCCTGTAAGTGGCTCTCATTCTTCTAGTGCTTTCATTTAGACCTTTTCAGTGTTTCCCACTGAAATGACACTTCTTGAGTAGCTCATGTTTAGAGGCAATGCATGTTGTCCTTTTAATATATATATATATATAAACAAGATCAGGTTAATGACAAGTGTGCCTTTGCTTCCCATTTCTTTTAGTTACATGCCTAGATTGTCAGCTAGAAGACATGTTTGTTTTTACTACTGGCTACAAGATTGTGACCCCAGTGCCACAGAAGTCCAGTGATAGGTAGTATTAATTGGGGCACAAGGATCTGTGGCATTTCTCAAGGAGAAGAGTCTGAAGCTGACTTCTGTGCATGGGTATAAGGCTCCAGGGAGGGGGTCCCAAATGAATCACTCTTCAGGGCTCATGGCTATAACCTAAAGGATAAGCAGTGAACTGACTCTCAGAATAGGAGAAAGGCTTCCTACCGGCGTCAGAAATCAAGCTGTAGTCATTAAAACACAAAACACTGCAGTGCTCTGATTTTCATATTCCATAAGATGAGAAAAGTTAGCCCCTGGGTAAACAATGTCTGCCTGACAAAAACAATAAGCCACATTCTGGTTTTCTTTTGTCTTCTTGTTTCTAAAGAGCTGGGCAGATTCAAATGAGAACTCAAAATGCAGATGTTTGAGGACTGGCCTCTTAGTGCTATTGTTATATCTAGTGGGCATTTTTAAATTACTAAATTATTCTAGAAATCTGAGTATCTATAAACATGTTTCTTACAAAGAGACAGTAAAGAGGAAATTGCTGGCATTAATAAACATCCCTTGTGGTCGAGATCATAGACTCTGTTCAGGTTTTTTTTTTTCAAGGCCACTCATCCATGCCTTGGATGCTAAGAACTTGGTTGGTGACAGCTCATAGCCTTCCCCTCTTCACTGGAAGCGGCAGGGAATCCCTTCAGCAAATTTACACCACATAGACTTATTCAGGGTGCTATAAAAATGTTGTAAAGTTGGTACCTAATAAGCAACATAAATCTGTTCTTACAATTCTTGGATTTTTGAGCTCAGGGTGCCAGCACAGCTAAGTTCTGGAAAAGATAATGTTATATGTTGTTATACATTGCCTTACTATTACAAACTACTACAGACTGGTTCATGGGCTAGAAAAAGAGTTTTCTAAGTCTTCCAGTTGTTGAGGTTTGAAGGAATGTTGTTGCTATCAATTGTGTTCTAATGAGGACCACATAATAGATGAGGTCATAATATCAGGAATGTGTGACAGGAGAAGAGACTGCATCTCCTAAGGGGAAGGGAGAGGGGGATTCAGGACTTCAGTTCCTGGTAACTCACTTTCTGGAGAGCGCTGAGAATCATATGAAAACTAAATCAACCCTTCCGAGGATGCCAGCCTCAGGAACATTTCCTCCTAGAGTTCACCTTTCAAATGCCCTCTCACTTGCCACACTGAGGACCAAGCTTCCAACCTATGACCTTTAGGGCCACACAACACTCAAGCCATAGCCACACCCAGTTGGCAGACACACAGCAGGTTGCTGCATCTTCACATACATGATGGCTGAAGCTTTTTTCTGGGGTCTAGCTGAAAAGTTCAGCTACGCGGCTCATGAAGGCTACCTTCCTCTTTTCACCTCTTAATTGAATCACCATTACCACAGGGGCTTATATCTGAGCATAAGAATTTTGGAGCAGAAATGAAGAAAAAAAAAAAAAAACGAAAAACAAAACAATGTTCACTTCAGCAGGCAGCCCCAGCCAATGGCTAGTCTGTTCACATAAAGTTTCAGCTTCAAAAACTTAGAAGTGCTCTTCCAGTCCCCAAAGACAGTGAGTGGATGAGGCTATCCATCAGACTTTCCCTGTGCTGAATCCTCTGCAGTTTCACCCAGGTGCACTTCAGGGAGGGCTACCAAGGAATTCTCTAAAGGAAAAATAGACTTCTAGGCTCTCAGTTAAAGACAACCTTTAACATTTTGGTGTCTTTTCCCACTTAAAACACTGAGATCACACTAAGTAATTTTGTATTCCAGCTTTTAACTTAATGATGCCCTTTGAAGATTCCATGTTACTGATCCATTTAAATTCATTTAAACACATTTTATTTAGGAATTTAAAGAAATTTCAATAAAAGAATATGGAATAATTTATTTATCCACACTGACTGTTGAATATTTATGTTGATTCCAATTTATCTATACCATAGATAATGTCACAACAACTCTGAATAACTTTATGCTCTCTGATCACTTCGGTTGAATTCATGATGCTTAATCCCTAGACAAACAATCACAGAATCCAAATATATGACTTCTGTTAGTAATCATAACATAGGCTATTGTGTAGGAGTGTGTTTTGGTGGATTCATGCTTCCTCTGTCACTAAAGAGAGTGCCTATGTCACCATTACTTTTTTGTTAGAATTCAATACTTGATGCCATGCTGCACCCAACCTTAGGGAATTAAATGTTACTATCAGGTTGAAACCTAAAATTGGTCTTTCTATCAGCCTATCTTCATTCTTCTAAGATTCCTGCAAATTTGCTGCAGCTACCGGTTCAGTATTTTGATTGAGACTCATACTCCAGAATTGGTGTGGACATCAGTGCCTGCTAAACAGCTAGTACACAAGAAGGATGCCGTAAGAAATCTTTGTAGAATAATTCATCATCACTGTGTATCATTGGCGACACACTGTGATTCAGAGGACCATTGTGAATCACTGCTGGACCCATGTAACCAACAAAGAGCCCCGTCAGAGGCCGTGCAGTCCTTCTCCAGATCCAATGCAAAGCAGCTTGATAGCAATCTATTTTGTTTTCTAGTTTTGACACTAAAGTCACTTAGCTGTTGATGTTTAAAGAGTTTGAAACATTATTCATATAGAATATGACTTTCTCATCTATGTACTTATTTACCTTAATCTATATTTCTATAAACATGGAATCCTAAAGCTATGGTCTTAGACTTATGCATTACTTGGAATTACTATAGCAGTAAACTATTTGTTTAATAAACAAACTCCTTTGGAATAGTGTGGGTCTTGCAGTTTGTACCTGAGTAAGGCTAATGAATTAGTTGTAGTTCAGTGTCTGTGTTCTCCAGACCGCATGGGACTATATATTAAGTAACTTTGCCAGATTCTCACCATCTATATATCCATCCAAGGAGAAAATCCCCAAATCTGCACTGCTTTTGAACTACATCAGATTGTATTTTAGTGTCCTGACTCAATTCCTCAGTTTTTAAATGTGTATTGAACTCTTTGTAGAAAATTCACATTGGCTAAAATCAATGAAGCAATTCTAAAGCTCCAAACTACATTGTTTTGTGCAAAATCATGAAGTTGGAGGCTAATGCTTCAGAAGATAAACAGGCTTATTTTCTTATCCAGTGCTCAAAAATCTATAAAGTGTGGTTGCATGCATTTTTTTTTCCTGTAAACCAGTGTTGGATCTAGGAGATTTTATTCACAAAACTACCTGGGGTTATGAGGCAGGAAATTTAACTTATAGGATGAAGACTGCTTACTTCCCCCAGTTCATGGGAAGTAAGTCTACTGAGGATAATTTGTAATAAATTTAAAATAGGTAGGACCTCAATGGTAATGCAATGATAAGTGAAGAAACTCAGGGATGGGACTTTTGTAATCATTTTTCTTAAAGTAACTTCAATTAGTCTGAAAACATATGACTAATATAGGTCACTGGACTCTATTTTATGCAAATTACCATGCAAAAAAAAACCTTCAAAATAAAAACAAAGCGATGAGCTAATGAGAATATGGGTAGAGATGGACAGCTGCCTCATAGAATGTTAAGTGGCAACAGTGATGAAAAATAAAAGCACCAGATTATTCTAGGACCAGTGGTGAGAATCTTTCAGCATCAGACTGATTTTAAAAGACCAATCTTATCTTCTAACTCTCAAGGAGAGGTGCAAGTATCAGCTAAACTTGTAGGATGAATGCCCACAGTTCTTCACATTAGCAAGATTTCAAACAGATGCTTAAAGTGCGAATGTGATCTGATTGGAGAACAGGATGTAGCTTGCTGTTAAGAGGGTTTGCTTAGTATGTAATGGCAGATTAAGAGGGTGAGAACGTGAAATACAGTATATGCATGGATGAAATTGGGAACAAATTTAATCAACAAAAGAGAGATCAGATTATTTCTTAAAGCTTTGGTAATTAAGCAGAAAATGGTAACTCATGATATACTCATGATATTTCTCAAACAAAGGATAAATGCTATTATTTTATTGAAGCATCATAAAGCTTGACCTATTCTATTTATAAGATATTATGTCAGAACCTATGAACAAAATGGTATTTAGTGGGAATGAGGAGATATTCACAACTAAGTTACTAGGAGTTACATTTCCAAATTGGGCTTAACTATCACATACTCAGAACATAACATCTGTGATCTTAGGGAGTCGCATACTAATGATAATTTAAACATTATTTTCCTTGCCTTCTTTAAAGTACTTGTTAGTTCATGTGTTTTAATGTCCTTTAAGAAAGCAGAAAGAATAGAAACAGGCAGCCTTGGGAGGTAGAAGGTTGGGGTGACCCTCCAGAATGTATCAGAGGCCTGGCAAGTGAGAGACTCTTAGGATTCAAAGGGAGAGACCCTAGATAAAATACCCGAGAGTAGGGAGAGGGAACTTATAGAGCTCATCTTCTGCAGGAAGACAGGGCATCAAATGAGGGAGGGGAAGGCCATCCCACAGTCACAACTCTGACCCATAATTGTTCCTGTCTGAAAGAATTACAGGGATGGAAATGGAGAGGAGCCTGAGGAAAAGAAGGTCCAGCGACAGGCTTAAAGTAGGTTCCAGCTCAAGGGGAGATCTCAAGGCCTGACACTATTACTGAGGCTATGGAATACTCACAAAAAAGGACCCAGCATGACCAGACTCCGGAAGACCCAACAAGCAGCTGAAAGAATCAGATGCAGATATTTGCAGCCACCCAATGGACAGAAGCAGCCGACCCCTGCTGTTGAATTAGGAAATGGCTGGAAGAAGCTGAAGAGAAGGGCAATCCTGTAGGAGGACCAACAGGCTCAATTAATCTGGGCCTCTGAGATCTCTCAATCACTGGATCACCAAGCTGGCAGCATACACCGGCGGATATGAGGCCTCCAACACGCACAGCAGAGGACTGCCAGGTCTGTGTTCAGTAAGAGATGATGCACCTAATCCTCAAGGGACTAGAGGCCCCAGGGAGGTTAGAGGTCAGGTAGGGTGGGGAGTGGGAACAGGTAAGTGGAGACAGAGGGGTGGGGATGAAGTATAGGATGTGGGAGAGTGGGAGGGTGGACGGGGATGGGGAGGGATAAAATATGGAGTGTAAAAAAATAAATTAATTTAAAAATGTAGAATCAATGATAACCAGAGATATTTTAGAAGAAAAAGGAAACCTTTTTCCCCTCTTATCTTCCCTGAACTCTGCCTTCCACACCTGTGCGTGCACATTTGCAGCTGTTGTTAGCTGTCTTGGTAGACAAAGGCTGACTATTGCAGACAAGCACAATTGAGATTGGAAAGAGGAGACCAGTGTAAACAGATTTCTCCAGAGCCTTCTCTCACTAGATGGAAAATGCTCTATTTTCCTTGCTAGGGGCCCTAGAAAGCTGGAGGCTCTTGAGTGTATGGGAATGTGACTGAATCAGGGCCACAGTCAATGGCACAGAACAACGGCTTGCCCCTAAGTCCCATGTTCTTATTCTTAGCACAGCAATATACGTTGAGTTAGGATGACAAGTTAAGACTAAGCATATTTAATTATACACTAAATTTATTTTTTAAAGTAACCTTGAGGCTAGCCTAGACTGCACATTGAGGTCCTATTTAAAAATTAAAAAGGAAAAGAAAGAAAAATAACTAAAGGAGAGGAAAAGGTATAAAGAGACTTGTCCTATATACCACTTTCGGATTCACTGTTACAGTTCTTTTTTTTTTTCTTTAAGTGAATAATTTTTTTCTATATTCTTTGTTTACACGAATGCTTTCCCCTTTCCCAGTTCCCCCCTCCCGATTAGTCTATCATAAGCCCTCTTCCCTTGCCCATTGCCCATCACCCCTCCCATTTCCCTGTCCTGGTACTCCCCTACAATGCTGGATCAACTCTTTTCAGAACCAGGGCCCTCCCTTTCCCTCTTCTTGGGTATCATTTAATATGCTAACTGTGTCTTGAGAATTCAGAGCTTCTGGGCTAATTAATATCCACTTATCAGTGACTGCATTCCATGTGTATTCTTTTGTGATTGGGTTACCTCACTTAGGATGATATTTTCCAGTTCCAACCATTTGCCTAAGAATTTCATAAATTCATTGTTTTTAATTGCTGAGTAGAATTCCCACTGTTACAGTTCTATGGATATATTATCTAGTGAAAAGTTGAAACTAAAAGTAGACCATGGTTAATTCTTTAGAAAGTCTACCATTCATGTTTCAGCATTAACAACAGTATCAACTAAAAGAACCATCCCGATTCCTTAGTTGCTGTATGAGAATTGACTTTCTGTGGTCTGTGTTTTAGTCCTCAAAGGCTGCACTGTTCCTTTCATTTTCTAAAGCTGTTCCTTGTATTCACTGAGATCTGCCTGCTCTGTCTCCTGGTACTGGGATTAAAGGCATGTGTTCCCCGGCCCCTACCTCTGTTTAGGTTTTTACTTATGTTTGCATGGCTTCAATATGCACATCTGTGCAAGTATTAATACATTAATGCATTGTTGCTTCTACTAACATATCAAAGCTGGCATTATTTTATAATTTGCACTTCAGTATTTATCCAGCTATTTCTGTTTTAACATATGTCTTGCTAATGGTAAGGTCTTAGCATTGTGGGGTCACAGTGAAAAGGTAGGGCTTGTCTATACTGCCTGTCATTGGATACTGCCTGTTACTCATGCGTGTAACAATTTCACATTTTAGGAGGTATTTAAAAATAAACATTTGCTGATTAAAAAAACCACCCCCCCACCACCAACAACAACAAACATAAACTAGACATACTGACTGGCAGTTTGGCCCCCATAGTCTCATGTGTTTGAGGAGTGGCACTTTTAGGAGGTGTGGCCTTGTTGGAGTATGTGTATCATTGTGGGGCTGGGTTTTGAGGACTCTATACTCAAGCTCCAACCAGTATGGAATTCCAGTTTCTTCCTGGCTGCCTAAGAATCAAGATGTAGAATTCGATGGTTCCTTTAGCAACAAGTCTACTTGCACACTGCCATGCTTCCTACCTTGATGATAATGGACTGAACCTCTGAAACTGTAAGCCAGCCCCAGGTAAATATTTTCCTTTATAAGGGTTGCCTTGGTTGTCCCATCACAGCAATGAAGCCCTAACCTAGATAGTGACTTATTCTGTAACTGCAGGCAAGCGGTTTTCTGTGAGTTCGAAACCAGCCAGGAGAACATAGTAAGCACCAGCTGAGCCAGGGCTATAGAAAGATCATGTCTCCAACAGCAGGAGGTAACCAGGGCTGAAGATGTGAAGAGTTCTCAAAGGTACTTTTAGTTGTCTTAAAGGAAGCTAAAAGCTGAGATGGGATTATCTTGAACAGTTCCTAGAGGGGCCTCTTATGTAATAGAGCAATATACATAGGAGGCACATATATTTCTTGAGAATTTTATATTTGCAGAAGTGATCCCAGCCTCAATTTAAAAACACAGAGCACATGAGAAATCAAAGTCAATAATCCAGACAATTGGAGACAATTTGCTACCTTGAGCAGGAGGAAAACCAGAAACCTTGAGTGGGTGCATTTTACACAAAGAACTCAAAAGTTAATTGATCATAAGGTCTGAAAGGTACAACCAATACCTCTTAGAAAATAGAAGGAATTAGTGGGTCATGGGCTCCTACTTTCTCACACGAGTATGAGGCTTTGAGTAAACATAATGGAAACATGAATTTGTAAATATTTGGGTAAATGTACATTGGCATTATTTTGTGACAGAATTTGAAGATAATAACCTTTCTTAAATATATATCAAGATTTTAGTTATATATAAATATATATGTGATATATACATATACATACAAACACAAATACACACACACACACACACATCACATTTTCTACCAGAACAAACTTCCCAGGATGAGTCTCATTAAGATCAGTATGTAAGAGTCTAAACATGAGATTTGGGAACAACCAATAATGAGACGCCTTCATATTGTAAAACCCTGCAGTGGACAAAGTCTTGGCTGGTAAGAGCAGTAGAGATTTACAGACTTCCATAGTCTTCCTGGTTTATGTTTCTCTTTTCTATTTTTTAGTTCCTAAGATTAAAAACAGTAATCTTAAAACACCCAAGGAAGGCTTGCATTCCAATTCCCATGCTGTATCTTCTGGATAGATTCATTCCTGAAGTTTGCACCAGATACAATAGGCTCTGCTATTAAGTATCTCTTCTACAGATGATAGTCTTGAAATTGAAGAAAGGGATATGCTTGTATGGTAAGAGAAAATGTAGGCATTAAATCTGGCTCTAAACTCCTCAATCAGCTTTTAATCACCACATTATTACTTTGTTACTATTTCAAAATTAACTGCTTGTGTTCAAAATTCATGACAAAGACAAAGGGTGACAAGCTATTCTAAACACAGGTTTTCCAGGACAAAACATAGATACAGTATTGTTCTGGCTGTTTTTTTGTGTCAACTTGACACAAGCTGGAGTTATCACAGAGAAAGGAGCCTCCCTTGAGGAAATGCCTGCATGAGATCCAGCTGTAAGGCATTTTCTCAACTAGTGATCAAGGGTAGGTGGGTCCATGTTGGGTGATACCATCCCTGGGCTGGTAGTCCTGGGTTCTATAAGAAAGTAAGCTGAGCAAGCCAGGGGAAGCAAGCCAGCAAGAAATATCCTTCTATAACCTGTGCATCAGCTCCTGCTTCCTGACCTGCTTGAGTTCCTATCCTGACTTCCTTTTGTGATGAACAACAGTATGGAAACTATAAATTGAATAAACCCTATCCTCCCCAACTTGTTTCTTGGTCATGATGTCTTGTGTAGAAATAGAAACCCTGACTAAGACAAGCATTTTCCTCGAAATTGTCCTATCTAGAGAGAATACAACTGAATTTAATGGACAATCATAGTTGATGTTAATCAACTGTGAGCCTCTTTAAAAGAACTATATAAATAGCTAGTATTTGCTACAACATATGACCAAAAAGTGGGCTAAGTCACTATAATAATGTATGCTTGTCATATCGTATCTGTCTTTCTCACAGGGAGTATATTTTATAAGAGAAAAATCTGATATATAGAAAGCAATAAGCTTAACTCACAAGTTAAGGGCTTGGGCATGAGCTAAGGCTACTCTTTGGACCCATGCTGAGACAACAATGACTTCTTTTATACAAATAATATCACACACACACACACCTTGGAAATTTCTTAGGAACTACAGCAAGCTAAATAACCTGTTTAGTTTGGGTTCCCTCAGTAGAAATGTTTAGTTGAGAATAAGGAAAAAATGGAATTGCACAGCCTGTGAAATATTAATTGCTTTATTCCTGAAATACCCTTTGGCAGCTCAAGATAAGTTCCAGATGGTTTTTGAATGGGCTGTTACTTCACAGTAGTCAAATGTTGAGTAACTTTTCCTCGCTTCATTTGTCTGAAGTGCCTAAACATATCTAGGGGAGCTCTGTGCCTGCGTTCATCTTCAACAGGTTGATATTGCTGCTTCCTGAATCTTCCGTCTTAACTGCAGCTGGTGCTTCTATCTCCATGGGCCCCTGAGTCATAAAGCACGGGTACTTAGCAACCAGATCAGATAAGCACAGGCTGTTCCATCTTTAATGGTGTAATTTATAGTAAAATATGCCCTTCTGTATCATTTGTTAACATTTTAGACTGTAAACCGGTCTGAGAAGAGTTTAGATGGGGAATAGATGAGATTATTTCTGAGCACACTCTGACAAATATTCTGGTCTGAAATTTGTCATAACATTTTGTGCTTTTTTTTTTTTTTCTGGTCTAGTCCTGGAAATGACCTTAGCTGAATAGTAACAAATTTCAGGCATTGACTCAGTAGTCTCCCTCTCTCATTTTGTTCTTCAAGAGGAGGGAAATAAGAAATGAAGTTTTACAAAGGAAAATGCAATGGGAACAGCACGTTTTCTGCTGGTCGAGAAAGCTTAGAAGTACGTCAATGATCCATTATGTGTCAGAGTCAGGTTGGGCGGCTTGATAGCCATAGCAATCATTGGCTGTACTTGACAACATGTGAAGAGACATAGGGTGTCTCTCAGTCTCTCTGCCATGCAGAAAATTAGCATTCCCATAGTTTAAATGCTATGAAAGCACCTGGGAGAAGGGAAATCCTAAAGAAGTCAAAATTTAATAAAACCCAGCCTGTTAAACAGGTGGCCAGAGCCTGTTTTTTAAAAAATATGATAGAATATAAATAACAGAGAGATGCTTGCCTTAAATTTCTTTTCAAGTGTAGACTGAAAATGGTTATTTTTCATATGTCTTCTTTTTTCTGGATAAATATATGCAAGGTATTTATAAAAGTGGAAATACCTGGTGGGTAATGTCTGTATACAGTGAGGAGAGCAGATTTAGAGGGAACAAGACTGAAGTCTGGGAAGAATTAGGAGAAGATGTCTCTTAGGGGGATCAGAATGGAGGGAATACAAGAATTACAGACCAAAGTGTGGACTTGAGCTTAGTGGACACCTCTGTTGAGCTTAGTGGACAGTTCTGGTGCTCATGGGTTAGAATGGTTTGGAGAAGAGATGAAGACAAAAAAGGTTATAGAAGAGCAGATGCACAGAAAGTCAGCTTGGGATGGGAGATATATTAACCTGACAACCTCAGTCTTGAATATATAAAAACAGAGTTGTTAATCTGGCGACACTTGTCAAGAAGTTAAATGTTTATGAATTTGAAATAGTAATTCTTGTTTGAAGATGTGTTGTTAATCAGATAATCCTGAATACAGAAAATTCACATATATATACATACACATACACACATACATACACACACACATACACACACACACACACACACACACACACACACACACACACACACACGTATGTATGATCTTCTTTATGGCAAAGACCGATAATGTTATCTAGGTTGTTATCAAATACTTGGCTCAAGTAATTTCTGGCCTCAGCCTCCTGAATAGCTGTGACCACACAAATTCACCAACACACTCAGCTATGTATTCTATTCCAGCACTGTAATTTGGGCAACCACCAAAATATTTAACCATAATTGAGAAAAGTATTTTTATTGACTCCACTACCTTCTATGAAGACTCCAAAATGACACTCCACAGGAGGTATTATACAAGTATTTATCATACAGGATTATAGATGGAAAAGAGGAAATTGAATACACAGTGACTCTTATTACAAAATTCATTAACATATGGGTGGGGAACTAATCAGTCTGGGTTATGTTAAATTATTTTTGGTGATTAAAGTTATAATGATTATCTTTAAAAACTTTTAAAAGTATGTGTATGGGTGTTTACCTGCATGTGTATCTGTGCACCATGTACATACCTGGTACACTGAGGAGGCAAGAAGAAAGCAGTAGATTCCTTGAAAGTTGAGTTACAGATGGCTGTCAGTATCCATGTAGATACTGAGACTTGAACCTAGGTCCTCTGGAAGAAGAGTGAATACTCTTAACAACTGAGTTGTCTCTTCAGTCAATAGCCATTAACATTTTTGACAGTCTGCATTTTCCAAATGTTCTTTAATAAGCCAGTACTGGTTTTGCAATAGAAATTATTTAGTTATCAGCATAATAATGATCCAAATTGGGTTCAATCCCAAGATGTGATAGATATCTATTTCTTTCCTCTGAAAGTCTTGAACTTAATTAAAGACAAGTCATTGAATAAAAAGGAATTCCTGAAGCAAGCATGTAGGATCAAGTCTTCTCCCTTCCAGAATCTCTAGGCAAGAACTAAAGTTTGCTACCAGGATGAAAAACAAAACGAACAACAATGACACATGCTGTAGGATCATTTTATCCAATCAACTGGCTGTGCACTACCAAGGTAAAGATGGAAATGCAGTTCAGTTTTGATGGAAACCACTGGATGCTTAGAATAAATTACTCAAAAGCTTGTCCAAAGTTACTTGGAAAGGCCCTGCTCTAAAGGTGACATGGGGACACTTGAGTCATATGTCATCTTGAGGTCCAATCATGGCTGATCCTGATGGTAAGCAGATGAGCGCTCAGGACTACCATAATTGGGTTTTGTTAGGCCAGGAGACAGAAATAGAGATGGATCTATTTTCTTCCCCCAGAGATTTGACATTTTAAAAGATATCCCTGCCAGTGGAGAATTTGGTGAAGACTGCTCTCTTACAGTGCAAATCTTAAAGAAAGCATGTTGCGTGATGACTCATCTGAAGGTGCCTGACTATTTAAATGAGGACAAGGCATCATTTCAATGCTGAAAAGAGACTAGGAGTAAATGTGACAGTTTGGTGTTACATTTACACTCATAAGTCAAACTGTTCTTTTCAGTACTCATGGATGGATCTAGCTACCATTGCAATGAAAGCAGAGTGGATTTGGGAATGAGCCAGATCTGTGTCTATTAATCCAAAACCTTGGAAAACTTACTCTTTCTCTATCAGCTTCAAATTTTATATGTATAAAAACAATAAATAAGTAGACAGACACAATGCCAAATACTATAAGTATTACCACATTTAATACTCACACTGACTCCATAAACAAAGTACTATCAGGAACTCACACACACACACACACACACACACACACACAGCAACAGTGATATCCCATAATATAGAGAGGCACAGAATATATGTTTCCTTTCCTTTAGTCCTGGGCCACACATGAGTGCTGGTGAAAGAGTGAATGGTCAGGGTGTATTACCAGTCACCTTTCTCAGCCATTTGGACACTTTTCTGACTGTTTGCTTCAAACAAGATTCTGATTGTGCACAAAGTTATCCAGAGAGTGTGGGAAAGAATAAGGAAGGAAAAACAGAAACATCAATAGAGGCTATGTTAAGAAGCATGCCATGGCTTTTGGCATTTATACTTCAACCCTGCTGGGGTCTTTCTTTGAGACCATGTAGAAACAGCAGACTTCCCCTTTAGAAGGTAATAGACCCAGAGAAATGCTATCCCGGTACATTAATTTTCCCCTGGTTCTCATCTATGGCTGACTGAGAAATTCTTTGTGTTATAAAAGTTGACCTCTGGGGAGGAGAGAAGATGCCGAGAGCTTCTGCCCTGTTTCGTAAAGATTAATGTAATAATGGAATATTGGGTTCTCTCTTCATCAAGCTACAACAAATTTGTCTTTCTTTAATTTGAGAAGCTGGCATTTGTGAAAGTACAGGCCTTATATAGACTTAGCAGATTACAAGCCATCTTTGGATGTACATGAGGCATAGCTGCACAGAGGAGCTATTTCACAAATGGTTCTCGGTGTTCAAAACAAACCATCACGCACATAAAACCTGATGCTGCTTGCCTCCAGTTCTGCACCCCAGCCAAGACACAGTGGGGAAGTACTAGGCAAGGGTGTCATTAAAAAGAGAACATCAGCAGAGAGGCAGTAGAGAAGAAGATGAACAGAACAACCAAACAAGGGGCCTTCCTTCCAGACAATGCAATGGCCTAACTGCATTGCATGTGCCCTGCAATAAATATTGAGAGAACCAGACAGATGACTATGCTTAAAACAGTGGCTCTCAAAGCCTAAAAAATAATCTGTGTCATGTTTAAGTAAAAGTGGAAAATCATTTGCAAAGTTTTTCCAAGGATGAGGTTGAAATATAAAATCTATTATGCTGATCTCTCAGCAAAATAAGCACAAAGAGCAGGATAGGCTGAGGAGGTGAGGAACAGGGATGGAGAGATACAGGTCTCAAGGAGCAAGAATGAATGTGAGAAGGGCTAGGGAGGTAAATCTACCAGGTAAATCCATACCCTGGCAAGTGACACAGTGAAAAAGGAGAGGGATACACCCTGGGAGAGGAGGTGGCTCATGAGAGTATTTTGTGGTTTAAGATTTACTTTGGGGAGGCAGGATCTAGGCAGCAGGCTGGAACAGAAGAAGGTATCAAGTGTAACTCACTATATTCAATATTCCAACCACACAGGAAAAGCACAAACAGGGCATACAGTAGCTCTTTGGAAGTGAGACACCAGACACTAGGAAACAAGCCTGAACATTATATTATATTATATCCCATGGATGAGAAATGAATCTACAACCATTTAGTTATAAGATTTCGTTGGTTTTTAGTTTCTCTTAATATATTCCAAAAGTTAAAATCTCTTTCCTGGAAAGGAGGTGATGGCACCCACTGTTGATATTACTTTTAAGAAAACATTTAGTGTACCTGCACAGGCTTCAAAACTATGGAGACACTGCATCACCATAGTCCCTCTATATGACCCAGGAATGTTGACTGGGAAGGAGCTGGATTCTTGAAAGGTATTTGAGAGAAACATTTCCTCCTATCTTGTGTGTGTGTGTGTGTGTGTGTGTGTGTGTGTGTGTGTGTGTGAGAGAGAGAGAGAGAGAGAGAGAGAGAGAGAGAGAGAGAGAGAGAGGAACAGAGATAGAGAGGAGGAGAAAGATGATAGATGATGACTGATTGTTAGTGATGATGTATAGATGCTACACAGACAGATAGATGATAGATTGATTGATTTAAGGAGCCTTCCTACAAATCTCTCTATTGAAAAATGTTCTCCTCTCCAACTATTGTCCCAAGAATACTTGCTCTTGCTCTGTCAAGCCCACTTGCTTTGATGAGGTTCAGAAGAGGAAAGCTTCCTCTTCTTTGAGGAATACAAGAAGACACATTTGTGTCTTCACCTATTGGATTACAACCATCTGTCTGGAGTGTCAGGACTGTCTGGCTGTCAGGACAGCCATCAGACACATCTAGCATTTGAGGACAGGAGATCATCCTGGCTACATCTTAAGGTTATGCCTATCATTTGTGGTGTGAGAGCAGACACCAGTGAAGGCAAACACCTCTGATATTTTGGGTAGCAGTGCAGAGCACCCTCCAGTCATTCTTTACTCGCATCCTGAGCAGAAGCAGCCCAAGAAAGTAAGCTGTACAATAGGAAGAACTGAGATGAGAACTGACAGTATTAACTAAAACTGCAATACAAACTAAATAAACCCCATCTTATAATAATTTTTCTCCCAAGTAAACTTTAGACCTCTGTTTCTCTAGTACTTTATTATTTAGATTACTGTGATTTAGGGTCCCCCAAATATTGGATTTAAAACAATGCTTATAAAAATGTAATTATTTAATGTTTGTTAAAACATATTAAATATGAAAAAACTGATAATAAATGAAGTTAACTCTTTTCCAAGGGAAAGGTTCACAGAATTGAAATATAGTATCAGTGGTTAGAACAAAGGTATAGTATTACAGTTATATAGAAATATTACTAAGTTAGCATTGAGAAAAACTTAAAACAAAGTGTCTTGGAGACCTCAATTAGTTGAAGAAGATCAAAATTATTTATGAGAGAGTCAATAATTTTAAAAAGGTTTTCCTCAGACTTAAAATATCCATGAGCCATCCAGGCATGCTATAAAATACAGATGAAGATACTGTGGGTCCTTGGTAGGAGACAAGAATCTGGAGTTCTAACATGGTGGATTTAATAACACTGAATCACAAAGGCCTAAGTTTAGGACTGGATCATGCAACACTCCCATTGCTCCCATTTCTGTGGCATCCTGAGAATGAGGCTGTGCATAAGGCAAGGATCCACCACAGCATGCTCTCTCTCTCTCTCTCTTTTTTAATTTATTGATATATTTATTTACATTTCAAATGATTTCCCCTTTTCTGGACCCCCACTCCCCGAAAGTCCCATCAGTCCCCTTCCCTCCCCCTGTTTTCCCACCCAACCCTTCCCACTTCCCTGTTCTGATTTTGCTCTATACTGCTTCACTGAGTCTTTTCAGAACAAGGGGCCACTCCTCCGTTCTTCTTGTACCTCATTTGATGTGTGGATTATGTTTGGGGTATTCCAGTTTTCTAGGTTAATATCCACTTATTAGTGAGTGCATACCATGATTCACCTTTTGAGTCTGGGTTACCTCACTTAGTATGATGTTCTCTAGCTCCATCCATTTGCCTAAGAATTTCATGAATTCATTGTTTCTAATGGCTGAATAGTACTCCATTGTGTAGATATACCACATTTTTTGCATCCACTCTTCTGTTGAGGGATACCTGGGTTCTTTCCAGCATCTGGCAATTATAAATAGGGCTGCGATGAACATAGTAGAGCATGTATCTTTATTACATGGTGGGGAATCCTCTGGGTATATGCCCAGGAGTGGTATAGCAGGATCTTCTGGAAGTGAGGTGCCCAGTTTTCAGAGGAACCACCAGACTGCTTTCCAGAGTGGTTGTACCAATTTGCAACCCCACAGCACGCTCTCTTAACAGCTGGTAATAAAACAATCAATCGCATATCATACAGGGCAACTGCTGCTTCTACATTCTGAAATTGGGTTCTAACTCTGCACTCCTTTACTCTATGACACTAAGTTAATCATTTAACCTTCTTGACACTGTGTCCATAGTTTATGAGAAGTTGATCAGTACCTGGAGGCATTTGTTAAATAAAAGGGGAAGAGTGAAATCATTTAATCTTCACAGGAGTCATAGAACCAAATACCACGATTATTAGAGCCTCTATAGAAAATAGCCAAAATATTGTTGAAAACTCTATCATGAAGTTCATGAAGAATGTGGCTAGACATATAGTTATATAGACATATAGACATAAGACATGGAAAGTGGATTCACATCTTATCTACTGGTCAATCAGAGCATGTGGGATTCATTGTACTGTCAGCTTTTCATGTTCAGGTTGGTCTTGTAGCCACCACTTCAGGTCCTTTATCATCAATGTTGCAGTCCTGGCAACTAACTAAGCACCCCCCAGAACAGAAACATCAATGCTATATTTGTCTGTTTCTCATGCTACACACAAATTACAACAAACTCAGTGGCTTGAAACAGCACCCATGTATTTGCTCACAGTGTTTGAGGTAAAAGTCCAGACATGGTAGGGTTTCTTGGCTCTAGTCTCACAGGCTACAAAGTTCATAAGTTGTTCATAAGAGTAAACCCATTTTAAGCCTATTCAAGCTGTGTTGAGGGTCACTCAGCAACAGTATTCCTTTAACTACTGGACCAAGGACCTCATTTTGATGTGGACTGTCAGGCAGAGATTGCTTTCAGCTCGAGAGAATACCCTGTGTGACTCTTGCCATAAATTGTCTCATATTTTGATTAATTTTGGGAGTAAAAAAAAAAAACCCTTGATTTTCTTTAAATTTTTTTATTTTAATTTCTTTCCTTTTCTCCATAACCACTAAATACATTCTGAATATTTGTCCTTATACCCATAGATAAGTAGTCTTCATCCCTCATTGAGGAAACTTCTCTTTGCAACAGATAAAGGCCATTACAGCAAACCACAACCAATCCAAATGCAGAGTGTGGAGGCCAGTAAAAATGGATGTATCTACAGTACAACTACTGTACCTACAGCTCAGGGAAGATTGCAGAAGAGGGGCTGGAAAGACTGTAAAAGTCAGAGGATCAGCTGTGAGACTGTGCCTTTAGCAAGCTTATTTTTGGGAAGACTCTGCTGATGAGGACTGCCCTGGAGAAGATACTTATCCATTCTCAAAGCCAAATGTGTCAATAACATTTCTATGGTCTTTATAAGGGATGGAAATGCATGAAAGACATATTCTAGACATGAAATCATGAAAGACAATTATTCATTTCATAATACAAATATTGTGATTTCCAAGAGTTGTTAATGATTAAAACTAATACTGCAGGAAATGTATAGGGAACAAAATGTAGTAGAAAAGGAGTACTGAGGTGGGGGAGGGGAAGCAACGAAGCCTTGCCAGCTCTTATATAAAACAGAACACTGTTTTATTTATGGCTCAATCTCTAAGACCAAAGACTGCTATGTAAATAGTCTGAACAGAGTTAGAAAGCGTATGAATGTCAATGGCGTCCTTCTTGCTCAGTGAGGAAGAGAAACAATTATGATAGCGCTTTCTAGAAACCCACTACAGAGGACACATCCAAGATGGAGTCTGTACTCAGTAGTTGTCCAGCTGTGCTGATTGTTCAAGGTGCAGCCTGCAGAGAGCTGGTACGTGTGTGAAGTTTCAGGGCAGCAACAGGCTGCTTCTATCACCTGATGCCTCACTTCTTAAGCTTCCAGGGATACTTGGAGAGTTTGGGATCCAGTGATGGTAAAGATCAGCTTCAAAATCAGTCTGGCAGTTTTTTTTTTTTAAAAAAACCTAGATGACCTCATCTGAAAGAACTGGCAGACTAGGAGAGGCAGAGAAACATGGAAGGAGTTTGAGTATCATGGCAACAAAGATGCTGCATGAGTTCTGTGCTTGTTCTGTGATGTTTCTTCTCATGGAGGCTTTTGGGACTTTATGGTGTGCATTGACATAAATTCTTGCAAAGAGCTGCAGCTTTGCTGGCTTGGGGTAACAGGAAGCACTGTCTCTGAAAGGATGGGAATAGACAGATGTGAAAAGTAGGGGCCAAAGGAAAGGCTGCAAGCAGCTGTTAAAAACGTGCTTGGGTAATTGTCCGCCCTGACAACTACGTGTGCACATGTGCTACTGCAAGAAACTTAGAGGGTTAAGCAAGTGGACAACTTGCTTAAGAAGATAAGCAGGGATTCAGAGAGCTGTTCACTTGGAGAAATTGTGGAGTTCGTATGAATGCTTATTAGGAAGAGAGCAAAGTAATAAAGATCCAGTTTCCAGAATGAGATGCAGTGTCATTAAGACAGACCCTCATCAGCAGTGCGGAGACTCAGCCTTCCAAGAATCTAAGGGGACAAGCAGTAACTTCACTTCCTATTAGAGCAAAATCCAGTTCATTTCAGAGAAAGATAAAGAAACTAGAGATATTACACATCACTGACTATGATGCCTAGCATATTATAAAATATTACTTAAAATAGGCAAAACCAAAACATTAAACAGAAAAAAAGAGGAAAGTATAGTTAGTAGAAAAACTTTCCAAGAGATAGTATATTATAATTAATAAATAAGAATTATAGATTTAAAACTGCTGCAACTAACCTGTTTAAAATTATAGCAAAGTTAGTAATAACTAGTAGGTAGATGTTTTCCCCCTAAAGGAACAGAAGTGTATTTTCAAACAGTGTGGAAATTCTAGAATTAGAAAAGACCCCATCTGATAGTAAAAGTTCAATGGATGGGTAAGACTGGAATAGGCAGAAAAAGGAGTCACTTAACTTAAGAACAAATCATACCAATTAATCTAAATGAGGAAATGGAGGTACTATTTTTAATGAGAAGAAATAACTGGCCTGTTGTGTGAATGCCAAGAGTTCTAGCTTATGTATAATTGAGATGCCATGGTAGAGGAGAGAGGCTGGCACAGAAAGGAAATAAAAACTACAATGTTGAACATCTATTTGAACTTCATGAAAAATTTAATGCAACACATCAAGGAATCTCAAAGCATTCCAAGTTGGAATATATAAGGCATCCCAAATGTAAAGTGTAGTATACATATGGAACCCCAGACGTGTTCAGTTCCTAGCCAAGGTACTGAAATCATGTGAGAATCATGAAAACATTCATAGAAATAAGTGTAAGAGGGTAACAAAAACATGGCTAATAATGCACCACAAATAAGGGCAGAAAACCAGTATACCACAGACGAGAGCAGGAAAGGTGCAGCAGGGACAATCCAGGGGACATCGCTGCCTGAAGGAACTTCAAGATGTTTTCAGGCACAAGGATGGAATGCACAGATTTTCACTCTTTCATACATGCTTCACTATGTTCATAGCAGCCCTATTTATAATAGCCAGAAGCTGGAAAGAACCCAGATGTCCCTCAACGGAGGAATGGACACAGAGAATGTGGTGTATATACACAATGGAGTACTATTCAGCCATTAAAAACAATGAATTCATGAAATTCTTAGACAAATGGATGGAGCTGGAGAGCATCATACTAAGTGAGGTAACCCAGTCTCAAAAGATCAATCATGGTATGTACTCACTGATAAGTGGATATTAGCCTAGAAGCTTGGAATACCCAAGACACAATTCACATATCAAATGATGCCCAAGAAGAAGGAAGGAGTGGCCCCTGGTCCTGGAAAGTGCAGCAGTGTATGGGAATACCAGGACAGGGAAACAGGAAGGTGTGGATTGGGGAACTGGGGGAGGGAAGAGGGCTTATGGGACTCTCGGGGAGAGGGAATCCAGGAAAGGGGAAATCATTTGAAATGTAAATAAAGAATATATCGAATAAAAAATGTTAAAGTTGTCTGGGCCAAATAGAAAAGATCTGAGCGGGGAATGGATACAGAAAATGTGGTATATTTACACAGTGGAATACTACTCAGCAATTAGAAACAATGAATTCATGAAATTCTTAGGCAAATGGTTGGATCTGGAAAATACCATCCTAAGTGAGGTAACCCAATCACAAAAGAACACACATGGAATGCAATCACTGAAAAGTGGATATTAGCTCAGAAACTCTGAATACCCAAGACACAATTCACATATCAATTGACTCCCAAGAAGAAGGAAGGAGAGAGGTCCCTGGTCCTGGAAAGGCTTGATCAAGCATTGTAGGGGAGTACCAGGACAGAGAAGTAGGAGGGGGTTGATCGGAGAACAGGCAGAGGGAAGAGGGCTTATAGGACTTTTGGGGAGGGGGAACTGGGAAAGGGAAAATCATTTGGAATGTAAACAAAGAATATAGAAAATAAAAAATTTTAAAAAAGAAAAAAAAAGATCTGAGCAAATATTCCTCAAATAGAATCAAGTAAAGATAACAAATTGCAAATGTGGAAAAATCAATGGTGTTTTCTTATCTTTTGAAAAGCTGTCTAGGAGCTGGAGAGATGGCTCAGTAGTAAAGAAAATCATGCTGCTTTACCAGAGGACTCAATTTCAGGTCCCAGAATCTAGCTAAGGTGGCTGATAACTGCCTGTAATGGAAGCTCCAAGGGATCTCTTGCCATTTTCTAGCTTTTGAGTATTCCTTCTCCCTGTCCCTCTCCCTCTCCCTTTCCCTGTCCCTCTTTCCCTCCCCTCCCCTCTCCCTTCCCCTCCTCCCCCCACACAAATAAACTAAAATTGTATAGAATTCTAAAATGAAAATAAATGTAAAATTCCAAACACTGTGTTAGAATAATTAATATTGACATGAAATAGTTGTGACACACAGCTTAAATTATGGGTAAGCAAATAGAATCAACTATAAATTTGCAAGGTTTTTATATTTAATTCAAGGTGTTAATTTTATTAATTCTAAATAGAAAGTGAGAACCGCAGTGCTCATTTTCTGCAGGAAGCACTAAAACACTGAAGAATAATTATTGAAAAGCCATTAAATATTAAAATGGAATGATAAAAAATTAACTCATAAGGAGCTAGTAAAAGAATGATTGACATTGAAATAATAATAAAAGCTAGATGTGCACTATATTAAAGTATTAATATTGAATATTGAAGTAGTAATATTTTTATTAAACAGCCCAATTGTTTTACTTAGAAGGCAAAGATTGTCAGAGAGAATTTTAAAAGTCTATATGGAATTATTTGATGTTTTCTTTGAATATAAAGTGGACTTTCTCACACTAGAAACAAAACTACATCACCCTTGTCTAGAACACATTATCCAGCTCTCTGCCTCCTCCCAGATCCTCTTTGTGGTCTGTCTAAAATTTGTCTCACACCAGCCTCCATGTGTTCTTCTTCTAAAGGACCATAAAGTTCAAGTTATTGGACTTGGCCTGCTTGCATGTTCTGCACAGAAATTCCACAGGGCTGAACTCTCGGGCACAGTGAAATCTAGTGGAGTTTGTACCTGCTTGTTTTAACTCCTCAGGAAGCATACTTGAGTAACATCCTACATATCATTGAAGGACTCAGCCTCTAGGTGACTGGAAAGGTAGTATAGTAGCTGGGAGAGCTTGCTTGTCTTGCAAAGAACTGAACTTGGCATCTGGCCCACACAATTTGGACAAAGAATACCAAATAACTGTTAGAACAGAGCAATAGGCAACACAGGACTGCATCCCAAGAGAAGAGAATTGGGTATGTGGTAAGTTTTATAATCCCATGTCTTTCCAACAGGATGTGCTTCCTGAATAGTGTGAGGTAAACTACTAAAGCAGGTGACATTGGTCTCACTCAGTAGAGGAGGCAAAGGTTATATATATACTTCAAGGAGTCTAAGTTAGTTGTTGTAGAACAGAGCTCTTTTAAATGGGAAACACACACAGACACACACAGACACACACAGACACATGCACATACAAAGGAGTTTTATGGTTTAGACAGGGCTATACTAGAATCTGTTGCTAAGCAACAGAACATGTAGTCAAAGGATAAAGTACACTGAGTACAGAAAAGAACAACTGAGGAGCAGCGAGCAGATGTCTTCCTAGAACTCACTCTAGGTTGTGTCTGTGGCTGAGTGACTGGAGTAGACTGTCTTCATTATGAGCAGGCACTAGGGGCACGCAGTACAGACTGCCAAAAGTGATCATCCCAGACATAAGGGCTGGTCTACAACCTGCCTAATGAAGCTACGCAAAGCTCGACAAAATGAATTTGTATAAAATAAATGTTATCAGGTAGAAGCTGTTCATTATGATTGGAAAGCAGAAGAAAAAACAGCCAGACAAGATCAGACACCTTCAGGGTGGTATGGCCGTATTTATGAAATTCTTAGGCAAGTGGGTAGTACTGGAGAATGTCATCCTGAGTGAGGTAACCCAGTCACAAAAGAACATACATGGTATGCACTCACTGATAAGCATATATTAGCCCCGAAGCCTGGAATATCCAAGACACAATTCATATAACAAATAAAGCCCAAGAAGGAAGGAGAGGCCCCTGGTCCTGGAAAGGCTCAATGCAGCAGTGTAGGGGAATATCAAAAAAGGCAAACAGGAAGGGGGTGATTGGGAAACTGGGGGAGGGAAGAAGGACTTTCAGGGAAGGGGGATCCAGGAAACGGGAAATCATTTGAAATGTAAATAAAGAATATATTGAATAAAAAAAAAGAAAAAAGAAAAAAAAGAAAAAAGAAAAAAGGAAAAAAAAAAGAAAAAAGAAATAAAAAGAAAAACCAGCCAGTAGGTACAAGTCAAAGATGACACAATAAGGAGGGAAATAAGGGTTAGAGAGATGGCTCAGCGGTTAAGAGCACTGGCTGCTTTTCCAGAATTCACCAGTTTAGTTCCAAGAACCCATGTCTGGCATCTCTTCTGGCCTGCATGGGTATCCACACATCTCACACACTCACACACACACACACACACACACACACACACACACACATACACACACACATACCACAAAGTACATCATGAAAAAAGTGAAATGAATAATTAAAGTCTAAGCCAAAACTTTAGAACATCCATTTTAATGATGATCAAAAGGTAATGGGAGATATGGAACTAATGTGAAAATAAATGAAGGTAATGAAAAATATAACCAGAAATACTATAAGTAGAAAATTGGATCTAGAATGTAAAATGTCAAATATCAAAATACATTTGGTTAAACATTTAGGAGGAAACTTGGTGAATTTGGAATAGTAAGCAACTTCCCCAAGCCTAAAGGAAGCTACAAAAAACCTGTCACTACCATCACATCTATTTTCCACATAAGACAGAAATGAAGCATACTGGCCAGTTGGTACTACTTACAGGAAAACATGCTTTGGACATTCTGAAATGTTGAGTTCTCTGTAAGAGACAGTTGTGAGCTACAGTTGTGGGTTCTGGGAACTGAACCCATGTCCTCTGGAAGAACAGTCACCTTCTTAACCACTGAGTCATCTCTCCAACCCAAGAATGTAAAAGAACAGAAAAGGAAAAATATATACACCCCCAAAGTAAAATAGAAACTACATTTAGTTGCAGAATGGGTAGCAATATTTGTGTGACGTCCAAACACAACAGAACAAAGCTACATGGAGTGAAACTCAGGACCATCACAAGGTACAGCATCACCATAGAGCATCTGTTGTGTTTACAAATGAGGGATGAATGAGTTAAAAAAAAAGATTTAATCTATAAATATATCAAGTAGACAAACTGTTTATAGATAAAAATTTAAATTATTTATTTTTAGGAAGATGTTCATAGATATTTCAAACAATCGATGAGAAAAATACACAATGGCCTCTAATGAAAAGAGAAATATATCATGTTTATGAGTAGAAAATAGAATGCTATTAAAATGATAACTTTTTTCTAAATTGATCTGTGGGAATTGTTCTAGGTGCTGACAGGTTGATTCTAAAAAATTCATGGAAATGTGTGAAACAGACAAAATGATTTGCAACTCAGTTTTGAAGTTCCAAGCACTGAGTCCAAAGCCTGCGGGATGCTGGCTGAGCTTACAGTATAGCTGTGTGGAGGTTCTGCCACACAGCTATATTGTAAGCCTGGATTATCCTTTTTTTCCTTTCAGAGAAGTTATCACTACAATACAGACAGGACTGTATGTTGGATAGGTAGGAGGTAGGAAGGAATTAGAGGAGGGAAAACATGAACAAAATATATATTATGAAATATACTTATTCAATGGAAATATTTTATAAAGCACAGATAAAACTTCCATCTCTAGATAAACATTTAAGCTGTGATCACAGCAGCATGAGACTGGCCTAAGAGCAGAGGGGAAACATTCTGAAAGAACAGAAAATTTCAAAATAAACCAGCTCAGGATCAATTTCTTTTTTAACAATGGCACCAAGGAAATCCAAAGATAGAAAAAAGATATTTTAGAACAAGTGAATGAATGCAGAAATAAAAAAAAACTGAATCATGCCACATTAAAGTTGGAAGGAAACAGAATAATTCAATATCTTGGGGTAGATAAGAAAATGGGTAAATTGTACTCGAAAATTCCCATCAGATACGAAGGTGAAATCTAATGCTAGAAGGAGCTGACCAATACCTGGGTCATAGAATACTACTCAGTAATGAAAAAAACAAGTTAATGACTTGCACAATGTAGAACAGCACATGGGAAAGAAAAATATAAGTACATTTAAAAAAATTTATCTTTGTGTGTGTGTGTGTGCACATAAACACACACATGGATGCTAGAGCTCATGGAGGTATTTGAATCCCCTGGGGCTGGAGTTACCAGCAGATGTGACCTAACACCTAGTGCTTGGGGTGAGACAGATACATCTCCCCAGAAAAGGGAAACAGAATAGCTAGTGATGGGTGTGCAATGGAAGGACTAGAATGTAAAGATCGAGACAGGAGTGTGATGAGGCCGCAAATATGGAGAGAGGCAGCTAAAATCCAGAGGCGTTTGAAAAGCAGTGCTGAAAGCCAATACATTAGAAATTTACTAAAATATATGCATATATGAAGGTGAAATAGCCAAATAATGGAGGAGACAGAACCCCCATCTGGACATCTCTGCATGTACATTTAATATACAGAGAAAATATGGAGATTAACATTTAATCATTATAATTGTGCTATTTCTGCCTCCTTGGTAAGCAGAGAATTCCTGGAAGATAGAGGCTGGCAACTGTGCCCTGGGCTGCTGTGCCTCCCACGGTCTGTATTTGTTCTTCTGTTCTTGCTGTTTTCCAAGAACCTCCAATACCTTCTGAAACTGAGGCCTGAGTAGTCTAGGGCTTCCAAAAAGCCCAGATCTACCTTGCGTTTATTCCTCTCTTCTCTCTCCACTGTTCCCCTTTCTCTTCGAGAATTCCGTAAAAAGCAAATACGGTATGGATACGCTGTTTCCTAGGCTCATGGAGCTGGGGTACATGTGTGCATGTGTTGGTTCGTGTGCTTCGTGGTTGGTAGACTAAGGCTCTTTTATGGCACATCCAATCTGTTACATAGTAAGAAATAGAGAACTGCTGAATATAAAGATTATAGAGACACCATGAATTCAACTTCTTTCTTGCAGTACTGAGGAATCTAGGGTGTGCCACATTGTCCCCAAACACGGTGGTCATACGTGCTGGGAAAATCATGTTCTAAAACATCTTTTGGTATTTGCTTCTCTTTTGTCCCAGCTTCCGTGTGACCATTCCCTTTCTACACCTGTCCCTCAGAGGATTAGGACATTGGAGTAACCATACAGAGGAAAAGTTAAGCCTATCGGCCCCTGCTTATAAAGTAAGAAGTGTTCAAATCTGCAACCATAACATTATTTCTTAGGAGCTGGGCTTTACAGAAACTGTAGACAATTTTAAAGCCCCCTTAGCTGTCATTAGCATATCGTGAGCTGAGCGTGGTAGTTTAAATCACAGAGTTCTTCTACAGAGGAGAGACAAGATTCATTCTGCTATTCAGATTGCACCATGAGGTCTGATGTTCCCAGAAAGACAGATGGTGCCTAGCGTACAAGTACGATCCATGGCCGACGGGAGAAGAGATGAAACCCTGCCTTTCTTGTAGAAGATGTGTGGAAAGAAAAAGAATATACGGAAATAATGGGCCATTGCTACAAGCCACTTCGAAAACTAGTTTCTTAAAATCCCTTTACTTGTCTTAGTGTGCAGATCATCTAACTGGGTTTGTCTGATTGAGGTAGTTTTGTCTGCTCTGGGCTTGCTGTTGTTTCAGTGATCAGCTGCTAGCTGGACCAGGGGCCATCAGATTGGTTGCCTCAGATGTACCAATGGTTTGTCTCTATTTTCAAGGTCCTTGTTCCTCAGGCAAGCTGTCCCGGGCTTGCTCCTTAGGTGTTGGCAATGCTTCAAGAGCGATAGAGAAACAGCAGCCTTTTGAGACATAGAAGCAGAAAGATGCATTTCCTGAATCAGAAGTCTTCAAGATTCAAGGAGGAGAAAGAATCCCCCCTGAAGGGAAGAACTAAAAGATCACATTGCAAAGGAGCCTAAAAAGGAACAGCCCTTTGAGGCCACTTTTCATGATAGTTGTCATTGGCCTGATACCTAGAGCAGTGGGTCCTTATGTTGTGACCCTTTGATATAGTTCCTCATGTTGTGGTCACGCCCATTATAAAATGATTTCTTTGTTACTTCCTAACCGTAATTTCCCTACTGTTATGAATCGGAAAGTAAATAGTTTTGGAGATACGGGTTTGCTAAAGGGTTGCGACCCACAGGCTGAGAAAGTCTGACCTCCCTCGCACCTCGTCCTCCTGGAATTGAAGAGTAATGTTAAATAGAATTGAGAGGAAGATACTGCAGAACCTCTTCTCAGCCATGCTTACATTTCTGGGAGGAGGCCTGAGCATTGATCAAGGGAGCACAAAGGACAGGAAGCAGAGGGAAACTGAGTAGCTCAACCTACCCTTGGAAGATCCCAAAGACCCAGGATGGTGCTGGACCGTGAGTGGGCTCCCACATCCTTGTGCTAACACCGAGCATGGTCTGTGCCAAACTCAGTAGGGCGAGAGCCTAGTTTAGGATCACCCGGCATTACAGTCAGAGCTCAGGGCGATGCAGTTGCAGCAAGAGTTCAGGTGTGCTAAGTTCAGCCACCCTTTAGAAGGATAGACTTTAAGCCCTCTGACTATGGGCACTTGCAGTGAGCTGTTCTTTATGTACTGTGAAAAGGAATCAAGCTATTCATTGTGAACATCCTCTCCTATTTGGTAGATCACATTTTCAAACACATTTTGATTTTTTTTTTAATGAACAAAAGATCTTAAACATACCCTAACCAATTGATATGTTAGGATTACTACCCTTTAGGGACTCTAAGAAATGTTACTATTTTAAAGTAAATGAAGTTATTTATTTTTTTTATTAGTTAAAAGTGGTAAGAACCATAGTATAGGCTCTACCACCTAAAAGGCAACCTATGACTAGCAGACTTAGGTTGGGCAGGAAATAAATTTATATATTTGTGTGTAACATACCTGCCTGTGTGAATGCAGAAGTTTCTTGCTCATAGATATTTAGAGAACTGGAAAGAAAGACCAAATACCAATCCAGAGGAAACCTACATCAGAAAAAAGAAATTTATTTAAATCTACATTTTTTTCAAATACTTTATCAAATATCTTTAACCAGCTGAGATACAAAGGTGATGCTTTTTTGATATTTCTAAATTCTCACCGGATCAGTCTTTTAGGTAGAGCCTGGTTCTTACCACTTCCAACTAATAAAATTGTCTCTAAATTACTTCACTAACTTGAACACAGCTGAGTTTTCTCAAAGGATCCCTGAGGGTTAGAAATATCAAGACACCAATTGGTTATAGTCTTAAGGTTAGGAACCCTTGTTCATCAAGAAATATTACCAAAATGTACTAGAAAATGTGGTCCATAAACTAGGAGAGGGTTCACAATGGGTATAGATATCTGAGTTCTCATTCAGAGTACATAAAGAACTCCTGTAAGGCCTTAAATCAGTGTGGCTTTCAAAAAGTTAAACAGAAACTGCTCAAAAGCAGTTAGCCAAGTAGCCTGTTAAGATTCACAAGGTTATTTAGCTTTATGAATTTTTGAGTTTCCTCTTTTGAGAATTGACTGTTTAGATTTGTATCTCATCTTTAATTTGAGTTATTTGTTTTCCTGATATTTAGGGTTTTTTTGAGTTCTTTATACATTTGGAATATTAGTCTTCTATCAGACATGGAGTTGGTAAAAACCTTTTCCCAGTTTCTGGGCTGCCACTTTGTCTGAATGACAACGTCCTTTGCCTTACGGAAGCTTTTAATTTTCATGAGGTCTCATTTATTAATTATCGATCTTATTGTCTGTGTTAATGATATTCTGTTCAGAAAGTCTTTCTTTGTGTCAATGAGTTCAATGTTATTCACCACTTTCTTCTCTATCAACATCAGTATATCTTGTTTTATGTTGAGGTTGTTGATCTGCTTGGAGTTGAGTTTTATGCAGGGTGAGGATGGATTTATTTGGACCCTTCTACATGCAGCCATCCATTTTTAACAGGACTATTTGTTGAAGATGCTGTCTTTTATTCCAGTGTGTATTTTGTGGTTTCTTTATAAAAAATCAGGAGTCCATAGGTTTGGGGATTTATGACTGGGTCTTCAATTTGATTGCATCCATCAGCGTGTCTGTTTTTATGTCAATGCCATGCAGTTATTACTGACACTCTATGTGGAATTTGAGGTCAGGGATGGTAGCACTTCCTGAAGCTCTTTTATTCTTCAGGATTGGTTTAGCTATACTGTTTTTTTTTTTTTTAATGTTTCTATATGAAGCTGAAATCTGTCCTTTTCAGGTATGTGAAGAATTGTGTTGGAATTTTGATGAGGATTGCATTGAATCTGTTGGCTGCTTTTGGTAAAATTGTCAGTTTTACTATATTTATCCTATCAATCCATGAGCATGGGAGTGCTTTTCATCCTATAGCTTCTTTAATTTATTTCTTCAATGTCATACAAGTCTTTTACTTGCTTGGCTAGAATTACCCCAAGATATTTTATATTATTTGAGGCTATTGTGAAAGTTATTTCCCTAGTTTTATTTTTAGTCCATTTATCATTTGTATATCATTTGCATAATATAGGAAAGTTACTACAATTTCTGAGTTAATTTTGTATCCAGCTACTTTGCAGAAAGTATTTATGAACCGAAGGAGGTTCCTAGTAGAATTTTTTGGGTCACCTATATATATAATCATATCTGCAAAGAAATATACTTTGCTCTCTTCCTTTCTTGTTTGTATCCCCTTGATCTCATTCAGTTGTCATATTGCTCTAGCTAAGACTTCAAGTCCTATATTGAATAGATACTTCTTCTCCTTCGCCTTCTCCTCCTCTTTCTCCTCCTCCTCTTCCTCCTTCTCCTCCTCCTCCTCCTCTTCCTCCTCCTCTTCTTCCTCCTCCTCCTCCTCTTCCTCCTCCTCCTCCTCCTCCTCCTCCTCTTCTTCTTCTTCATTTTCAATTTGTTGGAATTGCTTTGAGTTTCTCTGTATTTAAGTTGTTCTTGGCTATGGGCTTACAGTAATCTGTCCTTATTATGCTGAGGTGTGGCCCTTGTATCCCTAATCTATATAAAGCTATCATCACGAAGGGGACAATATTGCTTCTAATGTGATGCTCATGTAGTTTTTAACCTTTCAGTTTGTTATATGATAGATCTTTTTTTACTGATTTGTGTATATTGAATCATCCCTGCATCTTTGGGATGAAACCTATGTGTTTATGGCGAGTGATCTATTTTTTATGAGTTCTTGGGTTTTGTTCAAAAGTATTTTATTGAGAATTTTGCATCTATGTTCATTGGAGAAATTTTTCTATAATTTTTTCTTTGTTGGGTTATCATGTAGTTTTGCTGTCAAGTTGGCTTTGGAAAATGAGTTGAGCAATGTCCCTTCTTTTTCCATTTTGTAGAATAATTTGAGGCGTATTGACATTAACTATTTTTTGAAAGTCTGGTAGAATTATGTGCTAAAACCGTGTTTCCCTGGGTCTTTGCTTGGTAGACTTTTAATACTGCTTATCTTTTACAGTAGGTTATAGGTCTGTTTAAATTACTTATCTGATCTTTAACTTTGGTAATGGCATGTATTGTTGAAATTATTTATTATTATTATTATTATCATTATTATTATGTTTTTTCAGTTTATTGGAGAAGAGGCTTTTTTCATGTTTTAAGGCTTTGATTTTTTTTTTTAGGTTTTGATAGATAGCTCTCATGTCCTTGAGTATTAAAATACAATTGAATATTGTAAAACTAAATAACTGGGGTAAGTATTTCAAATGCCCCCATATTTTCTTTTTTTTTTTTTGACTTTTTTTTTTTTTTTTTGAGTAGAGGCTTTTAAAGCATGTCCTTATGATGCTCTGAACTTTCTTGGTGTCTGTTGTTATGCCTTCTTTCTTCTATAACTCTGTTAATGTGGATATTTTCTCTCCTCCTGTTAATTTGAATAAGGGCTTTTCAAACTTACTGATTTTCTCAAAGAACCAACTCTGTTTCACTAATTCTTTGTATCAGAATGCTGTTGTTTCTATTTCATTGACTTTAGTCATGAGTTTTATTATTTCTTGCTGTCTACTCCTCTTGGTTGTGGTTGCTTCTTTCTGTTTTAGAGCTTTCAGGTATGCTGTTAAGTTACTAGTATGATATCTCTCCATTTTTTTTTTTTTAATGTAGGTACTCAGTGCTGTGAAGCTGTGTTTTGGTGCTGACTTCATTGTGTCTCAGAAGTTTGAGTATGCTGTATATTCATTTTCATTCAATTATAAAAGGTTTTTAATTTCTTAATTTTTGTCTTGACCCATTTTTCATTCAGTAGTGAGTATTTCAGTTTCTATGAGTTTGTAAGCTTTCTGTTCTTCCTGTAGTTGATTATATACAGTTTTAATCTTTGGTGGTCAGATAAATTGGAGGGTATTCTTTCCATTTTCTTGTATCTTTTAAGACTTGCTTTGTGAAAGAGTACATGGTCAATTTTATTGAAATTTCTTTGAGGTGCTGAACAGAAGGTATATTCTTTTGTGTTTGGGCCAAATGTTCTATAAATACTTATTAGGCCTATTTGGGTCATAATATCATTTAGCTCCAGTATTTCCCTGTTTAGTTTTTGGCTTGATGACCTGTATTGGTGAGAATTGGGTACTGACTGAATCCCACTATCAGTATGTGAGGGTTAACAGTGGAGGGAAATGAATAAAATCGTTCAATACTTAAAAGTAGAAATAGAATCAATAAAGAAAACCCAAACTGAGGAAAATATGGAAATGAAAAATTTAGAGCCTCTTACCAGAACCTGAGGGGTAACCCTCACCCATGGAATACAAGAAATGAGGACAGATCTCAGGCACTGAAAACAGGATCGAGGAAATAGATACATCGGTGAAAACAAAAACAACTCTCCCCCAAATCTAGAAAATCTGGGATGATGTGAAAAGACCAAATCTAAGAGGAATAGGAGTGGGGGGAAGAAAAATAAACCCAAATCAGAGACACAGAAAATATTTTCAACAAAATAAGAGAAGAAAATTTTACTAACCTAAAGGAGATGCTTATCAAGGTACAAGAATCATAGAGAACACCAAATAGATTGGACCAAGAAAGTTTCCTTACCATATAATCATCAAAAAACTAAATGTATAGAACAAAGAAAGACTATTAAAAGCTGGAAAAAGGGGGAAACAAGTAACCTATAAAGGCAGACCTAGTAGAATTACACCTGAGTTCTCAATAGAGACTCTAAAAGCCAGAAGGGTCTGGATAGTTGTGCTACAGACTCAAAGAAACGAGAGATGCTAGCTCTAACTACTATAGTCAGCAAAACTTGTAATTGCAATAGATGTAGAAAATAAGATATTCCATGATAAAACCAAATTCAGGCACTATCTATCTATAAATCTAGCCTCACTGAAGGTTCTAGAAGGAAAACTCCAACCTAAGAGGTTAACCACACCTAAGAAAATTCAGGAACTAAGTAATTCTAGACCAGCAAGTCAAAGGGGGGACCCTGCCCCCCACAGCAACAACAAATTAACATATATCAAGTGTTCATTGATACTTTCATCATTAATATTCTCAATTCCCCAATAAAAAAGACAAAAATTAACAGAATGAATGTGAAAACAAGATCCATCCTTCTTCAGCATTCAAGAAACATGCCATGCTCTCAAGAAAAACTCCTCTGGGTAAAAAGATGATAAAAGTATTCCAAGCAAATGGGCCTAAGATGCAAGCTGGTGAGCCATTTTAATATCTGATAAAATAAACTTCAAAACGAATCAAAGGAGAAAAGGAAGAGCACTACATGCTCATTAAAAGAAACCCACCAAATTGTAATTCTTAACATCTATACAACAGATATAAGGGCACTCAAATTCATCACAGAGACACTAATGCATCTTTAATCAGAAATTTTAAAAGAAGAGATTATCTCAAACAACTCAAACAAAAGTGGGCCAGGTATGCTCACAAGAATCTTTTAGTGTACTAGATACAGAAGATCAGGAGTATGAGCTATCAGAATACCAGCAATTGCTTCAGGATTGAAGCATGCACAAAAAGGGGGAATTGAAAGGGTTAGCTCAGAATCTTTGAAAAGGTGAGGGAGGGGCTAAGTTACATTCCTCAGACCACAGCATGGTCCCAGTGGCTGTAAAGGCCCTGAGTCTGTTGACCACCTACCTCATCCCCTAAAAACCAATTAGTTTAAAGGTAATATTGTTCTGCCAATCACATTGAGCCTAATGGCAGCTGTCCCAAGAACTATATAAAAGGCCTGTGCAGCCTGGAGTGTGCATTGTTTTATCTCCATGTGTGGGGCAGTCCCAGCATGCTGGATAATAAATAAAAATCCTCTTGGTTTTTGCATCAGAAAAAAAAAGAATCTTTTAATGTGGATGAATGAAGCTGGGGGTTGGGTGAGGGGTGGAGGTTAATAAAATGCAATGTGAGAACAATTGTTTTTAGAGTTATTGTTTTTGTTTATTTATCATCCATCTATTTATAATCTATTTATAATCTATCTGTCTGTCTGTCTGTCCATCTATCTATCTATCCCATCCTATCTTGGGTATGGTATTCTTTCATACAATACAACAGAAATTGCTCCTCCCTCCACTTTTCTCGGCCCCCATCCTATGTCCCCTTTCCTCCATAGCTGCTCCTTCTCTGGTCCCTTGTGGCACAAGTCCCAAGAAAACTAGGCAAAACCCTTCGTATCATGGCTGGGTGAGGCATCATAATAGGACGAAAAGAGTTCCAAGAGCAGGTGAAAGAGTCTGAGACACCCCTCCCACCTCTATTAGAAGTCCCACAAAACACCAAGCTAACAGCAATAATACATATGCAAAGGACCTAGCACAGACCTATGCAGGCTCTGTTGTTCTATGAAGGCAGGGAAAGGTACATAAATCAAAGAATACAGGAATTTTCTCTACACTATAAGTGGTAAAGACACCCTCCCCCCCTCTGGCACCTTCAGAAAGGATTGCAACTATGAAAACACATTGATTGCAGCTTTAATGAGACATTACAGAATTCTCATTCCTAAAACTGGAGGCTAATACATGTGTATTGTTTTAAAATGTAAATTTTATGATTAGCTCTTTTGTCAGCCATTTAAAACTCACGCATTCTTTCTTAGCTTATAAGCAGGACAAATACCCCATCTTAAAGCTATGAACTTCCCTCTACGTGGGTGGTATCAAGGCTAGGGTTTCCAGTATGCATTTTCACCTATTTTACCCCTTGTAAGACATCTCCTTTTGTAATCTCTTCGAGTGGGTTGGGAGAGAAAAGGTTAGACTGAGTCAATGACTAGACTACCAGAGTCACTGCATCTTGGTATGTCTGGAGAGTATGCTTGGTCCTCACTATTTGAAACTCTTCTTAGGATGCAGAGTTACCTGCAGATTCTCAGGCTCATATTGACCCTCTGTGTCTGCTCCCTTGGAAACAGGATGGGTCCTGCATGCTGTTCGATGTTCATAATGGAGTGGTGGGGTACATGTTGAAGCTCCTTACTCTATATTACATATGAGGGCTAGAGTTCCAGGCACCGGTTTTAAGCAGCTCTTTATTGATATTGATCAGTTGTTTGCATTTTTGTGAATATTAATGTATACTCTCAAAAGTCTAATATTACAATGATATGATAACTTAAAGAGATATAGTTTGCCTATTTCCCAAGAAAAACCACTCATCATCCATCCTGGATGGTAGCTGCCTGAGAGTTGGGTGGGGAGGAAGCTGGCTGGGTATTGGCCCCTCAGGATCATGATCCTTGTGTTCATCCCAAGCACATTGCTACTTCAGCTTGGCTCTGCTGAGGAATTAGCTAACTCTGTGTCTGGGCTGCACACTCAGGGGTGGGAGTATGACTAGGTCTTCGTTCTAGCTTATGCTCCATTTGGGAGACTCTACTCTCTTCCATCACTGGTCCTCTGAGGTGCTTGGATGAATCAGCTTATTTATTATTGCCACTCTTCCCACCTCCAAGAGACAATTTGGTTCTAGGATCTCTGCTCTGTTCCGTTGTCTGTGACTCAGCTCCACTCTTCAGCCCTCACAGTTCTGCTGACAGTCTGGCTTGTTTTCATCTCCTCTCCTGCTCACTTATCTTTTGGTGGAGGCATAGAGCTTTGTACTTTTTTGTCTTGTTGTTGTTGTTGTTGTGGAAAGTGGTTCTCGGAAGGAGTAGATAAATGTATATGATCAGTGGGCCTTATTTATCAACAAATCGCTTTTGCTTTTGAAAATCCTTTAGACTGTATATAACTATTATATTACCTGTAGAGAACCATGTACATATAACAATTCTACCTTGCTGGGACAAAAATTGCCATTTCTCCCCTTTTGAATTCCTAAGAAATGTCCCTAATCGAATGCTTCAAAAAAAAAAAAAAAATCTGTAAGACCACATGCTTCCAGTAGCAATTTAGTTAAATAGCAAGTGTAGCCTCCACTGGGTTTGGTTGCAGCACCTGGTTGCCATGGTAACAGGTACTACAAAAATGAAGCAACTAAACACTAAAATACAGTATCCTTCTCTTCAACACTTCACATTTATAGTGTCCAAATACATTTCATGGCTGATAGGTCTCCTTTCTAAAGAGCATATATTTGCTTCTGGCTGTTAAAAGGATTTCAACTGGATTCTTGCTTTTAATAAGTATATTTCTAAAAGTCATTAAAATTAAAATCTTCAAAGCTAGATATCAATTTACTTTTAAATATTACCCATTGTCACAAAATCGATATTGATATTTTAATTAATTTTTCTCTCTCTGGGCATGCATGTATGTTCCTGCATGTATTTAAGTGTACTATCTGCATGTAGGTGCTGATAAAGGCCAGAACTGGGTGTTGGATACTTGGGCTGGAGTTACAGGCAGTTGTGAGCAGCTGTGTGGGTGCTTGTAACTGAACTCCAAAACTCTGCAAGAGCTGTAATTGTTCCTAATCATGGAGCCATCACCCCAGCCCCCTTAAAGATACGTTTAAATTACTTAGATTAAGTAATTCACTGAATAGGGACCATTCTGCATACTTATCTGTACGTTGATAACAAGTGATAATATGCAAAGTACATATAGCTTGTGTTACCAACAGATGGAAACAGATGAAAATCTGAGACTCCCAAGATGCTCAGTGACACTGTTGTTGCCAACCAGCCAACTCTTTTTCTCCAAATATCCCTTCTCTGTACTTTGAAAGATCCCCAAAAGTTCTGATGTGATGCTTCATTATAAAAATGTGGCAAAATTGAATAAGTATACAAGAAAGCAGAATGAGTTTTGAGACATGGGAAGAAAATGTAATTCTATAGGTAGTTTAGTTCTTGTTTTTCTTTTAAGTTCAGAGAGGCTCAGAGAAAGTCATAAATCAGAAATCTGCTACTGGGTAAAGTTTTTCTGCTGCTTTCTAAGACACTAAGGACAGTAAGAATGTGTATAAACAGCCCACTGTCTACCCTAAAAAAGAACAGAAGAGATGTCACTGTCATTGAACTCCATCTTGTAGGAAATTGAACAATGATAGTAACTTAAAGCTGTTATTGTCGATCCCCCAAACCACATTGAATGAAAAAAGTCATTGAATTAACAAAAAGCTACAGCCTTCCAATTTCTATTTGGATCGTTTCTTGGAATCTACACTAGGGAAAGAGGTCAACATAGAATATTTATTCAGAGCTGGGAAGAGAACTCATTGGGTAAAGCATTTGCTGTATAAATACGAGGACCTAAGTTCAAATTCCAAAAACTCAAGTTAAAAGCCAGATGCAATACTGAACATCTGCATTACCATTGCTTTTGTGGCAACGTGGGAGAAGGAACATGAACCTTTGCAGAAGCTCGTGGGCTACTTAGCCTGGCCAATGTGTCAGCAAACAGTAAAGAAACCCTGCCTCAATCCCAGTCTTGATTATTACACACACACACACACACACACACACACACACACACACACACACACACACATACACACACACACACACACACACACACACACAGAGAGAGAGAGAGAGAGAGAGAGAGAGAGAGCTTTAAAAAACAAGTAACCTTAACATAAAAAGAATATTTTTATTCATTTAATTTTCAGGCACTTGAAGAGTTGAGTCAGAAGCACATTGATAATTGTATTGTTTAGTGACTTTCCAAAAATATCTAGAATGATTTACCCATTCAGTCTCCAAGAGTGCCCTTATTGAGGGTGTTGGTATCCTGTCAGGTGAGGCTCTGTTGCTGAGGAGTAAGGGTGGTGTGCTCCATCACCACCACAGCTCTGGTGAATGGACAGCTCCTGCTGTTCTGTGTACTTGGAGGCAAGATTCACAGCTGCCAACATCTCCACAACCCAGCCAACAAGAGCTTTGCTCTCTTCTCTTGACTTTGTGTAAAAAAACCATATTGGCTATGTGCATACATTTACTTTCATTTACTTTTATTGAAGGGAGTTCTGGGATAGAGTAGAACTAAACACAGATGATCAGCTGGCTTTGTGCATGTTCAACATGCGTTTGAAAATAGATTCTCAATGTGGCAAAGAAGCTCAGGTTGGATACAAATTCTATATTTGGCTTTGAAAAGTATGGCACTTAAACCCTAGTACAGGCTTCCTTAGAAAGTTATTGTCTATGATAAGGGCAACACTCAGAACCAATTTTTATTTTATAGTTCTGAACTTAGAATTTTCAATAAGGTTTCTTTATTCAATACTTATTGGTTTTATTTTAACATATATGTAAGTGCCGGCACAGGATGTTTGAGGACCATGTGCATACCCATTCCTGTAGATGTCAGAACAGGGTGTTCAATTTCTATGTGTGTAAGATCAAGAATGAAGGCTCTGAGCTCATAATTATATAAGAATCACTCTTTCTCTATCCCCTGATATAAATTATTCAATTTACCCTATACATAAAACTATTAATATTTTTTCTATGATACCATTGCCCTCTGCATATGTGCTGTGGTTGTTTAGTTTGGGTATTTTGTGGAACTTCTAATGGAGCAGTGAGTGTCTCTGACTGACTCATTTGCATGCTCACAGGTCCCTTTTCCTCCTACTGGGGTGTCTCATTCAGCCTTGATATGGGGGTTTGTTCCTAGTCTTAGTGTATCTTGTTATGCCAGGTTTAGTTGATATCACTGGAAGGCCTTCTCTTTTCTGAAGGGAAATGGAGGAACAGTGAATCTGTGAGGGAAGGGGGGGCTAGTGGTGGGGGATAAAGGGAGGGGAGGCTGTGGCTGGGATGTAGTATATGAGAAAAGAATAAATTTAAAAACAAAACAAAAGAAAGATAAGAATCAAGCAAAATATTAAAGCATTCATACTTTTTTCCAGAAAATAAAACTACATTGTGATATATATATATATATATATATATATATATATATATATATATATATATATAAACTTCAATGGAAAATGCATGTGCATGGTAAATACTCAATAAATTATCCTGTTTTTCAGATTCCAGGAGCAAAGATAATCAGTACTACTTTGATGTTTTCTGTTCACAGAATGATATCTTCCAAATTATTATTTGAGTCTGTCAATATAAATTAATTAAAACTTATGAAGCCCTACATTTGATATCATTATGACTAGGGGACTTAATAAGATCAATTCCATCCTACTTTGATAGACACACATGGAATCATATTATGTCAGAACTATGTAAAAATTGCCTTGATGAGAATCAAAAATTAGAGAATTCTCTTTATTTTTCGCCCTTCTCTCAGTAAGAAAATTACTGAGAAGGATATAATTTAAAACTCTGACAAGAATTTCAATAACACAAGGGAGCCTCTGGAGGTGCCAATGTAACAGATGTGGGCGGATATTCTTCAATGGCTCTGAAACAATGTGTGTGCTGGAGGAATTTAAATGTATTCTTCTCTGTGTGCCCCTTCATTTTCATCTTCATGGCTAAGTAAAAATAACAGTCTTGGTATTGACATTTGGTCAGAGAGCCCTTCCTTGACAGTTATAACTAACTAGCATTCTTCATTACTTCCTAACCCTTCATCCTCTGTAACAGGGTTGGTTGGGGTATGATAACAAGTAGAGTCATTTAAAATAGAAATTTTTCCATTCCTTAATTCATTGAGAATATTTCTATTTAGAAAGATTTCCGAGGTAGTTTCTGTAACATCTACCTGAACTTTTGGATCACTCTAATTCTAATATATTCTTTAATTCTGAAGAGAGACTCAATGGACTGAACCAAATCTAATTTCCTCCAAATGAGTTTTTACTTTCTGCATTAAAAATAATTGTACTGACAAAAATCTTAAACATGAAAAATATTGAGGCCTTTTTTCTTCTTTTGTTGCTTCTTTTATCAATTGTATTCACCAGCATTCCCTTAGAGCAGTGGTTTTCAATCTTCCTAATGCTGCAACTCTTTAATATAGTTCCCCATGTTATGGTGACCCCCTCAACCATAAAATTAATTTGGTTGCTACTTCATAACCATAATTTTGCTAGTGAAGAATCCTAATGTAAATATATGCCATTTCCAATGACATTAGGCAACCCCAAGGAAAGGGTCATTCAGCCCCCATGGGTGGAGAATTACTGTCTTAGAGGAACAGAATTGAAAATATAAATATTATATTAAAATAATAAGATTTAGTATATTGGTTTACCTGATATAGTTTAGTAGCTCAACAATAGCTGTCTTTCCTCTGGAGGTAGAGAACATGGTAGTTGGTCATTTCTTGAGGCTAGATGTCTTTGTAGTCCGCATTGAACACTAAAGATTAGTGATTCCAGGAAGGTCGCATGTCTTTAGTCCATGTTGGAAGCCCAAAGAATCTGGGTTCCACGACGGAAGGAATCAGTAACAGTGGCCACAGAAGCAGAAGAGCAGAAACCTGGTAGATAAACTCACAAAGGTGGTGAACTCACTGGCAAGATATGAAGGCAAGCAGGCAAAAGCTTTCATCTTAGATTTCCACTACGACACCCACATTTAACCCGCATTTTCCCATTTCAGCAACTTGATCAAGAAAATCCCCCACAGCTCTGCCTAGTGGCTTGCCTCTCTGTGGACTGTAGATCCAATCAAGCTGACAACCCTGATTATGACATCAGCTTTCTGTGTGAGGAGTCTTTCTAGCCAGCCACCTTCAAGGTGATGATGGATCAGGACTCTGATTTCCTTTGCCTTGTGATACTTTGTGTCATATACACTTTCCTGAATGCTACATCAAAGGTAGAAGAGTGTAGAGTTGAATATCAGCAACCCAACACTCATATCTAGCTGTCAATTTGCCATTCCACTCACAAGGTATTGATCAGAGCTAGTGAAATGTCTATGAGTACCTTCAAAAGGGTAGAGAAATAGTATCTACATATATTCAAAAGCATGGAACTGGCTACTTATTAGTAATATTTACTATATGATGTTCTCTGTCATATGTAATATTAACCTCCTCCTAATAACATCCATTTGTTTGCTTATTTGATTCTTATATATATTCATTATATATCCAAATGTTTGAGTTCAGTGTCTTAATTTTGTTTTGACACTTAGAGTTCTTATTAAGCTTAGTTTATAGTAAACACTCAAAGAAATGGATAGATAGAGATGCAGAGCTGTCTAATAGGATTCAGACAGTGAGGCTTTTAAATTAGGTTAATAGGAAGTACAACCCCAGACACAACAATTGTTTATTTCTTTAGCCTGGGAGAATTAGACAATTAAACATTTATTGAGTACCTGTATTCCCAAGGCTTGCAAAATGGATTACGTCAATATAATTACACCTCGGGTTTATAGTATCTGCCTGTACAGAAGATTACAAACTACGTGTATCTTGTCTTCTAATAATAAATTAACAATGATTATCTATTTCATGAAAGCTTCATTTTTTTTTCTCCAAGCAATTCACACCAGGACTCCTTTCAATAACCATCTCCCCAAGAGAACTTAAAATGTGATTCAATTTACACACAAGTTCCTAGAACTACATCTATGGAGCCAGTTGTGATACAGTCTTGCTTTCCTTGTATGGAGGTTCTCTACAGCATGAGGCAATCCCACCAGAGTTCCGGGAGCCATCCTGATCATTCAGCATCTCATTTCATTCCTCCTTCTTTTTTCAAAATTATTTATTTTATTTATGAGCACACTGTTGCTCTCTTCAGACACAGCAAAATAGAGCATCAGATCCCAATACAGATGGTTGTGAGCCACCATGTGGTTGCTGGGGATTGAACTCAGGACCTCTAGGAGAGCAGTCAGTACTCTTTCTTAACCACTGAGCCATCTCTCCAGCCCCCCAGTTTATTTTTAAACTCCTTCTAGTATCCAAAAAGAACAAAGTCCATTGCTATTACTGGATCCTACTGTTATAAATTTGAATATTATTTTTCATTCTTTTCATTTTTAAAAGTTATTTATTCCCTTTATATCCAGATTGCAGCCCCTCCTTCCTCTTCTTCCTGCCCCACCCTCATATCCTCTCCCATTACCCCCTGCCCTTCTCCTCAGAGAAGAGGGAAGACCCCATAGATACCAATCTGTTCCTGGCATATCAAGTCACATGAAGACTAAGGACATCCTCTCCCACTGAGGTGAGATAAGGCAGCCTAGCTAGGGGAAGGAGATCCAAAAGCAGACAGCATAGTCAGAGACAAGCCCTGCTCCAGTTGTTAGGGTATCCACATGAAGAGCAAACCATACATCTGCTACAAATATGTATGGAACCTAGGTCCAGCCCATGCATGTTCTTTAGTTGGTAGCTCAGTCTCTGTAGGTCTTTTCATGCTGTCCTTGATCCCTCTGGTTTCCTCACTCCTTATTTCTACTCTTCTACAAGTCTCCCTGAGGTCTGCTAATGTTTGACTGTAGGTCTCTGCATCTGTTTCCATTCATTAGCTGCTGGATGAAGCTTCCCAGAAGACAGTTATGCTAGGCTCTTGTCTTAACTTCTTTTGGTCTGTGGATTGCAGCATAGTTATCTTGTATTTTTTGACTAATGTCTACTTATGAGTGAGTACATACCATGTCTTTCTGGGTCTGGGTTACCTCACTTAGGATGATATTTTCTAGTTCTATCCATTTGCCAAGGACAAATTTCATGATGTCCCTGGTTTTTGTTTTTACTTTATTTTTAATCATTTTATTCATTTACATTTCAAATGATATCATCCTTCCTGGTTTCTCCTCCACAAATCCCCCAATCCTGTCCCCCCTCTCTCCCCTCCCCTTGCCTCTATGAGGGTGCTCCTCCACCCACTCACCCACTCCTGCCTCAGTGCTCTAGCATCTCCCTATGCTGGGGCATCAAGTCTCCACGGGACCAAGGGCCTCCCCTCCTATTGATGCTAAATAAGGCCATCCTCTGCTACATATGTATCTGGAGCCATGGATCTCTCCATGTACTCATTGGTTGGCAGTTTAGTCTCTGGGAGCTCTGGGTGGTCCAGTTAGTTGATATGGTTCTTCCTTTGGGGTTGCAATCCCCTTCAGTTTCTTCAGTCCTTCCCCTATCTCTTCTTTTGGGGTCCCCAGACTCAGTCTGATGGTTGGCTATGAGTATCTGCATCTATATAGTCAGAGGCATGGCCCCTAGTTAAGGGATTGGGCCACCCACCCACTCCAAAATTTTTAATCAAGAATAGTTCCTGTCCAAAGGAAAGACAGGGACAAAAATGGAACAGAGACTGAAGGAAAGGCTATTCAGAGACCGCTCCACCATTCTGCAGATGGATCTATTCCATCTGCAGAAACCAAATCCTGATGTCCTTATTATTCCATTGTAGAGATGTACTTCATTTTCTTTATTCATTCTTCAGCTGAGAGACATCTAGGTTGTTTGCAGTTTCTGCTATTATAAATAAAACTTCTATTAACATAGCTGAGCAAGTGTACTTGTGGTATTGTGGAGCATCTTTTAGATGCTCCCAGGAGTGATATAGTTGTGTCTTGTGGTAGAACTGTTCCCAATTTCCTGAGAAAGCAAATTGATTTCCAAAGTGGTTGTACCAGTTTGTATTCCCACCAGAAATGGAGGAATGTTCCTCTTGCTCCACAACCTAACCAGCATGTGCTTTAATCTTAGCCGTTCTGATGAGTATAAGATGGACTCTCAGTCATTTTCTGATGACTTAACTAGGATGTTGAACATTTCTTTAAGTGCTCCTTGGTCATTTGAGATTCCTGTGATGAGAATTCTCTGTTTAGCTCTGTGCCCTATTTTTTAATTGGGTTATTTGATTTGTTGGCATATAATTTCTTTAGTTCTTCTTATATTTTGGATATTAACCAGATGTAGGATTAGTGAAGATCTTTTCCCATTTTGTCCTATTCATGGTGTCCTGTTCCTTACCCAAGCTTTTTAATTTGATGTGGTCCTATTCATTAATTGTTGATCTTCATGCCTTGAACTATTGGTGTTCTGTTGAGGATTTTGTCTCTTATGCCAGTATGTTCAAGGCAGCTCCCCATTTCTCTTCTATTAGATTTAATGTATCCAGTTTTATGTTAAGGTCTTTAACCCACTTTTCCCATTTTGTCCTATTCATGGTGTCCTGTTCCTTACCCAAGCTTTTTAATTTGATGTGGTCCTATTCATTAATTGTTGATCTTCATGCCTTGAACTATTGGTGTTCTGTTGAGGATTTTGTCTCTTATGCCAGTATGTTCAAGGCAGCTCCCCATTTCTCTTCTATTAGATTTAATGTATCCAGTTTTATGTTAAGGTCTTTAACCCACTTGGACTTGAGTTTTACTCAGGGTGATAAATATGGATCTATTTCATTCTTCTACATGCAGGCATCCAGTTAGACAAGCACCATTTGTTGATGATGTTTTCTCCATTGTATGGTTTTGGCTGGCTTCTTCATCAAAACCCAGGTGTCTGTAGGTGGGTTTCTATTAGAATTCATTGATCAGCCTATCGGTTTTTATGTCAATTCCACGTGGTTTTTATTTCTATTGCTCTGTAGCACAGCTTGAAATCAGGGATGGTGAAACCTCTAGAAGTTATTTTATTGTTTTATCTATCTGGGACTTTTTCTTTTTCCAAAGGAAGTTAAGAATTGCTCTTTCAAGGTCTGTAAAGAAATGAGTTGGAATTTTGATGGGAGTTGCATTAAATAGGTAGGTTGCTTTTGGTAAGATGGCCATTTTTTTTTTTTTTTTTTTTTTTTTTTACTGTTAAATCCACTGGTCCATGAGTATGGAAGATTTTTCCATCTACTGATTTCTTCCTCAATTTCTTTCTTCAGAAAGTTGAAGTTCTTTTCATACAGGTCTTTCACTTGCTTAGTTAGAGGTACACCAAGATTTTTTTCTTATTTTCTTATTTTATTTTATGTATTCATCATTGTTCTGTTCAGACACACCAGAAAAGGGCATCAGACCCCATTGTAGATGGTTGTGAGCCACCATGTGGTTGCTGGGAACTGAACTCAGGACTTCTGGAAGAGCAGTCACTGCTCTTAACCACTGAGTCATCTCTCCGGCCCCACTAGGATATTTTATATTATTTGTGACTATTATTTCTTTAATCTTTTTCTTGTCTCATTTATCACTTATATATGGAGGACTATGGAATTCTTTGAGTTAATTTTATATCTGGACACTTTGCTGAAGGTGTTTATCAGTTGTAGTAGGTCTTGGTAGAATTTTTTGAGGACATACACATACCCATACACAAACACACACACGGTCTATCATATCACATGTGAACACTGTGACTTATTCCTTTCTGATGCATATCCCCTTGATCTTGCTTAGTTGTCTTATTGTTCTAGCTGAAACTTCAGATATTATACTGAATAGATAGGAAGAGAATTGGAAGCCTTGTCCTTGATTTTAGTGGGATTGTTTTAAATTTCTCTCCATTTATTTTGATGCTTTGGCTTGTTGTATATTGCTTTTATTATGTTTAGCTATGTACCTGGTATCCCTGATCTCTCTAAAACTTTTAATATGAAGGAGTATTAGATTTTGTCAAAGGCTTTTTCAGCATCTAATGAGATGATCATGTGTTTTTTTCTGTTCTTTCAGTTTGTTTATATTGTTGATTACATTGATTAATTTCCATATATTGAACCATCCCTGTGTCCTTGGAATGAAGCCTACTTAATCATGCTGGATGATGTTTTCCATGTATTCTTGGATTTGTTCATAAGGGTAATTAGTCTGAAATTCTCTTTCTTTGTTGGGTTTTTGTGTAGTTTATGTGTCAGGATGACTGTGGGAGTATTGGTATTAGTTCTTTGAAACTCTGGTAGAATTTTGCATTAAAACCATCCAGCCCTAGTGTCCTTTTTTGGTTCAGAGACTTTAATGGCTGCTTCTATTTCCTTAGGGGTTATAGCACTACTTAAATTGTTTGCCTGATCTTGGTTTAACTTTGGTAAATGGTATCTATCAAGAAAATCATCTATTTTGTTTCAGTTTTCTAATTTTGTGAAGTACAGACTTTTGAAGTAAGACTTAATGCTTCTTTGGATTTCTTCAGTGTCTGTTGTTGTGTCTCCCATTTCATTTCTGATTTTGTTAATTCGGACACTGTCTTTCTGATCTTTAGTTAGTTTGGCTAAGATTTTCTTCATAAAAAATTCTGGTAGACCCAAGGATAGGGAGGCTTTTCTGATTCAGGAAGCATAAGATTCAATTCACAGCACCTCTCTTACCATAATAAATGACTCTGTCCTCAACTCAGACTCTGCCCTGTCTCTGTCTCTGCTCATAGCAGTCATTACACATACTCACTAAACATCCCTGAAAAGTAAGCCAGAAACTAATTTGCTCCACCTGCAGATGCTACATGTAGTCTCTCTGGCCCCAGTAAATGATACCACCCTTGCCCCAGGACTCTGGTCCACCTTGTTGACACTTCTGTGCACCACATAGCTGTTCCATGTAATCCTTCAGGCTCAGCCCTGCTAAGGAATCTCACTTGTGGCCTGTCTTTCCCAATCTCCAGTCCTGCAGGTCAACTGCTTACAAGGCAGGATCAGGAAGGTATTAGAAGATTCTTTCTTGAACCCCCGGTAATCTCTGTCTCAGCTCTGGCCCCTTAAAGCCACCCAGCCATCACTTTACATTTATATTTAGGTCTGATGGGCTAAAACCTCATAGCAAAAGGAAAATCAATATCCTAAATCCAGATTTCCAGGTCCTATCACGAAAACATAGCCAATTCACCAATAAAAAGTCACATAGTAGCAGACTGGGATAGTATTCAGGATTCTTTTTGCCCTCTCTCAGAAACACAACTCACAAGCCAAGGTATATACCACTTTGGGATAAAAGAATAGAAAACAATAGTCTAGGAAAATAGAGCTAGGTTACTAATGGTCACAGCTAATATCAAACAAATTATACATCCAACTAAAATTAGTCCAAACAGATAAAGAGGGTCACTTTATGCCCATTCAAAGAACAACTTATCCAGAAGACATTATAATTCTAAACATAAATGCACCAAACACAAGTGTACCTAATACTATTAAATGTACAGCCTTGAATTAGCACAACCTCAATAGTAGGAAATTTCAATAGCTCACCAATGGTCAAATGATCCAAACGAAAATTAAAAACAAAAAAAAATCGGGCTTAAGTGAAGCCCTGAATCAAATGGACCTAACAGAGATCTCTAGAACATGCTACCTAAAAAAATACGTGCTTTGCTCAGAAGTTCATGGCACTTTCTCCAGAAAATATCACATATCAAGGAACAAAGAAAAAGTAAAAAATATAAGAGAGTTGAAATAATATCCTATATTAGGCCTGCATATTTTTGTTGTTGGGATAAAACATCATGACCAAAGCATCTTATGGAGGACAGAATTTATTTTGACTTATAGTTTTAAAGAAGGAGTCCACAATGGTAGATGTAATGGTTTGAATGGGAATGCCCACATAGGTTTATATATTTAATGATTAGTCCCAGTTAATAAACTCTCTAGAAGGAGTAACAGATATGGCTTTAGTGGACTAAGTATGTCATTGTTGGAGAAAGTGTGTCACTGGGAGCATACATTGGGGTTTCAAAAGCCCCATGTCATGTCCAGTCTCTCTCTTTCTCTCTGTCATTTTAATATAATGACATTAAACTCATAGCTACTACTCTAGCACCATGCCTGTCTGCTTCCTGCCATGATGATACTAGATTTACTTTAATAAACTGTATTGACCTGCCAATTAAACACTTGGCATTTTAAGAGTTGCCTTGGCTATATGCCTCTTCACAGCAACAGAAAGTTAACTAAGACAGAAGTTGTTACCAGGAAGTAGGATGTTGCTCTAACAGTCCTCACCATGGTCTTTGGAAGAATATGGAAAACTTTGAGACTTTGGACTAAAATAGTGGTTAACACTTTAAGCAGGGGTTCCTGGACCATCCTAGTAGAAGCTTGGGACATAGAAGTGCTCAGAGTAAGGTGGGCCCAGCTTAAGAGGTTTTAGAGAGGAAAAATATGAGCAGCTGGCCAAGACTGCCCTATTCTAATGACAGTTTCACAAAGAATTTGGCTGCTCTTTGCCCTTTGGTGAAGGCTAAATTGAAGAATTTGGATTAATAGTATTGACAGAGAAGACTTCAAGACAACCTGGTATTGTCTGTATCTTGTGGTTATTGGTGATCACTCTTAAGCAGATGTATAATAAATAATTACAAGTGAGGCAAAAAAGAAATACAAAATGTAGTTTGAGAAGAAAAAAGAACACCATCAATTATAACTCGGAGTCAAGTTTTGTGTGTAAGAGATAAAAAAGTTTAAAGAAAGATGTGTTTCAACATTTGAAATGTAAATAAATAAAAAACCTATTAATAAAATAAACAGTGAAATCATTGCATTTGTAGGAAAATAGAAAGAACTGGAAACCACATTAAGTGAAATAACACAGATTCAGAAAGAAATGTTACATATTTTCTCTCATATTTAGAGCCTAGGTTTAATGGTCATAGAGATAGGCATATATGTATGGAGGTGTGTGGGTCATAAAACTACAAAGAGGAGCAAGAGGGGAAAGGAGATCTTTATTTTATGTTACTTTTTTTTCCTCAATAAACAGGATGTGAAAATTGCCCAAGAGAAAAGTGTTGCAGTCACAAATCTGGAAGGAGTTAGAGTTCTAGGGAAGACTACGACATAGGACTTGGAAATTCAGAATGTAGAGTTGCCCTGCTAATTTTCAGTCTTACTTTGGCCCAATATTTCTTTACTGTGCTTCCTTTCCTTCCCTTTGTAATGGTAATATGTGTCCCATTTAATTGTATGCTGGAAGTATGTAACCTGCCTTTTGATTTTGATTTTTCAGGGGTTTATAGTTAAGAAATTGCCTTGAGTCTCAGAAGAAACTTTGGACTTTCAAGAAACATTGAGACTGTGAAAGACTTTGGGGGCATTTGAAATTGGCTGAATGTATTTTGCATTATCATCTATCTATGAGTTTCTGGGTACCAGGGATCAGTATGAAGCAGTAGGTTACTGCTCCATTGCCATGCTCTTTGCCACCGTGATGATAATGGACTAAACCTCTGAAAGTGTAAGTAAACACCAAGTTAAATATTTTCTTTTGTAAGAGTTGCCTTGGTCATAGCATCTCTTCATAGAAGCATTGTCCTTGTTAGTTTTTGTTGTCGCCTTGATACAATATGGGATCAATGGCAGAATGTCCCTTCCCCCCACAGCATTTAGCTGTGACCTTCCTGGCTGGCAACCCCCACCCTTCCTCTGGCATTATCTCCGGCCTATTCAAGATAACAATACAGCCGATTTCACCTCAGCGTAGCTCCACCCGGAGACCAACAGAAGACTGCAGAGACTACGCAGACAACCCGCTGAGAAGAAGATCTATGAACTCTCGGCCATTTGGGGGGCAGGGTGGTTTTTCCTAAGATTATAAATATTGGCTTAATGATAGTAAAGTCGGTCTCTATGGACAACTGTCCTCTTGACACATTTCTCTTTCGCCCCCTTCCCGTTAACCTCAGAATTCTCTTCCAGGTAACCCAGTTCTTATGTGGCCGCTGGCGGTCTACAGCAGAGAGGGAACCTTAGTTGAATAATTACCTAGATCAGAATGGCCTATGACCATGATGGACTCTCTTGATTTGTGACTGATGTGTGAGGGGCCAGCCCATCATGAGTAGCATAATGCCTAGGCAGGTGAACCTGGACTGTATAAGAATGTTCAATATAATAAAGGCTATATACAGTGCAAAACTATGGCCAACATCACAGAAAATATCAAAGCATTGTCATGAAGACCAAGACAAGAGTGTCTATTTTTACTACTCCCTTCAATCTAATTCCTAAAGTCTTAGCTATAGTAATAAGATAAGGAAACAGATGGATAAAACCAGAAAATAAAGGTCAAAGCATCTTTATTTGTATGTCATATTATTCTACACACAAGAGACCTAAAAGACTTCACCAAAACTTAGAGCTGATCAATACTTTCAGCTAAGTGGCAACATGTTAAATTTTTTAAAATTTTTATATATTTTTTATTTTTATTTTTATTTTATTCAATATATTTTTTATTTACATTTCAAATGATTTCCCCTTTTCTGGTCCCCCACTCTCCAAAAGTCACATAAGCCCCCTTCCTTCCCCCTGTTCTCCTACCCACCCCTTCCCAATTCCCTGTTCTGGTTTTGCCTTATACTGCTACACTGAGTTTTTCCAGAACAAGGGGCCACTCTGTTCTTCTTGTACCTCATTTGATGTGCGGATTATGTTTTGGGTATTCCAGTTTTCCAGGCTAATATCCACTTATTAGTTAGTGCATACCATGATTGATCTTTTGAGACTGGGTTACCTCACTTAGTATGAGGCAACATGTTAAATTAAGACACAATTATCAGTCTCATTCATATATACAAATATTGGGCACACTGAAAAACATACACTAGGGAAATAACCCCATGCACAATAGCTGCAAAATTTAAAATACTTGGAAATAAGCCTAATCAATGAAAAAGAAGATCTCTACATATAATATGTTATAACACTAATAGAGACACATGCTAGAACATAGACTTTCCATGCTCATGGATTAGAAGAATTAATATGTAAAAACACTCTTTTATCAAAAGCTGCCTATAGATTTAATATAAAATTCCAGGGCCACACATCACAGATACAGACAAAACAATCTAAAAATTTGTATGGAAGCACAGAGAATAACATGAAGGACTATATGATTACCATTATTCAATTTTAGACATGAAAAGGCATTTTTAACTTCAACAAATAAGACTTTTGACTTTTACTTATCCATATTTTTAAGTTAAATAGTAATAAACACAATTTTAAATATGATGACTTAATTGCTATAATTTACTTAATTGCCATCAAATGAATTTTTTATGTTGTGTATCAGTTAAGATTTATATATATGGTAGTTTTCTGGAAGATACATATAAAACACAACACTTTGTGTGTATAAGATATTTATATAGAGAGATATACATTTTTTTGTTCAAATGAAACACTGGTACACTCCATCATATCACTGCAGTTCTAAAGCCATGCTAAAGATTTTTTTTTAAAAAAAAAGGAATAGGTTTTATTTCAAGAAGCTAAGTATAAGTCTTGCTTATAAGTGTTTTTTATATTGCTATAAATAGAAACCCATTTAATATATCTATTCAGTAGACACATTAGAAAGCAGTTCCTGCAAGCCAAGTAGTTGCCATTACTAGAATGTTGTAGAGATTCACATGCTCAAGTGCTATGCTCACACACACAATGATTAAAGCTTTAGGTAATATGAAGAAACCCCTTGCCTACCAGTGACCTGAAAAACTTAGTTTTATAGAGTACATGTCTAATACTATATATTTTAAAGTATATTTTATATGAATATGTTGACCCATGAATAGATCTGTCAATTGTTTTAATCTAATAGAGATAACACAACAAAATGTCGTAGACTGGGGGGTCTTAGCAGGCATTCATACTCATTTTCCAAGTCCACAATTGAGTTTTTAGTAGGTTGGAATGCTAAGACCCCTCCTCCTGACTTGTGCAGAACCACCTCCAGGTGTTGTCTTCATAGAGCCATTTACTGTTAAAATTAATCTCTGATATGTTTCTCTGTTGTCTAACCTATTGTTATAGGGACAGAATGGATTAGGGTCTACTCATAACCCATTAAACTTTAATTATCTCTTTAAAGGCTATCTATCTCTAAGGATACATTCTAAATTCTGGGAAGTCTAAACACCAATACATAAATGGATGGGCTCAGCACCAATTTAATCTCAGAGTCCATTAATCAAATCTACCTCACAGTGATCTATAGCATTAACAATAATCAAAGACAGAAAAGTGGGAAAGATTTGCCTACACTTTTCATGTTGCTAGAGCCAATGAGTAAGAGTAGGTTAGTGGGTAGAAGACAGGAGGCATGCATCCTTGTTCTGTGGTGCATGCCACTATACAGTAAAATATAGAATCCTGTATGGACATAACTCATATTTATGATTTAATAATTGTGATCTTAAGCCATATAACTAACAAGCCTCTTGATTTCTCAGTTTCCCAACCTTCAATATAAAAATAGAACTAGACTCTCCATCTTATCCCTGTAGAGAATTAAACAAGTCTATATATGTGAATGCTTAAAGTGTCTGAAATATAGTACAGGCTATAGGCTTTGCTAAATCTGCTATTGCTAAAAATAAGCAAACCTATGTAAGATAACTAGAAAATTTCCACAGATTGAAGCATGAACTAGAAGAAACTGAGTGGGGATGTATATATAGAGGGTAAAATAATTTTATATCAAACTTTTTAAAAAATCAAAAACATAATGAAAATACTTTAGGCATGAATGAGTAAACCTAGAGCAGTGTTGCATATAGTATAGATCATGTGGCACTAGGTCATTCTGATATAACGTTTTGATAGCAACAACATTTTGATATGACTGTATCATGCTGACCACACAAGGCAGCAGCTTCAGAAAGCCAAAGCCTAGTCTCTCTGCCATAGGCAGAGCTGACACACTGAGGGCTCCCTGCTCTGAGCAACACCAGTGCTCATCTCTCCCTCTTTCTATCTGTACACTGGAAATTAAAGATTCTTAATTGTTTTTAATTTAAAATTTATTCCCAAATAACTGCTTTTATCACTGTCATAAAAACAGAAGTGTTAAAGATTCGTGGCTTATCTCCTATCCACTAGACTTTCTCAGAAGCAGCATTGCTGTATTGGTATAGGGAGATTCCCTAATCTACAACCCTAGAAAACAACATTTTTCTAAAAATGCAACCATCAGGAAAGCTTTCCCTCAGTTCGGTTGCATGAGCTCTAAGCCAAAGATGAGTGCCATTTCTGGGCTTGCCATAAGTCGACACCAAATACACGTTTACACCCTTCACAGAGAAGTGCCAATTGCAAATTGGCCCTGGCAAAGTCATTAAATCCATATTCTTCCCCCCAAAGAAAATATAATAAAGCATAATTTCAGAAAATTATACTCATTGGGAATCACACAAAGGATTGATGGGCAGTATTTATTTTTGATTATTCTGTAGAAGCTGTCATGTCATTCCTATAAAGTTTTATAATAAACATATAGACAATATTGTGATTTATATAAACATGGGTGGCATTTTTGGGGAACTGCACGTTACAGTGGTGCTAGCACAGCATGAGTTTAATGCTGGATACTTTGAGATATCGATAGCCCTTACTTTCTGTATGCAAGTTCTTGCTCCCATCTCAGTGTGAAATTTTAAAAAAAAATAACCAAACAAGCAAAACACAGTCATATATATATATTAACTGGGTCAAGATCTCATTATTACTTCAGTGTAGATTTTGGGGAAGACAAATCTGATATGCTATGTACATAAGGGAAACTATGTCTCTATAGTGATGAGGACACTGCACACAATTGGATATATAAAAATCAGGTGAATCCTGGGTGGGTTTTATGATAAAGTTTACCTGTAATAATACATTTACAAGCTAACATGTATGCAAGTTCATTTGTGCCAGCTTTGAGAGAGTGAAGAAAGCAAAACTGGACATAGGATTTTACTCTTTTACCTATAATAACACAAATAGACCTCCAATACCTTCTGAGGAGCAGAAAGTCTTGTGGTTCACATCACACAGTGTCAAAGACAGAGGCTATGCTTGTTCCCTAAATCAATCTACCACAAAATTCAGCTATACCACTCAAGCATACACTAAAAGAAAACTTGATCCTACCACAAAGTCACTTGCTCAACCATGATCATTGCTGTTCTACTCAAAATAGCCAGAAACTAGAAACAACCTAGACATCTTTCAACAGTAGAATGAATAAAGAAATGGTGATCCATTTACCCATTGGATTATTACTCGGCAATCAAAAGAAATGACATTATGAAATTCACAAGTAAATTGATAGAACTAGAAAAAATCATCCCGAGTGAGATATTCCAGATCCTCACTAGTGTGTAGTTATTTTATATAGACATTAGCTGTTGAGTTAATGATAACCAAACTAAAATCCATACAATCACAGGAGTAAACTATAGAGTAAGGGACTAGAGGGAAGAGATACATCTTGTTAGGAAAGAAAAATAGAATAGATAGTTATGTATGTATGGAGAGATCTAGAGTGGAACGATCAGGTGGGCAGAGAAGGGAAGAGCAGGACAAGGGAGTGAATACAGGGAGAGACAGCTAAAATTAAGGGCTATTTAAAGGGTAGTGTGAAAATTAAATACAGTAGAAGCTTACACACACACACACACACACACACACACACACACGAGAAACAATCTAAATGAAATCAACAAACAATGGGGGAGACAGTTTCATCTGGTTATCTCTTGGTACAAGTATAGGAATTAGATTATATAAAATTGAGTTGTTGACCAAAAGAGTTGGGGATTCTAGTGGTACTCCCCCAAAACCCAGGCTATTGCTAAGACAATTGGTTTCTTTCCAGAAATGGACAGCAAGTTCCTATTGCTGAAGACAACACCTATGCAACTGATTAAACATGAAGAAGTTAAATTAGTGCCTACATAGAGTCCTCATCCTACATTTTAGCGTCTTTGGTGTAGAAAGGTACTGTGCATGCTACCAAAAGAGAAATGTAAACACCAAGCCATCCACAAACTCTTTGATCTACAATGGTGTCCTGCCTGAAGCATATACTAGGTCAAGGGTGGCACAAAGCTTATGGGAGTTAACTAATATCTGTTTGACTTGAGGTCCATTCCATGAGATGGAACTCATGTCCAATATTGCTTGTGTGATCAAGAACCATAGACTAGATATCCCAAGGACATAAGATAAAACCAAACTCTTCTACTATGAAAAAAAGTAGGAATAAAATGACTTCTAATGACATTCTGTTATATTTATAGATCAGGACCTTGTTTATCTATCATCAGAGAAGCTTCCTTCTTAAGCAGGTGTAAACTAATACAGAGACCAAAAGCAAGACAGTATACAGAAAAGGAGATATTTTTGAACACTCTTCCCTATTTGGGATGTCTCTCCAGTCAGGAATCAGTGATCCTAGTGGAAAAGTAGGCAGAAAAAGTCTAAGAGTCAGAGGGATTGAAGTCACTGAGGAAACAAGGTCTTCCAACTCAACATAAGCAAAGTTCATGAACTCTCAGAGACTGAGGCTGATGCACAAGGCCTTGATGGGTCTATACCAGGTCCTCTGGATATGTATTATGACTTTCAGTTTCATGGTTTTATAGGATTCTTGAGTATGCAAACAAGTGAGCCTCTGGTACATGTGCCTTCTCTTGGGATCTTTCATTTATGGTTGTTTGTCTTGTCCAACTTGGTTGTGATAATTTTTGTTTTGTCTTATTACATTGTATTTTGTTAGGCTTTATTATTATACCTTAGAAGCCTGTTCATTTTCCAATGAGAGACAGGAATGGAGTATTTCCTTATGGGAGGAAAGGTGGGAAGCAACTGGGAGAAGTAGATGGAGAGGAAACCATAATTAGGATATATCATATGAGAAAAAGGCCTACTTAAGAGAGAGGGGGAGGAGGGAGGGAGGGAGGGAGGGAGGGAGAGAGAGAGAGAGAGAGAGAGAGAGAGAGAGAGAGAGAGAGAGAGAGAGTCAGAGACAGAGATAGAGATAGAGACAGAAAAAAGAATCCCAAGGCTTTCTTTTAACTCTTTGTTTGTCTTGGTAACACACACACACACACACACACACACACACACACACACACACACACACACACAAACCAAGATGCTTCTAGGAGATAGCCAAAGGCCTGCTTTAAGATCCATGGACTATTGGGCAGCCTTTTGTTTCTCTGCTGTGAAGTTCTTGCCCTACTCCTCAGCTACACCTAAGGCATGTAAACATGATAGTAGCTCTTGGGACCACTGTCTCTGATGGTAATTATATAGATTCCTCTGCAACTGATTCCCAAGCACAGGCTTGTTTTTCTTATTCTTCCATGCCCAGATAAAATTAATTACAGCCTTCAATCAGACTCTCTGAAGGCTAAGGAGAGAAGAATTAAAAGAGGGGACATTCTAAACCCTACTCCTCAAACAAAACAAAACCTCATCAACACAGGAAACTCTAAAACATACTAGATGATAAAACCCTTCTAAATAAGACTAAATAGTTCAATTTGAGACCTTAATCATATTCATAATGAAATATATTCAGAAATAACAAATCGATAGAAAATGAAAAAAAATCAACGTTTCTAGTGTAGAAAAACAGATAGCCTTGTTCATTCAGAGATGCCCTGTTCTCTCCCTCACTCTGCTGCATTCTTCAGTACACTTAGCCAATCATGTTCATTTTTTTCTTGTTTTGTTAGCTACTGAACAAGGTAGTCATCTTTAGAAACAAACTTTCATATTAATCTATAGTTCAAGTACAGTTTTTTTTTTTTTATTTTAGCTAACATGGTGTAGGAAAAATCTGACCAGGCCCAGAGGTACTCTTTCCTTTCATCTTTATATTGCAAACTGAGCATGCCCAAAATTGTCTCCTCTGCTATTTTAAACTTTCAAATATATGTCCTTGAGCTCCACATATCCTGAAATGTGTCCTTTGTCATTCCTTCCTGAGCTATGACCTTAATGTGACAACAGAACTTCACAGAAGAGAAACAAAAGGCTTCCCAATAGTTCATGGATTTTAAAGCAGCCCTTTGGCTATGTCCTAGAAGCATCTTGTGTGTGTGTGTGTGTGTGTGTGTGTGTGTGTGTGTGTGTGTGTGTGTGTGTATGTTTGTGTGTTTGTGTGGACTCCGTAGCTGAGCATGCTCAGCAATGTCCCCACCGTCCAAGAGAGTATGGTTGGTTCCTGGAACAAATCCCTTGGCTTGTTTTCTTGCGGGAAGGCCTAGTTTTAGAAATAACTTCCATAGTCTCCTTTGTCAGGCTTAGCTTCCCTTTGCATCAGCAAAGACTTTATTTTACTGTCTACATCTAGTTTGGGGTTACAGATATCCAGTATTCTGAAATATGGAATATTTTTTTTTTGTTCTCTTAGTTGCTTTGGGTAGGGTGATGTGTTTCTAGAATTATCTAAAATTGGAAGACCCTACTATTGTTTTAGCAACCAAAGACCACATGCATGAGAACTTTCTAGTCTACATTCAAGTTATTTGCTCCAGGGAATTGGTTTCCAAAATGCCAACTTTGCAGTGATTAATAAACACAGTAATATGAGCTATAACTGAATGTACGCTATTACCTTTTAAAAAGTCATTTTATATACCAGATCAAAGTGTTTTCATAGATCAGCATGGCCTTGTCACAGTATCTTTGACATTAAAGCAACTGTACTGAAACACAGATCATGGAAAGAATGAATGATATTATTTAGTTGGCACGAGCATTTTATGGCAAAAATTGGCTAATGTTCTTAAGATAGGTGTCAAAAAAGGTTTCTTGCAACACACATGAGATTCTCCAGATGCTGTCTGATTTACACAGGGTATGAAGAAGTATTAGCTCAGGTTCTCATTTGCTTTACTTGAAGCCTTGTTAAAACTCAAGTGTATCATAAATACTCATAAAAGAGAAGCAGGATCACATTTCAGGACTTCAGTGACCTGCAGGACTTGTGCCTGTGGCATTGCAAAGGTTTGTTTTTATCAAGTGTGTGCTGGGGGGCAGGATTAATTAAAGCTAGCCTGAGTGTGATGAAAACTATGAAATTGGAGATCCTGATCTTCATCAAGAAAGGGACTTAGCTTTGGATAGGAGCAACACAGGTCCTCTACAGCTGGTGCATATAAAGAGCCACTTGAATCTAAAGGTGCCCTTTCTGGAACCTTCTATGCCTCACATCTCTTGATTGAGTGTTCTTTTATTTGGAGGCACTGGGAGAATTCTTTGGATAAGATTAAAAGAGTATATAGGTCAAAGAGTGTAGTGGTGTAGAGGTTTTTGTTTCTGTTTTTTTTTTTTTCTTTTTTTTTTTTTTAATGAAACAGTTCTGTATCTTGATTTTATTTTGTAGCAATTGTTTAGCCTTAGCAAGCTTCTGCTGCTTTGATCCTGGATTTCTCTAATTGTACAGAGTGGTGATAATAACAGTTACATTGCAGGGTTGCCAAGAGGGATCAGTACAATAATATAACAAAAGTATCTCAGGCACACAAATGTAGATGTCTATGCCATATTTATTTCAGAACTCTGAATGTCTGGAACAGCACCCAAAATGGTACCAGAGGTTGCATCCTAGGTTACAGGTAGTGTCAGGAAAGTGGAGACAAAACACAAGCTTTTCAGAAAAGGGACAGAAGAATGAATAAGACACTTTTGACTATTATAAGCCAAAATTGATCCTTCAGAGAAACTGAGGGTGATTGTGACCTATGACACCCAAGATAAGAGTGGAGGAGAACCCTTGACCCAGGGATGTTCTCACACATATGTTGGAAGCAAATTATTAAAGCTAAACAGAAGTCAAAAGAAGAAAAGGCTTAAATGTGAGGGATGGTGAGGATCCAAGTCCAAGGAATTAAGAGGACCACTGAGCAGGGCAGGGAACAAATGATCGAGGCTGCGAGCAGCCAGTAGAGTGGCTCATCGTTGTCCAGTAACTTCTAGATGCTGTTTGCCCTTTTTAAGACCTATCTAAGACAACAGATCCTGAATCAGGATCAGGTCATCTAAGTGTCTCACAAGTCAACAGTATACAACCACAAAAGAACAATTTAGCTCTTTGTACATTACCCAACAGTCTGCATTTGTCAATTGCATTGACAAATGTCTCAGTGATCTGGAAGATGCTTCCTGTTTCCTTGGGAATATTCATATCATCACATTTCCTGACATGGAAAGTGCTTATTTACAAAGTATACCACTGTGTCCATGCCATCGCTATGAATAATTATGCTCATAAAATGCAAGGTTTAGAAGTGACTCTAGGCATTTGCAGGTCTTCCATAATGGACATTTTTCTCCTGGAGGTGAATTATGCTACATTCATCTTGTCCTAGCCTTCAAAAACTAACTGCCGCCAAACAATTTTTCTTCTGTTATTGTCTATTTCTTCATCTCTCACATGAAGTTCCTAAGTTTATTATCTTCTATCTTCAACTCTCACACCCTCCAAGGCTGAACTTTATGGATGATTCTGCTTGTTAGTTGTGGAGAGCCATGAAAATAAATTAACACGATCGCATGCATTCACAGTTGAGAGCACTGGCTTTATGTTGCTATAGCAATAGCAAGGACATATCTGTAACAAGGCCCACACAAGGCAACACAATCATGTCAGCTAGACACTTCAACCTGCCTTTTTTTTTCATTCAATGTATCCACTTGGTATCTGAAGATTCTTTAAGAAATAGTGCTTTTAAAACAAAATATGTATCTTTCCGCCAGTAAAGAACAACCTATTTCAATTGCCTCTCAGGAAAGAGAAAAAAATGAGTCAAAATATCGTGTTTTTTATCATACTTTAGCAAAGATTAAATAGACTGTAAGTTGGGTTTTGTTTTGTTTTATTTTGTTTTTTTACTTTACCGAGAATTAAAAAAATAAAGGAGAGGAGCCCGAAGCAAAATTATGAAGAGATTTTAGAAAAAAAATCACCTTTCTCTATAATGAATTTCCCCTGATGCAAATTTGTTGTGCCAGATATTATCTTCCCTTGAGAATGATGATATAAATATTGATAAGAACATGAAGTTCTTGGGTGTACCACGCAAGCAGGACAATGACTGTCATTTCTCAGGTATTTGGCACATATTCATCTCTTTCCTCAGGACATTTGCTCTTCTTATTTATGCTTGGTAGTTTTCAGAGCAGCATTTTTTACTATTAATAAAATCAAAATCTTAAAAACATTGTGCTCTGACATCTCAAAGAGATTAACCTTGTCTGGTGACGATCTTTCTAGAAGACAAGCATTAACAACTTAGCCAAATGAGAGGGTAAACTTAATTAACTTTATATATTACTATATATATTCCTGAGCTCACAGGCTGTCACCCAAAACTGTGCCAGTTAAAGCACATGAGAGAAGCTAATATATGAAACTTAAGTTTTAACATAGCCTGTAGCCAAGCAGATGTTAAACTAAATCCTGTGGTTTTCTTTTAGTTTTAAAAGTCATGCTGAACCAACACAATGTAGATTTTGTAACAAAACAAAGATTATGATTATTGATCTTATTTAATTCATGCTATACCATGTCATAATAGCAAAATAGATTGTGCTTTTATTGGCAACAAGCATGAGGAACATCAATTAGATTTACAAATTAAAATAATAAAAACAATCAATTTCTCACTTATAGCTAGTTATTAACTAGTGATTAATAACATCAACTTTGGTATGAAGAAAATTGAATTTATTCCACATGATTATTGCAGTACTTTCAGACTTTTGTGCCTATGGTAGAACTTACATGAATTGAAAATGAAAATTGATACTAACAGTCCAAGTGATCTGAATTAGGTATTGATAAATTAATTCCCTCTTGGGACCTGAAGGCAACGGCAAAGGAGAGCTATGCCTTAAAGAGACACATATATCTGAGAAGCTAATGTTTACATGATCAAAAGTTAATTATTTTTCCCATTTGGGAGTTTGATATATTTTTACTTGTTTATTTCATTTTATAGAGAGTTTCCTTTTAAGAGTTTGAAACATTGGCTTCTTAGTTACTACTTACCACATAGAAACACAGTCAACGTTACTTTCTAACCCCTAAACTTTATGTTTGTAGACTAGTGTTGCTCTCAGCTTCAGGCAGAGAAGCTTCTCTTTGCCATGGGCAAGGATTGCTACAGGGATCTTCAACTGGTTGAAGTGAAAAGAATGAGTGACTGTTGAGTACCTAGCTCTAAACAGAGTGTCTGTATCATCTTCTCCAAGACCCAGTGAAAGACATGGAAGAGGAAGAGGAAAGGTTGTATGATTTGGTCCTTGGGGAGGGATGCTATGAGATGCTGTCTTCTGGACATAGCATGGCTGTAACAACTATGCACACATAATAGCTGTGGCTACCTGTGCAGGATTTCTGTACACACACACACACACACACACACACATGCAAGGAGTATGAAATTAGGAGAAGGACTGGGGTTGGTAATACAAAGAAGGTCAACAAGAGTAGAAGGGGTTGAATATATTCACAATACGCTGGATATATGCACAATGTCAAAAAAAAGGTAGAAATTTTAAAAAAATATAAAAACAGAAATCCTGGTTTCCTCTCTGTTGGGAGGATTTATAGAAAACATTTCTAACTGTAACTAAATGAATATGTTACAGAATCCAACTAAATTCCATAGTGCATTTCAGAAAGGCAAACTCCCATTTTCTTCATGAAGAAAAAGAATATTTTTAAAAGGCACAAATGCAAGTTTTATTAAAACTGCAAGCTTTCCCCCATTAATGTTGGAAGCAGAAGATATTTTTTTAGAATTGGGTGTTTTCTTTAGTCAGAAGAGGCATGGACAAAACGATCAATCAAGGTTTCTTTAAGCTGCTGGGTTCAGTCGTGCCTAGGAAGCATCTAAGAGTGGGAACAGCAATATCTCAGCATATTCCACATATTGAATAATGTCAGTTATCTAAATATAGCTACAACCAATGGAGAAAATGCGCCTTGAAAAATTGCAGGATAAGAACTTAAAATTAAACCATAAATCACAAAATCCTCTTCTATGTGGGCACACCCACTTAGCTGTAAAGGATAACCTGTGGAATCAACTTATAGGTGTTTAATTTTGATGAACTTCCATAGCTTTGAATTGTATGCCATGCCATAGGTATTGCAGTGATTAAATGTAGTTATTCAAATTGAAGCGGTGTTAATAATAACAAAATGATAATGACATTGGCTTCTCTGTTTGAAGATGATGTTAGCCTTTGGAGAGCTGATGCCTTGGGAACAATGACACGTAATAAAGTGTATATGTGCATGTATATGTATATATATTATACCATGTTTATTTAACTAGCTTCTGAATGTATGGTTTAAACCAGCATGTAAAATACATTTAAAAATTTCTTCTTTTGTACAGATCATACTCTGGGTACATTGAATAAATATGAAAATAAGAATAAATCTTTGATATGTTTGAAAGTAGTAAGTTATACATAAAAAGATGGTATGTAACAAGATAAATGAGGTGCATGTGTGTGTGTGTGTGTGTTTTGAGAATGGTGATATGTAAGCCTTAGGAGTAGAAACAACATTAGATTAAACAGCAGTTCTTAAAGGAGATGGTTACATGAAGTTTCAGAATTGCCTCTTTCATCCCCTGCTTAAGTTACACATTTCTCTTTCCATCTGAAGAGAAAGAGCCATGCAGTACTAAGATATGATTTTGATATTCTAGGAAACTAGCACGCTTTGGATGGCATAGGCTGTAAGCAGTAGAGAGGAATAGAGAAGTGAGGCCAGTGATAGACAAAGCAGGTGAAGATAATTAGGGTATTGTTAGGTCTTGGATTTTCATCTGAATAAGGAAAAGAGACCAAGGGTTTGGGGTTGAAGAGAAAATGGCTTCACTTATAGGAGTATATTGATTTCATTTGAGGTTGCTGGTTGAAAATAGAATGTAAGAGAGCAATAGTAACAGTAGGGCGACTAGACAAGAGTTCACAATAATACAGGTGAAAAATGACAAAAGCCAGATCTCTATCTCTCTATCTAGTTTCATATATATATGAAATATATATACACACATACATATATACATATATCCCTTTAAGAAGTCAATTGGCCCTACTAGATACCACAGGCTAACAAAAAAGCCCAGTGACAGGAATGGGTAGTTACCTTCTAGGGAGTTGTTAGCCAATGTGGTCCCATTGTCTCACAAACATCATAGGTTAGTATCAATGCCCTACGGTTAGATCCTATCACCAAAGATACCTCATTCCTGAGTCATACAATGTGGAAAATCAGTCAGGGACTGACCTGGAAGCTTCATTTCTACTGGATGCTAGGAGGTGCTATCCATGCTGCCTGCGGAGAAAAATAATCCTTACTTGTACCCTTCTATGAACCTTGCAAGTTACAATAATAACCATCTGGGCAAGACATGCCCACTGGTGCAATGGTAGTACAGGTGCCATGGAAGTAACCAACCAATTTTTATATGGGTTTCAGGCCCAATCCTTAAGATGAAACCCATCCCTGGCCAAAATTCTCTACTTAACCAAGTCATAGGCCCTAGAGAACTCACTATTATTACTGTGCTATATGGTCACAATATTAAACTAACTCCTACTGGCTTATTATACCCATAGATTACTGCATGTTCCAGTCCTTATGAGAAAAGTTTCTTTCTGTACTGGATGGCAATGAACAGAGATCACCACTAACCAAAATGCAGAGAATAAGAGACTGCAAAATGTTCAGCCCCCAATGAACCATATATACTACAGCCTTCCTCTGAAGGCTTATTTGCAGAAAAACAGAACAAATATGAGAGACAGTGGGCAATCACAAGGAAAGGGTGTTTTCTAGACATTGTAGGGCAGTTGTACCTGTGTATTCACAGTAGTTCAGAGAGCATGCACAAGATTTGTGCAAGCTCAAGACAGACAAAACATCAGCACAACAAGGAGAGGTGGGCATGAAGTCTTACTCCCAGTAGAGGAGATATTGGCAAATGATGGCAGCCCGGGGGAGGGATAGTTTTCTTTAAAAGTGTGGCTCTTGATAGATGAACCATACTCCAGTGGTTGTCCACAAATTGAAGAGTATTATGGGCAGCACAAACTGGACCCAGTTGGAATTTTTAAAGATGAGGACACAAAGTTTGGTGGTGTGTTGATCTGTTTTTTGTCAACTTGACCTAAATCTAGACATGGCTCTGAAGAGGAAATCTTAATTGAATAATGGATGCCATCAGATTGGTCTGTGTACATGTCTATGGGACATTTTCTTGAATAATGATTGTTATAGGAGGCCCCAGTTCACTGTGAATGGTGCCAACTCTGGATAGGTGATCCTGGGGTGTATAAGAAATCAGGTTGAGTAAGTCATGGGGAGCAAACCAAAAAGCAGGATTCCTGCATGGCTTTTGCCTCAATTACTGCCTTCAGGCTCCTGCCTTGAGTTCTGGCCCTGACTTCCCTTCATGATGATTATAGCTGTAAGATGAACTAGACCTTTTCCTCTCTGAGTTGCTTTTGGACTTGGTTTTTATCACAGTAATAGAAACCAAGCTAGGACAGGTGGGTAGGGAGGATAGGTGAAACTGTGAGGGGTTAAGGGAATGGGTGAATATCATCAAAATACATTACAAGGTTCTCAAAGAATTTATATAATCAGCATATAATGCTAGTTTGATGACAAATTGAGTAGAGATTTCTTGAAATTTTCACATGGGGTGTGCTCAAAGATAAACCTAGACATATCAAATGAAACAGGCAATTATATTTTAATAAAAATGTATGTAGAAATAAATTTTCAAAAGAAAATTAGAAGAAGCTTATTTGAAATAATAGAATGCCATTGTTCAATCACACTGGGGATTCATGGAGCGGAGATTAAGCGAAACTTTCATAAATTACTTGAGGAATAAGAAAAAGACATTTCAATTGGGGTGAGGTGGTAAATCCCTAGTTAGAGGTGAGCTGGTGTTTCATTGTGTTTACCATTGGTTTACCATTTTCCTTTTATTCAGTTTGTGTTTGTTTAAGAACCCAATGCATGCGTTATCTCAGTGTCAAGTCCTTTTAGTTCCTAATTTAAACAGCTGTGAAGGGGTGAGTGCCCAGTTGGCTGGAAGGACAGTGTTGCTATCTTCTGAAAGCTTTGTGGGGAAGATGGAGGAAGGAGGTCTCATCCAGATGCGCCAGAATGAGGTAACGCTAGAATAAACAATTAGGCGTGAAGGGCTTCTATCTTATATATGAGCCCTGATTGGAATCAAAAGCTTGGGCTAGAGATAGCAGTCTCCGTCCAGGGCATATCAGTGACTTATCAGTTCTGAGTCAATTAGTGGGATGGAAGTTCAGATTTTGCTGGCTTTGTTTTTGGTGTTCAGTCATTTAAAATTGTCTTTCCTAATTAAGTGTCTGAGATGAAAATCTTTGATTCTTAATTACTATCAACTCCACTTCATTGTCATCCTGTAATAAGGAAAATGAAAATGTATTAAAAGAAAGCTGAACTCTGGCAGGGATTCTTGTCATGCCGGCCTCCTACCGCAAGCCCTTGTGTGTACTTTACCAGGACTTATGTGACTTTGCTAACACGAACTCTTTGATGACAGCAGAGTTTGTAGTCAGCCAAATTCCTTCCTGGAATTCATTTCCAGATTTATGCTTTTTAATCTTGAAGCAAAGAAGCTAAACAGACTCCACAGAAATGTGCCTTTCTAGCCTGTAAGCATGGGGAGTGATATCATAGCTTTGCAGCATTAAGAACTCCACACCCATAAGGAAACTGGGGAAATACTAAAAGAATGCATCCCAAAGAGCCCCCTGACACTGCCTGGTGCCCTCATCCCAGTGAGGACACCTCTACTGAATCTTCCTGGCTTTGGAGAAATCGTCACTGTCACTAATCTCATGCAACCCCTGATCAGATTTCTTTTTAGAACAAGTTAAATTGAAAAAAAAAACAAATTCTACCTGGTTTTGGATGTTGTTGTACCTATCCTGACTCTCTTGTGAAGGCATTTTCTGAAGCATCATTCCAAAGTGAGAGGGGGGAAAAAGGGGGCCATAGGCCTTAGACCCAACAGTGCCTGAATCCTAGAGGGGTTAATTTCTGCAGGGCTTCTGTTGACTAAGTGGGTTATTTAGAGAGTGGTGAGTACCCCAGAAGGTGGTTGGAGAAGGTGGGGCCTGCATGCTAATGGAGAAGCCAAAAGTAAACCTATTTTTGCCTGAGACTGGCAACAAGGTTGAGAACCATCCCCTTTAAATATGCACCACCTCCTCGAGAGTGAGTGCTGGAGCCCAGGGATTCGGTCCCTTAAATACTCTTTCATTAGATTCTCATCTGTGACCTACTTACTCAAGGTGTGCATGCAAAGCCACAAGCATGCCTGAGACGCAACTTCCTTTAAAACAGTTGGAACGGAGAGAGAGAAAACTGCTTTTGTTTAGGTGGCAATTAAAGGGTGCCACGTTTCTTTAGTGTTACACTGAAAAGTACACCAGCCTTATACAATAAGGCCCTTAGAAATCTGCTAGAATCAATTTCCTGGTTCTGTTTATCACCATTTCTTATCCTCTCCATGTCCAATTCTATGTTTCTGGTCACTTTGAAACACAGTTTAGCTTCATACTCCGTGTTTCTTGGGTGCACTTCAAATGTAAGTACCTTTTCAATTTCATCAAAATATCTCTGGGTGCTTTTCTTTATGCTTCTATTTTAATAATTATTTAGGCAGCATAGAATAAACATTAAGTTCTGTACCTGTTTGTAACCCTTGCTTATGTTTATTAGCAATTCACTTAGAAGCAGTTACACAACATTTTTGCCTTTCTGGCCCTATTACATGAGCGTGGATGGTTTATTTCAAGATTCAGTAAGCAGGCATGGTCTTTGTTTATTTAAAAGTTCTGTAAAGGAAAGGCAAGGGGAGAAAATCCATACCAGTCGGAAAGAGAAACTAAACCAATCCTATCTGTGAGTGACATACTTCATTCACAGAAAAACCATAAGAATCTACAGAAATACTCCTAGACATAGCTGGTGAACTTGGCAAGAGTGTGAAATATGAGATTATATAAAGGAGTCAATCACTTTCCTACAGGCAAATAATCAGCAACAGGAAAGTAAAATTATACACATGATGCAATAAGTACATCCTATTACAGAAAATAAAATGCATAGGCTTAAGTTTTCCAAATTTTTATGCTAAAGAAATCTAATAAGGGAAATGAGGACGTAGACACATAAGAGATATATTATGATCAGGTGTTGGTAACCAAACAAACACTTTAATATCTTTAGTTTTATAATTATCCTAGCAGTTTAATATAATCTTTACAAAAGTTCTAGACTGCTCTTGGCAGATATTGATAAGACAATTCTAATATTTTCGTGTAAAAGAAAAGGAAACATCACTCAAACAAATTCAGAAAAGAAAGTAGTTGGAGGAATCAAACTACATGATTTTCAGGTTTCCACAACTACAGTAAGTCACTGTGCTGCTGGCAGCAGATCAGGCAAATCAACAGAACAAGATAAAACAGTACAAGACAGCCCTTCTGAAGTGCCACCCACTGGGGGTTGACAGGCATGGAAAAGAACATAGTAAAAGATAGTCTTCTCCGCAGCTGATACTAGAGCTTGTGGACAACAAAGGCAAACAATACACTCCCAAGTTAAACCTCACACTTCTCAAAACTACTCAGATCCATGAGTATACAAAACTTGAGCAGGGTATGGTGGTCTGTAATCTCCACAGTATAGAAGCTAAGGAAGAGTGAGTTAGGAGTCAGCCTGAGCTACAGTATGAGACCTTGATTTCAAACAAACAAACAAATGAGGACAAAAATTTAGAAAACAAATTACTAATGAGAAAAAGTCAAGATCCAACACACTGAAAAAGGTGACTATAATGTAAAAAATAAGCAAATGAAGATGTTTTCCCTGTCATTCGCCTTTGGGAAAACATAAATTAAAAGATCAGTGAGATTACTGGCTCATAACTGGGTAAAAAGCAAAATAGAAAATGAGGAATAAAATGTAAAATCAAGTCCTGCTATACATTAGTAAGAAGCTGCGCCACTCCCATGCCACTTGAGAGGAGACAAATGGCATAGCCATTTTGGAAAATAGTCTAGAGATTTCCTAAAACCTAAGCATCTGGAGCTGGAGAAATGGCTCAGTGGTTAAGAGCACTGACTGCTCTACCAAAGGTCCTGAGTTCAAATCCCAACAACCACATGGTGGTTCACAACCATCCATAATGAGATCTGACACCCTCTCCTGGAGTTTCTGAAGACAGCTATAGTGTACTTACATATAATAAATAAATAAATAAATAAATAAATATTAAATAAATAAATAAATAAATCCCAAGCATCCACTTTACAACCCAACCACCTACCTTCTAGATATTCATCTTGAAAGAAATAAAAGGCTATTTTAATACATAAAACATATGCAAATGTTTATAACAGCATTATTTGTAAAACCCCAAACCAAGAACCCAGCCAAATGTTCTTTAGTGGGTGAACACATAAAAGATTCTATAGGTGCTCGCTTCGGCAGCACATATACTAAAATTGGAACGATACAGAGAAGATTAGCATGGCCCCTGCGCAAGGATGACACGCAAATTCGTGAAGCGTTCCATATTTTTAAAACATCCAATGGAAAAAAGATAGCCTTTTCAACAAATGGTGTTGGTTCAACTGGAGGTCAGCATGCAGAAGAATGTGAATTGATCCATCCTTGTCTCCTTGTACTAAGCTCAAATCCAAATGGATCAAGGACCTCCACATAAAGCCAGACACTCTGAAGCTAATAGAAAAGAAACTGGGGAAGACCCTTGAGGACATCGGTACAGGGAGAAAGTTTCTGAACAGAACACCAATAGCGTATGCTCTAAGAGCAAGAATTGACAAATGGGACCTCATAAAATTACAAAGTTTCTGTAAGGCAAAGGACACCATCAAGAGGACAAATCGGCAACCAACAAATTGGGAAAAGATCTTCACCAATCCTACATCAGATAGAGGGCTAATATCCAATATATATAAAGAACTCAAGAGGTTAGACTCCAGAAAACCAAACAACCCTATTAAAAAATGGGGTACAGAGTTAAACAAAGAATTCTCACCTGAAGAACTTCGGATGGCGGAGAAGCATCTTAAAAAATGCTCAACTTCATTAGTCATTAGGGAAATGCAAATCAAAACAACCCTAAGATTTAATCTTACACCAGTCAGAATGGCTAAGATTAAAAATTCAGGAGACAGCAGGTGTTGGAGAGGGTGTGGAGAAAGAGGAACACTCCTCCACTGCTGGTGGGGTTGCAAATTGGTACAACCACTCTGGAAATCAGTCTGGCGGTTCCTCCGAAAACTGGGCACCTTACTTCCAGAAGATCCTGCTATACCACTCCTGGGCATATACCCAGAAGACTCCCCACCATGTAATAAGGATACATGTTCTACTATGTTCATAGCAGCCCTATTTATAATTGCCAGATGCTGGAAAGAACCCAGGTAACCCTCAACAGAAGAGTGGATGCAAAAAATGTGGTATATCTACACAATGGAGTACTATTCAGCCATTAGAAACAATGAATTCATGAAATTCTTAGGCAAATGGATGGAGCTAGAGAATATCATACTAAGTGAGGTAACCCAGACTCAAAAGGTGAATCATGGTATGCACTCACTAATAAGTGGATATTAACCTAGAAAACTGGAATACCCAAAACATAATCCACACATCAAATGAGGTACAAGAAGAAAGGAGGAGTGGCCCCTTGTTCTGGAAAGACTCAGTTAAACAGTATTCGGCAAAACCAGAACGGGGAAGTGGGAAGGGGTGGGTGGGAGGACAGGGGAAGAGAAGGGGACTTACGGGACTTTCGGGGAGTGGGGGCGCTAGAAAAGGGGAAGTCATTTGAAATGTAAATAAATTATATCGAATAAAAAAAAAGATTCTATAGCCATTGAAAGAAATACTACTCACTTTTACAAAGGACAAACTGTTAATGCATATAGCACTTGGGAGGATATCAAGGAAATTATACTTTTTTTTACAGTCATTCTTAAAGTGTACCCTATTATATTACTTATTATACTGTTTAATTTATGAAACATCCTCAGAGCATCAAAATTAGAGTGGTGAAGAAGAGATTAGTAATTGCCAAGTATGGGTCTAGGGATGCAATGTCGTTATTGAGAAATCAACAAGCAGGAATATGTTATATGGGGGTGACCATGAGATTGTTCTGTAGCTTCACTTGACTGTTCAGATTACCTGAATCTACATATATTCATGAATTATATATACGAACCAAAATTGATAAATTATAAAAACTGATGAAATGAGGTTTTAACCTTAATTAGTGATGTATTAACATCAGATTCCTGGTTTTGATAATGTATTATGATAACAATCACATAGTCTATCATTAGAAGAAACAGGATGGAAGGTACAATGGACCTGTCTACAGTGGCCTGAGTCAGTATGAATTCTCTATCATTTCTTATCAATTTTAATGTGAACCTTGAGCTATTTTAAAAATATGTTAATTTAGGAGAAATAAAATAAAGATAAAATTACAAGTCCAGTAATAATTTAAAAAAAATGCCAACTAACTCCTCTTCCAAGAGATGTTGAGGGCAATGGGTCTGTTTTATATTACTGTTATATGTGGGTACATGACCCAGAAGTAAATGCTTGTGTATTGACAGCCACTCATATCTCATGAGCATAAAGTTTTATGCTCTTTATGTGAGCATAAAGACAAGGTTGTAATCTAGAGGCACATCTGTGTGAATGTCAGCGGAGTGGTCCTCTTGCTAACAGAGTTTTAGTCAGAGAATCTGGAAGAATAGAGGCAGCAGGGTGTAAATATAATTATAAGAGATGTTTTTACCAGACTGATTTTTATATACAATGGTTGAATAACTCCACAGTGGTCATCTGTATATTCAAAAGCTGAAGAACCTAGTAGATGGTCTATTCAAGAAACTTGGAACACAAGAGGTAAAAATAAAATGTAGCCTGCTCAGAGGCACTTTCAGTAAGGGTAATCATTACTGTGACAAAACACCACCATGACCTAAAGCAAGGTGGAGAGGAAAGGGTTTATTTCGTCTACATATCTTGAATCATAGTCCATCAAAGGAAGTCAAGGCAGGAATTCAGACAGGGCAGGAATCTGAAGCCAGGAACTCATGCAAAGCCCACCAAGGAATGCTTCTTACTGTCTTGCTCTATATGGTTTGCTTAGCCAACTTTCCTATAGCACCCAGGACCACGGTGGCTCCACCCACAATGAGCTGAGGCCTCCCACATCAATCACCAATTAAGAAAATGTTCAGCCCAGTCCCATGGATGCATTTTCTCAATTGAGATTCCATCCTTTCAGATGACTTTAGCTTATGCCACATTGGGAAAAAAAAAAAAAAAAAAAAAAAAAAAAAAAAAAAAAAAAAAAAGCTTGCACGGAGGCTCAAAGTCCAGGAGAACCCTAGGGGAATTTCATGAAGAAGTTCAAATTTGCTGTCTAAATCTAAATTTCCTCTTTCTAGCTTATCTAGTTGCATCCTGGTGCCTAGCATTGGGTAAGTCATTTTTCTCTGACTGATCTATATGTCAGTATTTTCTGGAAATACTTTTGTAGGCACAGGCAGAGTGTTCATTAGTGGTTTCCTAGGTCTCTATCAGTCCAGTCACATTGACTACTGAGAGTAATTATCACAGGGTTACAAAGACTTACAAAGATTGTAGATGTAGCTCAAGTAAACCTTGAAAGGGTATAAATTCACATCTATTCCAGTGTTAGATTAGCTAACATTGGGAAATATTGGAATATCACTGGAAATGACCAATATCACAGGATTCAAGGAATATCTGCAATGAATGAAGATTCTTTCCACAATACTTCCTCAAGATCAACTTTGTTCAAGATCTCCATGAACCCTGCTAGAGACTAGATTATTTCATTAACCACCATGTACCCAGTATTTTGTGAATATTTTATTTTGCTTCCTAAAGTTTCCAGTAGTTTTCACAGAGAGACCTAAAAGGCTCTTACCAAAGACCTGGTTGCTTTGAGACATATCCATACCACATTACAGGATGTGCATCATCCATTACTTAACAGACTTGTCAAAACATCTTAGATCTAAGACATGCAAGAAAAATTCTCCCCAGATCCAGTCAATGAATCAATTGTCTCGAAAGCTAGGACCATACTTCACCTAGAGTAGAAAATGGTGAAGAAATATTGAACAGCATTCATCATGCAAGATGCCCTTGAGTTCTTACACAGTTACCCAGACCCAAGTTGCTCTACAAATCATGGTGGTGTGAAAGTTCAGTTTGAACAAGACACTTTGAGATGACTACTAAAATTACACTCATCTTGGGTTCCCACAACCAATCAATACTGTGCTGGGAAGAAAGTCTTTAAAACTTTAGTGTTTGCTAAGCTTGACAACAGCTGGGGTTTGAGATTGATGCTTTTCCCACTCCCTCCACAGTCACCCATCCATTGACAACAAGAAAAAGCACATTTAGTTCCCAGCATGTTAAATAGACCTTGAACTCAAAGACTTAGGTGTATTAATAGCTGTTACCATTAAGAAAGCCCTTCAAAGGCAGGTCATGTCATTCTTATATGCCAGGCTCCTTCAAGAAAAGAAGATAAATGTAAAAATAAAACTTCTTGAGTCAACCTGTTCAGCTGTTGCTGTGATGATGGAACTGGGCTCTCCTAAAAATAGTGAGCACCTGACCTTTCTATGGATACTCAGAATGCCTTCTAATTTGATCTGTTTGACCTCAGATAAAACTTCATCTGTTAGAAAATGCCATTTTAAAACCCAAGAGCTCTTTGTGGAGCAGTTTTCTCACAACATCTTACTTCTATTGGCTGTTTTTTAAAGCAAATATAAGAATTTATTTTCAAATTGTTACCATGATATTACAATGAAACCATCTGTTGTTCCTGATTCTTGATGCTTCTTTGTGTTAGCATATTAATCAGTTACTATGTGGCTAGTTTTATGAAAACTTGATACAAACTGGAGTCATTGGAAAGAAGGGAACCTCAATTGGGAAATTGTCTCCACAAAATCCATCCGTGAAACTTTTTTAAAATTAGTGATTGATGGAGGAGGGTCTAGCCCATTGTGGGTGGTGCCATTCTGGGCCTATGATCATGGGTTTTATAAGAAAGCAGACTGATCAAAGCCATGGAAACAAGCCACTAAGCAGCACCCTTCCATGTTCCCTGTGTCAGCTCCTGCCTCTGGAACCCTAACTAATACACTGTGGTAAAAAGCAACTTGGACTAAAAGCAAGAGACAAAAGACTTTATTTGGCCTACAAGTTGTAGTCTGTCATTGAGAAAAGCTATGCCAGGACTTAAAGGCAGGAACTGGGAGCCAGGAACTGAAGCAGAGACGATGAAAGAACATTGCACATGAGCTTGCTTGCTCTGACTTGCTCAACTACCTTGTTTATACAGCCAAGTCCTACCGGCCTAGGAATGGCATCACCCACAGTAGGCTTGGCCCATGTACAACATTAATTAACATCAATCAAAAAAAAATGCTTCAGAAACATACCCACAAGCCAATGTGATGGAAGCGGTACCTCAATTGAGGCTTCCTCTTTCTAGGGGGTTCGAATTTGGGTCAGGTTGACAAAATATATAAACTCTGTGTCTGAAAAGTTGACTCTCATGAGACAAACAGGTTATGGAGAGGGTTTTGTTTATCTGTCACACCAGCATCCTGCCACTTGTGACATATACAGGAACTGTTCCTACCACAAAGCATGTTCATTGTCTGTGTATCCTAAGGATGTTTCAGACTTTCTTGGACCACTGGAAAAAAATCTGACATGAAAGTAGCGGTAAGAACGTGGGTCATGAATTGAACTACACCTGCAATGAGCCAAAGCATCTACCTTCCCTTGAGGAATGTTTAAGGAACTTGAAAAGTATAATGCTTACTTCATAGCATACCAAGAATTGCTCACTTTAATTTAATTATAAAGACTTTTGTGAGGGTATCTCACTACCTATACAATTTTGAGCCCCCCCCCCACCAATCATTTTTATTAGCTCTTTTGGTTGGGCAGACCTGAAGATTTCATAGACACTGCTGAGACTCCTCATTTGCATTTGATAAGGCAATGGGGACAGGAAAATTATGTACTTTGAAGTAATACAGTCAATTCCTGGACCTTTTGTTTTTAGCTGTTATTGCTTTGCTTTTTGTTTTGCTTTGTTTCTGACAAAGTCTCACTTTGCAGCCCAGGCTAACCTGGAACTCACAGAAATCCTTCTTCTTCTACTTCTCCAGTCCTGGGATTACACATGGTGCAGTGTCATGTGTGGCTGTGCAGATGTACCATATTGCTTGATCTCCAGCCTGCCAGTAGATGAAACACCTTCTCCAAGCTGGCCATGCTCTAAATATGTGTTTAAAGTCAAAGACTTTTATTAAACCCAATGGCAAGACTGTCTCAGCAAGGAATGGCAATGTTAGTCACCAGAACAGCACCTAGTATGTGCCCATGACTCTCTTGTAAAGATAAATATAACCACATAATTCCATTAAGATTGGTTTGCTTCTACATTGACCTTTCCTACTTATGACAGCAGAATTTTACTGTGGGTATTTGGATAAAATGGAAATTTTAACTAGAGTTGCATCAAAAATATTGAATTTTAAAAGGTCAAACTCACATAATAGAAAAAGAACTATTTCTATGTCATACTAATATACATATATATGCCAATATAATCTGATACAACTGTAAAATTTAAAATTTATGTACAAATTGATTTTAATATAAAGAGCACCTATAAAATTATGCTGTTAACCTCTGGTAAATCTCATTTAGAAGCTGATGAAATGTCTAGTCTGGAATATAAATAATCTTCAAAAATCATAGTTTAGTGAATGAACACATCTCAGTTTATGCATATGCCAGAATTGATTTAATTGTATTCAATAGCACTAAAAACCAAGTGCTAAATGTACTCATTTAAAGTGACAAAATAGCAGGGGCTGAAGAAATGGTTTATCCGTTAAGAGGACATACTGCTCTTGGAAAGAACACATGTCAGGAGCTTCCAACAACCTGTAGCTTCAGCTTCATGGGATCTGATGCTCTCCTCTGGTTCCCATGAATGCCTGTCCTCAGGCATGCACATACTCCCCAAATACACATAATTAAAAAACAAAATGAAACTGTTCAAAAAGAACAAGAAACTGATTGAAATAACATTAAATCAGTTAATGTTATTCACATTAAACAATACATTAAATCAACTCTACACATTAAATCAACTAATTAATTTTTTAATATTCAGAGTTTGTGTATGTGCTGATATTGAAAATAGTCACAGGATCACTCACTGTAAGAAAGCAGTTTGGAATCAGACCATACAAGTTAGATTCCCTACCTGCACCCATATTCCCTGCCTGTGGAGTCCTCTGGGGGCATCCCTAGCTACCCTGAGCAGTCTGCTATCCATGCTGAACCCCTAGTCTCCCACCAACTCTCCATCTACATTCATCAGATCTATTGATCTGAAACCATACACATCAGAGGCTTGAAATATTAGGATCATCAAGATTAGGCCATCTCCCAATACCCACTATAAGAGGATCATCCAGGCACTAAAGCCATCTAGATGGCTAAAGGATCTCAAAAGAATACAGCCCACAAAAGCTAGGGCAACATGACACCTTCACAACATAGCTTACGTACTACCCTGGATATCCTAACATAATCAAAGCAAATGAAAATGATCTTAAATGCAAAATTATAAAGATGATAGTGTTTTTAAAATAAGAAATAAATAAGCCCCATAAAGAAACATAGGAAAATATAATAAATAAGGTAATGAAAATAAATCAAACCATTCAAGACATGAAAATGGAAATAGAAGCAATAAAGAAAACACAAACTGAGGGAATCCTGGAGATGGAAAACCTAGAGAAGAGAACAGAAACAAAAATGCAAGCATCACTAACGGTATGTAAGAGATGGGAGAGAGAATCTCAGGTATAAAAGATACAATTGAAGAAATTAATGCATCTGTCAAAGAAAATGTTAAATCTAAAAAATTCCTGACACTAAAGATCCAGGAAATTTGGGATACCATGAAAAGTCCTAACCTAAGAATAATAGGAATAGAAGAAGGTAAAGAGTCCAGCTCCAAGGGTCAGAAAATATTTTAAACAAAATCATAGAAGAAAATTTTCTCAGCCTAAAGAGAGAGATGCCTATAAAAATACAAGAATTAGACTGGAACAGTAAAGAAAAACCCCTACAAAGAAATAATGTTAAAAGGGGCAAGAGAAAAAGGCTAGGTAACATACAAAGGCAGATCTATCAGAATTACGCCCAACTTCCCAACAAAGACTCTAAAAACTAGTAGGGCTTGGACAGATATCTCGCAACCTCTAAAAAAAAAATGCAGATGCAAACCTAGACTACTATATCCAGCAAAACTCTCAATTACCATAAATGGAAGAAACAAAATATTTCAAGACAACTCAAAAAATCTACAAATCCATCTCCAGTTATCAACCAAGGAAGATAACTACATCCAAGGAAACACAGGAAACAAGTAATTCCAAACAATCAAACACACACACACACACACACACACACACACACACACACATACACACACACACACACACACACACACACAAAACACCATCCACATCAAAATAAAACAGAGAGTAACAATCATTGTCCAATAATATCTCTTAACATCAAAGAACTCAGTTCCCCAATAAAAAGACACAGGCTAACAGAATGGATGCAAAAACAGGATCCATCACTCTCCTGCATACAAGACACTGAAAAAAAAATCACATGATGTGCTGAAAAAGCCTTTGACAGAATCCAACACACCGTGTTAAAACTGGGGAAGACCCTGGAGGACATGGGCACAGGGGAAAAGTTCCTGAATAGAACACCAATAGCTTATGCTCTAAGATCAAGAATTGACAAATGGGACCTCATAAAACTACAAAGTTTCTGTAAGGCAAAGGACACTGTCAAGAGGACAAAACATCAACCAACAGACTGGGAAAGGATCTTCACCAACCCTAAATCCGACAGAGGGCTAATATCTAATATATACAAAGAACTCAAGAAAGTAGAACCCAGAGAAACAAATAACCCCATTAAAAAGTGGTGTACAGAGCTAAACAAAGAATTTTCACATGAAGAACTTCGGAGAGCTGAGAAACACCTTAAGAAATGTTCAACATCATTAATCATTAGGGAAATGCAAATCAAAACAACCCTGAGATTTCACCTCACACCAGTCAGAATGGCTAAGGTCAAAAACTCAGGAGAAAGCAGGTGTTGTCGAGAATGTGGAGAAAGAGGAACACTCCTCCACTGCTGGTGGGATTGCAAGATGGTACAACCACTTTGGAAATCAGTATGGTGTATGGGTATGTCACTTCCTGAGGACCCTGTTATACCACTACTGGGCATATATCCAGAGGATTCTTCAGCATGCAATAAGGACACATGCTCCACTATGTTCATAGCAGCCCTATTTGTAGTAGCCAGAAGCTCGAAAGAACCTAGATGTCCTTCAATGGAGGAATGGATACAAAACATGTAGTATATTTACACAATGGAGTACTATTCAGCCATTAGAAACAATGAATTCATGAAATTCTTAGACAAATGGATGGAGCTGGAGAACATCATACTAAGTGAGGTAACCCAATCTCTAAAGATCAATCATGGTATGCACTCACTGATAAGTGGATATTAGCCTAGAAACTTTGAATACCCAGGACATAATCTACAAATTAAATGATGTCCAAAAAGTATGGAGGAGTGGCCCCTGGTTCTGGAAAGACTCAGTGCAACAGTATAGGGGAATTCCAGAACAGGGAAGTGGGAAGGGGTGGATAGAAGAACAGGGGGACGGAAGAGGGCTTATGGGACTTGCGGGGAGTGGGGACCCAGAAAAGGGGAAATCATTTGAAATGTATATAAAAATATATCAATAAAAAAAATTAAAAAAGGATACAAAGCACATGCCTAAACATAATAGAAGCAATATACAACAAGCTAACAAGTGAACATCAAACTAAATGGAGAAAAATGTAAAGCAATTCCACTAAAATCCCAGAAAAGACAAGGCTGCCAACTCTCTCTTCCTATCTACTCATTATAATACTTGAAGTTCCAGTTAGAGTAATAAGAAACAAAAGGAAATAAAGAGAATGTAATCTAAGTTACATTCACTTATAATTGAGGGAGAGAGGAGAAGAAGAGGGGGAGGGAGGAAGAAGAAAGAGAGAGGAAAAAGAAGAGGAGAGGGGAGGGGAAGGGAAGAGAAGGGAGGAAAGGAGATTTTCAGTTAGATCACAGAAATGATAAACTACTTAAAGCCAGGCTTTTTTTTAATTTTTATTTTTATATTCAATATAATATATATTTTTATACCAATCATAAAAATAATGGAAATAATATTAAATGAATATAAAAAGATAAACTCTTTTTGTTGGTTTCTTCATTTTGTTTTAAGTAGAGCTTAAAATCTTGACTCTTACTGTGGTAGAAACCCAAAATAAGAATAATTTTTAGACACTGGAGTTCATTGTAATAAGGCTGTACTTTAATGTCCCTCACATCCCCAAAGGATTTTACCTCCATAGTAGCTAAGCCGAGAGTTGACAATTTTGCTGTGCCAAAGAATGAATTGTAGGCCCAATTATATGGATACAGATTTCCTGCTATGGTCAAAGCTATTTGACTTGAGTGATCGTCATCATTCTCAGCCCACCGGAAACAGATTACATTCATGTAAGAAATAGTGTGTGTATTAAGATGGTCTCTTTCCACAAATCCAGCCCTACAAAGGATAATAAATGGAAAACACCAACACAAGGAGGAAAACTACACCCTAGAAAAAGCAAAAAAGTAATCTTTCAACAAACCCACACAGACATAATTCCTCTTCTAAGAACAAAAATAACAGGAAGTAGCAATCACTTTTCCTTAATATCTCTTAATATGAAAATTAATATTACTAACATATCATAATTGATTGAAATTTAAAAATATGAAAAATTAGAAATTTGTTAGCTGTCATTCAGTGGCCTCTTTAATTTGGTAACTGGATAGATATGTCCAATATTGTACAATACACATACACTTTCTGCTTGTTTGTACATGATAGTGTCTTTCTGTGTACCACATAATGGTCTTGAAATTGTGCTTCTCCTATCTCAGCCTCTCTATAAGTAGGACCGTTATTTGATGTTTTTATATTATACTATGGCTTTCAGAACAGTTTATATCATTCAAAATTATTTATACAGCCAAAAGAAACATAGAAAATTAATTTGGGAAGTGACTTTGAGAGAATAATAAAGAGACTAAATGCTTTGCTTAATATTTATAATCATTGTATCAATTTTAAAGAAGATGACCTTATTTTTCTGAGATGAATGCTCTTCAAAATCATCACAGCCAATGAAACAGAATCTTACCCTCATCTAATGTCTGTGCCACCCTCTAAGCAGAAGCATTGTTCATTGAAACAGTTGATGAATGACTTCATGGATAGACCATTTTAATAAAGTTAGGCTTTTAAACATCAGGTTTAGACTGTCTGAGATGATATTTTACCTAGAGCAATGGCTCAGTAAACTTTAATGACCATGTCAAGTGTGGGGAAATAAACACTGTTTGGAAACAACTTAGTACATTATTTGATTGACTCAGAAACCAGTAAGGTATGCCATTTAATTAATTACTTGAATTATGGGCTAGATTAGATTTGCATTTATTTTCTTTGACCAAAAAATATTAGGACCAGAAAGATAACTTATCAAGTAAAGACAATCATCATGCATGCCTGACTACTTAAGTTGATACCTGAAACCCCCAGTGGAGGGAAAGAGTTAATCTCTGAAATCTGCCCTCTGCATCTGACACATACCAGCACTTATTCACAGATTGCAGAGATACGCAAACACACACACATGCAAACACACACACATGCAAACACACAACAATAAGTAACTGAAGGATCTATATGTGATTGAAGATTTGAAAGAGCTAACGCAAAACAAATATGCTTTTATTCTAGTTTCTACACAATAGCATGTTAGTGTGTATTTGGATGAGGTAGGTTGATAAGGGGGAGCTATAAATAAGAGTAATTAAAATACAACAAACATTTTGGCAAATAGGCACCTGGCCAACATGTACTGCACTTGTGTTGTGGTTTAAGAATGTACTAACCCACCTTACCACCATCCTCAAGGCAGCATAATGGAGGACTCCCTAAAAAGTATGGGAAACAATCACTGATTCGTGATTAATCCAAGAGGGAATGTTTGTAGAAGGTTCAATGGAATTCAGATCCAGTGTCACAACTTCTATTTTCAAAGGTGTTTGATAGCTCCTACTACTTCCCAAGGGGTTGGTTCTCAAGGGATCCCTTCTTCCCTTGATAGCTCCATGCTATTTCTTGAAGTCCTCTACCCAGCCCCACTTCTCCTACTGCATTGTTCTCACAGAATGTTTCTTTCCTGTGAGGTTTTCTGTGTGTGTGTGTGTGTGTGTGTGTGTGTGTGTTTTATTATAATCTCCATCTATTTCCTAAGAAATGTTTCTTGGGTTTAGGTGTTAGCAATATTTTTAGCCTGTATCGGGATGCTTCTAACATAAAACATGTGGTGTTGAGGTCTTATCTTGTACTGTCTATCATAATGCCAAGTGCAGGCCCATGACCTGGAGTCTGCATGTAGCCCCCGTGATTCTGCCCCCAAGTTAATTCTGACTGGTGAATAAAGGTGTTAACAGCCAATAGCTGGGCATAAGAGACATAGGTGGGGTTTAGGTTTTGGAGTCATAGGAGAAGAAAAAGGTGCAGGAGAAGAGGAAGGATAACCTGCCATGGGATAAGGGTCAAGAGAGTGTGGCCCTGAGGGTTGCACAATTGGGGTTAAGAGCAGCCCAGATGGAGCATAGTAAGTAGTAATTAATAACTCAAGGTTATCAGTAGGAAAGCAGATTCTAACAGCATGGCGGGTAGGCATCTGTCTAGCTCTTGTGCTGTTTAGGGCTTATTAAAAATATAAAGGCTAAGTATGTTTTTTATCTGGGAACTCAATAACCAACAGGGGTAGAAACCCCAGGCTGGCATTTAAAATATTTTCTAAGACATGTAGCATGTCAGATGATGATACATACTAAAGGAAAGATGATGGAGAAAGCTGGCATAACACTGAGTGATGTGGGGAGTGTTGAAATTTAAGAGGCAGCCACATGGAAAAGCCACTCGGAAGAGCATGCTTGATAACAGAAACATGAGAGGAAGAGAGTGGGTCAAGAGAAAGCTCCAGGGTTGGTAGATGTGCTGTTAGCTGAGGTGTTCAAAGCAGAGGTAGAGGAACCTAGGTTGTCTAACTAACTAAGATGTAAGGAAATTAGATCCACTCAGTAAATACAAATAAAATAAAGTCCAAACTCTGGCCTTGATAAAAAATATAGAAAGTTTTGGTAGAAATTAACATCTTGGAAATGTAAAACTTAATATTTTAAAGGAGAAAACCATAATCCACCTATCTTATAATATATTCATAACATCCAGGATATTGTCGGAAATTAGAGGAACAAGAAGCCAGAGCTTGTGGTCCATCCTCAAGAAAGGAAGTAGTCAACAGTGAACAGACCTCCCAGGTGACACCATTGCTTATATTTGCAAAGATGGCAGCAACCCAAGGTGGTTACTCAGAATATGTTCAACACTAGGAAAATGCGCCTTCTGTATGAACAAATTTTGAGTCTCTACAAACAAACAGGAAATAATAAAATGGCCAAATGAAGTTCTAACAATACTAAGTTCAGTATCTGAAATAGAAATCTTCAAAGCACAAACTTAATGGTAACTTGCAGAGGCCAAAGCCAATGGTTGGCTAACAAAACAGAGCTATAGGATTTTTTGTGAAGAACAAAGATCAAGAGATGTGAAATAAGAATACAGAGATCCATTTGCCTAAGAATTTCATGAATTCATTGTTTCTAATAGCTGAATAGTACTCCATTGTATATATACACCACATTTTTTGCATCCACTCTTCTGTTGAGGGATACCTGGGTTCTTTCCAGCATCTGGCAATTATAAATAGGGCTGCTATGAACATAGTAGAGCATGTATCCTTATTACATGCTGGGGAATCCTCTGGGTATATGCCCAGGAGTGGTACAGCAGGATCTATTAGAAACAATGAATTCATGAAATTCTTAGGCAAATGGATGGAGCTAGAGAACATCATACTAAGTGAGGTAACCCAGACTCAAAAGGTGAATCATGGTATGCACTCACTAATAAGTGGATATTAACCTAGAAAACTGGAATACCCAAAACATAATCCACACATCAAATGAGGTACAAGAAGAAAGGAGGAGTGGTCCCTTGTTCTGGAAAGACTCAGTGAAGCAGTATTCGGCAAAACCAGAACGGGAAAGTGGGAAGGGGTGGGTGGGAGGACAGGGGGAGAGAAGGGGACTTATGGGACTTTCGGGGAGTGGGGGGCTAGAAAAGGGGAAATCATTTGAAATGTAAATAAAAATATATCGAATAAAAAAAAAAGAATATAGAGATCCCAGCAACCGATGAGAAACTAAGCATTATCAGTGCATATGAATAACTGAGCTACAGATGGAGCGAAAAATGAGATGGCACAGGACAATCCCTGAAGAAATAACTGTCTAAATGTTCCCAAATATGGCAAATATGTCCACCTAGAAATCCATGAAGCTCAGTCAATCAAAGGAGGCTAAACAAAAGCATTCTGCAACTAACATCCACCAAAGTCCAAATTCGGAAGGCAACAACAACAACAACAACAGGAAAAACAAGTCATGTTACTCACAAAACAAAGTGTGCTTCATTTAAACTCAATTTCTCATCAGCGATAACATGGGAGGAAAGCAGTTAAATGGCAATTCTAAAACAATGAAAGAAAAAGAAAAACAAGACAAAACAGAGATTCCTAGGTTCAAATAATCTTTGTGCATCAGGGCAAGCAATTATAATAATTCCCTAACTTTAAAGAGTTGATGTAATGCATTAGAAATGTACTTGTATGGCAAGAAATACATGAGACCATTTGCCAAGCTGTAAAAAGAAAAAAAAAATGACACCATGTGGATAGCTGAAAAAGACAGGAAGCACAAAGAACATAAGAAACAGTGAAGTTAAAAAAAAAAAAAGACCTAATAGGAAAAGTTAGCTTTATGTATTTCTTTTTTTAAGATTCATTTTCAAGAACAAGAAAATAAAGTCACTGCACAAAGATATTTAAAATTTATGGTGAAGTAAAATGTAATACCAGAAGAGCAAGAAGGAAGAAGTAGGTAGAAATAGAACTGCTTCATTATAATGGTCATAATAGAGATGAATGAGTAAACTATAATGTATGGAGAGTGGGCTAAAGTAGAAAAATAGCAAATCTAAATGTATTTTGTCATATAACTAATATAATGATCCCTGACATAACTATTAGAAATGTATGACATGAGTTTAAAATAGAATAAGAAAACAAACATAGCAATTATGGCATCAATTAAGCTAAATAAGTATGGGAACAAAAGAGGACCAAGATTAATGAGACAAAACACAGGTGGAACAGACAGCAGGTAACAGTGAGATGGAACTAATCCCAACTGTACCAATAATTGCTAATGGCAGGCAATAGTTTTCTAAAGGTAAATAAAATATCCATTCAAATAAAAAGATTGTGAGGTTTGTATGTGCATAAAAATGGCCTCTAAATGAGACTCAGATGTGAAAGCAAGGTCAAGAAAGACAGATCATGCCCACAAGAAACTTCAGAAAGAAAAAACCAAGCCAACAGAAAACCATGTGGATATCAAAGTAACATTCAAGAATATGAATCTATAATGATAAAGTGACAAAATGTAGCAATGTTCAATAAGTAGTTTTATAACGAGGAAGACTGAAAACATGAGAAAATGGAAGAAATAGAGGATTTTTACCGATGCTCTCTCAGTAAAAGTTGAGAGAATTGTGTAAGAATACGGACTGAGACAATGGCTTAATAGGGTAAAGTGCTTGCCTTATAAACATGATGATGGGAGTTCAAATTTCCTGAGCCCATATCTAACCAGAAACAGTATTCTATATCTATAATCCCAAAACCCCACAGCGAGATAAGAGACAAGAAGACAAGTTGAGTCCAGAAGCTTAAAGGCTGGGTAGCCTGACATAGGCAGGAAGTAACAAGAGAAAGACTGTCTCAAATAAGATGGAATAGGAAATCCAACACCTGAGGCTATCCCCTGTCCTCCACATACTCATTGTCATATGGACAGGCCCATAAACATATAAACAGCTACATTCATACACATATGTGCGCATACACACACATCATAAATACACACATCCTATACACACAAGAAAGATTAAAAAGTTTTAGATACAGACTCAGTGTGGTGTAACTGTCATTTACAAAACAGTCTTCCAACAACCCTACAACATAAATAATTTTAAATTAAATATTTTGACATAGTTTTAATTGACTGTATTAGATAAATATTACTTAAGAACAATACTACAAGTTTCTATTTCAAGAAGTGAAAAAAAGGAGAGCAAGTAAAACCCAAAGGGGACCAGAAAGAGTAACTAGACAATGTAAGGGCAATGATTAATAAAGTAGAGAGCTGAACACATAGAAAGAAATCATTCAAAATTGATTCTTTAATAGACCAGTAATATCAATCAACTAAGTAAAAGCCGTCATCAAAATAAAAGAACTCCTGCTCATTTATGAGGTATTTATGGCTATCATCATATTATAATGATGCAACATTGGACATGTTCTTATTCAGTGTGGGGAAAACCAGGAATGTGTGCTCACTTACCAAGCTGGGACTATAATCTTGGCCCCTACTCCATCCCCAATCAACTCAATTTGAATTGGAAGTCTGAGAGACAAACACTAAATAAGCTGCTTTTAAAGCATTCTGAACAAAGCTTCTAAAACAAAGTTTCTAGAAGAAAACATCTGCAGTCATGGTAAGAGCAGAAACAGGTGGGAAATAAAGGTTCTAAGTGCAAAAGAATTTAAAAATTGGATTTGTAGTTAAAAAAATTCTGTTTAACCAGAAGATTATTATAAAACCAAAATAAGAAGACAAGAGCTAGAGAGAAACATGCAGCTATCTCACAAATACCTTCTCTCCAGAGCACAGGGGAAATGGTTGCAACTCAAGAATCCATTCTATGAATGAACTCTTCATAAAATAACATTATGAATGGCTTAATAAGAGCACAGAACAGTGATCAGCAGTATTGAGCATTAGGAAGGGGCACATCACAATTTATAAGCTTAACATGCATTGCGACAATTAATCTCTACAGTTAACATCCAGTGGAGGGGACTCATCTGCAAAGCTTACCAGTCTTGGCAAGGGCATGAACCCTAAAGGCATTCTGGGAGGATTGCAATCCAGTCTTACAAAGTTAGGCTGTGTTATATTTGGCCCACAGCTGCAAGGAACTTTTATCTAAGAATAATGAATGTATGCTTACAGAAGGCTTACAAGGCTTGTGAATCAATAGTTTATTTGTTCTAAACAACTCTACTGAAATATTTTTATATTTAGCCCCCAAGTTAAACAACTTTCCCCTTTAACCGCCAAGTAAACAACACAGAAACTTCAGAAATTTTTAACAAGCTACAAAACCAGACTGGGCAGGTTCTGAGATTATTAAAATCTGGCTAGGCTATTAATCAGATAGATACCCTATTACTTGGCAACTAAGTCTTGCCAAGTAATGAGTTTGTGTGTGTCCTCAATTCAAGCTTCTTTGGTCGCATGCTCACGGTCCATCCTCATGACCCATTCTCATGGCCCATCCTGCCTCCTGGTGACCTTCTTCTTTTCTATCCTCTCTCCTTCTCCTTGTGGTCTCTACCCAAGACTCCCAACTCTGTCTCAAGTTTTGCCTTCTTATCCTCTCAACCCAGTCCTAGGGTTTACTGGGGAACATTCTTTACAGCACAATGAATAAGACAATGTATCAAGATCAGGTTGCAGTCTGGACGGGGGCACAGAACTCAGCTTCTGAGTACACAGTGCATAAGACTAATCCCAACACATCTCAAATGTCCAACAACAGAAGAATGAGTAGACAAACTGGTTTGTTCCTATAATGGAACAGTTCTTAGTGAGTTAAAAAAATCAAATGGCTGATGTGCAGAGCAGAAGAGCTATATATAAAAAGCCTATATTGTATAGAGAATATATTGGGTAATTTCATTTTTATGAAATACTAGAGCAGATGAAACAATCTACAGTATAGCAATCATGCAACATAGATCAATGCAGATGGTTCTCATGGTAGAAGCGTCAGGAGGTACCGGTTAAGTATCAAGGTTCTGTGGACCATTTTGCATAATGCACATGGTTTACATGTTACCTGAGCTAGTGGCAATATGATATTATATGTAATAAATCTCAAATCACACTTGAAACATGAGCAGCATATTGTGTAAATCATTATACCTCTATTTGGTTTGTCAACACATGAAAAAAATAACCATGAGATACATAGCAAGTAACTGGCACAAAGTGTTAATATTTCATCAGTGGAATGGGTTTCTTTGCTAAGACTTTACAATGAAAGAAAAGCCCCCACTTCTAGTCTTTCCAGTTCTAAGCATCTTAAGCACAAAATAATAGTGTGTATCTCCCTTGCTACATCCTCATGGTCATTTTAGACACAATCTAAAAGAAAGAGGATTCATGGAAGCTGTCAGAGAAACTCCAATCTGATTTCCTTGAGAAATACAACCAGTGCCTTAGCAATAATTTTTTTTAACTTGGCTGCCTCTGAAGCTGATCAATTTCAATGCATTAATACAAGTATGTATATATGGATGGATGGATGGATGGATGGATGGATGGATGGAATGTCTTTCTGGAATCAACACAAAATGTTGACAGAGAATCCTGAATTTTGAGCAAGAATAAGAGAGCAAAGGAAGAGGAAGGAGGAGGGGCAGAGGAAGGAAAGAGGATTGCCTATCTTGCCAAAGACAGGAAGAGTGAAAAGCCTTGGGGCTTGTGCATACTGTGGTCCCAGAGCCTAGCCCTTAGATCTTTTAAGTGCATCTAGCTTCTTTTATTTCAGGGCTGTCCAAATCCTTTTCAGACCCATGTGCCTGCACTAATTAATTCTTCACTTTAGCTTTCTAACTATTGTGACTATTAAAAATCTGCAAGGCTGGAAGCCAAAATTGGAATGTTAAAATATTTAAAAAGGCCTTAAGTCTGGGTCAGGGGCTGAGCTCCATTAGGATTATGAATGACAGCTTCTTGATACTGAATGGCTTAGTGGAGGCATTTGCTGCAGTCCTTGGGAAACCTCTGACTTGTTTCTACTTCAAAACAAGACAAAAGCAGGAGCACTGAGCAGCCATTGTGGGTCTTATAGCTCCTTATCACACTTGGAAGATGATGGGGAGATGATGTCATCACGTCCAAATGAGACCATGCTTCATTAGGAATATATCTTGGGCTAACATGGATTTTATATTCATTCTTTGCACACAGCAAAATTGTAACTGGATCCAGGAAGCCCATTAAATAGCCACAGTGTGGATCCTCAGTGACCAGTATTGAGTGCTTCTAAGTGACTTTAGAAAGTGCTTGGTGAGTTAACTAGAAACTTGTCTCCAACCTTTGCCTTAGTCTCGGTTGATAATGTACAGTTCAGAGGGAGTTTGAGCTGAGAGGAAGTGACTGGAAAATGATTTATTCAAAGACAGCTTGATATACCTTTCACTCACTTAGATTCACAGGTTTTGAAAATTGTGTTAGGGACTAAGGGAGATATTTCAATAATATTAGAATGTTGACTGAGATGAATCACTGTTTCCTGTGTGTCATTAAAAGCCAGTGGGTGGAAACATACAATGCGCTCTTGCCAGAAATAAAATAATACTTAGAAAAGAGAGCATACTGTGTTCTACCTCTTCTAGAAAAATGTGGGGGAGGGGGTGGAAGGGTGTTTTAAGAATCCTAGACTTCCCCAAATGGAGTTCTTTTAGAGTTTTAATCTCACCTTTGACAATATCTCCCTAATAATGGTCTAGTGCATTTATAAATATATACTTAATTTTTCAAATTTAGATATACTGCTTGGTTTGAGAGCACTGGAAAAACATTGGCACAATTTTCTTACAGAATAAATCCACCAGATAATTCAAGTCACAAGAAATTGCAGGACACATTTTTGAGACAATGCATTATGTTTAAAAGTACTGTAGTGCCACTTTTTCTGAATGACCTTCATAGCTCTTTTCTTGACCCACCATTGTCAAATCCTTTTTCAATCTGACAAAAGATGCTAGATGTCTTTCTGCTATTTTATATATGGGAGTCATTTCATTTCTGTCATTCTTCATGATAGAATAAATTAAGTGTCTGTGATAGCACTCTTGATCAAGTTACAAAGGTAGGAAGAGCTGAGACTGAGCTTTAGACATGATCTAACTGGTTTCAGCATTTATTCTTAGCACAATAACTCCTCCAGACCATTCAGGGGATAAGCCTTTGAAGAAAGAATTGACATGATTGAGTCTAGAGCTCCAAGGATGCCCAATTCTCTGTAGATTTTCTGAAAGATCTGAATCAGTCGCTAAGTGCTTGAGATCATCTGATTCATTTGCAAAAGAGGGTGATGACGCCTGTATTAGATCAGTGAAGAGATGTAAAAAAAATGATTTCTTTTGCTCTTTGAGCTTATACTTACATCATTCTCCTGTCCCTTTCCTCCCAAATACTTTCCTGACCAAATACTTCTTGCTTTATTAAAATTCATGGCCTCTTCTTGCATTAATTATTGTTACATACATACACATATGCATCATATGCATATACATATGCATACGCACACATGAATATATTACATATACATACATACACATATATGCATATATGCATATATGTATTCATATATATACACATATAATTCCCAAGTACATAATGTATGTACGAATGGGCTCTATAATTCTGTTTTTTGATTGGTTGTGGTTTTCTCTTATAGTCTTCATGTGTTGCAAAGACACATTTTCTAAAGGCGGAGGGGCTAGATCATGGAAGATGTCAGTGAGACTAAATAACTTTGTATCTATGTAAAATATCTGCAAATATTGGTTGTGTCTGCTACTAGGTATTTAAAGTACAAAAATGAATGGGACCAAGACTGTAGAGCAATAGTCCAAGTGTGGTCATCAAAACCGCATCACCTCCTAGAAAACCAGGTTGTCTGGGCACTACCCTAGACCTATCCACCGCCTTCTCGCCACCTCACCCTCCTCTCTCTGATCAGAATCATTGTCTGTCATTTCTGCTCTTCTTTCTGTATAATGCTTGCCAAATTACCCCCACCTCCACCCGTGCACACAGAGTGCTTTCTGGGAAAGTCCTTCCTTCCAATACACCTTTCCCTTATTAGACTCAGAGTGGGTCACACCATTTGTTCTGATCTCGGGTGTGGAAAAAATGATTAGTATATCTGTATCTATGTCTACATATTTTCCTATTTTTCTATGCCACAAAAATGCCTTTAATCTTCACTAATAATTCCATCATCGGCTCCATCTGTTTTGATTTGGATGGTCCACATTCCCGGGGGGCTTCTCTGGGGGAAGGCTGCTGGATACCATGCCAGATCTCACAGTATGCTCGATCAATTTTGCATTCTCTGGCACTTTGCATCTCTTCCCACTACGCCTCCAAGACCCGCCGAAGCACAGGATCCAATGCAGAATTGTCAAGAGTTAAATTCTGGCCAAAATAGTGGAATGTTTGTTCCCATAAAAAAAAAGGCAACATGATTAAAGTTAGTTTAAAGAAATTAAAGGCAAGCAAAGATCCTTAGGAATAGATGTAGAATGTAGGAAGGACTCTTGGGACTGTGTAAAGGAAGTATCTCACTCCCATTGCCCACAACAAGCAGTTTCTTAGGAAAACAGATCATGGTATGACTGAAAGCAGAGGAAAACAAAAATTTCTTAAAGGTGAAATTGCCTCTGTGGGAAGAGGAAATAAAGAAAACAATAAAAAAGAATGCCTGAAAGCTACGCTTGGGAAGAGATTGCAATGAACATGCCCACAGAAACATGGATGAAGCTCTGTAGCCCTAGGATGTCATGTCTCTCCCTTCCTGTACTTTTTAAATGCATGCCTAACTGCATCCCTCCATCTTGGATCTTCAGAAGAAAACCAAAGAGCACTGTCCTGAGAGTCTGGGGAAAAGGAGCCATTTACCCTCTCTGAGTCTCTGCATCATTTTTATCACTTGATGTTTTCATGAAATCTATCTCCAAGACTCTTCCAAATGCAGCTTTCTCAGATTTAAAGGTCACACACACACACACACACACAAACACACACACACCCTTCACTGTAGGGTGTCCTAAGCCTTGGCCCTTCGTGTTAACTGGTGGCTGTGTTTTTGATTTTTGCCCAGAAGGGCACATAGAACATACGCATCAAAGTTCTTTAATTTCAGTGGAAGGAAAAAAATGCTATCTCCAACAGCAGGCACAAAGGTGGAGAATCGGATCCTGTGAGGTTCTAAGAGAAAGGAGAAAGAAGTTGACTTGAAGAGGAGAGACAAAATGGAAAGAAAAATGGAAGGAAAGAAGAGCTAGGGCATTCCATGGGTCATGGTTACCATGGGGAGGAAAAATTGAAGGAAGAAAAGAAGGAAAGAAAGGAAGGAAGGAAGGAAGGAAGGAAGGAAGGAAGGAAGGAAGGAAGGAAGGAAGGAAGGAAGGAAGAGAAAGGGAGGGAGGGAAGAAGGGAGAGAGGGAGAGAGGGAGGGAGGGAGGAAGGGGATCTCTGGACAGAAGCTGGGGTTATGATGGCTGACTGACTATTAGAACTTCAATGATGTGGAGCAATTGCAGTGTTGACAGCACAATGGCAACTTACCTTGAGAAATCTTTACTCCCCTTTAATAGCTATTTATTGCCCCCCTATGCAATCTAATATATTTCTGACTATTAGATAAATCTTCTGGAATGCACAGTTTTCACTAACCAAAGAGTTAAGAATTGTCAAGCAGCATCTGCAGCAAATAGTAGAGTTTTCTTTCCATTTTGCTCTAACCTGATGTACCCACCAACGCACCTGAAAGGTGCATTACTCTTTGCCTTTCTTGGTTCTAAAAAATTTTATGAAACTTATGTCATTGGAACTTGGTATTTGGAAAAAATCTGAATCTTTATCCCTGGGTCATGGGCACTAAAATTTACCTCCAGAATAAGACATCTCTTTTGTTCCTTTAAGGTTCAGGATGGTTCTTTCATTGACAAGAGGTGGGGCACAGGTAGGGCAGAAGCAAAATGACAAAGAGGAGACAGGGAAGGCAGAGCAGAGAGTCCCCAGAGACTGTCATGTAAGGGGAGCAGCCTGGTGGGTTGATGAAAGAAGTGAAAACTTGTGCCACCCAATGGAGCCCAGACAGACTTTGAAGTGTTTACTCTTTATTCGGGGGAAATGGTCTAACTTTGCTTTGAAAGAGAACACCTGTATACCTTCCCCTTCCTGTGAGGACTTGCTGATTTCAGACGGTTTCATAAACATCCTTGCTGCTACAGAAGGCAGAGCTGACATGTCTTAGGTGCTTATTTCATGCATTTTGACAGAAGAATTGGCGTAGCTTGGAGCCCAGAGCCTCAATCGATCTCAAGAAGACTTGGTGCAATTGATGGAGTGCTTCCTGCTGCAGTTTCCAGAAGCAGAGACTCAGCTGAATGCAAGACGTGCCAACATCTATCAACGGAGCAGGCAGCAGGAAAACCGAAAAACAAAGGAAGAGCCAAGCCGGAGTTCCAGCCTGTGCTTTGATATAAGGCTTTTTTGTTTGATCTTGAGAATGCCAAGCATTGTGATCTCTCCTTAACAGACAAAGAGAATGTAAAAAACAAAAACAAAATAACCATCATTATTGATTTTCTCAAGGGTGTTGAGAATACCTATCAGTTTTCCTAGAAATGCACGTTTTTTTTCCCAGTTCCTGGACCTTTTCCTTGCCTAATATCCCTCATCAAATAAGATAAAATGGATTCTTCTCATTTGGGAAAAGGTTGGAAAGTTCTTTTATCTTACTAACTTATTTTCAGTTCAATTTGAAAAAAAGTCAAATATATCTCAATCAAATGAAGTTTCTTACAGCATTTGAATTTTGAGGGTAGAAAAAGCCCTTCAGATGTTACTTGGTTTCCAAAAGAGACAAATCCAAATTGATAGCAAGATTACATTATAAAATGTCAGGAAGAGAAATTTGTTTTTTTTTTCTTTAACTTTCATTATAATTACAATTTATATAATAGAATTTTCAATTGGCACAACAATTTGTCCAAAGGAAGAAACTTCTAAACTATTAAAACTCAATTCATTCTCTTTAAATTCTTGTTTACAAAAATTTACACATAAAATTGTCCTCTTTCTTTCCCTCCCCCCGCCCCCCCCCAAAAAAAAAGAGAAGTGACAGAGTACCAAACAGTTTGGAGTTCAAATTCTACATGTTTCTCATCAAATCTAGTCAATGGGATAAAAAGAGATTATAGATTACTTTTCTTTTCAGAGTCTTCCTTTTGTAATCAGTGTAAGATCATCATGGGAACAATTAATAGTAAGGCTGGACATGGAAGCCACTTTCATTTCATAACGGTTTTCATTTCTGCTATGAAGCAAAATCGATACTTGCACTAGTAACTTCTTTTGTGACTTTCTCTTGGCACTTACAAGCAAATCTCATTCACCCTGACAGGGTGCCAACAATTAACCAAAGAAACAACCCCACCCATTTCTAGCTCAGTGAACCAATGAATTGATCCACTTTACTTACAGGAATGGGATGGGGGTGGTATTTATGGGGTATTTCTGGTAACTGTATTACAGCCCATCCTGTACAGGTGACAGCTTGTTAAAGCCGAATCCCCAAGCTCCACCCACAACCTGCAGACAACTCCCCTAAAGGACCGACTTTTCTCCAGCATTTAGTGTGCTTATATTTTTGAGAAGAGCCTTGTGAATCTCATGATTTTCTGAGCTTCCTGGGTTTCCTAAGTTTTGACACCATGAAAAGCCTATGAGTTTTCCTTAGTTTCTTAAGTCTTGCAAGCATCCCTGCTTCTTTCAGGAGTGTATGTTTTGATTCTGACAAAAATCTGATGGGGCAGTGGGCTGGGAATGACAGTGATGGTCACTATCTGTTAACGTTGACCTGGAGTGTGGTGGGCGCATCTCACTGCACATGCGCATGGATGACAAGAAAGGAGAACAACTCAACCATGCAGAGGAGTTTTGTAGGAAGCAGCATCATTTCTCTGGGTCTTGCTGCTTGCAGCTTGTGGACAGTTGTTAGGAGTGGGACCACCTTAGAGGAGCTCTGGTTGTCATTCCCTTTCTAGACCAACCCCTGATGACTTCTCTCTCGTTCCTCAAGATGTTCACCTGAACCACGAGTCTGACTCTTCAAGGTCATGCCTGGGAGAGATTACATTTAGAATAGCCCAGGCAAACCCTGTTTTCAGGTTCTATATCTGATGGAGAAAACTATAAAGCTTTTGCCCATTTTCAGGACAAGAACAGCTCGCTTCCACAGCAGCCTTCCTCTCTTTGCCCACTTGACTTTAAATGGATACGCACGTTCCTCTCCGTGGGAGGAGGCTGTATCTTGCATCAAATGCTCTTTCGAGCCTCTTCATTGCAAACCGCCTTTGCCTCTTTCCCTTGACTTATTTGACCTTCAGTATTCTCACTCAGTGTCGAAGATTCAGAACTGTTACGAGATTAATGTGGATGTGTTTTAAAAAGCATGATATGTCTTGGGTATTCAGAGTTTCTGAGTTAATATCCACTTATCAGTGACTGTATTCCATGTGTGTTCTTTTGTGACTGGGTTACCTCACTTAGGATGATATTTTCCAGATCCAACCATTTGCCTAAAAATTTCATGAATTCATTGTTTTTAATTGCTGAGTAGCATTCCATTGTGTAACTATACCACATTTTCTGTATCCATTCCTCCATTGAGGGACATCTGGGTTCTTTCCAATTCACATATCAAATGACTCCCAAGAAGAAGGAAGGAGAGGTCCCGGATCCTGAAAAGGCTTGGTCCAGCATTGTAGGGGAGCACCAGGACAGAGAAGTAGGAGGGAGTTGATAGGAGAATGGGCGGAGGGAAGTGGGCTTAGGGAACTTATGGGAAGGAGGGAACCGGGAAAGGGAAAATCATTTGGAATATAAACATAGAATATAGAAAATAAAAAATAAAAAAAAGAAAGCTTCCCCAGGACTGACTGGGAGAAGCTGTTTTCAGTTTGTAATGAAGTAAAAAAAAAAAAAAAAAAAAAAAAAAAGAAGCGTGATGTTCGAGGCATTCTGGGTCGACACTGTACCGCCATCGTAGACTCATCCAAACCTTCAGCTAGTTTCAAGTTAAAGACAGAAAGCATGCTCTGCCTAGTGTCTGTCCGTCTGTCTCCAACTGTGTTCATTCTCATTTCTCTTCTAGCATACAAACTCATCTTTAGTACACCAGGGCCTGAAGTGTACAGATGCAGATGTAAACCCGTAGTCTGTCTTTCACAGTAGTCTGTCTTTCACAAATCCCTGCATGAACCTCTGATTTCAGGGTCTTTTAATCTAGCCAACAAAATTAGCATACTTATTTGGCACCAAAAAAAGTCAGCCTGGGACGAATCGCTGCTTTTCTCCTTTCTTTATGTAACATTCATGTGCTTTGAGAATAGAAAAAAAAAAGCTAATATTATTTCAGTTGCCACAGATGGTGTTTTCCTCAGTCTTCAAAAATAATTTTTGTTTTGGATTAAAAAAAAAAACACATAGCGATATTCAATACAACTTGATAATGGGACAAATTTAGTAAAAAGTCACGTATTTCCTACCCCAGAGAAATAAGAGGCATAAGTAAGTGGAGAAAGAAAAGAAATTAATATGATAGACTGATGTTTATATTTTGTTTATATTTACAGCCATAGGCCAAGCTCTGGAAAAGTGAGAGACTCTGTCTCAAAGACAACATGGATGACACCCAATACTGACACCTGATTTACTCACACAAATGTGTCCTTGCATACCTGAATACACACACACACACACACACACACACACACACACACAAACACCCCAACACACAAACACACACACACACACAAACACCCCCCCCACACACACACACGGAGTCTTCTCTTACTAATGGTGTTTATTCACATTGAAAGTAAAAGGACAAGTTACTTTAAATATTGCTATGTTCTGGAGGTCACTTTTGCTCTTGAGTTATATAGAAATAGTACAACTTTTTATGAGTCACATAAAATTGGTGGTGACTCTGTCAGTCAAAGCTATTGATTTCCCCTAGCAGGTCTTGAGATAATTAGCACATGTCAACTCTCTCTAGGAGGGCATTCTTTCTAATTTCCTTTTGCACTGTCTTTACTCCTGGGTACCACAACTTCTGAAATAAGAGAGGGGGACAGAAGAAAAGCTTTGTTATTTTAATTGGAAAGAGAAGTCCTTCAGAACATGGAGTCTTCCGAAGATTCTTCCATGCATAATTCAAAAGGGAGGGGAAAAGGGGAAGGGGTGAGAAGGACTTCTGTGTGGACACAACTGATAGCTTCTACTGCAATTAAAACTTTATTAGCTGATTTAATCTTTAATACTATCCCAACACACACTTGGAAACTTCGAAACGGAGGCTTAGGGATTCGAAATATATTTCCTGAACGAAATCAACAAACTAAGTCACAGAGGCTGGGTCACATCAGCACTGATCAATACTAAGGGTCCCACACACGGCTTGCCATGCTTTCTTAAATATTAAGCAAATTTAGACTAAGGAAGTTAGGAAATAGAAATTACTTTGCATCACAATAAAGGGAACAATTTGAAGGTAGTAAAAATTTGAGCTTTGTTTTTATTTGTTTGTTTTGGTTTGGTTTTTCGAGACAGGGTTCCTCTGTGTAGTCCTGGCTGTCCTGGAACTCACTCTGTAGACCAGGCTGGCCTCGAACTCAGAAATCTACCTGCCTCTACCTCCCAAGTGCTGGGATTACAGGTGTGCGCCACCGCGCCTGGCTTGAGCTTTGTTTTTAAAAGAAAACAAGTTCATGAAAAGAGCTGAAAATGAAAAGGCGGCTGTCTTTAAGATTAACTGGCACCTTTCTAAGGAGCCCAACTGCCTTCCCAATTATAATGTAATGCCAGTCAACAGAAGTTTTACAAGAAAACATAAACTATGAACCAAGGGGGAAAGTACCTATAGTTTCATGGGTTCTGTTCTTTTTTTGTAATACCCTTTTCTCTTTAGCTGTTCCTTGCACTAAGCTACTTCGTATAAAGCCTAAAAAGTGCCAATCACTTTGTCAAATGAGTGTCAGGTGTGAATATATATTTTGAAAGCTAAAATTGTCATCTGTATTGTCCACACAGCTCTATCTCCAGTTTAAGTTAGAGGGACCACTCTGCCCATTCGCCCCAGCTGCCATGTGCTACCATTCTTAATAGAAGAGAGAGCATGTATTTTTAGGAATACTTCAGTGTAGTTTGTGTCTGTTTTTAATAAATGAAAGCATTACCAAGTAGCTCATAGAACAGAATGAACTATTTTCTAGCTCAGTGCAGACAGGTCAGGTTATCTTCTTCTGTATCAGTGTAAGTCTAGAGCTCAGCCTAGGTAGAATAATGCCCAAGTTTTCACTGTGGGTAAATAAAGCTTTAATAAATGGAATGGCAAACTATTCATTAGGAATTTAGAAAGCCAATAGGTAAATATGAAGTTATAGAGTTCATAGTAAAATTATTTCTAAAATAATACTTCTAATAACTAAAAATAAAAACAAAAACAAAAGGTAGCTCTGTGTGTGTGTGTATGTAGGCCAGAAGAGGGCTTTGGATTCACTGAAGATGGATTACACACAGTTGCTAGTTGCCTGATACACATACTAGAAAACAGATGTGTCTACTGCAAGAGCAGCAAGGACTCAACATCTGAGCCCTTCCTTTTCCTTGCAATCAATCTTTTTTAAAGTTACTTTTGTCTTAGAGAGCTGTAAGGAAGTTGAGGAGGGATCTGCTTTTGAGTTTTCTCAACGTGCCCATTATTGCAGCTCTAGGATGCTCCCCCATTTTTTTTTAAAGCCAATAGAAAGTTTGTATTAGTTGGACAGAGACTACTCTGGGTGTTCAGGATGCTACTTTAGCCCTGAGCTTCTCAGGGTGAGCTTTTAAACACAAACACCATGACCTGAGTCGTCATACTTCAGTTAACTAGAACAGTTACCCAGAAGCAGAACCACAGACGCCAAAAAGCAAGGTTAGTACATTTAAAGACTTTTGTAGAACTAAGGCCTTTGATGAAGTGGGTCCTTGTTTTAGCTTTGGTGGGTGGTACTGTCTAAGTTCTGAGGTTTACAGCCCGAATGGTTTTAATTTTAAATTTTTATTGATTCTTTGTGAGTTTCACATCATGCACCCCAGTCCCACTCATCTCCCAATCCCTTAATAGCCCCCCCCCCCCCCCGGCTCTCGCAATCTCTCCATCCAAATAACACACACACACACACACACACAAAACACAACAACAACAATAAAAACAAAACAAAACAAAAAGCATAGAAAACATCTCATCATGGAAGCAGCGTGTCCCACAGTAAATCCCTCTGCCTACACAGCTTCTCATGCAAATGTTCATTGCAAAGAGTCACACTGGTCTGGTTCCTGGTCTCTAGCTTCTGTGACACCATCAATATTGGATCCTCGTTGGAACTCTTCCTGGTTATCCTGTTGTTGCCATGTGTGTCATGGAGATCTTGCAGTTTTGGAACAGCAGGACTAACCCTTCACTCATCTAAACCATTTGCAGATGATATAGATTTTGGAGTAAGCCAATTCATGGTTTTGAATCTGGGACTGGCTGATTGCTGAGCTGGTCACTCCCCAGGTTCTCTTGTATTCACACCACCAGGAGGAACTCTCCAGCACGGCTCCAGCTAGACCACCCAAGGCTGCCATTGGCAGGAAGCAAGATCAGCTCTCTTGTTCTCATGTCCTCAGGGCAGTTCAGCCATACCCACACCTCCAGAGCCAGATCTACTGTGTGGATCAGTCCAGGTACAGGGCTCACTCTCCCAAGTGCTGCAACCGATGAGGGTCTGGGACAGCTCTCCTGCTCTCACAACCTTGGGGCTGGCGCACCTCAGCCTTTGCCATCAGGGCCAGCTACACTGTGTTGCCCAGGCATGGTACAAGGTCTGCGCTCCTGAGTGCTACAGACAGTGAGAAAGTAAGTTTGCTCTCCTGCTCTCAGGCCCCACAGCCAGCTCTCCCATCAAGGTGGCAAGGGAAGAAGGAGAAAAGGGAGAAAGGGAGAAAGGGAGAGAGCATCGCCCCTGCACCCACACCACCTCACAGCAGATGAGTGGCAAGTGGAGGGGCCAACTCTTGTGTCCTCTGCCCTCAGGGCCCACTTACCTGCTTCCCTACCACCAGATGAGGCGCATATACTCTGTAGTACTCTGCTGCCCAGATGAGCTGTATATAGGATCTGCTCTTTCAAATGCTACAGCTTATAGTCTGTCCCCTTTTTATAGATAAGAAAATGGAGGTTTATGGCTCATTGATAGAAGAACCAATAATGGAACTAAAATATAGACAACTTGAAACAATTTTGTACAACCCAGCCTACTAGAGTTCACCATTTTCATTAGAAGAGATAATAGAGAAGTATTACATGGGTAAGAGTGAACAAGACTACTATGCTAGCTATACTAACTAAGCACAACTGGATTCCTCGAAGGAGAGAGAATATCAATTGAGAACATGAATCCAAAAGATTAGCTGTGATTTATTGGAAAGGCCCAGCCCATCGTGGTTGGTGCCATCCCTCGGTTAATGGCCCTGGGTGCTATAAGACGGTAGGGTGAGTGAGCCATAGGGAATAAATGCATAGACAGCACCCCCTCTGTCTATACATATATGGAAGAAGGCAGCATGCTACAATACAATGGATAGAGATAGTACTGTAGCTTATAACAAGATATTTGAATTTCATAACCTATTTTAGTCTCTATCTCTTCATTCTTCATAAAATATACATGCATATCTGTATGCATATATGAATATACATTATATATGAACATACATTATATGTATATAATACATATATGAATATAAATATACATTAATATGTATATAATGTATATATGAAGGGCTGTCTTCTTGACATGACATGGACATTTCACTCATGAACTGGCCTTATACAAGACCCACACAATATAAAACTAAGATCAGCAAACATTATAGGATACAGCACTAATGGATCCGATGGGTTATCAGAGAGAGAGAGAGAGAGAGAGAGAGAGGGGAAAGAGAAAGAGAGAGAGTAGGAGGGGCTGTGTTGGGTGTGTCTGGAAGAATATGAGGAGTTGACATAAATGTGGTCAACATATATAAATTTATCAAAAAGAAATAACATTCTAATAATCAATTAATTGAGAGTGTCTAGTTTCACGCAAAGCACATATAATAGGTCCTTAGGATGGTAGACAACACTGCTCTAACATGCTTTTGTCACTTCCATGTACAAGTATTCAATAGTCAGAGCCAATTTCATTATAAGTGAGAAAAGAAAGAAATACAGTTCAAAGTAGATAAAAGAAGCAACAGGAATTTGTCTCCAGGAATAGCTCAGTCTTGGGGTTCACAGTTCTGGTGCTTGCCATCTTTCAATAGGCTCACTGCATGGTGGACTCCTTCATGATTAGTCCAGATAAAAGCAAGGATTGCATGTGGGTCACCACCAATTTTTGTATTTTTAAGTCTTGGAAGACTCACTTGGTAATATTCTTCATGTTCTTTTGTTCTTCATTTTACCAATGGTCAATTGCTTCTACCCATAAATTGAGTTTATTATGGAAGTTGTCCTTGTTAGTGTTTCTATAGCTGCAATGAAACACCATGGCCAAAATGGAAGTTGGGTAGGAAAGGGTTATTTGAATTACACTTCTATATTACTGTTCATCATCAAAAGAAGTCAGGACAGGAACCCAAGGATGGCAGAAACATGGAAGCAGAAGGTGATGTAGAGGCTATGGAGGGGTGCTGCTTACTGGTTTGCTCCCTATAGTTTGCTCAGCTGTCTCCCTTATAACACCCAGGATCTCCAGCCCAGGGAAGGCCCCATACACAGTGGGCTGCACCCTCCTCCATCAATTACTAATTAAGAAAATGCCTTACAGCTGGATCTTATGGAGGCATTTTGTTAACTGAGGCCCCTTCCTCTCTGATGACTCTAGTTTCTGTGTCAAGTTGGCATAGCACTTGCCAGCACAGAAGTGATCATTGCCATCCAAGACTCATAGACTGGCTATCACAGATGAAAGGAGGAGTGTGTTCAGTGACCAGGGAAAAAGGAGGAAGAGTATTAGGAAGGCAGAAGCACTGAATCATTATTTTAAGGGGCTCCTGTACAGATTCACAATTCAATTACATTTCAGGAGTAGGGAAAACCCATTTCCTACTGACTATATTGGTTTGGTTTGGTTTGCTGCTATTTCTAAGACAGTAGGTGTATATTTGAATAAATCAATTATTTAAATCCTCAGGACCTCAATGAATACTCTCTTTTTTTCCTTTTTTTTTTATTCAAAAGGGAAGTAAAAACACTTTATGATAAAATTAAAGATTTACATGAAAGATATTTCAGATAAAATAGAAGAGATACAAAAAAAACTACATTAAAATAGACAATTTTCATGGAAAATTAAAGAGTAAAGTGGTACACATAAAAACATTGCTAAATTAATTGAAATGTGAAATAGAAACATTTTATGACAGAGTTGAAGATTTATGTGGAAAATAGTTCTGATAAAATTGTAGAAAATATAGGAAGACATGTTAGAATTTAAGATTATCATGGAAAATTTTTATGTAGATATAATAATGGTAGACATAAAAACATTCCTAAGTTGATTGAAAGTGGAATTATAAACATTTTCTGATAAACTTGAAGATTCACATGGAAAATATTTCTGATAAAAATTGAAGAAATATATAGAAAAACATGTTAAAATTAAAGATTATCATGAAAATTATACAGATAAAATGATAGGCATAAAGATAATTCTAAGTTGATTGAAGGTGGAATTATAAACATTTTCAGATACAATTGAAGATTTATGTGGAAAATATTTCTGGTAAATTTCAAGAAATATATAGACAAACACGTTAAAATTGACTATCTCATGGAAAATTTTGCATATAAAATGGTAGCTAGAAAAACTCTTTCTAAATTAATTGAAGGTGAAATTAGAAACATTTGTGATAAAATCAAAAATTTACATTAAAACCATTTCTGATAAAATAAAGGAAATATATAGAAAGATATGAAAATTGAAGATTATCATGAAAAGTAGTGCAGATAAAGGGTAGATATAAAAACATTACTAAATTAATTAAAAGGGGAATTACAGACATTTTCTGATAAAATTGAAGATTTACATGAGAAATATTTCTGCTAGTTTATGTCTTCTCATTGGGGAGATGAGTCCATTGTTGTTAAGAGATATTAAGGAATAGTGATTGTTTCTTCCTGATATTTTTGATGTTATTTTTATTTTTGTGTGGGTATCTTCTTTTGGGTTTGTTTGAAGAAGATTGCTTTCTTGCTTTTTCTAAGGTGTAGTTCCCCTCCTTGTGTTGGCATTTTCCATCAATTTTCCTTGTAGAACTGGATTTGCGGACAGATATTGTGTAAATTTGTTTTTATCATGGAATATTTTGGTTTGTCCATCTATGATGATTGAGAGTTATGCTGGGTATAGTAGCCTGGGCTGGCATTTGTTTCTTATAGAGTCTATATGAGGTCTGCCCAGGATCTTCTAGATTTCATCATCTCTGGTGAGAAGTCTGGTGTAATTCTGATAGGTCTGCCTTTATAAGTTGCCCTTTTCCCCTTACTGCTTTTAATATTCTTTCTTTGTTTAGTAAATTTGGTGTTTTGATTATTATGTGCTGGGAGGACTTTATGTTCTGGTCCAGTCTATTTGGAATTCTGAAGGCTTCTTGTATGTTCATGGGCATCTCTTTTTTCTAGGTTAGGGAAGTTTTCTTCTATAATTTTTTTTGAAGATATTTACTGGCCCTTTAGGTTGTAAATCTTTGCTCTCTTTTATACCTATAATCCTTAGGTTTGATCTTCTCATTGTGTCCTGGAGTTCCTGGATGCTTTGGGTTACCAGCTTTATGCATTTTACATTTCTTTTGACTATTGAGTCAATGTTTTCTATGGTATCTTCAGTACCTGAGGTTCTTTCTTCTATCTCTTGTAATCTGTTGTTGATGCTTTCATCTATGACTCCTGAATTCTTTCCAAGGTTTTCTATCTCCAGAGATGTCTCACTTTGTGATTTCTTTATTGTTTCTACTTCCACTTTTAGATCCTGGATGGTTTTTTCAGTTCCTTCACTTGATTGTTTATGTTTTCCTGCAATTCTTTAAGGGATTTTTGTGTTTCTTCTTTAAAGGCTTCTGCCTGTTGACCAATGTTCTCCTGTATTTCTTTATGGGAGTTATTTAAGTCTTTCTTGAAGCCCTCTATCATCATCATGAGATAAGATTTTAAACCCAACTCTTGCTTTTCTGGTGTGTTGGGGTATCCAGGACTTGCTGTGGTGGGAGAACTGGGTTCTGATGTTGCCATGTAGCCTTGTTTTTTGTTGGTTGAGTTCTTGTGCTTGCCTTTAGCCATCTGGTTATCTCTGGTGCTAGTTGGTATTGTTGTCTCTGGTTAGAGTTTGTTCTCCTGTGGGCCTGTAAGCCTGTGTTCTTACTCCTCTGAGTTCAAAAGTGAAAGCACTGTTGGGAGATCACTTTCTCCTGGCGGGCTATGCACAGAAGGCTGTGGAGTTTCCTGGCTCCCTGCTGCAAATGGTGGCAGGAAGACTTCTGTCCCAGCTGCTCCACTGATCTTATGCCCTGTGTGCTCCTAGCAAGTCCCCTCCAGAGAGAAGGTGGAGATCTCACCTCTGTGCTCAGAAGTGAAAGAGCTGTTGGGAGATCACTCTCTCTGCACAGAAGGCTGTAGAGTCTCCTGGCTCCCTGGTGCAAATGGCCAAATACTCTCATTTCAAGAAGTCTGAGCCCTAGTTAAGGGTGTAAACTTCAGTGTTCTTGTTCCCCAATATACCACCTCTTCCTTGGATTATAGTTCTGACATCAGGAAGAGTCCTGACTTCATGACTCCTAGTCAATCACGGTACTCCCAAGTCCAAGAGAAGCCTTCATGGATACAGATGATTTCCACAAGGGATTTGATGCTGTGGTATTAGAGTGGCCATAATAGAGTGCCAAGGCTAATGAAGTCAGGGTGAGCTGTAGGGATGCAAAGAGCGCTAAGCCTGTCACCTGGCATTTACTGTAGGCTTAATTTGTTGTTCTTAATTTTATTTTGTCCTGAGAAGAAAACTCTCATTATTAACCTTTATTTTGTTCTGCATTTTGTCTACCTGGTAAGGTATCACAGCTAAAATCTATTTTAATTTTTATGTCATGTCCTTCTTTTGGTAGTTGTTTTTTTTTTTTTTAACTCTATACTAATATAAAGAAGACTAAAATAAATAGAATGACATCTAGAATTCTTGCTTGGAAAGCTCCTCTTAAACTCTAATATCATTTTGCCTATATCTTCAAAACCAATTCATATCCATACTATCTTGTTCCATATTAGAACACATTCCTGCTTATTAATGGAGCCTTTGAAGTTGCCCACACAACTGTAAGCCTGGACTCATGACTCCTTGATGCCTTCATTCACTACTAATCAACTTGTCAACATTGTCCCTCTATCCAGTAGAAATGATCATGACATAAATTCAGAAAGAAGAGGGATTTCCGTAGGAAGTAGAGGAAGTACACACATATGTCATGCCCTTTGGTCTAGTCCGGCTTGTCCTCTGGCAGATACTCAGCACAGTCTCCATCTCTCCCTCAAGAAGCACTTGCTATAGAGGGGTGCTTAGCACACAGTCTCCAGTTCTTAGGAATTTCTGTCTCTGCCCCATCTTCCTACAGCCATGTTCTCACCCACCACGTTCTCCCCAGGGCCACCTACATCTAGCCCAGTACAGGATACATTGAGTGTCCACACTTGTTCCAGAACTTTCTTTCAGCCAAGCAGTATAGCTTTGCCTATTACTTGGCTTCTTTCTCTATAAAGCCTACAGGTCTTTTTCTTTGCAATTTTGGATGCCTAATCAATGTTTTTTTTTTCTCCCCAGAACTCTGTCTCAGTCTGTGCTTCCATTGAACACAACTGACTAACCTGACCAAAACGTCACACACAAACAACTGCTATAATTTCCAATAATAGACATGTTTTATACAATCCATCATTTTGGTATTTAGGAGCAACTCAGTAAATCTTACACCATTGGTTATATGAGGATTTGGATGGTGAAGATTTGTCAAGGAGGCCAATTCTAATATGCTGTGTTGGATTCTAAAAAGAGCATATGGGGCAGAAAAAGTGACACAGCATTTGCATACCCTCTGATGAGAAACAAACGCCATCCGTGCACGGCGGTATCTTCTTGGTGATAATTAGAGCCAGATTCATCACGATAAGCAGCATATGCTTCCACCCTTCCAATTATGGCAACTGTAAAGGAAAGCTCACGTGTCATTTAGTTATAGCACACATATTTTTGTGATGATTTCTTTCCAGATATAACTCCAGAACAACATACCCTGCCTAGTAACAATCCACTGTATCTTTCCCAGTTTCCAGGAATGAATGCAGACACAATTGTTTTAAGGCTGAAGACATTGGCTTATCATTAAAAACAAAAGCCAAAGTCTGTTTCAACAAGCATAACTACAAGTAAAAAAAGAGAGATTTCCAAGCTCTGGATTGTCTGTTTCTTTAGAAGAAGCCTTTGCCAGGAAAACAAAGAATCCTTGAAATCACAGGCTTTGGCCATATTTTTAGGTTTGTTTCACTATATCAGTAAGTTCTTTACTTCTCTACACTGGCTCTGATAATGTTGCTCAAGACCGTGTTAATTATAATGGCACTGCTTAATAATACCAAATCAACACCAAACATTTATATTAGGGTTAACAATTTAAAGTATTTCATATTAGACCTAGAAAAATGGCTCTGTGGTTAAGAGTGTTTGCTCTACAGTCATGAAAACCAGAGCTTGGATTCCAGCACCTACATAACCAGTTATATACTTATAAATGCCTGTATACTTAACTCTAAGAAGGTCACAGCCTTATTTATAATAGCCAGAATCTGGAAAGAACCCAGATATCCCTCAATGGAGGAATGGATACAGAAAATGTGGTATATTTACACAATGGAATACTACTCAGCAATTAAAAACAATGAATTCATGAAATTCTTTGGCAAATGGTTGGAACTGGAAAATATCATCCTAAATGAGGTAACTCATTCACAAAAGAACACACGTGGAATATAGTCACTGATAAGTGGATATTAGCACAGAAGCTCTGAATACCCAAGACACAACTCACGTATCAAATCATTCCCAAGAAGAAGGAAGGAGAGGGCCCTGGTCCTGGAAAGGCTTGATGCAGCAATGTAAAGGATTACCAAGACATCATTTAATTTGTGGATTATGTCTTGGGTATTCAAAGTTTCTAGGTTAATATCCACTTATCAGTGAGTGCATACCATGATTGATCTTTTGAGACTGGGTTAACTCACTTAGTATGATGTTCTCCAGCTCCATCTATTTATCTAAGAATTTCATGAATTCATTGTTTCTAATGGCTGAATGGTACTCCATTGTGTAAATATACCACATTTTTTGTATCCATTCCTCTGTTGAAGGACACCTGGGTTCTTCATAATCCACAAATTAAGTGATGTCCAAAAAGAATGGAGGAGTGGCCCCTGGTCCTGGAAAGACTCAGTGCAAGAGTATAGGGGAATTCCAGAACAGGGAAACAGGAAGGGGTAGATGGAGGAACAGGGGGAGGGAAGAGGGCTTATGGGACTTGCGGGGAGTGGGGACCCAAAAAAGGGGAAATCATTTGAAATGTAAATAAAAAATATATCAATAATAAAAAAAAGGATTACCAGGACAGAGAAGTGGGACGGGGTTGATTGGGGAACTGGTGGAGAGAAGAAGGCTTATGGGACTTATGGGGAGGGGGGAACTGGGAAAGGGAAAATCATTTGAAATGTAAACAAAGATTATAGGGGAAAATAGGAACAAAAAGAGGATACATTGTAAAAGAAGAAGAAGAAGAAGAAGAAGAAGAAGAAGAAGAAGAAGAAGAAGAAGAAGAAGAAGAAGAAGAAGAAGAAGAAGAAGAAGAAGAAGGTCTGACAAAGAAAGGTCCTTGGGATGTGCTGGCTTCCTGTGTGGTCTAGAAGGTGCTAGCTCAAACTTCACAGAGAGGCCTGAAAAAAAACATAGACAGAGAGTGGGAAATGACACCTGATGCATTCTTCTGCTTCCTTCACACACACACAAACACACATACACACACACACACACACACACACAAACACTCATGTGAGAGAGAGAGAGAGAGAGAGAGAGAGAGAGAGAGGTAGAGAGATAGAGATAAGTAAGTAAAACACACACACACACACACAATTTACTCAATTACTTCTAATGTAGCTTGATTACATTATTCTTTGGAACATTGAGTCCAATTGACTTAAAACACAAAATCAGTCTTGGACACATGCACATTTAAGCAATCCTAATGGGGCTCAGTGGGTTGCTCATACAAGTATGTATATCTAATATATCTAATGATAAAAGCTAAACAAGAGTTCCTAAATTTGGAAAGGACTGCAGAGACACTGGAGAAGTTGGAGGAGGGGGAGTGGAGTGGAGTGATGTAGATGCAATGTTTATTATGAAATTCTTGAAAAAAATAAGGAAAATTTAAAAACCAGGAAATTTACAGCAATTATCTCTCAAACTGCACATAATAAGCAATATCAACACAAATGATGACAAGCCCTAAGGACACATTTCCATCTGATTCTTTAATATCTGCAAATGTAGTCTGTTGGGGATGCAGGTTCTCCCGGAGGCAAGCGCTGGTTGCCACTGGCACTCTTGGTCTCTTTTAAGCCAACTCCATTAATTTTCCTCCTGAACTCTGCCAGCTGATGCTTCCTCTTCAGCACAAGCCAAACACAAGCTTTTCATCTCTGGCCTCTTCTTGATGCGATGCAAGTCTTTCTTCTTCCTCATTGAAATGGAAAGCTGGCATGTCCCAGGGAGACTCTCTACCTTCTTCCTTAGAGCTTACCCTCTCAGTACTCAAGGCAGAGAGAGGAGACCAAGGACACAGAGATTGTGCACTGACAGCTTATGCCATTCCCAGAGTCATGCACTGAAATTGTAGACCCCAAGGTACGAGTACCAAGAGGTGGAGCCTTTGGGGGGAAATGAAGGCATGAGAGTGAAGCCCTGATTTAAAAAATAAAAATAAAGAAGTAGGAATAATACTCTCCCTGCTGTCTACAGGTTATCACTGGAGCCCCTCAATCTGTAGACACCTCAACTTCCTGGTCCTTGGGATCGCCATCAAAAAAGAATTTACAAGTGGCATCCAGAGTGCCGTGCAGAGAATACAAAGATGGAAGTGGAACATTTTAAAGGATTCTAGTGGACTAACCAGAAAGCCCAGTGGACCACTCTACATTTGAAGCAGGCTTTATACTATTGCTGGAGCAGACAGCTTTTTACAAAGCATGTTTTCTGTCCAGGTAACAGATAGTCTTATTTGGGTTAATTTTAACAGGAGAGACAGTGGTATGACCTTGTTGTTTATGAGCTGGCCTTGTGCAGTACAGTAATCTCATAAGTTCTAGGGCTCCCTGAAAAACCGTATTTATATAGTCATTGAACTGTAACAGTTAAGAATGTTATGTCTCCTCTCAAGGTGAAAAATATGACTCAGGTCCCATTCCAGTAAATAGTAACCTGAATCCTGCTGTTCTGGTCCTCAGTATGTCAAGCAGCAGATTATGAAGAAGGAGTCAATACCCAATGTCCTCCTACCCTCCTGAAATCCAAGCAACTAATTAACAAAGAGGAAACACAGCAAGAAGGTGGTTCATTTGTAAAAAGATGTAGAATGTGCTTGTACCTTGATTTTGAACAACCCAGACACTAACACTGGCAGAAAGATGAGTCTTTTCCACCAGAAAGCCCAGTGCTTTGGTACAAAAGTCTAACCTGACCAAGACGGAAGCAGTCTTTCCCCCTAAGATGACTTTCAGATATGTATCCCTCTACCTTCAAATGAAAGCCTATTGTCTAGTGCACATACCTCCAGCAATCTCCAAATCAAAGCCTCGGGTATGCTGGCAGGAGCCTTTCTCCTGACCTAATCCTGGCTATATTCCTGGACCATGCATTCTCATTGCTGTGTGTCAATGATTTCTCTACTCTGTCCTTTGCCTCCTGACCTCTCTGTATCTAAAGATCTTCTTGACTCTCAGAAATCACTTATATACTCATATCCTGGACCTTAAGATCAATCAGGTGTTTCTAACCTCTGGTATCAGAAGCGAGAAGTTAAATCAGGTGACTCCCCTCTCTGGCAGTAGCCATATCTCTGTGAATGTCCTACACATCTACACCACAGTTCTTGCTTCTTGACAGAAATTCTAATGCACGATTGTTCACTAAAGAACATATACTTCAATCCCATTCTGGTCTCACTTCCTTCCTTTTATAGTTTAAGACTCAAGGTCCATTTATGAATAATGACAGTCTGCGTCATCATTTTACATCTCCACATTTGCTATCTATGCATCCTCATCTTTACTCTTCAGGTTGGTCATGTGAAGACAAGATGACTGAGGCTAACTGGTTAAAAAAAGATATGATAATGATTAAATTGTTCAGCAATAGATCTAGTGAAGAATTTAAATTTACACTTTAAATTCAAGTTGGGAATTTAAAGGGACAGAAAGGAAATATAAGCATTTATTCTCTGTAATGTGGAAATTATAACATCTAAAAAAAAAGCCATGAGAAGAAGCCATGTATGAGAAGAAACCACGTATGAGAAGAAGCCATATATGAGAAGAAACCATGTATGAGAAGAAGCCATGTATGAGAAGAAGCCATGTATGAGAAGAAAACATGTATGAGAAGAAGCCATGTATGAGAAGAAGCCATGTATGAGAAGAAGCCATATATGAGAAGAAGTCATGTATGAGAAGAAGCCATGTATGAGAAGAAGCCATGTATGAGAAGAAGTCATGTTTGAGAAGAAGTCATGTGTGAGAAGAAGTCATGTATGAGAAGAAGTCATGTATGAGAGAAAAATACACTGGAGGCAGAATAAACATGCTGATGCCACAATGGGTACAACACGATATCATTGTATATCAGCAAATGGGGTAATAAAAACATAAGAACATTTAATAGAACAAAACAAACAGAAAGAAAGAAAATGTTATTGACTAAATGGGTGTGGTGTGTGCATACAGACAGACAGATGACCTATGGTCCAGAATAGCAATTTCAGAATCAAAACAAAATGCAGAACAGAATCCAGAGTAAGGCAACAGTAAGCTTGTAAGTCAATAGTGAAAACATATTGCCCCATAAGGTACTGGGAAAACCAGATAGTGTTGTGAACCAATACTTCACAATACATAGCAGAGTAATCTACAAACATTTCAAAAGATTAATTTTAAAGGAAAAAAATTTCTTTGCTTAGAAGATCCTATAACCTGGGTGATCCCTAGCTGTTTTCAACATGTTTTTGTTCCCCATTTGGAAAACTTATGGGCCAGACCTCCAAAGTAGCCCATTATATTCTATGTACAATATTTAAGGGCTTTTCTAGCTCATAGTTTCAAAATCTTTCACATTTGTCCTATAAACCATAAGGAACACATAGCCAGGTTTATAATAACAACCCCACTTCTTGGTACCAATTTTATGTCTCAATTTTTTCTGTTGTTGCATTTTCAAATACCTTTTAAAAAGAAGCTTAAGGGGAAAAGGTTTCATTTTGCCTCATAGTTTTGGGGGATGGGGCATAGTCAGTCCAGCATGACAGGCATGTGGCACCACAGGCATGGTGACAAAAACAGGGGGCAAGCTGAGCTCCTATTGTATCTATACTTACACAGAGTAAGGCTAAGCTAGAAAGCCTTCAGCTTGCAGCCCTTACAGTAACCTATTCCCACTGGTGAGTCACCACCTCTTAAATGTTTCACTTCCCAAACATCATTACCAACTGGGGACCAAGTGTTCCAACCTGTGAGCCTATGAAGGACACTTCACATTCAAACCACAACATACCTACACATTAAAAACTAACACCAAATCAAAGCCCAACCACATGGTAAGAAAAGAAAATGTCTTTTATATCACAAAGTATTAATCTCTAATATGGAGAAATCAATAAGAAAATGGCCAGCAACAAACTGGCTAAGAGAAAAATGGATCAAGTATGTGATTAACCATTCACAGGAAAGACACATGAATAGTTGTGTGAAATTCTCACCAAACCAGCACTACAACTTAGAGCTAAATTTTTGTATATCTCCATTCTGCTCACCATGTCAAAACTGCCAAAGATTTTTTTTTATCATGTTCCATGTGAAAAGCTCTATCAAAAAAGATAGTCTCAGGGGAGGTGGTGGTGCACGCCTTTAATCCCAGCACTTGGGAGGCAGAAGCAGGCAGATTTCTTGAGTTCGAGGCCAGCCTGATCTACAGAGTGAGTTCCAGGATAGCCATAGCTATGCAGAGAAACCCTGCCTGGAAAAACCTAAATAAATAAATAAATAAATAAATAAATAAATAAATAAATAAATAAATAAATAAAAGTGTTCCTCTTAGCGTGATTTAAAAAAAAAAAGATAGTCTCATCAATTGTAGTACAAGATTTTAATCAGCATCATTTTTAAGGACAACTTTGCCATTGATCACAACTTCAGATGCATAAACATGCTGTCCAGGAAAGTTCACTTCCAGAAGTTAACCTTTCAGATACTTTATCCCATGTGCTATGGGGTTACCCTGTACACATTGTTCATGATGGTAAGTATTAGAACTGCTGTAAATGTGCATCAGTAGGAAATAGAGCAGATAACATTTATTTCAAGTGTTCACTGGGACAACATGGACATTATTCTGATGGCCTCGATAGTGAGTGACTGTTGCTCTGTGCTAATATGGGAGTTTAGATTCTGTAGAGTGCAGGTCAAGTCAGACCTACTACTTGATTTTAGAGATAGCATTTAGTTAGATTGATTGGAACAATCTACATCTATTCTTTTGTGCATTTTATGCTTATATTAAACAGAAAAGTTGAAGGATTGCAATCAAAGCAACGTAGACTGCAAAGCCTCAAATAGGATCTGTCCCTGTATAAAAAATATTTACTGACCCTTAATAATTCCTTTTCCATCTTTCTCTGGACTCATTTGGCCTCTCGAAGGTCTATCTACACAGGCTGCCAGTCAAGTTTTCTTGGTTACTATTTTCTCAAGGAAGGCAACCTACTGACACAAACCAATAATAATGCCAACCAATAATATACGAGGTTTGAAGGAGAGAAACAGACCCCGACTTTGGGACTGTAGATCTGTGGGGATTTTACTTGACTACTAATGTCACAGCCCCCTCCCCCCCACACACACAACTTCTCAAGAATGACGCTATTTGCTATGTAGGTTAGGAAAAAGCAGGTGTTGCAAAGATCCAGAAAAAATAGATGTTCTGTTGTGTTTTGATGTTTTTTTTCAATGCTGGAGATCAAAATCAGAGTCTCCTATATGCCACAGAAGCACTCTACCACTGAGCTACATCCGTAGCTTTTACTCTCTCACTAATTTTCAACTGATTTTGTCTTAGAGAAATTTTAGACTCACAGCAAAATGTAATAGAAAGTACAGAGGATTTGCATGATATTCCTCCCATCAGGGTAGCTCAGGTTACAATTGAATGTTCAATAACACATCAGGAACACTCAGAGCCCATATTTACCCTAGCGTTCACTCTAACTGTGGTACATGAATTTTCTATTAGTTAAGAATGTAATATGGTATTTACCTGAAGAATATTTGATAACATGATTATTTTAGATATTATTCTATTATTGTGAAGAGACAGCAGGGCCAAGGCAGCTCTTCTAAAAAAGAAACATTTAATTGGAGGCTTGCTTATTGGTTCAGTAGTTTAGTTCATTCTAATCCTGACAGGAACATGGAGGGGAGCTTTCATGACACTGGAGCAGTAGCCGAGAGCTATGTCCTCATCTGCAGTGTGTGTGTGTGTGTGTGTGTGTGTGTGTGTGTGTATGTGTGTGTGTGTGTATGTGTGTGTGTGTGTGTATGTGTGTGTGTGTATGTGTGTGTGTATGTGTGTGTGTGTATGTGTGTGTGTGTGTATGTGTGTGTGTGTGTGTGAGTGTGTGTGTGTGTATGTGTGTGTATGTGTGTGTGTGTGTGTATGTGTGTGTGTGTGTATGTGTGTGTTTGAGAGAGGGGGAGGGGAGGGAAGGAAGAAGGGAGGGGAAGGGAGAGGGAGAGAGGGAGAGGGGGAAGAGAGACAGAGAGAGAGAGAGAGAGAGAGAGAGAGAGAGAGAGAGAGAGAGAGAGAGAGAATGAGATTGAGAACTGTGCCTAGCATGGGCTTTTGAAACTTCAAAGTGACATACTTCCTCCAACAAAGTCAAGCCTCCTAATCTTTATAAATAGTTCTACTCCCTGATGACTAATCATTCAACTATATGGGTACCATGGGCCCATATATGAACATATGAACATATAAACATATATGATTATTATTTAAACATTATATGAATATTAATAAGCATTCATTCTGCATATATGTTCAGAGTGAGCAAAATGCAAAGAATTATAATATAAGATGAAGGAACTCCAATATCAGAATAAGTTTAAGCCTAGGCTGAAATGAAGTTTCTATGGAGAGAAACAGCCTAGAACTTCGGAGAACTGGAACAAAGCTGGTGGAGCTCCAGTGAAATAAGCTAGAACAAGAACGATCTGTGACAAGACTGCTGTGGTGGATGCTGCCAGCCAAGGCAGGACCTCCGGGATCTAATGGAAAGAGTGAACTAGCTGAAAAAGTCTCTTTCACCAAAATGCTGGGATACATTAGAATATAGCAAGGACAGATATGAGGCACTGTGACAGTTGTCCTACCAGCAATGTTGACAGTTTGGACTAGGTTGACGGTCACAAGGGTAAGAAGGATGTGATAACTCTGGTAGCCTTCTGACTTATTAATTAATGCTAGTGCTTACTGCTTGTATTATTTCCTGTAATAGCAAATGGGAAGGACTCAGCTAGCCCCTCCTGTTGGTGACACAGTATTAAGGAAAACCCTGACTCTTAACAAGCATGCAAAACTATTCTATTTTTTAATGCTTCCCTTGATTTTTTTCAGTAGAATTATAGCCAGTATTATGTTCTTTGTGAAAGTTGGCTACAAAATTAAGGGGGAAAGGGTAGAAATTCTGACAGGTATATTTCATATGGCAGATTTGAATAGGGAAACTCTTATTCCCACTGCAAATCCACTGACCAGACATGAATTATACTATCTTTCCTGGTTGCAAAAGAAGTTAAAAAAAATTCTCTTCTTAGAATAGATAACAAATTTTGTGGAAGTGTCTCTGCCTCTGGAAGATGTGGAGTTCTGTGGCACAGGAAAATAGATGTATAATCACACCGTAAGGCATCAATTTGAAATCTTGAAATAATAGCCATTTATTTTGAGATCACTTGTAGAACCTGCATGACCAACTCAAAATTGGCCATGCATGGACCCATACAAATAAACATGCCTCCCCTGGAAGAGTTTATCTTGATGATGATCTATGAAGGGGGAAGTTATCCTTTCTCTATGTCCTCAGTGGCCAATGTCAAAGCATGCTACACCTGCAGAGGACATCCTTATTGAAAAGAAAGGAAAACAGAAACATCAATCACATTTATTGGTCCATAACAATTCTAAACTCTAGGTTGCCACAGGAGCTGGCTACAGCTGTGGTCAGTGTTCAACCACTATGGTGGCCACTCCGTGGGTGTCTTAGTCTTGTTCTCTGGTATCTACTTCTGACACATTCTCCTTTTTAGGCAAGAAGAATGTAAATGTCCAGCCTAGCCACTTTCTCAGCCTCCGTGCCTATAAAAGGTTTGAAAGAGTGACCATTTTGAACTTTTCCTGCCTTTACTAAAGTCCAAATTGGGAGAAAAAAAAAAACAAAACAGAAAAAAGAAAAAACATGAGATTCTCATACTTTCTTAAAATGTATTAAAATAGACATAATGGAAGAAAAGATGATTTGGTTTAGCAAGCTCATCCTTTGTACTTTGGCATCATGTAAAATTTGAAATTTGTATCCAAAAATATGCATAGTATCTACCACTCACATTAAAATTTAAAAACATATGCAAAGAATAGTCACAGTTGACTTCTATTCCGCTTTGCCCAACCCAACTTTCACTTTCTCAGTAGTGAAAACCATTAAATGGGTACACTCTAGATATCTCTTCCATGCTCTAAAAGGCATTACGTAAGGTTCTTACCCTCTTTGTGTCTCACTTTCTTCAGGAGTAAGCAAAGATTACTAGGTTAGTATATAAATGGTATACGAAGTTAACAAACGAGCATTTAGAAGTTAACAAACGAGCATTTAGATGTCACAACTCCGTAAGTGCCGTGTAGGTATTGGCTAGTCTTAATTTTCAATGATAGAAACATGTTAAGTTTCTAAGTTGATTCTAATTGTGAAGTAAATATTCCTCTTTCAATGAGCCAGTAAGAAGTTAGCATGGACTCTGCCTGGAATAAGTCTGTCAGATTTAACACAGATTTAATGGAGGCTGTGACTCCATTAAAATTGCACATAGCTTGGCTTCCTCCCTTTTCTGCTTCCTAAACACACACACACACAACCCTTCCCTTCACTCTGGCATCTCTTCTTAATACATCCCTTACATCCCTTGATGAACAACTGTTGTTCCTGGCCTGAGAAACACTTCTAAGTGATATTGGATTAAAACAAACAAACAAAGAAAAACAATAAAAACAGGTGTTGGTAGTACAGGCCTTTAATCCCCAACATTTGGGAGGCAGAGGTAGGCAGAACTCTGTGAGTTTCAGTAAGGCCAGCCTAGTCTACAGAGCAAGCTCCCGGATACCCAATGCTACACAGAGAAATCCTGTCTTGAAAAATCAAAATAAGTAAGTAAGTAAGTAAATAAATAAATGAATATTTCTTAAAACTCAAAAACTACTATGTGAAATTAGCTTCCCTCACTTGCAAATTCAAAAAAGATAGAAGTTTTTAAATAAAGAATTATATGAAATAATTTTAAAATAGCAAACAACTCACTGCATACCAAATGGTTAGCTTGCCCAAAATATTTATTAATGTGGAAAAGTACATAGAGGTTATTGAGCTTAAATGAACCATGAATTTATGCTTCTCAAAATGATTTTTCCAAAAGTTTTGACCTTTTCTGACAACAGTTTGTGTAACCTTGACAACATTTCTATAAAATGTAAATATACTTAATCTGTACCTTTCAAGGTAAAGATGACATTTCAGTAATAAGTGAAAAACTCATGCCACAGAAATATCATTTTGAAAATGAATGCTTGGAACAATGCTGTTATGTGGAGAGTAATATAAAGTAGTTTCCAGAGAAACGCACATTCAAGTATTTATGACCTTGGAGTGTAACTCTCTGTTGAAGTGTTTCTGTGACTTACTAATTCATTTGTAAAGACCTTAAACAGGACTGGGGATGTAATTAAGTTGATAGTGCTGGGTGCTAGCCCCGGTACCAAATAGAATCAGACATCGTGACCCTAACATTGGAAGATGGAGACTGAGGCCATCCTCTGCTACACAGCAAGTTCTCGGCCAGCCTCCCTCTCTACCTCCCTCTACCTAATCTATATACTGTTTTACTAATATATATTACTATATGCGTTAGAGAGAGAATCATCAAAGTGCAATTACATGTGATTAGTTCTCAATAAAAACTGATGTATGAAAGGAGGAAATTTGCCCCAACATTATTGAAAGCAACATTATTTTATAATATGAAATATGATAAGTTCTTGTCTGTCAGACTTCACACATTATTTAATTATACAATTTTAGCATTGCTACATAAGTATGAATTTTAAATAATTTAAATAGCAGGAATATGGATAAAGAGAGATAAAAACAGAAATATGTCCACAAAACTTTCCTCTTATAAAACATGTGATCAAAAGTTTCATGAACCAGTTCTTTCCTAATGAGTCTCAAGATCTGAATCCATCAATAGAGAAACAGAATTTCAGTCTAGATCACCAAAGAAGAACCAGTTACATGTATATTATAGGAAGCTCACTTTATATGTAATATTTAAATTAAGTTTAAAATAATGGAGCAAGAAGTACACCATGGCAATAGTAATCAGAATATTTCCAGACAAACTATATTAACTTTGTTTGAAGCAGACTGTATGTAGGGCCAACACACCAATGAAGGGCCAATGCACCAATGAAGGGGGCTTAAGAAGAGAGAATGGGGGTTAAGGGAGTGTGGCGCGGCGGTGTCGGGGGAGGGAGTGCCCAGGCAGGCCCATGTCCAAGCACCTTTTCCCCCTGAGGGACTACACACACACACACAGGCATGGTATAGAATAGAGGTTATTCAGGGTAGAGGTTGGGAGTTAGAGAGGCAGAGAGAGAGAGAGAGAGAGAGAGAGAGAGAGAGAGAGAGAGAGAGAGTAGAGAGTAGAGAGTAGTGGAGGCCGGCCATGAGTAGAGAGAAGGGGGAGGGGTGGAGAGCCCAAGGGTCAGAGAGGTGAGAGTAGGATGAGAGAGAGTGGAGAGAGAGGAGAGGCAAGTAGCCCCTTTTATAGTGGGCCAGGTCTATGGGGCAGGGCATACCTGGCTGTGGCCAGGTAAGTGTGGGATGGAGCTTAGACAGAATACCAACACTGTGGGCTTAGATTTTTCTAAACGTGCTTTATTTAGGCTTCTCAGACACTTCAACCTCCCTTCTAACCCAGCATCAAGAGGTTGGGGAGAAAGAAGGTTAATAGGAAAAGGGAATTGAGGACCTGTTTTATAGTAGTTTTGGGGGGGCAATTCTACTCTTTGTTGTCAGGATACCAGCAGTACAGTTTAGTAGCAAACACCAAACACAAGTCAGAAACTGGCATGATCCAGCAAACACCTCCCTTTATCCCCTTCCACCCTCCCACCCCCAAAGCTTCGAAGAATCAGCATGAGTCAGCAGAAGTTGCTAGAATCAGTTGGAACACCACAAGAAGGTCTCTTGTGCATTTCTCTTTACAAAATGAAGACTAGCAAAGAAGCAAGACCAGAAAAGCATTGCACAGTGTTGCAATGCAAGAGCAACCTGTCATTGTTTATGGGGTTTCATGTATACTCTTTGCAAACATGACACACCCTCTCAAGTGTCTGCTCCAACAAACATCACCTGTCCTCTCACATGTCCCCTCCGCAAAACACCAAAACATCCCTTTGAAAGGATAGAAAATAATACAGCCTAATTCTAATGACCCCAAGAAATCTGAAGTTTAAAATGCTATCTCGCTTTGTTAGAAACTAGGTAAAAGGTCACATTCCAGAGCCCGCCCTTTGTTTGGAGCTAGCAGAAAGGCCTTGAATAGGTGATCCTGGCCGATAAGGTAACTGGAAATGGGCTAAGCTTATCTTGCTTCTGTAAACTTATGCCATTACCCCTATGCAGGAGTTCACACAGCTATAGACATTCAAGAACATAGGAAACTAATTGGTCCACAGAGCGCGAGCTTCGATAATTTAAACTGATTGGCCTAAAAACTATGGAGTGGTACAAATTGATTGGCTTGCACTTCTTGGGCTCTTGATGCTAATGAATGATTGGTTTGTGATTCACGGGCTTTGTTGAAAACCTATAAAAGCTGTCGCAATTCTGCACTCTTGGGGGTCCACAGTCCTCTACCCCTGTGCGGTGTATGGCTGTGGAACCCAGAGTTATGGAATAAAAATCTTCTTGCTTATTGCATCAAGACCGTTTCTCGAGAGTGATATGGGTGTCGCCTCCCGAGGCATGGGGTGCTGGGGCACCCTCGGTTTTTTTTTGGGGGGGGGGTCTTACACAATGTATTAGTTTGGGTTCTCTAGAGTCACAGAACATATGGATAATCTTTATATAGTTAGGGAATTTGTCGATGACTTACAGTCTATAGTCCAACTCCCCAACAATGGTCAGCAGCAGCTGTAGATGGAAGTCCAAGGATCTAGCAGTTTCTCAGTCCCACGAGGCAAGCAGGCAAGGAAGAGTGAGTGAGTAAATCTTCCTTCTTCCAATGTCCTCATATATCTCCAGCAGAGGGTGTAGCCCAGATTAAAGGCTGTAGGTCTCCAACAGAGGATGTGGCCCAGATTACAGGCATGTGGGTCTCCAGCAGAGGGTGTGGCCCAGATTAAAGGCGTGTGCCTCCATGCCTTTAATCCCAGATGATCTTGAATTCGGAGATCTCCTTGTCTTAATCTTCTGAAATTCATAGCCACTATGCTTCAAGATTTCTATGCCAAGATCCATGTCAGAAACTTATTATCTCTGAGCCTCCAGATTAGGATCATAGGTGGGCCTTCCAATTCTAGATTATAGTTCATTCTAGATATAGTCAAGTTGACAATCAGGAATAGCCACTACACACAACAACAAAAATACAAGTGTCAGTGATATGGAGGAGAAAAGAACGGACAATGGACATGTACTGAAAACATGTTATAAATATGTATAAAGTTGAGAGAGAAGAATAAACCAAGCATATTTTTAAAAAGAGCAAAAGAAATATTTTGCTAGAGTAAAACAATACAGATAAGCAAAGGAGAAGGGGAGAAGGATCCATGTGGCAATGGGCTGTAGTGCAGACACAAGTGTGGGCTCATGTTTGTCTTACTACAGATACATATGGCAATATGGAGAAGTGTCTTTAATATGTATACATGCTGGTTCCTGTTGACACGTTTTTGTCACCTGAGACTCCATATGAGCAATAATACCCCAATAGTAGTCTATAGTGATGTAACCTCACTGTGTCATTAGTTACAAGTGCAGTGTGATTATGTATTATGTCTGCAAATTTTTATAATTCTAAAACTTTTAGAAATAAAAAGGTTTGTCCATAAACAGCTTATTCTTAAAATGACTCAAATAAAAATATATTTGAAAACAAAACAGCATGTTTTAAATAACATTTTAGTAGAAAAACATAAGTGAAAATTAAAATATGTTTTCAGTTAATAATCAGGGTATCTACATAGCCAACCTTATAGGATATACAGCTTTGTACTGAAGGAAAATTTTACTTGATATACATATGGTATTAATAGGCAAAGAAGGCTAAGAATTAATGAAGGGCTGAAGTATCTATCTCAAAAGGAAGAAAAGAATACTGATCTCAATTGGGGGGGGGGGGAATGACCAGTACCAATAGAAGAACTTATGATATAGAACATCAGTGTCAGAGAGATCAGCAGAGGCAAGGTTTACAAATGTTTAGCATATCTAATGGAGAGCAAAGGGTGAAAGAGCTGAGCTACCAGTTTTCAGAAATGGAAGAGTAGACATCACATTAGAAAGAAAACAGGATGATGTCAGAAAACTGGACAGTAACAGTTAAAAGTTAAATGCAGAAAAATACCTGGAAAAGTACATCTACAAAATCAAAGCAGGAGAAAAGAGAAACATCTCTACCATCCTGTCTCTACTCATAAACTCAGCCTTCAATGACAACCTTCCCACAACACATGTCTGCAACAGATGGCTTCTCTGATACATTCCTATCAAACATTTATGGGGTGAAAAAACCTTCGAAGACATCAAAAAGAAAGAAAGAAAGAAAGAAAGAAAGGAAGGAAGGAAGGAAGGAAGGAAGGAAGGAAGGAAGGAAGGAAGGAAGGAAGGAAAAAAGGAAGGAAGGGAGAGAAAGAAGGAAGGATGGAAGGAAAGGAGGGAGGGGGGAAGGAGAGAGAGAGAGAGAGAGAGAGAGAGAGAGAGAGAGAGAGAGAGAAATATTTTTAAGTTCATGAGGTCAGTGTCATCTTGATTCCAAACTTTAAACAGACTTTAGTATGAAATAAGATTAAAGATAGTGTTTTTAGATGTATTTCTCTTATTTATATGAGTACACTGTAGCTCTCTTCAGACACATCAGAAGAAGACATCAGATCCCATGACAGATGGTTGTGAGCTACCATGTGGTTGCTGGGAATTGAACTCAGGACCTCTAGAAGAGCAATCAATGATCTTAACCACTGAGCCATCTCTCTAGCCCCCAAAGAGAAAAAAAAATTTAAATGAATGTATTTGTAAAAATTCTCAAAATAATATCAGTAAAATCCAATGATGCATAAAATCACCCACAAATGGATTAATTATAGTATTTTAAAGCACTATGATACATTTTACTAGATTAAAATAAAATGTGGGGAAAGAAAATACTCATTACATGCAATAAGGCATTTGGAAAATAAAACAGAGCTAAAACAAGAATTTTAACGACTTATAAAATGAGAAAGCAACTTTTCCCAATCCAATAAAGAAAAGTCTGGATTTTAAAATATTTTATAAAATGTGTCTATATATAATTGTAAAACATTGAAACAGTTCCTCTTGAAAATGGAAAAGAAAATTTATAACTATTATCAATTCTTTTGGCCATTTTTCTGGTGTTCTTACGGCTATAAAAACCAAAACAAAAATAAGAAAAAGAAACAAAGACAGGATGTGGGAACAACTAAACTTTCACTTACATCCCACTACTGAGTAAAATGAAGCAAATGTTCTGTTGAAATATGAGCAAGTGTGGGGAGGTGGTGGCATATACCTATAATCATACCATTGGAAGGCAGAGGCAGGTAGATCTCTGTGAAATCAAGGCCAGCCTGAGCTACAGAGCTAATTCCAGAACAGCCAGAGCTACACAGAGAAACCCTGTTCCCAAAACAAAAACAAACAAACATAAAGGAGGAAGAGCTAAATAAGTTGTAGTCTAACCATTTGGTGGGAAACTTCACAGCAAGAAAAAAAATCAATAGGTCATACTTGCTACCATTTGCATAACTGTTTCCCTGGAGGTTCAAGTGTCACTGACTTGGTTCCTAGCATGATGGTGCTATTGGAATCAATAGGATCTATGGGGGACCTGTGGGGGTGGGGGTAGAATAATGTCATTAAGTCAGAGACTGCCCTGAAGAAGGGTTACAGAACAGTGATCTCTACCCCTTTTTCTCAATCTTTGCTTCCTAGATCATGTTATAACCAGACACATTAAGTAAGAAGTTGCCCATTCTTATCACATATTACCCATAGGAAAGGCTCGAAGTACTTGTACTACTAGATTATGGACTGGAATCTCTAATATCAAAACAGATACTGTTAAGTAAATCTTGCCTTTTTATAAGTTGGCAAACTACACAGAAACACAAAGATCGAAAATGTTACACTAAGTACAGAATATCATGTGTGTATAATTTTATTTATATGAAAATTTAGGGCTGGAAAGATTAAACTGATAAGCACATTTGAAGCTGAAGTGAAGAAGGGATATATAAATGACTACAAGGGATGAAAGAAAATTTGGGGGTATTGAAGAGTATATCTCATATCTTGGTTATTTTGATGATGACCTTTGTCAAAACTAACTAAAGTATTCATTTAAAGTCAAAAATAGGAGCAAAATATCTAGGGCTGTTGGAGAAGCCTATTGACTAATATGGAAGTAATAAAAGACCATTGAATTATGTAAGACTTAACTATATGTAGAAGGATTACACTACATTCTCAAATTTGCTTGCTTGTTCTTTAAAAAAAAACTTAGCATTTTTAATATGTCCTCATTTTTGTGTAACAGTTTGGGAGATTGTATGTTGCTGTAAATCTCTTTTAGAGGATTTCTATGTTAATTGAAAATCTGGTTTCAAAGTTTACATGGAAATGTAAACATCCTGAATGTAGCTTTAATGAGGAGTTAAAGAATTTATGACACTGAACTTCAAGCTTACTAGAAGCTATATTAATTAACTAACTAATTAATTAATATTTTAATCAGTTGCAAAAAAAGAGACGATGGATCTGCAGAGTCTGTAACAGAAACCACATGCACATGAACACTTCTGGAATATGGGAAGAAATGAAAGCATTGTCAATAAATGGTGGTAGAGAGATTGAAGATCCACACAGAAAGGGGAAAGAATCCATATTTCACACAAAGGTCCCTTTAATGATGATAGACAGAGCAAGCCTCAGCTCTTCCCTTCCCCATTATTCCAAATAGATATCAAAGACTGAAAACCCCAATGATTCTCTCTTTAGTAGATCTCACAGGTGTCTGTCTTCTTTCTAATTCTCACTTACGTGTTTGGCCTGGACAATCATAGCATCCTCATCTTAATGGAAATTTAAATCTATAACCATCTGTGATCCAGCACTTGTCTATTTCTCCAGTCTTTCTATGCTCTGTGCTCGCTGGTGTGGAGAATTAGTCCAGCTGTACCACTCTTTCAGTGCCCTCAAGCATTTGATGATTTACTCCTCTTTCCCAGAACACCTCTGTCTTCACATTGTGTTTAGAAAACTCTCACTCTTACATGGTAGCAAACATTCATGGTTTGTCTTTTGTGGGTCCCTTCAAAATCCATGGACATATATTACATAGCTCAAAACAGAGGAATATCATCACTCTGCTGTGACGTATGGTTTTATAATATTTAATTCCATCCAGCTGTTCCCAGGGATGATGGTTCTAGTCTTTAGTTTCCCAAGACCTTATTTAGCCACAGAGTCAATAGCTCTAAGGGCATCTCTGCCCTGCATGTCTTAAGTAATGCATTCAGACTGATTCCGCTTTGAGTCAATGCCATTGTTGCCCTGTCTTAAATATTTTTACTGTTCTTTGTAACTTCTTTAGTTAGTAAATTTGAAACATCACACTTTCATTCCCTAATCCTTTCATAATGTTCTTAATGCTTATCATGTCTTCTTTTTAAAAACTATTTTTACCTTCTAGTTTCTTCTAATTCAGAAGAAACATTGATAATTAAGCATTTGTCTTAGACTCCCCCTAATGTTTACTGCCTCTAATATTAATTTTTGTTCTTTTTAGCATTAAAGTTTTTACTTATTCTCAATAATTTAAAGTGTTGATCCTTATTTTTTATTAATATTTAAAAGTATAATGACACTTGACTTGGATATTTTTCCATAAACAATTTTATTTTCCTTTGTAACTTGGTAACTTGAGTACTTTGTCACCTTGTTATCAATTTAATTAAATATAGATATTATTCCCACTGTAAATTTCAGTTTATAATTTGGCAGCTAAAATGTATTGTCAGAGGAAAAATAGTTTAGCAAGCCTATCATATACCTAGTAAAAGATAGGAGACACCTCCACTCTGGCCAGAAGTCCTCTCCCATCTGTAGATTTCCTATCTGGTTTGACATTGGTTCTATAACACATCTTTTCTCTGGTGACTTTGAGCACTTAGATATTTGGGAAAGTTGTCATTCTATCAACCTGACACATCCACAAAATTCTGGGAGTACTTTACGGGACGTCTTGTATTAACCCATCTTTTCATGAGATGTTACATTTTGAAGCCTATGGTCTCAGCATCTAGTAAATTTTAGGGAAGGCATGCTGTCTAACAGTAGGGGGAGACAGATAGCAGTTTGATTTTGTGCTACTAAGCACCTCTAGCAGTGTCACCATCCTGGCCCTGGAGCTCACTAAGATCCCTGTTGGTAAATTTCTTCATATAAGAAGAATATTAAATCTCTTGTCCATTTTTTTGTACGTCAGTTTTAGCCACCCTGTAGTGACCAGAAATGCTGGTCAGAAGTTGTTAAGCAACAAAATCTGGCTGTAGTTTGACACAGTGGTACGCATGAAGGGATAGACTCCAGTTTGGAGCAGATTGCCACAGCCCAAAGAGTAGGAATAGCTTTCCAATTCCTTCCTATAGCTTTGATACACTTGGAAACATCTTGTGATTTCAGAAGGTAGAAAGATATATATCTATGCACTGTGCGTCATCCAAAGGTGGGATATAGGACACATAAAGGGCTTGCAAGGTAGATTTAGTAGGTAGATCCTTTTCTTAGGATTTAAGTCTTTCTATCACAAGTTGTAAAACTTCTATTAATGCTGCAGAGCTATAATTCAAGAACTGTATTTTGGCAGAGAGCAATTGGCCTAGACAGCAAATATAATTTTAAAATACCTGAAATCTTTCACTTACATTTCTCATAAACTATACAGAAAGAGCAAAACACATATTTATCCACCATCTTACTTTTCTAATGTACCTTACTTTCATTGACTAACTCTAATTTCTGCAGAAACTTCATTGTTAACTTCTCTCCACTGATTCATTTCCCCTGACTCCTTGCCTCATCTCCTTAAAATGTAGAGAGTCACAGCCTCCTTTTAAGGAAATGATAACATCGAACCTACAATCATGATGAATTTATTTTGTCAAGCTGAAGAAGAAGCAATGGTTGGGAGAAGCTTCATATACTCAAAAGTGAGTCATGTCTTTATAGCTACAGCTATCTTAATGTCCTTGTAATTGGGGAAACATTTATTTGTTCAACCATTATGTTTATGGAGTCTTTGTTCCCTCACTTGGTGAAATTTTTTTCTTTAATATAATATGTATTGTTGTTACTTCCATTTTCAAATAAGGACAGAAGCCTTAGAGGCAACAATTTACTCAAGTTTCTCTGTCAGAGATAGCAAAGGAGATATTAAGTCCTTAGGAGTCTGACTCATAGCCAATATTCTTAACATCCTTTGTTGAGCAGAATGTCAGTTTAAATCCTTGGCAGTCTAGGAAGCTGGCTTCTGGTTCCTAAACTAAAACTTCTACCTTCTAAATCTAATTTCTTTCCTGTCTTCTTCAGCATTTCTTATGGACTTTTGTGTATTTGCGGGTATTCAAGAAGAGTTCAGTGACTTTTAATTTTCCAAATTGGGCTTAGCATTCATGTACACAAGACAAATACAGGTCTTCAAAAAACATAGAATCAGAGGGGGATACTCTTTCTTTAGACTATAGTAAAAGCTGAGTGACACATCAGTGGTTACCACAGAGACTCAGTAGAGTGACATGTCTATAGTTGCCATGAAGACTTAGCACATGTCATCCTTGTGAAATAGTTTTCTAGTCTTATCTGAAAAGAACCATGACATTATCTCCTTTCCCCCACTTTGGCCTCATCTGGGTAATTTCTCAAAGGTCAGGACATTTTGGCAGTTCTTAACAGCCTCCTTCCCCAACACCAACAGATATTCTTGGAAATGATGAAACCAAATTACAATGCCACCACCAGTTCTTTTGCAAAAGGCTACACAGGCAGATCTCTCTTTGGTTATTAACTGCCAACATATTTACAGTAAGTTGGCATCAAAGGGCAGGGGGTGAAAATTACTCACAGGAAACAGACTTGAAAGTTCTGAAGATTCCATTCATTGAAATAGGAACTTAGAGTTCTTGGTATGACTAAGCTGAGAATAATACCTAGCTCCAACAATTTGTTATTTCCATCATTTTTGTTTTCCTACGAAGAAGACTGTAAAAATTATCAAACTTATAACAAGCACTGAGAAGGCATCGTGTCTATGACTAAAGTTTAATCACAGCATCTCTGGAAAGGTATCATGTGTTGAAATCATCTCCAAAAAGCTGAATCATAGGGTCTGGCAAATGTTAAAAAAAAAAAACTAACTTGAAGTAACTATATACTGGATACCTGAGTTCCTATGCATGGACCACTTATCTAGAACAGAGTTGCTCAGAGGTGGTCCAACATATGTCTACCTGCTTGTTTTCAAAACAGACTCTCAGCTGGTGACCTACTTCCTCCCATCCAGAATCTCCAGGAACACAGCTTGGGAAATGTACATTTTTAGCAAACTCCTTAAATGACTCCTTTAAACACTAAAATTTGAGAAACTTTTTTAAGGGAAGAGTAACAACAGTATAATTGAAAATACCTCTGTGAGTGTTATTGAATGCAATAAGAAAAAAAAAAAGTACAGTGGTAGAGGAAATGCCTGGAAAGGAGACCTTGAAGGAACTATCTCATCTCTTTAAGATTCTGCTTAATGTCAGGAACATCTTGACACAGATAGAAAGTGATTACTTTTTGCAAGCTTGAGTCCTTGATCTTAGAGTTAGCAACTGTTAATGTTTATCATACTTTGCTTTTTGTTGCTATGATGAACACCACAATCAAAGTAATAAGAGTATCCAAGGGTTTACTTCACTTTACAATTCCAGGTGATAATCTATCAAGGGAACTAGAGTAAAGAAACTAGAGTAAAGAAACTCTGGAACCATGGAGGAATCCTGCTTACTGGATTACTTTCTGGCTCATGATTAACTAGCATTCTTATACAACCCAAGTCCATTTGCTTAGGGCTTGGGCCACCCAAAGTGGGCTGGGCCCTCACTTATCAATCACTATTCAAGACAGTTTCTCATAGACATGGCGTCAGGCAGTCTGATCTAGGCAATTCTTCAACTGAGGAAGTTGCAGTTGATCCTATGTTGTATCAAGGTGACAACAAAACCCAGAAAGGACAATATTTGTCTGAGTCACTGTTCTATTGCTGTGAAGAGACACTGTGACCAAGGCAAGTCTTATAAAATAAATCAATTAATTCAGAGCTCATTTACAGTTTCAGAAGTTTACAGTTTCATTATCATCAACATGGTGATGGAGTATTAGCTGAGAGCCATATCCAGATACAGTCATATATATATGCCTGGTATGGGCTTTTGAAACCTCAAAGTCTACCCCCAATGACACATCTCCTCCAACAAGGCTATATCTCCAATCCTTCTAATTCTTCTCAAATAGTCATCACTCCTTCATGATTAAGCACTCAAATATAGAGGTTAGGGAGTGGAGGGTTGGGAGATAGGGTGTGGGAAAAGGCATTCTCATTTATGCATATATTAATAGTGAGAAGGTACTAAAAGGAATAAGATCCATGACCAAGTTTTATTTTTTTTATTCTACTCCGAGTTTCTGTTTGAGGAAAATAACCATCTGAGTTACTATTTCTTTTACCTTTGAGTTGGTATCACCTTACCAATAGTTTGTTGTAAAATTTAATAATGATTTAAATATGTTCCAAAGGTTAGGAGCTACCCAGTTGATAAGAATTACAGAGAAACTAATATAGAGCTCTGGACAGATGAAAACCACAAGCCAAACAAAGTTCCAAAGAAGTCCCCTTGGTCAATCTAGCAATCATTTACAGCACTCCTTGCTCTCTGGATCACCTCTGAAGCCAGTCAGGAGTGTGTGAAATGGTCATTGAATCAAAATGCAATGATGTTGTTTGCTTGTTTTGTTTTGTTTTGTTTTGCATTTGTACTTTGCCAGGCTCCTGCTAAGTCCTGGAACAATCAATTCTGCAGTAGGGTTGGGCGTGGCAATTTGTGCTCAGCAAAGTTCATCCAAGCTTGCTTGTTGGTAGTTAATCAGTGCTAAAGTTAATTCCAGAGAGTTCAAGTGCATTTTATTACCCATGCAAAAAATGTTCCAAACATTCCTTTTAGGTAACAAAACTTATAGCTTCTTTGGATCAACTTGTCTTTGACAGAACTTCCCTCTTCCCAGAGAGGTCTTTTGTATCCTAGGCACAAGAGCATCTACAAGGAAATAATATGAATTATTGTCTTGCAAACTAAAACAGGAGAACTACACAGGGCCCATAAACTCCTTTTCTAGCTATCAGAATTTATTCTCTGATCTAAATATTGGTTGTTGCAATGACTCATAGCATTGTCCCCCCAGGGTTGGACTGAAAAAGTCAGACAGCTGATCTTCATATATTTTCTTCCTTGTCTGCTATGATGACAGGTAACACCCAATCTCTCATCTGTGTTGAGTGCTTCCTCTCTGCATGTTGCGTCATTAGACACAAGTTTGAGATTTCTGTCTTCTCTCATTTATGGAGATAGAAGATCCTAGAAGAAATGATGTCATAGATTCCTGACCTGGGATCAATGAAGTGTAAGAAGAGTACAGTGAGAGGACATAAGGGACATCATATCACTAAGAAAGAATAGAAAAGGCCTCAAAGATCAGCATCTCTGACTCCACAGATGAAATTTACTTTTGTTGGGTCCACTGCTATCATCATTGAAATTATGATTTACCTATAATGATAGTTGTGAACTCATATGCTCATAAATAACCAAAGTGGAGAGAAAAAAGCATACTGAACCTGGTTTTATATCATAGAGCAGGGGTGGGTGTAGTAACAGTATCAAGTACCAGGTCTCTAAAATATTCATTGTGAACCAACCAAAGGAAGACTCTGGGATAACCACAGAATCACAGAAGCATGTAAGCCTCAATTTCTCCAAAACAGATCAACAAACAGCACTGATTACAGTGAATAATTATGGCCATTAGTTTATATTTAGCATGAGGTCTTCTTGATGAGTCTTTCATTGAATGTACTAATTCATTTTTAAGGTACTGAAATAGAATATTTGTTACACGTTTTTGTTTTTTACAGACTAAAGTCTTTATGATCTCTGGGCTTTACGAAGTCTGTAGGGGCCCGCCACATCCAGAGGAACCTCCACTCTCAGGTGCTCTAACAGGACCAGGATCATAGGAGCAGAGGTGAGGAGGACTTAACATCTGTCCCATCACCACTAGGAGTTACTGTGACCAGTGGGACCCAGGGACACAGGAAATTCACTCTACCAGTGGCACAGGTTCCTTCCAGTCTGGGCTGGTTTACCTTGGGAGCGAATTCCCTATCCAACATCACAACACACAGAGGAACCTCTGCTCACAGGATCCCAGGATCCCAGGATGCCAGGAGCTTGGTCACACCAAGATCCCAGGGCCCCAGAGGCAGCTTGACTCCCAGGAGCTCTGACACATCCAGGATCTTGGGATCACAGGATCCTGGAATCACAGGACCATAGAGACAGCTGGACTCTGAGGAGTTCTGAAACAACCAGGATCACAGAAATGACAGGTTACAGTCGCATATTGCAAGGGCAGGTAGCATTAGAGATAATCAGATGGTGAGAGGCAAGAGTAAGAACATAAGCAACAGAAACCAAGGTAACATGGCTTCATCAGAATCCAATTTTCCCATCATAGCAAGTCCTGGATACACCATCACACCAGAAAAACAATATTCGAATCTAAAATCAATTCTCATGATGATGATAGAAGACTTTAAGAAGGACATAAATAACTCCCTTAAAGAAATATAGCAAAACACAGGTAAACAGGAAGAAGCCCTTAAAGAAGAAACACAAAAATCCCTTAAAGAATTATAGGAAAACACAATCAAACAAGAGAAGGAAATGAACAAAGAAGTCTGCAAAGATTCTTTATTATTTGTTACTTTACATACTCTTCTGGTACCAGAGAACCATCATGTCTGTGAGGCTGAACAGAGTTTATAATGGCTAGCCCATAATTAGCAACTTGTTTTCATTGTTTTTTCCCCCAGTGCTATTTTCCATTATTTCTTTGTATCTTGTCTATAATGAACTTTACTCTTGATCTCACAAACTTTGAAGATAAAAATGGTATTGTTGTTATTTTAATTGTGTGTTTATGCAGAGAGGCAGGTATCAAAGATATAAGTGAAGGCAGTCACAGATGGGATACAATAAAATTATGCTTGATCTCCAAATCTGAATTTTAACTTAAAGTGTTGCCATCATTAGAAACATTTCTTTATTGCCTTCCCCAAATGCTCAAGTTTTACCACAGGGATAAGTAGACCTCATATGAAGATTAACCATTACATGGAATGATGATAATATATACAGATAGATGGGACAACTGGTCACCTAACACCCTTGTAATTATAAAAACGAACTGCAAAGGAAAACTTCTTCTCTGGCTCTTCAAAGCATCGATAGTACAAGGATTACTACTGTATTGATAAGAGTACATTATAAATACAGTTAGTTTGAAAAGTGGGTTTTCAGAAAAATGTATGGAAGCATTACTTTGCAGAGTGGTTTCTAAAAGGAGAAAAGGGTTAATAGACACTAAACTGTTCAAATAATTTTTCATTTAACTTCATGACAGTGTTGAAATTATTTATCCTACTGAGAAATGAGACAGCATTTATAGAAGTTTAAAGCCTTATGTAGACTAATGGTAAAAGAAAGGCATTTGCTTTGTTATGTGTACAGATGATGCTTCTGTGTGTTGCAGCATGCCTAAGGCAATGAAGTTTGGAATTATCTCATTTCCTATAATCACCATTTATCATTAGTAAGTAACATAGAAAAATTTCTAGTCTTTGTCTTCCAATACTAACATTTTTATATGTTTGGAAAACTATTTGTAAATGGCATTAGGGTTAGAATTAGGGTTAGGGTGAGGGTGAGGGTGAGGGTGAGGGTGAGGGTGAGGGTGAAGGTTAGGGTTAGGGTTAGGGTTAGGATTAGGGTTTGGGTTAGGTACTGGCTATTCTTGGTTGTCAATTTAATTATATCTGTAATTAGCTAAAACCTCAAAATGGAGGGCACACCTGTAAGGGATTTCTGCTTAATTCAAAGTGGGAAGACTTACTTCTAATCAGGATCTTGTGGTAGAAAGACATTTCTTTAACCCAGATTTAAATTGGGCCTGGATTTCTGCTGGAAGCCTATATACAGACATGGAAAAAAGAACTGCTTTCTCTTTGCCTACCTACCCTTACTCTGGCTGACAAGTTCACCCCTTCACTGGTATTAGAGCTTATGTCTTGGGATTCCAGGGTGTTCTGAAGACCAGCTGAGACAACTAGCCTTGTGAACTGAACAACTCTTGGATTCTTGTAGACAGTCATCATTAGAATATTCATAACTCATAACCATTCTAATAAATCCTGATGTTTGTGTATATGTATATGTATATATATATATATATATATATATATATATATATATAGAGAGAGAGAGAGAGAGAGAGAGAGAGACAGAGACAGAGACAGAGACAGAGACAGAGACAGAAAGATTCATTCTGTCATTTCTATTATTCTAGAGACCCCTGACCAATACAGTGTTCCAAGACTCAATTCAGAGCACCTAATAATTGTTTTGTTGTCTGTTTTAGTTTTTTATTTAACATTCATAATAATGGAGAGACAGGAAGTTACTTTTTGTTCAGAACACTTCCTTCATCAACTGTCTATGGTCTTTCACCAATGCCAGGAGGATTCTGAATCAATCCTGAGGACAAAGCTTACTTCATTCAGTATTACCAGGGGAAAAGAGCTCCCAGTAAGACAGGATCTCTTTCATTTATCACAATTTTCTGTTTTTCTAAAAACATGTAAGTAATGCACATTCATTAAAATGGTCTGAAAGTACTAAGAATGGAAGCAAAATAAAATTAAAATCATGTATAATCCTACCACCTAGAGATAATTACATTGTTTATTGATATTCATTTAGGTTTTTATTGAATGCCATATACATTTTTCTACAAAGTTGAGATCTATTCTCTATGGCATTTAATATTGTTCTCCACAGTGAATTTTAGTGGTTATTTGATATTTCAATATATACAAATGTAATTTATCCAACCAAGGTACCTAGTATAAGGAATTTGATCAGTATATCTGGGTGCCACCGTGGATTGTAGGACCTTGCTGAACTATGGTTTGTCATATATGAAATCAGAAACATCGTAATTGAGACGAATGAGTTCAGAACATAGAAAGAGATTGAATGGATTCTTGCTATACCATCCTTGGCTTTCATTCTTATTCACATAACTATTCCCAGGCCAACCCATGAGAGGTAAATATGTCTTTAAAACCAACAGAAGCAGATGCTACTAAGATTTCAGAAAATGTTCTGCACCCTACTCCTAACCTATAGCTTGTATTCAGTCAAAAGCAAAAATGGTAGTGCAATGGATAAATGTTGGGGGCTATGAGGACTGAGGAAGCTGAGTCCATCTCTTACTAAAATTCAGACATGCCATTCTACTGAAGCCCACTGATCCAAGAATAGAAGACTGTTGAGGGTAGACAGTTGGAGGTAGGCTCTTCCATGTGCCATAAGAAGACAATCATGCTGAGGGGTCTAAGCCTTGCTCTGGGATGAAGGAGGCACCAGAGGAATGAAAAAAACGATGCCAGGGACTGGGAACACATGAGTCCCACTACAGTGGATACTCCAACATACAATATCAATCTACAGTGATAGCTACACCCAAGGACTTGGTGGCTCAGTGTAGGTCTCAGGGGCTGTTTGCATGAACACATCAGATGATTTCTCTTGACAATAATATTTGAAGCCATGTAAGTTTAGATGCCATTGCAGGCAGCAAAGAGGGAAAAGAAAACTACTAAATTGTCTGACTTAAGCCTTAAGAGACTAAAGTAATTTAGCGTACATTATTAATGGCTAGAAAAAAGGACACAAACAGAGAAGCTTATGGAAATGTGTATTGCATTGGTGGCACATGTATTTTTTTAAATAGTTTTCTTGGGATGTTAAAATCCAAATACCCTAAACTGTACTTATTTACATAGTATAATCCAGAAGGTTCTAGTATAATTATGGTTCTGTATAACCGTTTATGGAACATTATTCTTAAAATTTGCTGTTCTCTCTCTCCATATATATATATATATATATATATATATATATATATATATATATGTGTGTGTGTGTGTGTGTGTGTGTGTGTGTGTGTGTGTGTGTGTGTGTATGTGTGTGAGTGTGTGTGTGTGTGTGTGTGTGTGTGTGTGTGTGAGAGAGAGAGAGAGAGAGAGAGAGAGAGAGTCTTTTAGGTTGATTTTTTAGCTACAATGATGCTGGGGTTTCTGGATTGAGTTGTTTCTCAGGAATCCTTAACATGTTGCTATCCTTGCTTTTTAAAACTGGGAGTATGACTGTGTTTGGAGATCAGCAGTTATTTGAGAAAGTCTTGATCCAATAGAACTAGTACCTTTATAAAAAGGCACCAGGATACATGCATACAAGGAGAGTGTGTAAAAGCAACAACAACAAGGAAAAAATGGCCACTTACAGACCAAAGGCACCTTAGAACAAATCCATCTAGGTGACACTTGGATCTCAGAATTCTAGCCTTTAGAACTGTGTGGAACATACCTTATTATTTAAGCTACCTGGATTCTGATACTTTGTTATGCTAGCCTTAACCATTTGGTATATGTATATATATTCTATTTATGTATCAATATTATAGTATTTTGTTCCTTTTGTTGATTGATAATATTGCGGGCTATAGATATGATGGATCTTATTTATCCATTTATCATTGGTGTACTGAGGTTGGCTATTACTGTTGGCTATTAGGATTAGTACCACTAAGAACATTTGCATGTAACTGTTATGTGGGCCCCTATTTCCACTTTTCTCTGGTGTATACCTAGGAATGGTACCATTGGGTGATATGGTAATTCTGTGCTTAACATGTGAAAGAACAGTCAAACTGAATTTCATAGAAACTGTGACATTTAGCCCATAAAGTACATTTATCTGAGCAGAATTCATGAAGAATATGCTATTTTTCATAGTAGAATCTAAGGCCGGCATGACTCTGTTAGTGATTGGCAGGTTTAAGTTTCCAATCCTACCCTCTACTTGCAGGGCATCTGGTTTCACTCATTAACAGCAGCAATGCCAATTGGGCACATACTGAAAATTAATGATCAAAACACAGATCAAAGAGAAGGTATTCTGTTACCTTTGATTAAAGAGTAATTTGATGCTTTGACAACTGGCAGAGTTACTAGTGCTTCTGAAAAATAAGTAGTGCACAAACCAAACTTCAGCATAACCCTAATTGGTAATTTCATCTCCACTGTGAACTTTAAAAGGATATTTTCTTTGTGCAACCTTGGACTGTAGTCAGGCAGGTCTGAGGGAAAACTGTGGCTTTGTTATGTGTTGTTTCCCTTTCCCATATCTCAGTGAATAGTGTACAGCTCAACCTGTCTCCACAGGAGCTAAATAATTCTCAAATCATGGCTGTTTTATCATATTTATCCCTGGATGATTTCTTATCTGCAATGTATTTCAATCGTATCTACCCATTCTATCTTCTCCAACTCATCGTGGATGCCATTTGTACAATGTCCCCTCTCAAGCTTATGTCCTGCTTTCTCTGTCAGCTTTAAAGTCACTGAGCCTAATTAGTGCTGTCTAGATGCATCCGTGTTGGAGGCATCCACTTCAGCAAGGCCTGCACTCTTGAAGAAAACTGACCCGCAGCAGCCATCAATTTCCAACAACTGTCCAGTTAAAGGCAATGCCTGCCAAGTCCCCCTTACCTCCAATCTAAAATACAGACTAGCTTGATCTTCTGCAGGTTACTGATAACAGCCAGCACTGCAACATGTTCTGTTATGTCTGAAAGATAGTTTTTCAGTAGTTTTTCTCAATGTATAGTCTTTATATCCATTCTTCTAGAATATTTTCTGAGGCTTGGGGAGAGGGCATATGATAGGCAAATCCCATTAGGCTGAACACTCCGTAGTCATTTCTTCTCTCTAATTTGGACAGTTGTGCTTCTCTGTAATGACCTTACTCACTGCAAAAAGAAGCTTCTTTGATGAGCAGAGAGAACTATTGGTGTAAGGACAGGATTCAGAAGGTAGGTAGTTACTATATCATTTTAGGGAAAAAAATGATGTTGTCTATGACTTCTCCAGTCATAGGTCCTTGGCTAGGTTTACAGTATCAAACATGACTTCCCTCCCATTAAGCAGGCCTCAATTCTAACAAGACAGCTGTTTGTTGACATTAGTTCCTAAGACATTTGTGCCACTATCATGCCATTGGGCATATCTAGCTGTGCCATTACATTGTTATTTATTACAGCTCACAGGATTTACAGCTGGGCGGGACCACTGATAACTTTTCTGCTTCAGTAGCTTCCAAGGACCTGTCAATATGGTGAAAACAGCCTACGTTTCCAGGTCAGTGGAAATCACAGATCACCATTTGTGACCTGTCCTGTGACTGATATGTGTGCTGTCTACAACAACATGGTCTTTACTCCCAGGTTCTGGTATGTCACTAAGAACAATAATATCAGAGTGTATATTATTGTGTGAGTCTCTTGGACTGCTTCAACCAACAGCTCAAAGGAATATTATCTCACATCTGACACTGGACATTTTGTTTGCGAATCTATCACTTCTGGAAGAGCATATACCCATATAGAGTAACCCCAGTTAAACTTTATACATATGCTTTAGAAAGTATATATTATATATTTAAAATAGTATATCCATATATCTAAGACAGTAGACTTATGTAGAGAAGGACAGAACACAGATGCTGTGCATTGGGAAAGGGAGAACCAATGTGGAATGTCTTAGGTTTGTGGGAGGGTAGGTGGTTAAATTACACCAAGAATATTTAGAAATGTAATAAGGAAATCTATTTTATAAGCTTTTTGAACATTGGTTTTTCATTTGTCCTGTGTACCTGACACATACCATGGATAAAACTAAGCTTATGGTGTGGAGGTTCCCTAGAAATTACCATATAACTCAAATTTAATTTATAAAAATGATAGAAAATTTGCTGGTGTCCCTTTTCCCTCTCATTAAATGAAAAAGGACAATGAATCAGAGCTCGAGTCCCTCGTTTCCAAAATTAAAATAATGAAAGATAAGGAGCCTCTCATCTGAAATAGAAAGAACATTTGAAAAATGGATATCCAATTTGCTGGGGGGGGGGAAATTATGCTCTTATCATGTTCTAAATAGCAGAAACTATTAGGACCACAAAGTAGCTGCTCATTAGGTAGAGAAAAGGCCTCTGAGCTGACCTGACACTAAGAGCTTGCTTTATCAAAACTGAGTCACAAGGAAAGCACCCCCATGGCTACTTGTATTTGAGCTATTAGTCTCTGGCACAAATCAGCATATTACTGTGATAGAGCCTAAAATAATTTAGAACGCTTTTTGAAGTCCTTGAGAATTATGGCTTTTCTATTTGCATGAAAGTTTGCAGCATGCAATCATAATATTTGGATCCGAAGAGACATCATAGTCCAAAATGTTTTTTACTTTATATAAAAAGAGAAATATAAGACGAAGGTTTCCCAGAGTCACGTGACTCAGAACGTTTAGTCTCTCTCCTTTAGTTCTCATTAAAATGCAAGTACACTTGGGAGACATGGCACACAGTTTTCAGGACCGAGGAGAAAATGTTCAGCAGAAAGTTCAGGGAAGGGACTGTGATCTATAGTGTGAGGCAAGGATCATTTGGACCTAAGACAAGCTTGAAAATGGAGAGAACACTTAGATTGGCAGAGAGAAGAGAGTCTGAACATGTGGAGACAGAGCTGAGAAGTCAGGGGACCTGGCCTTGTTTGTAAGGTCCTGTCACCAACTCTGGTAACACTGGTGACAATGTAGATCTATCTGGTAAGAACGTTTTTTTTTGTTGTTGTTGTTGTTTTTTTTGTTTTTTTTTTGTATATGATTTAAATCTCTACTTGGTTTTTCTTTTTCTTAACAATGAATACATATGTCTATGAAGACCAAAGATGGCATCAGCTCCCAGGAAGCTCGAGTTCCAGGTGTCTGTGAGATGCCCAGTGTGGATACTGGGATCCAAACATATGTTTTTTGGAAGAGCAGCAATCATTCTTATCCTCTGAGTTATCCCTCCAACACCAAGAAAAAAACAATTTTCAAAATAAAGAACTCAGGGAAGATTTTCTGCAATTCCAAAGAATTTCATCTAATTCTTGAATAATATTTCAATGTGCAAACAGATAAGCTAAGTGGCACCAATGTGCTGTCCACTAGATTTTGGTAGTAACACAGCTATTTGGTTTCTGCACTGTCTGGTTGAGTAGCAGCCAGTCTTGGGTGGCTGCTAGGCTCTTGAAGTAATCAGTTAATAAGACTGGTAACACAATTCTAGAACATTCTTGCTAATCACATCTGTGATTGAGGGTTTATAGAGATGGGAAACAGTCTACTTACTAAAGTAGTTGAATCACAATAGTTAAGCTGATTAGCAATAAGCACAGGTAAGAAAAATATTGACCACTTTCTAATTTTCAAGACACACGAACATATGTTACATAGCAAGGAGGGACTAAGGCTGCAAATGAAATTCAGGCTGATTTAATACAAAGTGATAAAACTAGTTTAAAGGAACTAAGAAAGGCTTTTGTTTTGTTTTGTTTTGTTTTTCCTGAGCCATATAACTGACTGTGGCTAAGAAGCAGCTTTTCACAGTTCTGAATTACAAACTCTACCATGGAAAGATGTTATGTGAACCTCTGCAGTCAAGGAACAAAGAAAGTCATAAATCCTTCTACTTAATAAGCACCTCAGTGGAGATAGTACTTAGTTATGTTACATCAAAGCAGGGAGATAGTTTCTTTCAGGTCTCAAATGTTACAGCTTTCCCAGCTTTAGAGTTGGCAGGGACTAGAGACTGCAGTAAACTTAATGATAGTATCTGGGAGTTGTGCCATGAGCATTTTAAGTCAGAGATTGAGAATAGTTGGTTATTAAAAAGACAAAACCTAAGATAAGTTTGACCTCAGACTTACAATGCTCCATCTCTCCACTACTGCAATGTCCTAAACCCAGGTCAAAGGGTCTTCAGGACACTTGATAGAAATGCACTTTCAGAGTCTCCAGAGTCACAGTTGATAATCAGTAGGTGAAATTAGTCAGAACTCCTTAACTGGGTTCATTGTAATCAAAAGAGTCCTTTAAACATAGAGGATAAAGACAGAAGAGAGCAATGGCAAAGCAAGGTATGAAGAGCATTCAGGGTCAGAGAGATGCTGCCATGTTGCCTGTGAAGATGGCGAAGGCATGAGCTGAGAATGGGAGCAGCTTCTAGAAACCTCGGGGAAGATAAATCAAGGATGGTTATCTTCTGGACCTTCCAGAAGGGTCATAAATCTGTCATATTTTTGATTTTGGTCTGGTGACCATGTTAACTTCTGACCCCCAGGACTCAACCACTGCATGATCCTAAGAGATGTAGTCATTTTTTTGGAGTAGTAATGGAAAACCAGGCACACAGCACCCTGAGCCTTTTAACCTAAGAGGCCCCGCCAAGAATCCAAAGAACATTATTCCGCTTTCCTGAATTTTTCCTCTTCTTTGAGTGTTCCTACATTCTCCAGCTACTCATCAAGTACTATGGTTCTGTGCCTATCCATCCTTGCCTGTGTTTCCAAGACCTTAGATGGTTTGGCTGAGATAGTACTTAGTACTTAGTAATGTCACCTATTACAGAAACCAAAAGTCCACCTGTAGACCTGGGTAGTATTGGTTTCATTCATGGACTTTATATCATGTCTATTTGTAAAAGACTGAGAACATATTAGCTTTTTTGGAAACTACTATATGAAGTGAGTTCCTTCATATAAGTTACTAGCTTATATGCCATGCACCTATTGACAATTTTTTAAAATTTTTATGCTACAAAATAATCCTAACCCTAATCCTGATTCTCAAAGTTATAGCAGGTTTGGGATTCTGAAGTGTCAGCTTTCTCTTCTATTTTTTCTCTAAGTTAGCCTCCCTTCCATTAACATATCTCTCCAAGAAGTTAATTAATGATATTCCTGTGGCATAGCCTTGTAGATCCTTCCAGTTTTGTCCATTCATTCACAGAATGGAGTGAGTTTCTTCATTTCTATTTCTGGGAGTGCATAGTTTCTAGTCCTGACACTGGACCAGTGACCAGCAAGTGGAGCTTACTGGTCATATCTCAGTGTGCTTCACGTTGTGCAAGGCACCAGAAAAATAGCTGAGAATAAAGCAGACTCAATTCTCAAAAACCTTCCATCCTAGAATCCAGTCTTCCTCATCTCTTTTAAGATTTCTCTTTATAGTCTCCATCTGACAAAGAGGATTGATTTAATTTTGCTGTCTGTAGTTTACATTAGAGGAAAAATGGTCCCATCTAGTTTATTTTTGCAAAGTATACTCTCTTACCACTTAGAAAACACATTTAGCATCTGGTTACTGAAACAAGGAAAAGAGTGGTTTTAAAATAATAGAAACAGCTTTTTAAAATTGGTTTTGTAGTTGCTGTTTTTTTTTTTCTCAGAAAACCAGAAGCCTGTGAGGATCTGCCCAGGAATTTTTAAACAGTTTCATGGCACAAGCAAGGATTTTCTCTCACTTATCTCTGCCTTTCTCTTTCTCCCTCTACCACTTAGCTTTCTTCAGGAATGGAGGTTGAGCCCAGGGCATCATAAGCTCTAGGCAAATGTTCAAACCTGAGTGCCATTCCAGCCCTCTCAGCACACAGCCATGTTATACTGAGCTTATCCTGTGCTTACAAAGGGACTAACTCCTGCCAATTGTAAGCCAATTGAAAAGTAAGCTAAGATCTGAAAAGCAATAGCTCCTAGTGAATAGAAGCAATAATTAAAAGTTTACCCCCCCCCCAAATAAAGAAAGAAGGAAAGAAAGAAAAGAAAAAGAAAAAAAAGCAAACACAGGATGGTTTTAGTGCAAAATTCTATTGGACTTTCAAAAAATACTTCTCAAATTATTCCACAAAATAGAAATAAAAGGAACATTGCCTAGTTCATTTTATGGGGCCATTTCTATGAGGTGTTACCCTAATACCCAAACCACATAAAGGACTAACAAAGTAAGAGATTTATACACTAATTACCCTTATGGATATGGATGCAAAACTTCTCAATAAAATACTTGGAAACTGAATCCAAAAATCACATTAAAATGATCACCCACCATGATCAAGTAGGCTTCATTCCAGAGAACAGGGATGGTTCAACATACATTAATCAGTAAATGTAATTCACCATATGAAAAAATTGAAAGACAAAAAAAACATGTGATCAATTTATTAGATACAGAAAAGAACTTTGACAAAACCCCTAAATGATAAAAGTCTTCAAGACATTGAGGATACAAGGAACATATGTCACCATAATAAAGGCATTTTTTATAGCAAGCCAACATCAACTTAAATAAAGAAAAACTCAAAGCAACTCTATAAAAATCAGAAAAAAGACAAGGTTGTCCACTGTCTCCATATCAATTAAGACAACTGAAGTAATACACATAGGAGAAAAAGTCAAAGTATCTTTATTTGCAGATGGTATGATAGTATACATAAGGAATGCTAAAAATTCCACTGGGAAACTCCTACAGATAATAAACACATTTAGCAAAGTTGCTGGATACAAAGTTAATGCAAAAAAATCAGAAGCATTCCTATATATAAATGGACTGAGAAAGAAACAAGTGGAACAACACCCTTCATGATAATATAATAATTATATAATATATATCAAACAATATAAAATATCACAGGATAACTCTAACCAAGCAAGTGAAAGACTTGAATGATTAAAAACTCCAAGTGAAAGACTTGTATAATAAAAGCTGTAAGACAGTGAAGAAAGAAATTGAAGAAGATATCAGAAAATAGAAGGATCTTCCATTCTCCTGAATCAAGGATTAATAAAAATGTGTATCTTACCAAAAGGAATCTATAGATTTAATGCAATCCCCATCAAAATTCCAACATAAACTTTCACAGATCTTGAATGACAATTTTAAGCTTCATATAGACCTCAAATTGTACTACAGAGCTATAATAATAATAATAATAACAGTATAGCATGGTTTTGGCACTAAAACAGACATAGTGATCAATGAAACAAATCAAAGACCCAGATATAAATCCACATACCTACAATTATCTGGTTTTTTTTTAAAATAAAGAAGCCAGAAATACACACTGAAAAAAAGGCAGCACCTTCAACAAATTGTGTTGGTCAAACTGGATGACTGTATATAGAAGAATCCAAATAGATTCAAACTTATAACCTTGCATAAAAGACATTCAGAATAGATACATAAACCTCAACATATATACAGAACATGATAGAGGGGAAGGTGGGAAATAGCCTTGAACTCATTGAAAAAACTGGAAAAGACTTTCTGAACAGGAGCACAGGCACTAAGATCAAGAGATAATAATGGGACCTCATGAAGTTGAAAAGCTTCTACATGGCAAAGGACACCATTATTCAGACAAACTGGCAGCCTAAAGAATAGAAAAAGATTTTTTAACAACTACACATCTGATAGAGGACTAATATTCAAAATATGTAAATAACTAAAGAAACCTGGTTAACAAGAAAATAAATAATCCAACTTAAAAGTGTGGTACAGATCTAAACACAGAATTCCCAAAAGCAGAAATTCACATGACAGAAAACACTTCATCCTTCATCATCAGGAAATGCATATCAAAAGTACTTTGATATTTCATCTTGTATTTGTCAGAATGCCTAAGATCAATAAGATCAAGTAACAGCTCATGCAGTTGAGGATGTGAAATAAGGGGAGCCCTCATCCATTGCTAGTGAAAGTGCAAATTAGTACAGCCACTATGAAAATTAGTGTGGCAGTTCCTCCGGAAGATAGAAATCAAGCCACCTAAAAATCCAGCTATACTGCTCTTGGGCATATAAACAAAGGACACGCGATGCTACCACAAAGACACTTGCTGAACTGTGTTCATTGCTGCTCTATTCATAATAGACAACACTGGGAACAACCTAGATTTCCCTCAACAGATGAACAGACATAGAAAATATGGCCTATTTAAACAATGGAGTATTACTTAGCAAAAATGGGCAGGGGTTGGGGGGATGTAAAAGAAAATAAAAGAAAAAAAATAAATCATGAATGAAACTGTAAAAAATCATTCTGAGTGAGATAACCAGATCCAGAGAGACAAATCTGGTATGTATTTGCTTATATGTGTGTATCGGCTATTATGTCAATGAGGCTCCACTCCATATAACCACAGAGGTTAGATATAAAGTAAGGGACTAGGAGGAGACAGATATACCTAGAATAGGGAAGTAGAATAGATGATTATGGATGGATGGGTGGGGGGCTGGGACTGTAACAGGTAAATCAACTGGGGGAGGGAAGAGAGGGACAAGGAAAAATAAAGGGAGTGACAAATTAAGGGCCACTTGAGGGGTGGTATGGAAACCTAATACAGGAAGAACCTCTTAAATGTACACATATATAAAGATGATCTAAATGAAATTGCCAAATAATGAGGGAGGCAGAACCCCAATTGAACAAAATTCTTGTTACCAAATAAAGCTTCCGGTACCGTTTACATCCTATTAAATTGTGAGCCAAAGGGGCCTCAAAGGAACCACCGCTCCCCGAACAACCCAAGCTATTGCCAAGACTATAGAATAGTCTTCATAAACTGACATCAAGACCCTATTGCTGAAGACAACACCTACACAACTCACTGAACATGAAGAAGTATAGTTAGTGCCTACATCGAGCCTATATCCCCATGCACTAGTATCTTTGGTACAAGAAAGTAGTCTACAGGCTATCAAGGGAGAAACACCAAGCCAGCCACAAAGTTTTTGATCTATAATGATGCTGATTATCTTTGTTTTGTATGTTATGTACCATGAAATTTTCATGCCATGTGCTTTATTGAAATCTAAATCACATACCATTAGTGGGATACTATTAATCTGCTATTGTAACTGATTATAGTTTTAGACTATAAATGTATACAGGCATATCTGATTAAAACAAATGAATTTACACAGATGTATGAATGATCAGAACAATGACTTTTTTTTAAAAGGAGGAATGATGTTATATAAAAAGGGCTATCACTTAATATTAATAGCCAGAAAAACAAACATAAAGTAATCAAATCATTCTTCATGATTCATTTTTGTTTGTACATTTGCAGCTATATCCTTTAAATAAAACTGCATTTACCAACCTAAATAAAAATTATAATTTAGAATGTAAACATTTAAAGTATATACTTAAGTATATACAAAAGCATTTTATTAGTCTATTATAAATAATGTTTACTTTTTCATTAAATTGAGATTTCATTATCTACGCAACATCTTTTTTTGTACTTAAGCCTGCATAATTTTTTGTGCTTAAGCCTGTTCTAATCTATACTCAAAAACAGGAATGGTTAAAGACAGAGTCTTTTCAAACCAAGACTGGCCCCAAACTGACTATGGAGCCAAGGATGACCTTGAACTTCCTGATTTTCCTGGCTCAACCTCCAAAGTTCTGGGATGACAGGGATATCATACTGTACCCAGTTTCATGGTATTAGTTCGCTATTCTGTGGCAATGATAAAAATGATAACCAAGTAAGAATTTTGCTTTTCCTACAGGTTGAGTTCATTACTGAGGGAATACAGGTAGGACAGGAGCTCAAAGCAGGAATCTGGAAGCAGAAACCATGGAGGACCACTCCTTACTGGTTTGTTTCCTCTGGCTGGCTCAGTTATCTTTCTTATACAGCTACCCAGGGACGTTACCACCCACAGTTCTATGAGTTCCCCCCACAACATTCATAAATCAAGAAAATGCCTAAGCAAAACCCCACAGGCAAAACTGATGGGCATACCCTCTTCCCAGCTGTGTCAAGTTGACTACCAATCACTGTTCTTTCTATCTAGGTTAGAGAAAGACTCCCAAGAAAAACCACACAACTGAAAATTCGCTTTTAAAAATCAATGGATAATGGAGACAGGTATGAACTGCAATGTGAAATACACAAGGCAGTGAAATCCCTGGTATCTGTGGAAAAACACCGACTATACTGGGGACCTAAGTTTCTGATAGAGACAACAGACCATGGTAAAGGAATTCCAATATTGTTATTGTGTTTAGAAAAAGAAAGTGAATTGTCAAAGTTTGGGTTCTTCAGAAATAAGCACTGAATAAGAGTTTGGGGGAAGGGAACAGGTAATTCCTTAGCCATCTAAATTAGAAAGGAAGAAAAAGAAATACTTAACAAGAGGTGAGTTCAACTGAGTTCAAGTTCTAGGTACTCAAACATGACAGCTCTTCAGGTCGTTCCAGGGCAAGCATAGTGGCCAGTGGCCAGATCTTTCTATCTTCCAAATAAAGCAGCTAGGTGATAACTATGATGAGGATGAGGATGGAAGGGTAAGTGAGGGCTAAAGGGGTTGTCTTGGTTAGGGTTTTACTGCTGTGAACAGACACCATGACCAATGCAAGTCTTATAAAGGACAATGTTTAATTGGGACTGACTTACAGGTTCAGAGGTTCAGTCCATTTTCATCAAGTTGAGAGCATGGCAGCATCTAGGCAAGCATGGGGCAGGAGAAGCTAAGAGTCCTATATCTTCATCTGAAGGCACTAGCAGAATTCTGACTTCTAAGCTTTGATGAGAGTCTTTTTTTAATGAATTATTTTATTTATTTATATTTCAGATGTCGTCTCACAGTCTCCCTCCCACAGTTCTTCCCATTCTCCATCTCCTTTGGAGATCCCCCTCTTATTCCCCCAGCCTCCCCACTTCCCTGGGGCCTCAAGTCTCTGCAGGATTAGGCACATCCTCTCCCACTGAAGTCAGACAAGGCTGTTCTCTGCTTCATGTGCTGGGACCTAGGACCAGCCCATGTATGCTCTTTGGTTGATGAGAGTCTCAAAGCCCACAGCCACAGTGACACACTTCCTCCAACAAGACCAAACCTCCTAATAGTGCCACTCCCTGGGCCAAGCACATACAAACTATCACAGAGGTTGTCTACAGACCCTAAAAATATTGGAGGAAGCTTGCCTGTGGCTTTCAGATACCTTGGTGTGGGACCTGGTCCTATATCTTGTTAGGTAAAATATTAAGGCTTAGATAAAATGTTAAAGCCTAAGTAAAATTAATGTTAAGGCTGAGTACCAGTTTCATGTCTAGCCTGTAATTATAAGGAACATTCCACATATGTTTCTCATATATTTCTCATATGCTGTTACTAGGAAACTTTCTAATGACAAGATTGATTACATATTCTATTATATTCTATGCCCTTGGAAAACAATCACTGTAAAAGTCAGTAGAACTGTTTTGTATAGTTACTCACAATAAACTTGGACCTGAACCAATCACCCAATAGTGTTTCCTATACCTATGTATAAGCTTTTATGATATAAAGTACCCATGGGATGGATCCCAACATAAGAGAGACACCTGGACCAATATAAGAAACTATTTGGAATAAGACTTTCATTTTGAGTAGTGGTCAGTAAAGTTTAAGTTCCCAAGACTTCCCTGGGAACTGACATCCTATTTGGCAGAAAGAGAGATGTATGTGAGTAACTGACATCCTGGTAGACAAGTTAAGACATGAATGCTAGGCAAGTCCCATCCTGGTAGACAAGTTAAGACATGAATGTTAGAAAAGGCAAGTCTTTTGCCCCAGTTGAGTACACAAATCAATGGAAGCAGGATAAATGTACAACAAAGACATGTTTCTAAGGAAATTCCTCTATCCCTAAATCTTGATTGGTAGAATAACTTGGCATAGACTTTTGTGGATTTGGGGCTTAAATACCTTCTAGGATCTTAACTTATTGCCATGGTTCAGTTCCCAAATTGGGATCAAGGCCCTGATTGACCAGTCGTGGGGATGTTTGCTCAATAAACTATCCCTGTCTGGCTAAGATCCGTGTTCTAGTGGTTTGTGAGGTGATTCCTGGACCCCAACATATCTCAGTTTCAAACTCATCAGAACTGTATTGGGCTTTGTAGAAGGAGGTAAAGGGTAGCAACCACAGCTCAGATATGCTTTGGATATCTTTCTCATCTCTACCTTTGACTCTGACCTGGAGGTCATTCATCACAATGTCTCTGCTTGCTCAGTTGGGGGAGGGTGGGTTCTCAGTGTGTCCACTCTTCTAATAGTCTAAAGTTCTATAGTGTTATATTCATTTGCTTATTTAACATATATTCAATGAGATTATGATTGTGCCAGCCAATTCTAAACATGTAGAATACAACATGAAGGTGGACAGAGCTTCCTACCCTTATGGAAGCAAGTCTTCCAGTTTTACAGTGGTATGTTATATAAGGAAAAACAATGACATGTGACTTTAATCAGGAAAAAAGACCTCAGTTAAATCACTGTAGCATTCATTAAGCTGCTTCAAAGGAGAGGAGTTTGATACTCAGGGAGTCACAGAAAATATATTGCATCTTTAAAAAAAACCCACTGAATTATTTACTGGGCATATCACATCTTCCACAGGCTGTATCAGAAATAAGATTTTTTTCCTACCTTTTTTCTGTGGAGCTAATAAAATTACTGACAAGCTTTCCTTACTGACAAAGGCAGGAAGAAAATTAAAGTCCAGAGAAGAGGAAATAAAGTACACTTTCAGAAACTTGGACTGAAAAATATGTCAAGCTCTTCCTGGTGAGTCAGACAGAAAGTTATTAAAACCATGATTGTAACACGAGATATGGAAACAAATAAACATCATTTCAGTCTGTCTCATATGAGCTTCAATATTGGATCTTATTTTCAGCTGTTATCATGGGAGGCACTGGGCAGAAAAAAATTGCATGAGAATGTCCTGTATTTTTGTATATTTTCTTAAGATTTTTTTTAAATATTAAGATCAGGCAAGGATTTACTTCAGGGCTATGACTGAGGGTACAATGTGACATGCTGAAAAGCATTTGACAGAATTCAATACACTTCAAATAAGGACAGCATCAATAAGTCCATAGAGTTGGTCTGTAGGAGCAGGAATGTAAAGATCTATCCTACTTAAGGAAGGAAAAATAACAAACTAAACTTGGGAGAGTCAGGTAGAATAATACATTATACAAGCACCCAACCTAATGTAGGGATATATTCGGAAGTTTAGCAAAACATGGAATAGAATCATTGTTTCCTACTCTTCTATAAGACTAAATAGCAATTATTGGCTAAAATCACCTCTGAAATATTTCAAAATGTCTATAAATCTACAAAATTTACAACACATAAAAATGATTCCTGTTTGAAGAAATTCAACTGCTGATCTTGACCTGGTCATTATTTATTTCATACAGGCATTAAATTGCCAAAATGTATTTCACAAAGAAGACAAATATGTCTCAATAAAAATAAACTGAGTTGATAAAAATATATTTTGAATAAAAGAGTTACAATATATTTAAGATGTAATCATTCAACCTTTTTTTGTTTTTACATCTACTATTTCATTTGTTGTTTTTAAGAGGAGTTGAAACAAAACTTTAAGGATCTTTTTCTTTTGTTCCCCTAAATATGAGTCATTTAAACAAAACAAATTTAACTAGAAATCACCAAAGTTAAGGTGCTACTTGCACAACAACCCAAGAGCAAAGAGTTGAGGGAAGAGGACCGTTCATTAGCCAGAGCATACATACAAATATTGTGATTCTTCTGTTCAGAACCCCTCCCCAGAGACAAACACAAGGACCCATTTTCTGAACTTAATTAAAAGGAGAAAAAAGTAAAACACAGAATAAACCCAAAACAATAGATAGTCCACCAACCATCAAGCTCCACCAACCATCTTTCATCAACCATATGAATTTCTTTTTATAAAAAGGTTAATAAAAATATTGGTTAAATATTTTATCATGTTATAATTGTAAAGATAACAGAATGCAGAAGTCTCTTAGAAAACAAACTTGAACCGTCATTGTCCTGGTCAGGGTTTCTATTCCTACACAAACATCATGACCAAGAAGCAAGTTGGGGAGGAAAGGGTTTATTCAGCTTACACTTCCACACTGCTGTTCATCACCAAAGGAAGTCAGGACTGGAACTCAAGCAGGTCCAGGAAGCAGGAGCTGATGCGGAGCTGATGCAGAGCCATGGAGGGATGTTCCTTACTGGCTTGCTTCCCCTGACTTGCTCAGCTTGCCTTCTTATAGAACCCAAGACTACCAGCCCAGGGATCGCACCACCAACAATACCTTCCCCTCCTTGATCACCAACTGAGAAAATGCCCCACAGCTGTATCTCATGGAGGCACTTCCCCAACTGAAGCTATTTTCTCTGTGATAACTACAGCCTATGTCAAGTTGACACACAAAACCATCCAGTACAACCATCTAGGCTCCACCTCTGATACTGAGGATCAGAGTCTGGGATATTGGAACTGTCGGTAGAGAACAGAAAGCACAACCCAGGAGAAATAAAAAGTCAAGGACATTGGAATGGTTGTCTGGTACTTTATGTGATACATGACTGCATAGGAAAGTGAAGTCGCCGTGACATCCAAAACTAGTTTTTACAAAGATCCATGCAGTTTGGTCCCAAACTGAGATGACCACATCAATGTTTTCAACCATTCAACTAACAAATATATTTTCCATGGGAAACTACTGCTATGTAATAACAATATTCAATTCCTTTTCCAGAGAAAATACAAGCATCTCATGATCCCAGGTCATAAAGAAGCTTTAGGAAAATCATTGTAGCATATGCAAAAGAGGACTAGGTTTGCGTTGCTCCAGTTGGACCAGATGAGATGACATCAATCCTGCCCCTGCACAACTGCTGATGGGGCCTAGCCCTTGAAAGCTGTAAACAAGTCTCCAGTTAAATGCTCTCTTCCATAAGTTGCCTTGGTTGTGGAGTCTCTTAGCAGAAAGAGAACACTGACTAAGATAGACAGGATAGATAATTCACACTGTTCCTCCTCCTGAGAACAACTAGTTAAGTTTTAAAACAGAAGCAAGCAACAATCATTGTGAAGGCATAGAGAGCTTCCCACACTAATGAAGAATTATGCTCACAAGAGATAAGAAAGAAGAAACATATCAAATTGAGTTGGAGGTGGAGAACCTAGTCACGAAGAAAAATCTATCAAGTCCTGGGAGATTCAGATGCTGACAAGAACATCAGACAGAACCACATGGTTATGAGGCTAAAATCAGGATTCAGGTGTGACTAAGGAGTGGAGATCCTGTGAGGGGGCTGGGGGAAGGCTTAGAAAAAACTAGAGGAAAAAGGAAGACGCATAAGCAGAATTGTCTACGCAGAGAGACACTGATTATATCATTTCGGTTCCAGTGGGATCAGACAGTTAGAGATCCACCGTGGTTCTCTGCTTGTTCCAGAAGCAAACTTGGTCATATTTCTAGAAATCCTTCAAACAGATAGAATTACCATCTGTAGAGTAGGAAGACGGTAGAGCAAGTATTCTTGAAGAGAGGGGGAGGACAGTGGCCACAAGCTAGGATATAAAGCACTTCTGAGAAACCCCTAACATCCTAGTTCTTTGTTGTTTGTTTGGGGGTTGGGAATTGAACCTATAATCTAAGACATGCCAAGTAGGTGCTAGGCCTGATCTGCTAATCCTGGTTAGAGGTTCTGACATTTAAGAACTGAGGGTTCCCCAAGCTTTCCAATGTCTTAAACACTGTAGCTGTAGGGGGTGCCATTACCTTAACTTTAACTGTGATTTTGGTATTTGACCCAGCAGTGTCTCTACTCTCCTCTCTTTCTCACACTCTCTAGATTTAGAGTGGGAACAACAAACCAGTCTAGATTACGTTGTTTAGTTTTCATCTAGTTTATTGGATTAACCATTTAAAAAAAACATTTTTTTGAAAAAGACAATCCTTGGATATGGTCAAAGCCAATGGTCTATGCTTAATCAGCATCCTGATTCAAAGCAACAGAAAAAGAAAAGAAACCCTTTGGCTCCTCACCTCCCCCCAGTTTACATAATTAGAGAAGTTTCTCTTGGGACCTACACTGGGCTGTTCTATACGGCATCCACTAATCACATAGGCTACTCAAATTAACTATAACGAAATAGAATTTAAAATCGGTTTTCTCAGTCACATTAGTCATATCACAAATACCCAATAAACACTGTGGATGTCACATTGCACCCTACTAAGCAGAAAACATTCCTATTGACAAAAACATTCTGGTGGAGGGCAGAATGGTAGATCATCTTCCTAGTGAAAGGATGGTCTACTACAAAAAATAAATATGTCAAGTTAGTTGTCAAGCAATGTTGCTGAGGCTGTTCAGTGAACAGAGGCAAAGCTAGGACAGACACCGTATCTAGCAATGTCCCTTCATCTCTTCAGTTAGGAAACGGTGTTGATTTTATGCATGTGAGGATGTTAGCTGAGATTCCTTGGAAAACTCATTTGTATTTGCCAAGTTATAATACTTTGTCTCAGACCTATTTTGGACGGCATCTGCAATAGGAAACAAGAGATGGGGATTCTAGAAGCTTCTCTACTGCCAGTCTATCCTGAGAACTTGAGCCAGACTCTTTCCTCTCTTGGTCTCATATTCCCTTTTATATAATGACATTCTGTTTTCATTAGAATAAAAATCAAATTTTAATCTTGAAAAACACCAAAGCTAGGCTGTCTGGAGTGAAATTTGATCTGAATTCTTTGTTCTGTGATTCCTTGTGAAAACATCACTCTCTCCTAATGTGTGTTTCCCAAAAGCGAGACATTCCTCAAAGCAGTTATGGCCTCAGAACTCAGAAACCAAGGGTGATGTTTCCAGATTTGGTGTTGGTTTATTAAACTCGGTCTGGGCCGAGATTCCTGGAAAAAAGCCTAAACTTGAGAATGAGGACACATTGATTTAAATCTCAACCAGGAAAAACTGAATCAATTATCCAAGGACTTCAGTTCTCTGTGTTGTTTTCAGTAAGTGAAGTAAAGACACCAGCATCACTAAGTTCCACATTAAAGAACACTATGAGCATGTTCATGAAGCTAACAATGGAAGAGAAGATGCAAGAAGGTGCCTGTTGGGGATTGTGGTATAAAAGGGCAATCTCAGCACTTGTGAAGCTGAGTTAGGAAGACTGTTGGTTTAAGTCCAGCCTGTGCTACATGGTGAGACTTCATCGCAAAAACTAGAGCATCAGTCATTGATAGTACTTTTTCTTCAATTTTTTGAGCTATACAATAAAGATAAATGATAGTGATTCTATTCGTGCTAATACAGCTTTAAGTGCCATCCAATATTATCCATTACTTACTTTGCTTTTAAAAGACTTATTTTCATTTTGATTATGTGTATCTGTGAGTGTCTGTGTGTGGGCATGCATATGTATATACAGGTGCCCATAGAAAGCAAAGTTTACAAACCCCTTGGAGCAGGAGTACTGAGTATTCACTCACTGACTAATGGTGGTGCTGAGAACCAAATTCAGGTCCTCAGCAGGAGCAGTGAGCATGGTCAAATGCTGAGTCATCTCTGTAGCCCCACATCTGCTTTCTAACTAGGAAAGCATACACACATGTGTTTGTGTGCATCTACCAAGGTGCATTTTTACTAAAAAAGATAACTTTTCAGAAAGTTCGTAAATATTCCATGTTTCTACTGCAAAATAAACCACTACGGAATTTAGTATTTCTAAATAACAGTTTGAAATTTTTTGCCACAGTTTTAAAGATTGAATGTCTCCTCTGGGAAGCTCACACAGTTTTTCATTGCAATTACCCAGGAACACAGTCATCAGAGAGATTAGCAGGGCTGGACACTGCTGTTCAAAGCAAAACAACAATGATGGCAACAACAACAACAACAAAACAACTATTGGGGCAGTCTTTTTACGTACTGTGTAAAGGTTGTCTTTGTATTATTTAAATGGTTATTTCTGTTCCTGCAGAGAGTTGAGTACTGTCCAGACTTTAGTAGTGTTTTTTTGGGAGGGAAGGGTGCAGCACTAAACTACCAACCAAAGAGTACACATGGAGGTACCCATGGCTCCAGCTACATATGTAGCCGAGAATTGCCTTGCTGGAGAGGCCCTTGGTCCTGAGACAGTTTGATGACCTAGTATAGGGGAACGCCAGGACAAGGAAGCAGGAGTGGGTGGGTTGGTGAGCAGGGCATGAGGGGAATGGAATAGGGTGTTTTCAGAGGGGAAATCAGGAAAGGGGGTAACATTTGAAATGTAAATAAAGAAAATATCTAATAAAAATTAAAAAAATAAAAAATATTCTAAAATAGAAAAAAAGTACTGTTATTCTTATAAATTGCCACCCAGCTCAGTATCTTGTAAACATATAGGGCCATCACCTTCTGTTTGGTTAAATAAAGATCTGATAGGTAATAGTTGAGGCAGGAGAGGAAAGGCAGGACTTCCAGCAGAGAGGGGGTCTTTGGGGAAGGATCATGAAGTGGGAAGATTCACCAGCATGACACCAAGATGGAAGGAACACGTGCCAGGATGGAATGAGAGGGAATGAATGGGTCATGTGGTAGACAGAGACTAGAATAGTTGGGTTAATATAAGTTAGGCAAGTAGCTGGAAGGTATCCATCTAAGACCTAAGCTACAATAAATAAGTCTCTGTGTCTTTATTAGGGAACCTACAGGTCAAAGATAGTCCAGTGATAACCAACATCAGAGATAAACAGAGTTCAGCTTTGAATCTATAGTTAAAGTAGTACAAAAAGTATATATATATATATATATATATATATATATATATATATATATATATATATATGTGTGTGTGTGTGTGTGTGTGTGTGTGTGTGTGTGTATAAAAGAATATTTGTAGCTGATGGACATATTGAATGGGGAACAACAAAAAGACTACTTTAAATTCATGTGTTTAAACCTTTGGTCCACAGAGGAACCAATTGGTCAGCTGTGGAAATTTTTGGACTGGGATGTAAGGGATCTAGGCAAACAACATTTCCTCTTGAGCTTTCTGTTTCTTGAAATCATAGAGATAGGAGAAAGCCATGGACACCAGCTCCCACTGTATGGAAGATGGTTACTGATGCTGTACATTTCTTGTCATAATGAACTGTATTCTCCTAAACCATGAGCTGAAATAAATTCTTATTCCTTTAACTTACTTCTGTCAGGTAGTCTACCATGGCCATGGGAACAGAAGCTGGTGCAGAGGGAGTCTTGTTAGAATAACTGAACAGGATTCCTGTTGGTCAGCTATACATGAGGAATTTTATTATATATCATTAAAAATATGAGCATGCACCAAGTACGAGGGGGTTCTGAATCAACATAGCAGGATTCTCAGTAAATGCAGACATGGATGGATTGTTCAAAGATGTAGGCTGCGTAGAGCAGTCTTACAGCAGTTTGAGATTCAGTTAGTGACAGAGTGTTCAGGGTGGACCACTCCAAAGGTCCTCAGTTGTCACCAAATGTGACTTTTTGATATGCTTTGAGCCTTTTGTAGCATTGTAAATGTGTCTACCAGAAAACCCAAGAGTGAGCATTGCCACAGACTCTGGTAGAAACTTTTAAGTTATCTTATGAGTCAACATCAAAGGTCTGGGAAGGTCACTGCCAAAATATTATTGGTTGACACATTACTAAAACCAACCTGGATTAAAAATGACAGGAATTACATTCCACCATTTAACATGAGGAGTGGGAGGAGGTAAGTTATGGCAGCTCCTTTTATAGGACTCTATAATATCCATAGGCCGTCATATAATGACTTCTAAAACTAAATATGTAGAAGAATCATTTACATGCACATCTTTCTGCAAGTTGCCTTGTTTAGTTAATAATGGACATCCAGATGGAAGAAGAAGTTTTCTAAGAAGGTAATATCATCAATTACAGAATATGGAAAGATTTGTTGGCTGGAAAAAAATGTTCATACAAACATATATGTACACTCAGAAAAGCAAAGTCAACTACATTCATATATTAATAACATATTAATTATGTTAATATTAATATAATTAGTATTTATAGAAAAGTAAAGCCAACTATGTTCATATATTAACAACATTAATAATATATCCATTATATGAATATGAATATGAATATGAATATATGCTTGGATGGACGTGTATATTTGTGTATCTGGTATGTGTGTCTGTCTGTGCATATGCATGCAAAAGTTGTAGGACAGCCTCCAATATTATTTCTTAGTAGTCATCCATCTTTTTTGGGGGGAGGATTTGGTTTTTTCAAGACAGGGTTTCTCTGTGTAGCCCTGGCTGTCCTGAAACTCACTCTGTAGACCAGGCTGGCCTCGAACTCAGAAATTTACCTGCCTCTGCCTCCCAGAGTACTGGGATTACAGGTGTGTGCCACCACCACCCAGCTGCATCCATTTTATTTTTTAGACAAGGTCTCTCACTGGGACCTGGGGTTCACCATTTTTAAGCTATTCTGACCATCCAGTGAGCCCCAAGAAACTTCTTGTTCGCACTTCCCCATCGCTGGGATGGCAGGCACATAGGATCATGCTTGGCTTTCTTCATGCTTGAGCAGAACGCACTTTACTGACAAAGCCATCTCCCCAGCCCTGAGACATGGTTACATTAATATAACGTATTAATTTGACAGGGCATGTTATTGTTGATTACCAAATCTTTATGAAACCCTATGCCTGAATAAACATGTGATTTTATTTTGTACTTTTTGTCTTAGTCATATCAAGGGGAAAACAACATTGGCAGTTGGTTGTGCCACTTAAGGATTTAACCAATCTCATTTCATCTGTTCTTCTCCATATCAGTAATGAATACCTGATAAAAATCACCGAAGGCTAAATGATTGCAGGCATCGTTTAAGAAAAATGAGAAATGACAGACAACAGGAACTAAGAAGAATTAGTCTTAAAGGCACCACAGTGAATAGTGAATATTACTATTTTTCAGGAACTTTATCTTCATAGGTCATTTGAGGAGTTCATATAGTTCTCCTGCCCCCCAGAAATTGTTAAGTTCACTTTGTTACAGTTAATGGTACTTTCTTTTCTTCTGGATAAAGATGAAAACATCTGGTCGCCATATGAAACTCTCCATTGATTTAAAGACAAATGTTATCTCTGAGCTTTCTCGTCTTCAGGCCAAATGTATCTGCTCATTTGTCTTTTTTTGGTCCCTGTGACAGCTCTTTTGTTGTTTCTGATTTCTCTCCTGGCTCCCCATAAGTTTTCCACTTTTCTAAAACTATATAGATTTTTAAAAAGATTTCAATTTTCTAAAAGAACCTAATAGTTGTTTTTTTTTGTTTTTTGTTTTTTTTTTTAGATTTAACTCTTTTTGATCCATCCTTATCTCCTTGTACTAAGCTCAAATCCAAATGGATCAAGGACCTCCACATAAAGCCAGACACTCTGAAGCTAATAGAAAAGAAACTGGGGAAGACCCTTGAGACATCGGTACAGGGAGAAAGTTTCTGAACAGAACACCAATAGCGTATGCTCTAAGAGCAAGAATTGACAAATGGGACCTCATAAAATTAACAGTATAACGGGGAAGTGGGAAGGGGTGGGTGGGAGGACAGGGGAAGAGAAGGGGGCTTACGGGACTTTCGGGGAGTGGGGGGGCTAGAAAAGGGGAAATCATTTGAAATGTAAATAAATTATATCGAATAAAAAAATAAAAATAAAAATAAATTACAAAGTTTCTGTAAGGCAAAGAACACCATCAAGAGGACAAATCGGCAACCAACAAATTGGGAAAAGATCTTCACCAATCCTACATCAGATAGAGGGCTAATATCCAATATATATAAAGAACTCAAGAAGTTAGACTCCAGAAAACCAAACAACCCTATTAAAAAATGGGGTACAGAGTTAAACAAAGAATTCTCACCTGAAGAACTTCGGATGGCGGAGAAGCATCTTAAAAAATGCTCAACTTCATTAGTCATTAGGGAAATGCAAATCAAAACAACCCTGAGATTTCATCTTACACCAGTCAGAATGGCTAAGATTAAAAATTCAGGAGACAGCAGGTGTTGGAGAGGGTGTGGAGAAAGAGGAACACTCCTCCACTGCTGGTGGGGTTGCAAATTGGTACAACCACTCTGGAAATCAGTCTGGCGGTTCCTCCGAAAACTGGGCACCTCACTTCCAAAAGATCCTGCTATACCACTCCTGGGCATATACCCAGAGAATTCCCCACCATGTAATAAGGATACATGCTCTACTGTGTTCATAGCAGCCCTATTTATAATTGCCAGATGCTGGAAAGAACCCAGGTATCCCTCAACAGAAGAGTGGATGCAAAAAATGTGGTATATCTACACAATGGAGTACTATTCAGCCATTAGAAACAATGAATTCATGAAATTCTTAGGCAAATGGATGGAGCTGGAGAACATCATACTAAGTGAGGTAACCCAGACTCAAAAGGTGAATCATGGTATGCACTCACTAATAAGTGTTTATTAACCTAGAAACCTGGAATACCCAAAACATAATCTACACATCAAATGAGGTACAAGAAGAAAGGAAGAGTGGCCCCTTGTTCTGGAAAGACTCAGTGAAGTAGTATTCGGCAAAACCAGAATGGGGAAGTGGGAAGGGGTGGGTGGGAGGACAGGGGGAGAGAAGGGGGCTTACGGGACTTTCGGGGAGTGGGGGGGCTAGAAAAGGGGAAATCATTTGAAATGTAAATAAAAAATATATCGAATAAAAAAAAAGAAAATAAAAAAGAACCTAATAGTAAATGTAATTGTCAATATTTTCATGCTTTGATTATAATAATCAAATATGGTTTTTTCAATGTTTTCAGTGCATTGACCAGATATAGCTAACAGACAATATTTAATAACTAAACACAGATAATATAATAATATAATAATAATAATAAGCCAAGGAAAGAAAACTAAAACCAGAAATTATTACTTAAAATAATCTAAAAATAATACACTAAAATTACCTTAATCAGGTCATGGTACTGTACAAATACTAAGGTGCTTAGATTCTCAGAATAAATAAAATCTAAGAGTTGACTCAAAGCTACAAACGTGAGATACTCTTTAAATACAAATACAAAGACACAGTCAGTTTGAATGGTTGGAAAGACATATAACTAGAAAAAAATAACAGGATTGTATAGGATATAATAATATCAATGATTAAGTCTTCACATGAAGCCAGAAATAGAGTGCTTCATAATGATAGATTTGTTCGTGAAGACCTAAAAGTTTAAAGTTTGTATCCATCTAAACACAATGTGTGTGTGTGTTCTGTGTCTGTCTGTGTGCATATTAAAGTAAGAAACAGACAATTCTGCCATTGCATTAGGAGATATTCATCTTTTAGTTATTATTAGGATTATTGTACACAGACAAAAGAACAGAAAAGAGAAAGTGAATGGGGTAATGGGAGGGAGGAAGAAAGAAAGGGAGAAAGAAAGAGAAGTGGAAAGAAAGAAGAGAAGGGGAGGAAATAGGAGAAAAGGAAGGACTTGAAAATATAGGAGATTAAATAACATTATGATCCATTTTGATGTAAATTTTATTTCTAGGATACTGTAACCCCCAAGTTTACTGCATATATTTGTTCTTTCTTCAAGATAAAAAGCACAAAATAATTTTCAATAAGTTTAAGAGGATTAAAATGATATAGAGGCAGTTTTATGAAAATAAAATTTATTCAAGATGGCCCTTGTCTTCCAGAAGGTTCAACTGTCATATACACATTCTGTTGTTTACTAAATACTTGATTTGATTTTGCCTTTGTACTTCTACTGTGCTGATTTGGATGTTTATTTAGTCCAGTGCTTCTGAACCTGTGGGTTGCGGACTCCTTTGGGGACTCAAATTACCCTTTCACAGGGGTCACATACCAAATATTCTGCATATCAGATATTTACATTATGATCCATAACAGTAGCAAAATTACAGTTATGATGACAGCAAAATAACTTTATAGTTGGAGGTTACCACAGCATGAGAGGCTGCATTAAAGGGTCACAGTGTTAGGAAGGTTGAGAACCATTGCTTTAGTCAATAAACTGATATTGTTTAAGCTTTTCTTTTAGCCTCTTATAAGACATTCGCATGTGGATGAGGCTTATATATTAAAGTATGCAGCTCAGAGGACTAAGAGGGAGCAGTCTAGCAGCCCCAACCTATGTGAGACACTAGATTTGGTCCCTATCACCACCCAAGACTAAAAATCATTTTCTATTTGACAAGCAAACAATGTGCACATATATGTGGTCCTGGGAGTACATATTTTAGGAATGTTTAGCTCCCTGAAGCTGACTGTGACTGACCAGGCAAAGGAGATAGCAAATCACAGTCCTTGCTGCTGTCTATTGCTCTCACAGAATTAGTAGAGTTCAAAATTATCTGAAATTGGTTCCTCTCACTTGTCCTTATTTTGAGCACCTCCATTTCAGGTCAGAGGTCTCATCAGGCTGAACTATGCTGCTGGTTTTAACCCACATGGGGGGCAAAGCAATAATTATCAAGTATGAGTTCTCCAAGTGTTGGACCTAATTCTTCAAGCAAACTCTGCCCCCTTGGAACATGCAAACAGACAGTAAATCCATGTCCTCAAATCTGCAGGACCAAAGGCTTTCAACCTTTCCCAAGTCTAAGGAACATTATTCATCTTGGTCTTCCCTTGACCTCAAAGTTCTTCACTGTTCAGTTAGTCTTTCTTCGGGCACAGGCAGTATCATTTTGTCAATAATCTTGGACTGGTTGTAACAACAAATGAGGAGCAGTTCTGGAAAAGCATTTGATTTCTACAAGAATCCTTGAACCACATAAAAGCTTTTCATGTGCCTTCTGGATGATGAACTTCAGAAGAATAGGGAAAATATTCATTTGTTCTGATCCCAACAAATTGTGTCACACTTTCTTGATGAATTTCTAGCACCAACAGCAGAAGTTGCAGGAAGCCCATTATGTGCCAGAGATAATCAAATTTAACCATCATTCCTTTCTTCTATAAAACAGATATGGGCTCTATTCTTTCTATGTCACCATGGCAGTAACAGTAGGGGCAGGACAGAGGTGTATCTCACAATGCTACCCGTAGCAGCCTGAGTTTTTAGAAGATACTTGTCACAGTAAGTATTATTAATTGTTAGTTTTGACAGAATCTAGGAAATGGGGCTCTGGGCATTATCTTGATTATATTAATTGAGGTGGGAAGACCTCTCTACTGTGGGTGGTGCCATTTCCTGGTTTGGATCCTGGATTTTATAAGTAGAACAAGGGAACTGAGCAGAAGCCTGACATTATCACCCCATGCCTTTTGACTACAGATGTGTGATGCAACCAACTGTTTCACATTCCCACCACCTCAACTTCCCTATCATGGTGGAATGTATAAATTAACCATGAGATGGAATAATTTCTTCCTCCCTTGTGGTGTTTTGGCCAGATATTTTATCATAGCTACAGAAAAAGAAACCTAAACACCACCACCCAGTTAAAGTCAAGGGTTTTGAATTTTAGGACAGCACAGAGGTTTCAGGGATGTTCAGAAAAAGCATAAAACATACCCAGTGTACATTTGGGCTTCAGCAGGGGGTTGCACTTCACGCCTTTATAATAGTAACATAGACAATTTCAGCAAACTCTGAAGTTTGTATTACCAACATGCTAATAAAGTGTTAAAATAAGATGTCAGGGTGGTTCTTGTTTGCAATGGACTGAGATACCATTGGGAAGGTAAAACTCTAGATAACAGAAGAGGTAAGATGGTCACTATTGTATACAAAAGTTAGACATCTTGATTGTGGCCTTGTTAGAAATTATCCAGGAAAACAATGAAACCACACTTGAGGTCAGATATGCTCAGACACGGAATCTGGGTCATTGTAATCATAATATTATTACTTTCATATATTATCTTCCTGTCAGGAACTGTCTTAGCCACTGTCTGTTGCTGTGGGAAGACACCATGACCCAGGCAACTCTTATATGAGGAAAGCATTTAACTGGTGGCTTGCTGACAGTACCAGAGGTTTAGTCTATGACTGTCATGGCAGGGAGCATGGCAGCATGTAGGCACACACTGAAGTAGTAGCTGAGAGATACATTCTGATCTTTAGGGGGAGAGAAAAGAGAAAAGGATGGGGAGGGAGGAAGAGAGGAGAGGGCCGGACTTGGCATGGATGTTTGAAACCTCAAAGGTCACCTCAATGACACACTTCCTCCAAAAAGGCCACATCTCCCTCCTACTCCTAATCCTTTCAAACATTTCTCCTTTCTGGTGACTAAGCATTCAAACTCCCACAGCAATCTTCACAGCTAGTGTAATTACATTGGAATTCTCGCATCGTGTACCACTGAAGCATCCTTTACGTGAGCATGATGGGCGGAGCAAAGCGAGCAAACCCCTCAGCTGGCAGACTCTGGAACACTGAGCTTGCTTTCTCCCCTTTGTCCACATGACAGTTCTTGTTTCCATATCTCACCTAAATAGTAATTTTATTAACCTAATACTTTTATGCATCTCATTTTTTCCCAAAAATGGGGTGCTGTAGAGATGGTTCGGGGATTATGAGCACTGATTGCTCTTCCAAAAGTTGTGAGTTCAATTTCCAGCAACCACATGACGGCTCACAACCATCTGTAATGGGATCTGATGCCCCCTTCTGGTGTGTCTGAAGAGACCGACAGTGTGCTCACATAAAATAAAGGAATATATTCAAAATTTTCTGCAAGGAAACTCTCTCGTGTTTACAGCAAGCTTATGGTGAATTTATCTTTAGCATTCCTGCTTTTCTGATGACGAAGTTTAGAGAGATTAAGCTAGCTACACAATTGGTAAACGACACAGGATGTGAAACTGAAGACCTTTGATGTTTAGAGCCTCAGTCTTGTACCTTAACTACCACTCCCTTACAGAGGTGACTTCTAGCTAAGCACATATTTGGTGGGGGCTAGCATTCCTTTCTTTTGTTTGTGATCTGGTTGAAACATGGGTTCCAACCTCAGAGACTCGGCTTTAAGGTCAGTTCCTCTTTCTTTCCACCCCTCCAAATTCAGCCATGTGTTGGGAGTTGTACACGTTGCCTCTAAATCCTTCTTAATTTTCCTTTCTTTTTTATTTTTTTCAAGCCCTGATATTTTGAATCACTTGTATTATCTTGCAAATGTTTTCTATACCTCTTATCTCTCCTCACTCTGTGTTACCCCTAATGGTTGTTTAAAGAAGACTCAGTAAGTTCTAAATAAAGATCTTAATATGAACCCATTGCCAGTGAAGTTTTGTACCCATGCATTTACCTAGATATAGCATTCTGTGTTATATTTTGAGGCTATGTATTCATTAATATTTCTGGCATCTTCCTCTACTTTCTCATTTTATATCATGAGGAAAGATGGCTATTTGTAATTTTCTGAATGTCCCCTCTGACCCCTTCTACACTCCTCGCTTGTGTGCATGTCACAATACTCATGGAATGAAACACTCAAATTTCCATTCTTTCTTCAAGAATCACATTAAATGCTCTCAATTCTCCCTTAGAAAACTCATTTGAAATCAGTGCTCATGTGTGCCCAGCTCTGCTCTCGTTCCTGGGTACCCGAATAAACCATACTTTCTAGTCCTGATTCAGGTAAACAGAAACATGTGCCTACTTCCAAACAGTCACATGTGAGTGGAAGTGACATCTGTCATTTCTGAATTGAATTAAGATTCCATGTGCAATCTCTCCTGTCCCTTGTCTCAGAGACCCTATTAGTTAGTGGTCTTAAATGGCAAAATACAGAGATAAAGTGGATGAATGATTGTGTGGAATGGATTTGTTTTTTTTGGATGCACATACCATGGCCACACAATGGGAAGATAACACCAGCCTTTGCTTTGGTAAATTGTTTGTGTCATTGACTCTTTAGTGTAGCATGGTTTAGCCTGACCATAATAAGGTAGAAGAATTCTAAATCTTCCTTTTCAAGGTATAATTTATCTCTTCTTTAAAACCAAAAGTTAGTTAGTTGCTGTGACACAGACACACATACACACACACACACACACACACACACACACACACACACACACATATCTAACAGCTGTTTGGGCAGAGGGATAGAATCAGATGGATATCTAAAATAGTAAGTTCCAAGTGAGCCAGGGTTAAAGAGTTAAGGTACCTTCCACTACACACATACAGTCTCTTCATAATGCCAAAAGTTTATATCAAGTTTTCTTAAAGTACTGTATTCCTAGTAATAGCCATTCATTTATTTGTCTAATGTTCTTTACTTATAGGTCCCTGTTAGACAAGACACTGCCTCTTAGTCACTGAGCCTGCAATTTGAAAGCAGCTAAGCTTTCTATCATTAACTTGGTATCCAGCCTATGAATAATGTGTACAAAGCAGGGACCTGATGAATATTTCCCACATGGAAAAAGCGTAACATTTAGAAAAAAGAGAAAGATACATAAGTTATTCAAATTATTGCCATAATTTCAAAAGAATAGCATATCTTCCATTTTTTTAGGTTACCATGTACAGTCAATGAAAATAACAGAATTACAGAGAACTATGGCTGTCTCAAGCACAAAAGTACTTGTCATCATAGAATTTGCATATTGCCAAAGGTTCTGCTATAATTTCAAAATCTTTCTTTGGCTGTCTAGCGTTTAGCTAATAACCCTCAACATGCACTTTCACTTTGCATTCCATGTATATTATTAGATGACAAAGATAAAATTTGACAATGAATGAGAGACAATAGAGCAATCAAATCCCTGAGAGTGCTATGTGACTCAAATGTATATGATGTCCTCTAAAATTCCTTCTTAGACTAACTATGTTCATTCATACCTTGTTCTCTGCATTATGTGGGTTGGATGTTATTCAGGGCATAATCTAATAAAATATGTGACATGCCAGCCTCATCATTGGATGCTGTCATTGTGAATATTTATCTGTTTTGAATTGTCCAAATTTATTTAGCTATTTATATGAAATAAAGCAACCAATAAATATTTATAGAGCACTTACTCTATCAAGTCAGTGAAGGAACATTGACTCTTCACACAGTTAAAAAGAATGACTGAATCATCAGCCTTTGAAGAAAAGATCATAAAACAGTGAGCTAAATCTGATAAACAACTTTTGAGAGGAAGAGATAATTCTGTCAAGAAAGATGAGAATGCAGAGTCCACAGAAGCTAGCTGGTCCCATTTTCTGTTAGGAAGGAAACTCTCTCAGCTTGGCCTATCATGCCTGTGATAGGCCAATCAGTTCAAGATGCTGCAGTAAGCATGAATGGGGTGTCTCTCAGCCCTCATCAGAGAAGCTTCCTTTTGCAGTAGATGCAATTAGTGCAAAGACCCACAATGGGTCATGACTCAGATAAGGAGACGCTGTGGAGTATTCAGTGCTAAATGGGACATTTATATTATATCAATCTCTGAAGGCTCAGGGATCATTGCAGAAAATAAATGTTTGTAAGAGCCAGAAGTCATGGGTAATTTCTAAGCATGGCATGCCAACTCACAGTTGGGTGTGACTGCATGCATAAGGCTAGTACAAGATTAAGCCAGGGGAAGGGATGAAGTCCCACCACTGTCTGAGGAAGGACTGACAACTGATGGGGTAGCGTTTTACATTTACAAGAGATGCAGTCCATGCTTTTGCAGATTCCTCTATACCCATGTACATACTAGCTGATTTTTTTCAAAGGTTTAAAAAGAAGCTATACAGTAGCGCAAAACTATCTGTAATTTTAATTCCAGGAGATCTGATGCTCTCTTCTGGCCTCCACAGATACAGGGCATACACACAGTACACATATACATGTAGGCAAAATAGCCATACCAAATTAAAATAAAATGACACTTATATCTAAGGTAATCAAATAAATACTGAAACAGTCAGGCAATGACCCAGTCAGTGAAAAGTGCTTAAATGCCAAGTACAAGTTCCTGAGGTCAGATCACCAACATACACATAAAAATCTGCATATGGCAGTATATACCTGTAACCCCAGCATTGGCAAGAGCGAGACAGGAATCCTGGGGCTTGATGGACAAGCCAGCCAGTCTAGCTAAATCTGTGAACACAAATACAGTGAAAGATCTTCTCTTTAATAATAAGGCAGTAGGCTGTAGGAAGATTAATCAGTGGTTATGAGTACTTATTGCTCTTTCAGACGACCCAGGCTCAGTTCCCAGCACCCACTCTATGGCTTATAACTGCCTGAAACTCCAGTTTCTGGGCATCCAAAGCCCTCTTCTGGCCTCCACCACACAGTGCACACATACCTGCAAGCAAAAATATTCTTATACATAGTATAAATTAAGGTGGAAGATGATCACATAAATAATCAAGATCAAAAGTGATTGACAAAGAAATCAATCTTGATTTCTTTTTTTAAATTTATTTTTATTTTTATTTATTTATTTATGTATTTGAGACAGGGTTTCTCTGTGTAGCTCTGGCTGTCCTGAACTCACTTTGTAGACCAGGCTGGCCTCGAACTCAGAAATCCACCTGCCTCTGCCTCCCAAGTGCTGGGATTAAAGGCGTGCGCCACCACCGCCTGGCTCCAACCTTGATTTCTGGCTTCCAAATGCATGCTCACACATGTACCACACACAAACAAGTATAAGCACACATCCACATCACACAGACACAGAGACAAATGCATAATTATTTGCCTCTGTAGATAAAGGAAGTGATTGATACAAGTGGACATTTTTAGAACCACGATGGAGCATTTTGGCATCCTGCTGTTCTCACTCACCTTTCTTCCTCAGACCATCTCAACCACAATGCACTAGCCAGTCGGCCACCACACTCCCCTTCTATTGCATTAAGCCTATTTTATGTACTCATGCTCCACAAGGAATCCTTTCCTCACTATTACACATAGGGCTCCTTTCCTGGGCATGTTTAAGGAATAAATTCATTTTGTGGTTTTAAAACTCATGATAATAAGAAATCTAAGAGGTACAGTGAAGATGGGTCATTAACCAGAAGGAAACACCATTTATACCATTTTTATGTCCTTGTAGTAATTGTAGTAGTAGTAGTATGTGTGTGTGTGTGTGTGTGTGTGTGTGTGTATGCATGTTTCATACTTATAGGTTGAAGCATATACTGAATTAACTTCATGTTTTCATGAGTGTGTGTATTCCTTCATATAAAAGATTTACTGGTTTTCAAACTTTTTTTTTATATATGTTCCTTCTTGATGAAAGAGATGTGATTCCTGGAGAATTCTTTCTAGGAATAACATATGAGTGATTTTTTAGAAAAAGAATACCCCTGAGCATATATAAGTTAATAAAGTATTGCTATATGAAAATTAATAAATAAAAATATTTTAAATCACCAGGGAGTTTTAGTTTCTGACCAGAGAGGAAAAAGTCTATTCTACTAACAAACTTTATGCCAAAGTTATAACTAACTTTTTCCATAAAAGAAAAATCAAATAAAAAGAAAATCTGGTACCAGAGAACCAGGTGGCTCCACAACCTTCTGTGCACAGCCCACCAGGAGAAAGTGATATCCCAGCAGTGCTCTCACTTCTGAGCACAGAGGTGAGATCTCCACCTTCTCTCTGGAGGGCAAAAGCTAGGAGTGCACATGGCATATGATCAGTGGAGCTGCTGGGACAGGAGTCTTCCCTTCTGGCCGCCATTTTCACCAGGAAGCCAAGTGGCTCCACAGCCTTCTGTGCACAGACACTGCCAGAAGAGAGTTGGTCTCCCAGGAGAATGGACACAGGCTTACAGGCCCACAGGAGGGAAAAACTATAGTCAGAGACAGCAAGACCAACTAACACCAGAGATAATCAGATGGTGAAAGGCAAGCCCAAGAACCCTATCAACAGAAACCAAGGCTACTTGGCAACATCAGAACCCAGTTCTCCCACCACAGCAAGTCCAGAAACCCCAACACACTGGAAAAGCAAGAGTTGGATTTAAAAATTCTCATCTTATGATGCTGATAGAAGACTTCAAGAAGGACATAAATAAATCCCTTAAAGAAATACAGGAGAACATGAGTCAACAGGTAGAAGCCCTTAAAGAGGAAACATAAAAATCCCTTGGAGATCAAAAACCTTGGAAAGAATTTATTAGTCATAGATGCAAGTATCAACAACAGAATACAAGAGATAGAAGAAAGAATCTCAGGTGCTGAAGATACCGTAGAAAACATTGACTCAACAGTCAAAGAAAATGCAAAATGCATACAGCTTGTTACTCGAAACATCCAGGAAATCCAAGACACAATGAGAAGACTAAACCTAATTATTATAGGTATAGAAGAGAGAAAAGATTTACAACTTAAAGGGCCATTAAATATTTTCAACAAAATTATAGAAGAAAACTTCCCTAACCTAAAGAAAGACATGCCCCTGAGCATAGAAGAAGTCTACAGAACTCCAAACAGATTGGACCAGACCAGAGAGTCCTACCAGCACATAATAATAAAAACCCCAGGTGCACTAAATAAAAAAAAGAATAATTAAAAGCAGTAAGGGAAAAAGGTCAAGTAACTTATAAAGGTAGACCTATCAGTTACACCAGACTTCTCACCTGAGACAATGAAAGCCTGAAGATCCTGGGCAGATCTCATATGGACCCTAAGAGAACACAAATGCCAGCCCAGACTTCTATAGCCAGCAAAACTTTCAATCACCATAGATGGAGAAACCAAGATATTCCATGATAAAACCAATCATGATAAAACCAAATTTACACAGTATCTGTCCACAAATCCAGCCCTACAAAGGGTGACAGGTGCAAAATGCCAACACAAGGAAGGAAACTACACCCTAAAAAAGTAAGAAAGTAATCTTCCAACAAACCTAAAGAAAGTAACCACAAAAACATAAAAATAATATCAAAAATAGCAGGAAGCAGCAATTGCTATTCCTTAATATCGCTTTTGTTTGTTTGTTTGTTTGTTTTTATTTTTAAGATTTATTTATTATGTATACAATGTTCTATCTGCATGCATTCCTGCACAGCCAAAAGAGGGCACCAGATCTCTTTATAGATAGTTATGAGTCATTGTGTAGTTGCTGGGAATTTAACTCAGGACCTCTGGAAGAGCAGCCATTGCTCTTTTTTTTTTTTTTTAATTTATTGATATATTTATTTGCATTTCAAATGATTTCCCCTTTTCTGGACCTCCACTCCCCGAAAGTCCCATCAGTCCCCTTCCCCCCCCTGTTTTCCCACCCAACCCTTCCCACTTCCCAGTTCTGATTTTGCTCTATACTGCTTCACTGAGTCTTTTCAGAACAAGGGGCCACTCCTCCGTTCTTCTTGTACCTCATTTGATGTGTGGATTATGTTTTGGGTATTCCAGTTTTCTAGGTTAATATCCACTTATTAGTGAGTGCATACCATGATTCATCTTTTGAGTCTGGGTTACCTCACTTAGTATGATATTCTCCAGCTCCATCCATTTGCCTAAGAATTTCATGAATTCATTGTTTCTAATGGCTGAATAGTACTCCATTGTGTATATCTTACACCAGTCAGAATGGTTAAGATTAAAAATTCAGGAGACAGCAGGTGTTGGCGAGGATGTGGAGAAAGAGGAACACTCCTCCACTGCTGGTGGGGTTGCAAATTGGTACAACCACTCTGGAAAGCAGTCTGGCGGTTCCTCCGAAAACTGGGCACCTCACTTCCAGAAGATCCTGCTATACCACTCCTGGGCATATACCCAAAAGATTCCCCAGCATGTAATAAGGATACATGTTCCACTATGTTCATAGCAGCCCTATTTATAATTGCCAGAAGTTGGAAAGAACCCAGGTATCCCTCAACAGAAGAGTGGATGCAAAAAAATGTGGTATATATACACAATGGAGTACTATTCAGCCTTAATATCTCTTAACATCAATGGACTCAATTCCCCAATAAAAAGACGGAAATATTTTCCATGTAAATCTTCAATTTTATCAGAAAATGTTTATAATTCCACTTTCAATCAAACTTAGAAATATTTTCATGCTTACCATTTTATCTGTATAATTTTCCATGAATGAGTCAATTTTAACATGTTTTTCTAGATATTCCTTGATTTTATCAGAAATATTTTCCTTGTAGATCTTCAATTTTATCAGAAAATATTTATAATTCTGCTTTCAATCAACTTAGAAATGTTTTATGCCTACCATTTTATCTGTAGTTTTCCATAATCTTCAATTTTAACGTTATTCTATATTTTTCTACAATTTTATCAGAAATATTTTCCATATAAATCTTCAGTTCTATCATAAAATATTTCTACCTCCTTTTCCAATTAATTTAGCAATTTTTTTAAGATTTATTTATTTATTTTATGTATGTGAGTATACTATACTGTAGCTGTCTTCAGACACACCAGAAGAGGGCATCAGATCCCATTACAGATGTCTGTGAGCCACCATGTAGTTACTGGGAATTGAACTCAGGACCTCTGAAAGAGAAGTCTGTGCTTTTTAACCCGTGAGCCATCTTTCCAGCCCTTAGCAATGTTTTTTATGTCTACCATTTTACTTTTTAATTTTCCATGAAAATTGTCAATTTTAACATGTTTTTCTATATATTTCTTCAATTTTGTTAGAAATATTTTTCACGTAAATCCTTAATTTTATCATAAAATGGTTTTGCTTCCTTTTTAAATAAAAAAGAATAAAAAAAGAAACCCTAGTGTGACTTCCTTTTTTAAAGATAGCTATTATTAAATAATATACATATTTTAAGTCAGTTTTAAATACAGACCTATTTAGGTCTAAAAATACTGGGCATAATAGGTTTCCCTGTTGGTTTTATGACCTCACTAGCCATGAGCATTTGGCTAGGATATCAAATCCATATAATCTCTAGCTGCAGTATCAGTAGGCCCTTATACACATAGGTCCTTATATCCACCTTCATCCAAGAAGTATCTTTTTCTTTCAGAAGCCTGAGATTGTTAGAGAAAGCCACAACTGGTCAAAATGAAGAAAACAACTGGCCATAGGGTCTTCAGTCCCAGTGAATACATCTACAGAAAAACTCTGGTGCCTAAGGCTCAGGAGACATCCTGAAAGATTGGGTAGAATGATTATTGGAGCCAGAGGGCGGGGATATCTGCTGTGAGATTGTGTCTTCTCTATAGGCAAGGGAAGCTACACCTATAAAATCTCAACAATATGGCTGCCTAAAAAGATGTGAACAACAGTGGCAGTTGACCTACCAGTGTGGAAGGAGAAAATCTCATAAGCCCCTACCCCCAGATGGAGATTTACAAGCAGTAACAACAGTTGAGGGAGAAGAGTCCATTTTTTCTAAGAATGGGTACCCTGATAAGTTATCCAGTACTAAATTGTTAGCACTAAAAACATATACTTATGAGCAGCACATCAAATCAACAATAAAAACAAACAAAACAAAAATAAATGGGTTTTTTGTAGTATTGAATTAAGCCTGAGTTACCTGTGTATACTTACATAAGAGCAAATAAAGTGTTTATACTTAATGTTGATCTTGAGAGTTAGGAGAAATACATACTCACAAAATACACACATACACACACACAAACACAAACACACACAAACGCACAAAGAATTAACTCAGGAAGACTTTCAAGGACTTAAGTCTAACATGCAGTTCTTTCTACTGTAATATATGTGAAAGCCATGAGGGACATTAACAATGCTCTAAACAATATTATGAAGAAGGACTATGTCACTTTAAGTTAGAGTTATGCTTGCCTTATTTGGATACATAGACTAACAGGAAGATTGAGTAGAACTCTGAAGAGATACAGGAAGTGAGCACATAGGAAGGCTTTGCTCCCCCCCCCCCCTCTCTCCTCTGAATATTTACACCAGGTCTTCACCAAAGAAGATCCATGGCTTCTGGATCTTAACTGGATGTCTTATGACTGGACTGACTCTAAAATCAGTTTTGCTGTAGGAACAAGTATCCTTTTGCTTACATTTGAAATATTTATTGACATTTGTTTGGGTGAGTATTTCTAGAAAATGTTCTAATTCTGCCCCTGGGAATGATTCAGAAATTTGGGGGAAAAATGGATGAGAAATGAGAAAAGTGAAACGTTAGTGTCTTTGGTTGCTATGTTATTTAATTGTCTGCTTCAGTTTCAACTCCTACAAAGTGTGAAAATAGCATTGGAAGCTTGCTCAATCATACCCATTGTATGAGTGTTCAAGGAACAGGTATCTTAAGTTACTTTTTGAAAATGAGTATGCTAGGTGTTTGCAGAAGTGTTTCTGATGAAGTTTCTGTTTTCTTATTTTCTTTTTCGTTTTTTCTACACTGTGATCTTTGCACTCCTCCAATAGTCTACTGCTCAGGTCTGCAAATGTCTGCCATTCTTATAAACTAGATTAGAGGCAGGAAATGGGAAGCCTTAGTCAACAGGTACTTTTGACAGGCCTTTTCTGTTGGTCGAGGCTTTATCTTCTACCCCCTGCTTTAAGTCCAGAGACAGAAGGTTGAGTTCATGGGCTCTCTTTTCCATCTCTCTGATATTCTAGGAATTCTGGCAACAGGGCAGAGATAGGGAGGAGCCTGAGGTGGTAGTTTGTCCTGTACTTTCCAGAGCCCTGGCCTTCTGGACTGAGGGTGTTCTTCTTCAAAGGTAGGTTCTAGCCAAGGGCCTTGAATCCAACTACTTTCCACTGGGATGTGTGTGTGTGTGTGTGTGTGTGTGTGTGTGTGTGTGTGTGTGTTGGGAGGGGGGTGGGGTGTTGGAGATGGAGCCCATGAGGATGTCCAGGATTCAGGCTCTGGAGATCAGCATCAGAGTGCAGACATTTATTGTTTACTATACAGGCTTATATATAACTTTTTAGCCAATTAGGTTATGTTTATGTATTCAAGAGCAAAATGTGGTGCAACATGTGTTGTTTAGCAGAATCTGACTGGTCTATCGAGCAACCTTTAGGGGAGGGTCCAATCCCCCCACCCCCTGGGGACAGGCGAAGCAACCGCCACCCTGGCCTTAGGTCCTTTGTGTTATCTCATCAGTGCGCTGGGAGCAATGTCAGCTCGCACCCTGTGTACAGTGGATCAGGACTCTTCAAGGAGTTGTGGTACCTCACTCTCCATCCCAGTTCTTCCTCAACCAGGTTTAGCTCTACATTCCCCACAGTTCTGGGTTACTGTTCCTTCCTCTAACTGTCAGGCCCCTCCAGATCTTAACTCTTGCATTTCTGACATGTTGCGACTTACTGACTTCGTTGTTGCTCCATTTCTATTTATGTGGGGGTTTTGTTTGTCAGAGACAGGGACTTAATATGTAGTTCTGTGTTTCCTAGAATTCACTATGTAAAATCAGGCTGGCCTCAAACTCTCAGAGACCCCACTTTCTCTCCCTCCCAAGTGCTGGCATTAAAAGCTACCATACCAGGCTGTGCCTTAGTTCTTAAAGTTTGCACATGCCTTTGTAATCAACCTTTATTATACTCCTCTCAAATCAACCATTTGAAAGTGCATCTGCATTCCTGTGCAAACCGCAACCTCCACGAGCCTCATTAGTAAATATATTTATAGCTCAACCCATTTCCTTCTCTTAATTTGTCATCATTACTTCTTCCAATCTGAGTACTCTTAAAATTGTATGTTAATTTTAATTTCAAAAATTAATTATTTTACATTCATTTTGAAATGAGTTTATACATCCCCATAATATGATACAAAAGTATATAGGGAAAATGATACAAAAATGCTCAAAATACAAAAAATATGTAAATATACATGATTGTAGGCAACTTTTAGGAGATAAACAATGATGCTTTTATTATTTCTCTATATTCATCACACTAACACACACACACACACACACACACACAAATCAAAGTCAATAAAAAGCCCAGTGACCTCCTTGAATTGAAAGTCCCACAGTAAAGGATGCACATGAAGAATGCCTCACTAATTCTTCCAAGTGCTCACAGCAACAAGATCTGCCAATCTAAAGTATACATACAGACCAGAGGGTTCAGAAAGGAAGAGCCAGGGTTGGAAGTAGGTGCTGGCTCTCCTTGCTTGTGGCTATATATAGAACATCTCCTAGAAATGCCATAAATAACTGGACTCTTGATTATGGTAAGCCGTGTTGCCCACAAAAGTAGATCATGCTCACATTACTTCCTCAGGGGCCTGGAAAACAGGATTTAAATGACTGAACTGGCAGAGGAGGGGAACGCTGGCGAGAAGGGAATAGAATACTCATGTTCAAAAAAGTGGAGAAAGCTGCCGCTCCATAGGTACTGAAATGGACCAGAATCCTTTACAGCAGACTGCATGTTGAAGAGAGAAGGACATGCTTTCTCTAAAACCCATAATGAATATCTATTAGACTTAGAGTACCCCAATCAGACTCATTCTCATGGTTAATTTAATGATGAATCTATTGTTATCTCATGTTTTCTTTCCATCTCTAGAGAGGACCAAAGTTCATATTTTTTAAAAGGCCAAGGGCATGTAGAATGTCTACAACTCAATTATGAAAAGGACAAAATGGAAATAATTATAAAGCAATACAGAAAAAATAAATTAACAAGGATTTTGAAATGCCCCACTAAAACTCCTAGATATTGTTTTCTCGTTACTGAAGAATAAGCTTAACCACTCTCAACTACCCTGCTCTGGCTTAAAGCATAAGGAAAAGGAATAAAATGGTATCCCAACTATCCACAGGACACAGACACAGAAAATCCATAGGTCTCATACCAAATATAAGGTGATGCAGAATGAGAATGTGTGCACAGTGGTGGTGAATTTTGGTTTCAATATGACTAGACTGAGAGATATCTGCATGATCAGAAGAGGCATTCTAAGAGTATTCTCAGGATATTTCTAAGGGTATTCCCAGAGATGTTATATCAAAACAGTTTGACCTAATGAATAGTTTAAGCCCTTGATGGATTCAACATTCCAGTCATCTACTAGAAGATGAATCTGTGAAAGATGGGGCTGAGTTAGAAGAAGTGGTCTCTGACGATATGCCTGTTAAAAAATATAACTGGGCTTTGGCCCCATCTTGTTATTTCATTTTGCAAATTGTGGTAAATGGTTTTCCTACAACTATACCTTTTCTCCATGCTTAAAATAGCAAGTGCTCCAACAAGCCATGAGTCAAAACCATGAACCAAAAGAAGTCCTTGCTCTTCCCTTAAACTGTGTTTCCTGAGTATTTGTCACAAAGATAAAAAAGAGACAACATTTCTAAAAAAAAATACTTCTAGGCTTAGAATTAAGAGCCAGTTAGGAGAATCATCACAAATTCCATGAATATACTTGGGTTTCTACCACTTCTATGCCTCCCAAGTTGCTTTGTTTTGCATTGATATTCCATATTGTGCATTATATGCTGATCATGATTGATCCTTAGGCTGTTAGTAGTTGGTGGCCCAGCCAATGATCCTCAACTCCAAACCAACACCATTACAAATCCCCAAATAGAGAGACTCCATGACATAAATTCCCAACCTTAAGTACTACTGGTTTGAAAGTGCTATGTCTCCAGAATACCCAATTTAAATGGCCCACAGAAACCAAGGAAAGATGTTCCCTTAATATGTCAACAGCATATGTGGAGATAAGCAAACATCTGTATGATCTTCATGACTTTCTTCCATCCTAAGCCTCATTTCCAATTTTCTCTATAATCATCTCATGAGATTGAATGTGGAAGTCATTTCTCTAAGTCATTAATACTAAAGAGATATCAATGACATGGGCAGCAACAGAGTAGACAAATTTATTAGGAAGTAGAGAGAGACAAGAAGATAAGGAGAAATATAAAGGAGATGAGTTTTTTTTCTAATATATTCCTGGTATCACACTACATACTTTCTGATGATTCATTGTGTACTATGAGAACCCATGTACCCTGTACCCAACAAGGAACCCTCATATCCTCATTTTAACTTAACTCAGGTGAGGATTTTAATCTTCTTTTAAATGTTTATTTTTGCATGTAAATGTTTGTAGTATGTCTGCATCCACACATCCAGACTGTGCATGAAGTTCCATGTACATGTATTTGAATGTGCCTGTGGAGAACTCAGGCTGATGGCAAAGGTCTTCCTCAATTGCTCTCCATGTTATACATTGAGGCAGCATCTCTCACTTGAACCCAGAGCTTGCTGAACTAAACTTTTCCATGCATGATAAGTATCTGAACTCTGGTCCTCATTCTTGCAAGGCACGTGCTTGCTTTACATGTTGAAGTGTATAGTCAGCTCCTTTTCTAGATAGAAACACAAACTTAACCACTTAAGCACTTTGATGCACATCCCAAGAACGCACAACTAGGACCTATGCAATTTGAATGAGCACTGGTCTAGATTTCAGAGATGCCCTTCTTTTCACACCACCCTTTCTTATTACCTCCAGAGAATCTATCAAACCAAAGATGAAAGTATCTTTTGATATACAGATCAAAAGTTAACAAAAAGTTGCTAGAGAGACAGTGTTCCTGAGCATCTAGTTGGTGAAAAATGAGGCAGACTAAAGTCTCATGCAATAGCCAGCTTTATTCAGAGCATTGGGCAATTTATACTCTGAGGGTTAAGAGAAGTCACATGAATAAAGTATACAATCACAAGGACAAGCCACACAAAACCACGTTTTTTCATAGAGGCACATGAATAACAATAGCAGAAGTAAACTCACTCCTATCTGATACTCCTGGGGTGAGCACAGACACGCATTCCAAGCACAGTTCTGTGTTTTAAACAAACTGAGGCCACAATACTCTTACCTTGTTTCCTTGGCGTTTTCTCACAAGCACTCAGAATTCTCATGTGACTCCATCCTTGGACTATATTCTGACAAGATGGCACAGAGGTTAAGAGCACTTCTTGCCCTTTCACAGGACCAGATTGCAATTCCCAGAACCAATATCTGATGGCTCACAACTACCTGTAACCACACCTCTAGTGGATTTGACCCTATTCTGACTTCCACAGGCACGGACACGCGCACACACACACACACATACACACACACATACACACACACACACACACACATATGCACACATACCTAAATATAAATAAAATAATATTTTAAAAAAGCATTAACCAAAAATTAGAATGTTTGCTTAGTGGTACTATAATAGGAAAAGCACAGAGTTAAAATCAGAGAGCCTGATTCTACCCATTGTGTATGTAGTACAACTGGTTAACACTCTCGCCAATCCTTAGTTTTATGTGAGAAAAAAATAATACATTGGGGTTCCCTTAAAGGATGTTCTGAAGCTGGGTTACCATGCTGCATGTCTACAGTGTGGGAATCATGGCAATGCCTCATGAGCCAGAAATGGCTCTCATTAAAAGCTATGTGCTTATTAAGTATGACAAAGGCAGAACAATAATGTGTGAGCAAAAAGACAAGCTGTGTGAAACTTTGATCTTATATTAATATATTTCTTACCATCTACATTTAACTACATAGAGAAGCTTTGTTTTCCAAGTCCAAAATATTATTGATCCCATTTACATTAGGAACTCTTGCTTGAAAATCTGCAATTCCTAGAGAATTTTATACAAAGACCTATACTTTATATTTCAAGATCTTTCCTTAGCAATTACATAATTTTATTCAAGAATAAAACTACATATATAAATTAACATTTATTTTTCTTAGCATCTGTAAGACATTTAGTGTTAATTTCACTCCTCAAGATTGGATTATTGTTGTAATTCTATGAATATGAATTGAGTAAAATGACAAAATCATACTTATATTTTATGTTATGTTTTTAAGTATAATTATGTTTTATATGGCTGTAGTATATGTAAAATTCTGTATACTACTTTATATATAGATTATCTGCTTAACTTGTACAAAGTAACATTTTATTTTACATGTATTTGGTAATGATATTGATGTTTTCCCATGTTTAACTCATATATTTGTGAACAATTTCTTAGTTCTAGAACAAATTATAATATTGTACAATATTATTTCTACTTAGTAAAATATAAACATGCAGAAAGCCAGGAATGGTGGTGCGTGCCTATCTATAACTCAACTTCAGAGGCTGAGGCAAGGGATTTTCTTAAGTTTGAGGCCAGCATGGACTGAAAATGAGTAATAATATAATCAGGGTTATGTCAATGATATATATGAAACAACAGAACAAACATAAGAAACTAAAGCAAACACAAATAAATAAATGGGCTGGTGAGGCGATGTCAGGGAAGAGAAAGGAATTAGTCAGGTGACTGGAGAGTGCATACATGTGTGCATATATAAGTACATGCATGTGTGCATGTGTTTGTGTGTATGTGTGTGCACACATGTGCGTAAGCAAAAAAAATCTATGCAGATTATTTCCATGCCATACCACATAGGGATAAGACAGAACTGTTATTCTTGGTCTCACAGAAGTAGTAAATCTTGATAAGGTCATTTATGTCTTGATTATAGATCTACACTTTGAGTTCTCAAAGTCACATGATCTCTATCTTAGAAGCTACTGATTTGCAGTATGGTAGGACATGAAGAAACTTAGAAAAGTGGGAATTATTTGAACATTTGAATCTTGGACCCTGTGTTATAACAATTATCCTAAGGTAGCCTGAAAAGAGGTGGACTGGATAGTTTATATTGACACTTTTTCAGGACTAGTATATCTATCTATATCTATATCTATATCTATATCTATCTATATAATATGTCCATATCCATAAGTCTCTGATGGCTAAGAAATCCTACCAGACATTTAGGACTTAAACAATACAAATCCTACTAGGCATTAAGGGTTTAAATAATAGAAAAAAACACAGCCAAGTATTCTGGCAGAATTTGAGGGATCCTCAAAAGTGAATACAAAGAAATGTGTTGCAAAGTTTACTTCATGCCTGACAGTTCCATTCTAGTCTCTGGAGCACCCACATGGGAAGGATTTGCAGACTTAGGAATGTCTTAGACATGCACGAGTTCTAAGAGTAGGTGTAGTCTTAATTTTCATTAATTATGATATTGAGTTTATTAAAGCTAGTTAAATGGCAATGCTAAATGTCACAGTCACTGTGTGAAGTAATTTGGTGGTTCTTTATGTTAATCATTTAATGACGATGACTCAAGAAATCCACACTTGGATATAGATCAAAAATCTGACAACTAGACATTCAAACAAAAATAATTGCACATAAATGTCCACAGCTGCATTATTCACATTAGCCAAAATGTGGGTACAATATAATTGCCCATTAATTAACAGTCAAAATGTGGAATATTTATATCTCTCTAGAGATATAGAAATAAAGAGAGAGATAGAGATAGATTGGTATATCTATAGATAGAGGCAGAAAGAAATAGATATAGATATATCAATAAAAATGAAAGAAATGGAGAACTGATAACCTGCCAAAATATGGGCAGATCTTGAAAGCTAAATGCTGAAGGAAAGAATCCATGTTCAGTGATCACATTCTATATAATTTTGTGTTCATATCCAGGACAGCCAAATCTACAACAGGATACACAGTGGAAGTGCCAATGACTGGAGGGAGAAGATGGACTACATTTGGGAATAAGATTATTCTGTATAATCTGTGCCTGGAGAAGGGCTAGTTAGCTGGGAGTGGCGAGCTGATAAGTGTCACCTTTATAGAAGAGGCCATAGTGTCCTGAGGCTGTCAGGCTTCACCAGTGCTACAAGAAAATTCATGTCACATGACACCTGGGTCCTCTGGAGAACTACAGGAGATAAAAAGAGTAGTCTACATAGGTCAGACAGAGTCTGAAGATACACTGATACTAGCCAGCTCCATTTACAACTCATATCTTTGAATTTTAGAAGTATTGTGTCAAAATATTAACTCAATCAAAGAGAAGTTTTGAATTCCCTTAAGTTTCATGTGCAATGACTTCTTTACTTGTCTTGGCTATTGCTATTCTTGGCCTCTGCTCTAAATGTAGAAATTGCCTATGTATACAGTCCACTTAACGGTGTAGGAGTAGTGTCCACTTATGAGCCTAGGCATAGTGACTACCCCCTAACATAGCTATGAGACTCACTATGACCAAAGCAACTTGAGTTAAGAGTTTATTTGTCTTACACTTCCACAATCCTGTTCATCATCAAAGGAAGTCAGGATAAAAACTAACACAGGGCAGGAACTTGGGCAGGAGCTAATACAGAGGCTATGGAGAAGTGTTGCTTATGGATTTGTTCTCCATGGTTTCCTCAGCCTAATTTCTATTTGGTTTTTCTACATTTTTATAGAACCTAAGACTTCCAGTCCAAGGATGTCAAAATCCACAATTGCTGAACCTTCCGCATCAATCACTGCGTAAGAAAATGCCCCACAGTGTTATGGAGGCATTTTCTCAATTAAGGCTTCTTCCTTTCAGATAACGCGAGCCTGTGTCAAATTAACACAAAACCAGTCAGCACAATTACTCTTATTACTCTCTTAATTTCCTGTCCAATTACAGTGAAAATTAGTAGTATCCCAATGAGGCAACAGAGAAAAAAAATACACTGAGAACTAGCAGCCATTCAGCAATGAGATTTGTGCCCTTGGGGGAAAGATCATCATTGATTTCAGTACACTGATTTCCCCCAGTCAGGCAGGAGACATATTGTCAGGGAAAAAAAATGAGTGTAGAATTTATATAAAAACACTTCACCACATAGGGCTTTCATGGAGATCCTCAGAAAGACTTCAGAACCTTCATTAGTCAAACACAACTACTGATAACAGGAAATGGGTAACATGAACAGAGTCACAGTGAGGAAACTTAAGGCCTCAAAGCTCCAAGCATGCTGCTGTCCCCAGGGCAGGCTGGATATGCGCTGTGCTCTGACTACATTCTTTTCAGGAAAATAAATGCATATCTAAAGACAAAGAGAGGCTAAGGTCATTTACGAACACTATACTGTCTTAAAAATGGGATGAAATTAGGCCATAGATATGTTTTAGTATTCATCTCTAGAATTTTTGCAACATTTATAAACTTGAATTGCACAAGTAACTTAGTCACAGACAATTGCAGCACTTCCTGCATCTCTTCAAGGCCAGATTTATCACTGTCATTGTGAATCTACAATCAATGAACCAAGAAGCAATGGACTCCACTTCATCTTTGTCTTTGAGAAATATAAAAAGATGAATCATGGAAGTCACATCTCTTTAGATTGGCCACGTTCTGTTGTTAGACACAAAGCAATAAGTCCCAACCACATTCAAGGGAATGGGATCACTTGAAGTATGAATTTTAAGATGTGGATATCACCAGACTTGTGAGGCACTGTCCAGCACACCCTCCACAGAATGTCCTGTGTGTATTGATGCTGAAGACATGTGATGAAGCAATCAAACAAGGCCTGTTCCTCCCTCAAATTCACTGTCAGGATTTGAGAGACTGGATTATGAAACTCCAAGGAACATCCATATTGTAGAGGCAGGAAATAGAGCAGAAAGGAAGTTTACCAGGACCTCAGACCATACAGTCTTTCCTGAAAAATGCCTGTGTTGATAGGTTCACAATGACAGTGAGAAGGCTGGGCTTGGAGAGATGCACATAGTACTGGGATTGTTTATGGCTAAACTACTTGTACAACTTAACTTTATAAACCTTAGAAATTTTCTGGAAAGTCTGTGATATCTCTTAAACAGTTCTGGTTTAGGTGGATGAATAAGATGTGAGACCCTAAAAATTCCTTTATATATCCCCAGAGCAACTCCCACTATAAATGGGATATGTGATTGCTAATAAGAAGCAATTAGAAAGCAACAATAACTCTTCTAATGAACCTGCTGCTTCGCATAACTCCACAGAATATCTTTCATTTAATTACAAATGCATTCTAATGCAAATGCTTCCAGAAATAGGCTATGCTTTGTCCTACAGCCATACAAAGGTACACACACCTGAATGTGAGATTCTTCACCAAAGCAAAGTTGGTAAGAAAGAGAACCCTGCCATTGTGAAGGAGAGAAGGAAGAAAGAGATTTATTTTCATTATTTTGTAATATAGCCTCTACTTGAAAAAGAGAGGTAACAATAATTGTTTGCTATGACCCATAGAATGATGCTTCCTCCCAAAATGTGTACAGCCTTCTCAGAATCTGTGATTGCTATCTTACCTAGCAAAGCAGACTTTTCAGCTGTGGTTTATGTGAAGGAATTTAAATGGGGGGGGTGGAGTTATCCTGAATTATCTAGTCAAATCTAATCACAGGAGTCTTTAAAATATGCAGCTGCAGGCAGAAGAGTGAGGCAGAGAGATTCAGTGAAGAAGAGTGGGAGAGGAACAGTGAAATGACTCAGCAGACAAAGGTGCTTTGCCATCAATCTTGATGATGTGGGACTTACATGATGAAAAGAACTGACTCCCACAGGTTGTCATCTGACCTTCATATGAGTGCTGTGGCGTGCCCCCTCCACACAGATAAATAAATAGATAGATAGATAGATAGATAAATAAATAAATAAATGATTAAATGTATGTGATTATATGTTCTGTCTCTACCATGCTCCTCAGGTTTCCCTCCACCCCATTCCCATTCCTTCTTCCTTCAAGGTCCATGCACATGAAGGCGTGGGCAGACGGTAAGAGCCAGAGGTGGACAATTTTAAGGAAACAAGGCAGATCAACTTATGAACTCACACAGTGACACCATTCACAAGACCTATCCAAGCCCAAGCCAGAAAAATTCCTAACACAAAGAAGGGAACATCTTGGAGAAAGGAGTCAGGGTAGCTGGGGTAAGTGGAGGGAGAGGAAATAGTGCTCAGGATATATTGTATAAGAGAAGAATCTATTTTCTAAAAGGGAAGGGAAGAGGGCAAAATGTTCCACTATAGACAAGATACTTGCAAATGATATTGCTGGGGAAAGCAAAAGTAGATTTTTTTTCCTCCAGTGGGATGACACCAAGTATATGAACTACATTCCAGGGCAGTTCCCACTCTCAGGAGAAGCTGAGACACAAATTAGATTCTACGCATAGTGGTTGTTTTTCTTTTACTTCTTTTTTGAGATAGAAGGAATATGATGTGAGGGAGACTAGGATGGTCTGGTAAGAATTTGAGATGGGAAAGAATATGAAGAAAATATACTGTGTGACCTGCAATCTTGGTCTGCACTCCATTCCCAGGGCTACAGATCTGCCTGCCTCACCGGAGATCTGCTGTCTTCCACAACAACAAGGTGAGATACTTACACCCCAATCCCCCACCTGCTGGGCCCCTGGCCAGCACAGCAATAGCAAGTTGTGCTCTGTCTTTTCTGTGCTCAATCATTCAGTCCACACTTGTACTTGCAGCCTGGGATCTGTACACCATTGCCTGGGCCACAACCCTGTCTCCCTGGAGGCTTGCTGCTACCCAAGACAACCAGAGGCCTGAAGCCATTAAGGCCTACCAACTCTACCTACGGTTCCAGAGACCTGTTACTACCAGAGATTACCAGGGACACCAATACCAAAAACAACTAGATGGCTAAAGGTCAGCACAAAACGCAATCAACAAAAGCCAAAGCAACATGGCACCATTAGAAGCCAGCTCTCTTACTACAGCAAGCCCTGGGTATCCTAACACATCTCAAGAGCAAGACAATGACCTTGAGTCTCATCTTATGAAAATGATAAAGGCCTTTAAAAATGAAATTAAAAAGTACCTTAAAGAAATACAAGAAAATACAATCAAACTACTAGAGGCCTTTAAAGAGGAAACAAGTAAATATAAAAAAGTATAGGAAAATATAATCAAAGAGGTAAAAGAAATAAATAAAACTGTTCAAGACCTAAAAATAGAAATAGAAGCAATAAAGACAACTCAAATGCAGGCAAATTGGAGATGGAAAATCTGGAAAAAGAATAGGAACTACAGATATAAGCATTACCAACAGAATACAAGAGATGGCAAAGAGAATCTCTGGCATAGAAGATAGAAGAAATTGGTACACTGGTAAGGGAAAATGCCAAATCTAAAGAAAAAGATAGCTATTAATCTCTTACAGAACACTGAATATGAAATTTTGCTTATAAAATACCAAATGAAAATATACCAGAAAAGATAAATCCTCTCACCATATAATAATTAAAACACTAAATGTACAAAACAAAGAAAAAATATTAAAAGCTGTAAGGGGAAAGGCCAAGTAACATAAAAAAGCAGACCTATCAGAATTTATTTCTCAAGAGAGACTCTAGAAGCCAGAAAAGCCTGGGCATATGTCCTTTAGACTCTAAAAAGTCACAGATGTCATCCTGGATACTATACCTAGCAAAACCTTTAGCCACCATAGATGGAAAGACCAAGATATTCTATGACAAAATTTAAATAATATCTTTCTACTAGTCCAGCCCTACAGAGGATGTTATAAAGAAAACTCCAATACAAGGAGGATAACTACATACATAAAAAACAAGAAATTAATCATCTCATAGCAAAATCAAATGTAGAGAAACACACATACACCACCACCACCACTACCACCACCATATTAAAACAGGGACTAAAATCATTGGTAATTAATATTTCTCAACATAAATGGGCTCAATTTACCAATAAAAAGTCACAGGCTAACAGAGTGAATGCATAAACAAGACCCATCATTCTGCTGCATACTAGAAACACACCTCAGCAACAAAGATAGGATCTACCTCAGAGTAAAAGGCTGGGGAAGGTTTTCCAAGCAAACAGACCCAAGAAACAAGCTGCCATAACCATTCTAATATCTAATAAGGAGACTTTCAACCAAAAATAATCAAAAGAGATGGGAAAAGACATTTTATACTCATCAAAGGAAAAATTCACCAAGATGCCATCTCAATTCTGAACATCTATGCCCTAAATAAAAGGGCACCCACATTTATAAGGGATATATTACTAAAGCTTAAATTATATATGGAACCCTACATATTAACAGTGGAAGACCTTAACACCCCATTCTCACCAATGGACAGGTAATTGAAACAGAAACTAAATAGAGAAATAATAAAACTAACAGATGCTATGAACTGAATGAACCTAACAGCTTTCACCCAAACACGAAAGAATATACTTTCTTCTCAGCACCTCATGGAATCTAATGCAAAATTGATCATATCATTAGTCACAAAGCAAGCCTTATCAGATCACCAAAGACTAGAGCTGGACTTCAATAAGAACAGCAGAAACAACAGAAAGCCTACAGTCTCACAGAAACTGAACAACTCTCTAATCAATTACTACTGAGTCAAAGAAGAAATAAAGAAAGAAATGAAAGACTTTCTAGAATTCAAAGAAAATGAAAGCACAAAATATACAAATTTATTGAACACAATAAAAGCAGCACTAAATGAAAAGTTCATATCACTAAGTGCCTCTATAAAGAAATTGGAGAGATCTCATACTAGCAACTTAACAGTTCACATGAAAATTCTAGAACAAAATGAAGTAAATACAATCAAGAGGAGTAGAGGAGAAGAAATAATCAAACTCAGGGCTAAAATCAATCAATTAGAAACAAAGAAAATAATACAAAGAATCTATGAAACCAAGAGCAGGTTGTTTGAGATATTCAACAAGATAGACAAACCCATAGTCTAACTAAAAGGCAGAGAGACAGTATCCAAATTAATAAAATCAGAAATAAAGGGGAGATATAAAAACTGACACCAAGGAAGTTAAAAAATAACATTAGGTATTAATTCAAAGGCCTGTACTCCACAAAATTGGAAAATCTAAATGAGATTTATCAGGTACAGGGAGACACGGGAGAGAGGGTCAGAGCACCTAGAGAATAAATGGAAATGGGCTGCTGGTGGGGATGGAGGTGGGAGACATCTCTAAGACATGCCAGAGACTAGGGATGGGGAAGCTTCCAGGAAGTCTATCTGAGTGACTTTAGCTGAGACTCCTAGCAGTAGGGATATGGAACCTGAAACGACCACTTCCTACAGCCAGGCAGGACTCCCAGTGGAGGAATAAGAACACCAAGCCACTCACAAAACTCTGAACCCAAAATTTGTTCTGTCTACCAGAAATGCAGGAACAAAGGTGGAGCAGAGACTGGGGCAATAGCCTACTGATAACTGGCCTGAATTGAGACCCGTACCATGGGCAAGCACCATGCCCTGACACTACTAATGATATTCTGTTATACTTAGAGTCAGGAATGTAGCATAAGTATGCTCCACCCAGCTGCTCATTGAAACAGATGCAAAGACTCACAGCCAAACATTGAGCAGAGCTTGGGGAGTCTTATGGAAGATTTAAGGGAATGATTGAGGGACCCAGAGACAATGGGAACCCTACAGAGTCTATTAACCTGTACCATTGGGGCTCTCATAGACTGAACTACCAACCAAACAGCATGCATGAGTTAGACCTAATACGCTCATCCCACATATGTAACAGATGTGCAGCTCGGTACCCCAGCTGAAGAGAGAGCTGTCCCTAACCCTGTGGTTCGCATTCCCCTAACTGGTTTGCCATGTTTGGCTTCAGTGGGAAAGAATGCACCTAGCCTTGCAGAGACTTGATGTGTCAGGGTAGGGGGGACAACCAGGGGGCCCTCAACCCTCTCAGAAGAAGAGGGGAGGAAGGGTATTGGGAGAGGAAGTGTGTGAGGGAGGACCAAAAGGGGGCAGGGCAGAGTCAGGATATAAAGTGAATAACAAACAAACAAACAAACAAACAAAGTGGGAGAAAATACCACAAACAAAAAGGAGTATAGCAAAGAAAATATACTGTGTGAAAATTTCAAAGAATAAATAAAAATTAGGTTTTAAAGAAGAGCAGGAGAAATTCAATGCATAAATATGCACCAAGAGGACCAGTTACCAAAGCTGCCACCCTGGAGTCTGTAGCTTCTAGATGGAAACAAAACAAAACAAAACAAAACAAAACAAAACAAAACAAAACAAAACACTCAACCCATTTGAAAAAAATGTTTAAAGAATGTATCCACTCTCCTTTATTTCCAAATAAATATCTCGTAATAGATTGCACATATTGTCACTTAATAAGTTGCAGGTCCCTGATGCCAGGACCCCAAAGAAGATGACAATTGAACAGTATTTTTAACACTCTCAAGTAAATTGAATAAAGCGCCCAGTGACCTTTTGAGGTCTGACATTCTACTTTTTATTCTGGGAGAGCAATTTCCCTCTGGATTCAGCTTACTACATTTAGATGTTTAATCAAAACTGGAGTATATGCCAAATCTTTAAACAAAGCCATTGTCCATAATGTATGCTCATTCTGTTACTGCCAGGATAGTTTGGGCAATATCTTTCTTCCTCTTCTGCCCAACTATTCATCACAACCTGCCAGCACTTTCACTACAAACACCCTATAAAAATGTATAAGAGTTTGCTGTTCCAGATTTAAGAACAATAAGAAATAACAGACCATTTATCTTTCTCATCAATTTCCAATTGGTTGTTAGGATGAAATATTTGCTGGCTGTAAAGGATCTCTAGTATGAGGGAAATTAAAATATATGGCTAAATATAAGTGACACTGTAGGACAACATCTATTAATTTGGGGCTTTTAAGATGTGGGATGTATATTATGAGATATGAGGATGACTCCCTGCTAAGTAAGAATGAAATAACACAGAAGCAGAAGCATTTTCTGCATTCAGGCTCCTTAGGGGCTAGAGGGATAGCACTTGCAGAGGATGTGAGTTTTGTTCCTAGCACACATGCCAGGCAGCTTACCCCTTCTCTATCACACTTAAGTATAATTGATGGAGGTTTGCATGAGGGTGGCTTTCCTTCATTTAGCACAAGTATAAATGGAGAAAATGAAACTCACATTTGGCAAATGCATCTAGTGCTTAGATTGAACAACACAGGATAGGCTTGCAATTTAGAATAGGTGGCTTATATCTATATCTACATCTACAGCCACACCTACACTATACTTATATCTATATGTATATTCATATTATTTACATCTATAAATAAATGATAGATAGATGGATAGATGGTAGATAGAGATAGATAGATAGATAGATAGATAGATAGATAGATAGATGGTAGATAGATAGATATTCCTTAATGTGTAGACCGAGAAAATTAAACCTCACTGAGTAAAACTGAGATACAACTTCTTACTTTCATACCATTGGTATCTTTCATACACATAAAAAATATCTTGACAAGGTGAGATTTTCTGACTTACATTAAAAGTTAGTAATAAATTCAGAAAATGATTTCTGTATTCACGGTGGGGGGGGGGGGAACACATACAACAAGACTAATTGATAATGCATAACTTAGATGCAAACTCACCATGGAACATTCCTTAGCACCATTGCCAAGGCAAAGCCTTTAGGATGTTGGATCAGAGAAACTATTTAACTGTCCAATTTAATTAGTTGGCATAATAGCTCTTGGACCACCCTGGCCTTCCAAAGTAAGATCCTAATTAAGAAATAATTGGATTCTGTGAAATAAGTCAGAACTATCCATTTAAGTTAGCATGCTTTGTCCAAAACTCTTAGCATAACTAGGGAATTATGTTTGTTGGAGATAGATGAAAATAGCTTATACAAGAGAAATGCTAGTATCTAGAAAAAAAATATCAACTCTCTTGACTCTTATGCTAACGGAAAACCTTTCATTTCTAATAAAATATTTTCAAAAAAAATTTTCTATGCCTACAAATATCTCATAAATATTTATGATCAGTTCCTTCAGCTGTTTAAACAGAATAACAATGTTTGTTTCTGGGTTCTAGAACCTTTTATGGAGTTGGCCCAAAAGTGTTTGTCAGATATATCTGGGAACATACTTTCAGTAATTGAGACATCAAATTTAAGCCAAATATGATAAAACAGGGCTATAATTCTAGTACACAGAAGGATAAGATTGGATTATGAATTCAAAGGAACCCTAGATGGTATGGTGAGACTTAGTCTCAAAAAACATTGTTAGGTCTCAATGAAAATAACATAGAACTGAAGGAAAGCTCTAGAATAAATTATAATTAGTATTTTTTCATCCAAATCTGCATTTATTGAGTTATAGAAACCAAGCTTTCAAGCAAATGAGAGGTTTCTCCTAGTAGTCTTAGCCCTACCCTGGGTGAACCTTCAGACTTCCCAAGATCCCAAGCAGCTGACTTATATGACTTCCATCAATATTCCCTGGCTCAATTAGCTCTCAGCTTGGTTTGACTGCAAGCTTAGGTTTTTCAAAACCTACTTTAATAAGAGTTCTCAAACACTTTGACTTCACTTCTAGCTCATCCAAAGGTAGGAGAGAAAAGATGGTAAATAAGACAAGGGGATGTGGAAATGTTTAGAAGTAGTACTTTAGGGGAAATTCCAATCTCTGTTGTCAGGATACCAGCAGTCCAGTTCAGAAGTGTCAGCAAGCATGAATCAGCAGCAACAGCACAATCCAGCAGAAACTGCCAAGCCTCATCCAAATCCCACAAGTCAGCAGGAGCATTGAGGACCACCAAGAATACCAGGAGCTCTCTGCCATGCCTCTCTCAATGAAATGAATATTAGCAAAGACAGGAGACAAAGACTTGAACAGCTAGTTATGCAAGTGCCCCATCACTGTCTGTTGAGTTCCACTTATATTCTCTCCAAACATTGTGTGTCCTCCTATTGGCCTTTACGAAGTTAAACATCATGTGAGTCTGCATCACATGACATAACCAGAAACTTTCACTTCATTTGACTTCAACAGAAGGGAGTTTTGGTACAGTAGATAAAGAGATTAAGGTTCCAACCCCATTTCAGCCCTGTGAGTCCCTCTTTCACAATGCCCATTCCTGATGGGAACTAGTGATCCTGTGAGTTTCCCATGATCCTCATGTTTAGTAATGAGTGACCTCCATATCATATAGTGACTTCTATATCAGTCTCTCAGCATTTCCTGTTTAGACCCTCTCTTGCCCTTCCTCTTAATGAATACTTAAATATGAGTCTCTTCAACTGAACAAGCTGAAGCAAAACTATATTCCTGCTCAGGAATTTGTTAAACTAAGTGGAAGTTGAGTCATTCATTCCCACACAAGTACCATCAAACCAAATCACACTTATGCAAAACAAAACAAAAAAAGTCCAAAAATAATATTCTAGAATATGGCAGAGTTTGGGAAAATAAGAAGAGCATTTGTTCTCAACCATCTTTCAGGAAGCATATAAAAACTGAGCATGGCCACTTCGAACCCCTTGAAGCAGAATATATAAAAGCAACATTGAGAGAGTTGCTCTGAAACCAATAACAGTTTTGAAGCCCCAGATTATTTAAATCGTGAATTGGGCCAGGCTTGGTTTTACCCTTAAAACTGAATCTAGCTTAATGAACATTATGTTTTCAATATTATAGTTCTTGATGTAAAGAAAAAGCATTTTTGTGTTCAACTTTGTGTTCAGTAAGGACCACTAGAAGGAAACTTTTGTTCAAGGACTGAGCTGTCAGTCTTTTAAGGTGGCCACCAGCACTGTGTATAATCGTTAATCACATGTTTACCTAGCTTATAAACATAAAGTTTATTTGGGTTTCCATGAAAGGAAGACCATTTCTAATCAAGTATAGCTTAATTTATGCAACAAGAAGTAATAGATTAATTAGCAGGTATTAACATGTCTTATGCAGGCCCACAGTGATATAGCATGTCACATTAGCTATGAAAAGGCAACATTTCAAGACTCAGCAGATGGCTGTCCTGAATTAGATGGCAGCATCAGGCTCTCGTGTCTCTGAATCTATTGACGTGGTTTGCTGTCCATCAGTTATATTTAGACTGAGAACATAAACTATCATTGGAATAGCTCTTAAAATTGGCTCCGTGGGGCAAAACCTCCCCACAGATCTACAGAGAAGCTCTCTACTGAGGATCCCACAGACACTATTCTTGACTGGGACTCAGGGACCACCCCCCCACCACACTTAATAGTTCACTGAAGATAGTGAAAACAACAACAACTGAAATAATGAACACAACTCAAGATATGAAAGCATTTATTAAAGTATATTTGATAACTTTAATATGATATATAAAATAACATATTAAAATATTAAAATTAAATTAACACCCTGCATATTAAATATTAATGTTTAATATTTTATTAAAATAACACCCTGCATCCTGTCAGACTAACGTGCATTAAAGCTGGTTATCAACAATGGTAGAAATGTCAGAAGGAACACAAACACGTGGAAGCTGAACAAACCACTGCTAATGAAACATTGGATTAGGACAAAAATCAAGAAGGAAATGAAAAACTATGTATCTTCCAATCTAAATATCCACAGAGGTTAAGTAGCTAGTAAGTGGCCAGGGGTAAGAGGTACTATTCCAAGGAAGGGAGATAGAATAGAGTTTTATGAAGAGATAAACAGGGAACTAGAACAGAATGAGGAGAGGCATGGGAGGCAAGAGTAGAGACTGTGGAGACTGACAACTCCTCTCATTCTGCCTTTTAATTTTCTTCAGGCCTTCAGTTGATGGTGAGACTACACACTGAAATATTAATCCCACCTAAAGTAATTTCACAGACATACTCAGAAAAAAAATATTCTAGGGATGAAGAATGTTTGGGCAACTTGTGGCTCCATCAGTGTTTAATAAAATTCACCATCACAAACACTTAGGTCACAAATCTTGCGTGATGCTTCTAGCTTTGCTTTGAACATTGATCCATGTGTTTGAAAGATTTCTCTGAGATCTGTGGCTTACCTCTAATAGATGGGTAGCCTGCACTCACTGAACACAGTCCTACGGGTCCTATCATCTGGGAAGTACTAGGCAGCATCTCATGCTTGAGCATCTCCAAGTGAGGCAAGCCCCTGACCCTGCATCTATCACATGGAACACTCTAGATTTTCCATGTCAGTGCAAGGTGCTTCCATTCATGGATCTTTCTTTTGGGAAAGAAACCACGGTTCTACTCAGATGGCTTTTATGAGGAGTTTCCAAAATCCAGCCCCTTCTGAAAAAAAAAAACAAAACAAAAACTCTGCTGGGTTTTGCTTGCTTGTTTTGCTAATGACTGTGGCTGCAGCATGAAAGCTGAAGTTTTAGGCTACATTATTGAGGACAAAGATGGTGCTGCGCCTCATTTTAATATATGGTGATTACCTTGCTGTTATCATTCTTGACTTTGAGTCCCAAGATGAAGTTCTAAAAGCTTATTACGGGCATGTCTTTCCCTTTGGACTCCAGGTGCCATCCATTATTAGTGAAAGAGAATTAGAAGTTGGAAAAATCTCCCTACATTTTATTCTCTCACCCCTTGATGATTGCGTTACGTGGCTGTGAGGATCCAGGGGGGTCAATCCTACAGTGACTGACATGAGGTACATGTCACACATGTTTTCCTGTGGTTCAAAGCCAGCCTCTGGATCCAAAAGTGGAAACAAAGGAACTCTTTTTATAGATGACAGAAAAGAAAAAAGATGCCAGGCTTAATGACAAACACCTTAATCCTGGTACTTTGGAAACTAAAGCAGAGAAATCCTGAGTTGGAGACCATGATTATTATATAAGCCTAGATTGGGCAGATCTCCCACTACACTACTCTATTCTCATCTATATTATCCCATATAACTTGCGGTTTCTCCAGGCCACGAGCTTCGCTCTCTGCAGCCTCTCTGTCCACCCCCCCCCCCCGTAGCTCCCCCCCTTCCCCCAGGGAGACCCTTTTCTCCTCCCCCAAACTCTCAGCTCCTCCCCCCCTTCCTCCTGCCCAATCATTGGCTCAAGCCTTTATTTGAAAATTAAGGTGGGGAGAAGGTTCACAAGGCAACTCCTCATCACAGCCCTTCCAAGGAGTGGAAATAGCATCAAAATACAAGGCCAGGGCTATCCACAACATGTGTATGTGGGGGGTTGTGTGTGTGTGTGTGTGTGTGTGTTTATTTCAGAGAGAGAGAGAGAGAGAGTGGGGGGGGAGGGGGTATTTTAAAAGAAAACCATCCTTATAGCCATTCTGCATATATAGAGACAAAATTACAGTTCTCCACTTCAGGCAGAGAATATGCAGGATAATGAGAGTGAGGGCACTTGTAGGTGATTTCTCAGCCATCTGAGTGTTCAGCACAGGCAATAGCAATGTCAGTGAAAACAAAGGTCTTGTGACCCTGGGATGTTGTATCAAGGAGAAACCAATTGCTCTTTTCTTTTTGCAATAGCTCACTGTGACTTTCACTATTCTAACAGCAACTACACAAACACGATTCAATGTTCCTATCAACCACTTCATTTACAGTACCAATGCCAGTTGTAGATCTGCAATTCATTCATGTATCTCTGCACTCCAGTTGTGAAAGTTACATGGCAAGCTAGTAACTGAAACAATGAATCCTCATTCCAAAGTAGTACTTCCTTAAGAAGTTAGTCTTCAAAGGGGGAATAATTCAAAGAACCCTACCAAATCAACCCAACATTGCTGTGACACACATTCTTAAGCTATGGCATCTGATCCACCTTATTTAGAAGCCACAGATCAGTATTTTTCAGTATTATTTTTTTGCCCAGTCACACTATTGTTTCTTTAACATGAGCACTGTTTTACTGTGGATATTTATTTATAGCCTTTACAGTGTTCCTCTCTTAGTCAAGCAAAAGACATTACTTAAGTTCCCAAAATAGCAGACACCTTCATAGGTGACAGAGACTCAGAGCTGACATGGAGATGCCACCAAAGGTCTTGTGATTTCCTTGTGGAAATAAATATTGAATGTTTTACAAGATGACATCATGGTTGTTCACAAAGTTTCATGTCCACTAAGAGTAGGAGTTTGGGGACCCTACTCTCTGACACTTGGAGAAAAATCTAAATTTTTCAAGATGGAGATCCAGGAAGAACTACTCTTTTGTTCAGTGGCCAAAGTGCTTACAGCTTGAACATTGAAAACATTAATGTCACAGGACAGGGTGTCTACTGTACCTGTACCATGTACACTCTTAGTGAGATTCTGACTTTTTCCATCATTCAATGTTATCACCTTTGGCTCTTGTCGTGGGACATCAAAGTAAATAAATTGGCTTTTTCCTCCTAAGAGTCATTCCGAGTCGCCACATTACATTTCTACTTGAGTCTTACTTTTCTAGTCCACGGATTCAACAGTTTGAAAAAGATAGTTTTTATACCTACCTGCCTGCATATTATAGGCTATAATTTCTTCTTGCAATATCCTTACTTCTACTCATTCTAAGCATACCTCTGCTTTCTGCATATTTGCTTCTATTTATCCCATAAATCCTATGTTTCCAACTCTAAGAAGCTTTCAGGGACCATACTCACCCATATGGAACAGGCACCCTTCCTGGATATCCCTAGATCACCTCAGGCATAGCAGTACTCATAGCACTTCTTAATAAGACTGTATTATCACTCTTACTAGTATTTTACTATTACTAGGGAGGACTTTTTTTTTATGTCCCAGTACTCCTGCTGTTTGTACAGAACTGACTCATCTCTGAATTCATGGTGCTGGACACAGAAGCCCAGGATGCTGAAGGCTTTCATCTTTGTTGACAAGGGAACAGGTGATGCCAATGAATCAAAATTAGAGCCCAGCATTTTACATATCTCTTAAAGTCCTATTAAAGTTTTTTTTCTGATAAACTACTTTATTTTTTTCTATTTTTTTAATTTATTGATATATTTATTTACATTTCAAATGATTTTCCCTTTTCTGGACCCCCACTCCCCGAAAGTCCCATCAGTCCCCCTGTTTTCCCACCCAACCCTTCCCACTTCCCTGTTCTGATTTTGCTCTATACTGCTTCACTGAGTCTTTTCAGAACAAGGGGCCACTCCTCCTTTCTTCTTGTACCTCATTTGATGTGTGGATTATGTTTTGGGTATTCCAGTTTTCTAGGTTAATATCCACTTATTAGTGAATGCATACCATGATTCATCTTTTGAATCTGGGTTACCTCACTTAGTATGATATTCTCCAGCTCCATCCATTTGCCTAAGAATTTCATGAATTCATGTTTCTAATGGCTGAATAGTACTCCATTGTGTAGATATACCACATTTTTTGCATCCACTCTTCTGTTGAGGGATACCTGGGTTCTTTCTAGCATCTGGCAATTATAAATAGGGCTGCTATGAACATAGTGGAACATGTATCCTTATTACATGCTGGGGAATCTTTTGGGTATATACCCAGGAGTGGTATAGCAGGATCTTCTGGAAGTGAGGTGCCCAGTTTTCGGAGGAACCACCAGACTGATTTCCAGAGTGGTTGTACCAATTTGCAACCCCACCAGCAGTGGAGGAGTGTTCCTCTTTCTCCACATCCTCGCCAACACCTGCTGTCTCCTGAATTTTTAATCTTACCCATTCTGACTGGTGTAAGGTGAAATCTCAGGGTTGTTTTGATTTGCATTTCCCTAATGACTAATGAAGTTGAGCATTTTTTAAGGTGTTTCTCTGCCATCCGAAGTTCTTCAGGTGAGAATTCTTTGTTTAACTCTGTACCCCATTTTTTAATAGGGTTGTTTGGTTTTCTGGAGTCTAACTTCTTGAGTTCTTTATATATATTGGATATTAGCCCTCTATCTGATGTAGGATTGGTGAAGATCTTTTCCCAATTTGTTGGTTGCCAATCTGTCCTTTTGATGGTGTCCTTTGCCGTACAGAAACTTTGTAATTTTATGAGGTCCCATTTGTCAATTCTTGATCTTAGAGCATATGCTATTGGTGTTCTGTTCAGAAACTTTCTCCCTATACCAATGTCCTCAAGGGTCTTCTCCAGTTTCTTCTCTATTAGCTTCAGAGTGTCTGGCTTTATGTGGAGGTCCTTGATCCATTTGGATTTGAGCTTAGTACAAGGAGACAAGGATGGATCAATTCGCATTCTTCTGCATGCTGACTTCAAGGCCCATACCTAAACATAGTAAAAGCAATATACAGCAAACCGGTAGCCAGCATCAAACTAAATGGAGAGAAACTTGAAGCAATCCCACTGAAATCAGGGACTAGACAGGGATGCCCCCTTTCTCCTTATCTTTTCAATATTGTTATTGAGGTACTAGCTCGGGCAATTCGACAACATAAGGAGGTCAAAGGGATACAAATTGGAAAGGAAGAAGTCAAACTATCATTATTTGCAGATGACATGATAGTCTACCTAAGTGACCCAAAAGACTCCACTAGATAGCTCCTACAGCTGATAAACAACTTCAGCAAAGTGGCAGGTTATAAAATCAACTCAAGCAAATCAGTGGCCTTCCTATACTCAAAGGATAAACTACTTTAAAAAGTACAAAAGTATCGTGGTGGTTGTTCAACACCATGATAGCCAAACTGTGTCTTCACTGTTCAAAATAAAATCTGAGAAAAATGTTTCAAATTCAAGTTATTTAGAATATATACCCACAATCTTGAAACATTTTCTATGTAGATTAAAAATAAGTTATAATCTCAAATAGCTCCACAGGCCAAGTCTAAGAAGATAAAATCCAGCAGAAATGAGTTAAAGTTTTTTTTTTTTTTTTTTAACAAGGGTGCAATAAGAGGAGAATATAGTTTATTCTTCTGTACTACATACTGGCTGCAGCTCTTCAGTATTGGGGTGGGGGTACTAAGAAGATGTAAGCCTTCAGAGGGAATCCACATATTGAGGCTATTGAATGACCCCGTGTCCAGGGAAATCTCCATCTACAACCATATCCACCTCTTTCTCAGCCAATTTGTTCTCCTTGGATGACAATAACCACGATTTTCCTACACTGCCAACCCACCATCAGTGCTCTTCCGTTCTGTACACTGTGTGATGGTGTGTTGCTAAAAGGTTTGAAACACAGAGAAAAAGAACAACCGGATACTCATTAAATTGATAATAATTCATTTGGGTAATTTATTTAGCCAATTAAAGATACTTAAAATAAAAATGTTATCTTTTGTGAATAATGAGCATTTATTAGGATTTATAATATGATTCTATTTTGATTAATTCTATATTCTTCTTCTAGTGTATATGTATAAATTTTAACACATCAATCTATCATCACAAGAAATACAAATTAAATCATTGCAGACAAAAATTAGTGATGTTAATATATAAAATTTTAAATATGAAATATATTAAATTAGCATAAAATTCTGTGGAGGAAATGGAATAAAATTACTTCAAGGAGGAATAGAAGTGAATTTCATTCATAAACAAATTAAAGAATATGTTTGTTTTCAAAATTCATAATTGTGGGCATAGATCACCTTGATGTTTATTTCCTTGGATACTTTGAAAGAACAATATAACACTCGTATTTTTAAAGTCAATATTGCCAATATCTTCTGCAACTATTTATATTCAGGATGAAAAAGTCCTAGGCATCTGCCTAAAAAGGTTCAAGAGCATACAGAAGCTTTAAAGTACTTTTAAGGAAAGGTAAACTAAATGACACTCTGTCCTACTGAATCGTGTTTCATTCTGAGCAGAAGTCTTTGAAAGGACAGGAAGAAACTAAAACATATTCATGGAAGACTCATGAGGTTAAAAATATGACTTAGAAACACAGCATTTAAAAATGATTATCTATGAGCAGAAAAGGATTTGGGGGTGAATTTAACAGGAACTTCAGAATTTGAGGGGGCTACAATTGCAGCCCACAGAGTAGCTCAAAGACTAGTAGATAAAAGTACAGACAGTTTACTTTCTATTTTGATTTCCTCCAGATCAGACTGGGTCATTTTGATTGCCTGTTTATTCAAGGCGAAGCTTGGAAGACAGTCATCAGACAATTAAGATAGGTAATATCAATGCATATACACAGTGTAAGAAGAAAGTTCCTATTGTCAAAACTGACCTAAGAGTTCAGGGGTTGGCATGAGTCCTCACCCACTGATTGAATTTAAAGTTTGAAGAAGGTTAATGCACTACAATGCTGTATCCAGAATATATTGCAAGAGTCATGTCTGGTGCTTAGCTTCTCAGAGACTTGAAGCAACAAGTTGAGTGGGGTTTCTAGGGGGGGCACCCTCATAGAGGAGAACTGAGGATGAGGGAAGGCTTGTGGGAGGGGATGCCCAGGAGGGGGACAGTGAATGGGTTGTAAAATGAATAAGTAAAAAAAAAAATTTAATTTAAAAAGAGAGTCACTTCTGAAGATAGGATTTCTACAGCATAAAAAAAGAAAAGAAAGGAATCAGTATTATTGCTAGAAAGAATATATAACATGGATACACTTAAGAGATAGAGATCATTTCTCCCTCCAATATTAAAAGGAATAGCTTTATTTAAATCAAAGTCACTTTCACATTATGAGGGAGTATGTCGTTTGAGATGGACATCACTAATTTAATTGGAACAACTTCAATAACCGGAATCAATTAGAACCTTAACAAGAGTCAGGTGGCTGTGGTAATTTCTTTCTAACCATGTCCCTGACTCACTAATTCAATAATTATGTCCAATCTACTGAATTTTCCATCAGAATGATCTTAACTGGATCCAATTAAATGAGGCATGTGGGTACATCTTGACATAAGCAGTGGCGACTAAAGTGAAAGTCGATTGTCAATGCCATGAGTCCCAAAGGACTCAAACATACTTTCATTTTTGTAGTCAAAAATTCTCCAAACTCCTTTAGTGCTGGGTTGTGTTTCCTGCAGTTGACAACAAGGGGAAGCAAGCATCTTGTTGACATAACTCAACGTGGTAGGCTTTCACACAACCCTGGTGCTCTGGGACATCGTCATTCTCGATGCCTGCCTAAGTACCCAGTTTCTCTCCATGTACTTATGATCTGAGCTTACCAGGCCCCTGAGAGCCTGGAACCTGGGTTCCAGGAACAGCCATATGCTAGCAAAAATGATGCTTGTTTTTGTTCAGTACTGAGAATAGTTCTTTCTCATTTCTCCCAATAAAAAACTCGATAATTATACTTATTTTGTTTCTTTCCCCACTAAAGAAAAGTTAAGTTAGATCCTCTCGAAAGCCGGAGCTGAAATTCAAACATCAGGGATCCTGTATCATTAGTGAGCTTTCCAATAGGAGGATATAAAGCCTTGGGTAGTTGGAGACCTGTTGGTCCTAATAATCTCTGCACTTATCCTTCTTCAGGTTCCATTTGGAAGCCCACTTTGTCTTCACTAGCCATCAAAGACATGTAACAACTATATGCACATTAATATCTACTTAGCTGATGAAAAGATGTCACTCAGACCCTCTCCCATCGTTCTGCTAAAAACATTAATTAAAAAATAATGTGAATATGTAGTGAAAGTCATAGGTAAGGAATTTAATTTCTTATCCTGGATTCATTTGATTTTCACTCTCCTTAGGCAGTATTTCCATACAAGCTTTATTATTAATATTATTGAATTTTCCACAGAGAATATTAGTGGTCTTTGCACAGGTCAATTGTTCCTTGCCTACATTAGAGCCAAACAACAGACATTTTGAACATATAGTCTCAAATAGCTCTCTGCCCAAATCATCTTCTCTTCTGATGTCTGCTTTCCTAAGTATCTTGAAGCTCCTCTTGGCACATAATATTCTTTGAACCTTTGTACCAGAATGACACAAAATAGGATAGAAAATAAAAGCTGTGAGGCCTGGGTACCAGGGCCCCATCATGCCCTCTGTGATGAGCTATTATTCTCCTTGTTCAAGATTGGTCTATGTCTAATAATAGCCTGGATTTTCTGGACCAAATGGATGGTCATGTTTTTATCTCCGCCCCAACGTCTCCCTTTCTCCCTCTTTCCCTCCCTCTCTCCCTCCCTCCCTCCTCCCCACTCTCTATTTGTTGTTTAATTTGAAAGCAGAAGAACATAGAAGGCAGAACCAGGACATTAGTTATCGAATCCTCTGTCCACTGCTCTGATGATGTGACCTTGGACAAGTACCGACCCTGCATGAGTCTGTTCTCACAGCTTCATAATGAAAATCTACAGCATTAAAACACCCCTAACTTGGCAAGGATGTGGAAAAAGAGGAACACTCCTCCACTGCTGGTGGGGTTGCAAATTGGTACAACCACTCTGGAAATCAGTCTGGCGGTTCCTCAGAAAACTGGGCATGTCACTTCTGGAAGATCCTGCTATACCACTCCTGGGCATATACCCAGAGGATTCCCTAGCATGTAATAAGGATATATGCTCCACTATGTTTATAGCAGCCCTATTTATAATAGCCAGAAGCTGGAAAGAACCCAGGTATCCCTCAACAGAAGAATGGATGCAAAAAATGTGGTATATCTACACAAAGGAGTACTATTCAGCCATTAGAAACAATGAATTCATGAAATTTTTAGGCAAATGGATGGAGCTAGAGAACATCATACTAAGTGAGGTAACCCAGTCTCAAAAGATCAATCATGGTATGCACTCACTAATAAGTGGATATTAGCCTGGAAAACTGGAATACCCAAAACATAATCCACACATCAAATGAGGTACAAGAAGAACGGAGGAGTGGCCCCTGGTTCTGGAAAGACTCAGTATAGCAGTATAAGGCAAAACCAGAACAGGGAAGTGGAAAGAGGTGGGTGGGAGAACAGGGGAAGGGAAGGGAGCTTATGTGACTTTCGGGGAGTGGGGGACCAGAAAAGGGGAAATCATTTGAAATGTAAACAAAAAATATATCGAATAAAAAAATAATAAAATAAAACACCCCTAACTTAAAATAACATAACTTGAAATTAGAGGATGAAGAAGAAATGGCAATTGGCATTGTTCTGTGTGTGATTCTTATTGTTCTTATGGGAAATTGAGTATTGGAATAATATAATATGCAATAAAAACAGTTGTTTTGTTACATGAGTCATATGGTTATATCTCCAACTCTCTTTGTAAGGAATATCTCATAGATAAAATAAAAATCACAATATATGACAAATAGAATATAATAAGAGAACAAAAGTGAAGAAATACCTGTTGCTTTATTACATAATTTTCATCAATTCTTTTCTAAAAAATAAGCAATAACATTAAAAAATTATTTTTAAAACCCACAGTCTTTATATTCAAAAGATATTAGTCCTCAAGGCATTTTTATTAGCACTTCTGAAAATAGAATATAGTATAAGATATTTTAAAGGCATTACTGCTCAACTATTAAAGCTATATTATCTGTAGAGGAATAAAATTGAATGCATATCACTAAACTACATTGTTATTCCATTGAATCTACCCCTTTATCTATGCACTGATCAATGTACATCAATAGCACTCGATATTAATATCACTTGACAATAACAACAGCACAGATACCATGACAAAATTGATTGTGACTTCCTGGTTACAGACTGACACACTCAACAATTCACACAGCTAACTGGTGTATTAGCATCTGTTGTGTGCAACTCTGAGTGAGAGCAAATGCAGTTATACATTTCTACATGAGACAGAGAGAGAGAGAGAGAGAGAGAGAGAGAGAGAAAGAGAGAGAGGAGACAAGGAGGACAAGGCAGGATAATGCAGAAAGCAAATAGAAACTATATTAAATGTTGGAAGTCGAATTTGGATGCCTTCATAAACTTAATTATTCAAGGATCAATAAATCCTTGATGACTGACAGTACCTTAAAGATTCCTACAAAGGAATGAGGTCATTCACAATACTGGTGACAACATAAACACTCAACAAGCCGTCACTCCCACCACCTGTGCCTCCCATTACCACCACGTGGTACCACACTGGCGTCAAAGCACTGCAAGCTCCACCTAAGTGAACATTCATTGCCTGAGAAGATGTGCTCATTCTGGAAGGATATACACTTAACAGTAAGACAGGGAAGTTTCCCACCAGGTCATGACTCCTGAGTTTTCTCCAAAATAAATATTTTAAAAGTATGCAACTTGACATTTTTTAAGCTTAAGGGAAATATGAGGAAATATTCTGTTCTTCTATTTTTGCTTTAGTTATGCACACTAGGGAAAAATTTTAATAATCATTGCCTGGAAGTGTGCAGAGAAAGTTAAAAAAAAATCAGCCAAATCAAGAAAGAAGTGGAATCTCTCTATTCATACATATCGCAGTGTAGAGAAAGAGGAAAATTCAATTATCTAATATGTTTGTTTGATTGGAATGAAGCTTGCCAGGCTTGGGAAGCAAGTGCTTTTGCCTGCTGAGCATCTCACCAGCCCAGAGTGTGGGATTTTGCTTTCATTTTTGGCCCTTTGCATCTGGGTTATCGTGTACAGTCACATGACATTTGGGCTACAATGGACCCTGCACCTGCAACAATACCACCATATGATGATAATCGTCCTGCTTCTGTGACTATTTTTTTCTAAAGACATAGAACAAATTTGTGTCTATTCCATTCCCAGGTGGGTGAAATGTAGAAACAGATGCCAAATTCTATACACTTAGGACAGTGATGCTGAATACAGAGGCTCTGGAACCCACAACATCCGGGGTGGTATACTGATGCTCATGTTTCAGAATACAGAAATGCTCTGGAACCCATAACACCCGGTTAATGCACTGATACTGATGCTTCAGAATACAGAGGCTGTGGAACCCAAAAATAATGGATTGATTTTTCTGTAGTTCCAGTGGGAGAACCCAAAGTTCTAGGAACCCCTGTTGAGGTTCTTTCTGTTGTGTTTCTGATAGATTTGAAAAGGCAAGTAAGTGAAGATGAGACAGGAGGAGACAGACAGACAGACAGACAGACAGAGGGGCTAGCTTAATTCTTTTTATCAGGAATTCACTGAATTCTTTTTATCAGGAATTTGCAGTAACTAATTCACTCCTTAACATTGCTAATTCATTCCTAAGGGGACAGTTCTCATGACCCAGTCACCTACATTTCTATGATTCCCACCTCTAAACACCATCACATTGTAGATCGCTCCAAAGACTTAAACTTTATGGAACGTATTCAAACCATAAAATCTTCTCATGAACAAAACAAATCCACTAACTCATAGAAAGAACTGAAGCAATGATGTGATGTGGGAGGGAGACAGTAAATATGTCTGTCACTTTCTCCTGCGGGGTCTCCATCAACATCTAATGGGGTGTTTTCAGCTCTATATTACAGAGTTTTACTGAGGAAAAATCCAGTCAATTCTCTTCTCTGGCATTTATATACAATTGTAAAGCAGAATAAAAATCTCAATCAGTATTTCTGGTGCTATCTGTGAATGTGGAATAGGTGAAAAGATACAGAAGTTCTCTTCTAGGGTGGGGGCACGTGGTTTACCTCTAGAGACCATATACAAACAGTATTGGAATTCCAACTTCATGGGAAATATGTTGCTTCTATAGAAAGTGACATGTGCAGGACATGCAGTAAAGATTCAGTAAAGAAAAATTATGTACAAAGGAAACAGCAAAAATATGTTGATGTGAATTGGGCACAGGGTGTTTGAGAAATAGCTCTTTTGGTGTATCTCAAGTACTTTTTAAGTAAATAGAAAATTGCTGGTTTGCTGCAAATGCAGAAACAAATACAAAATGATACAAACCTGCCCTAGTCAGGGTTTCTATTCCTGCACAAGCATCATGAGATGACAAGAATCAAGTTGGGGAGGAAAGGGTTTATTCAACTTACAGTTCCACACTGATGTTCATCACCAAAGGAAATCAGGACTGGAACTCAAGCAGGTTAGGAAGCAGGAGGTGATGCAAAGGCCATGGAGGGATGTTTCTTACTGGCTTGCTTCCCCTGGCTTGCTCAGCTTGCTTTCTTATAGAACCCAAGATTACCAGTCCAGAGATGGTACCACCCACAATGGGCCCTCCCCGCTTGATCACTAATTGAGAAAATGCCTTACAGCTGAATCTCATGGAGGCATTTTCTCAACTGAAGCTCCTTTCTCTGTGATAACTCCAGCCTGTGTCAAGTTGACACACAAAACCAGCAAGTACCAAATCTCTACAGACTTTTTATCTAAAACAATCACAACTTGTACTGAATGCTGGCCTTGTCCGTCTCAAATGATAGCAGACACACAGTTTCTAGATGAGCCTCAGGCAAACCTATGGAAGATGATGTTTCTTCCCTACAGTAGAACAAGAAAGCTTCTGCAGTATCTTTCACTCAACCAATAGAACCACTGCTTCCATTTTGTCCAGCGGGTCAAATTTTAAACTTGATTTTAATTCTTTCAAGTATGCTTTCTTTATATTACATTGCTTATGCATATTAAATATTTAACTTGGAAAATACGTTTTTAAAAAACAAATTATTTTATTTGTTATTATGATTGCATGCAAGAATATGTGTAAGGATGGGTGTGTATATGCCATAGGGAACCTAAGGATGTTAGAGAATAACTTTCAGAAATTTCTTCTTTTGTCTATTATGGACTTAGGAATTGAAGTCCAGTAACCAGGTTCACTCTGAACATGTTTCCATCCACTGAGCCATTTCACTATACCAGGCTTGGAAAAGAAATTTGACATTCAATACAATTTATCAGCTACCCTGGTCTCTATTTAAACAGAGGTTCCTTGTCATTGTTGGACAAGGCATCCTGCTCTCTACTCCAGCATCCCTGCCATGGCAACTCTTAACCATTGATACCATTGATCGCTTGCAGCAGTCTCCCTACAGGCTCCTACTTCTATCAGCAAAGTGAGGTTTTCTGTGCACAATTCACTGTAACCCCTGTACAACTGAATAATTAAATGGATGCCAAGTCCTCAGAGCAGTGCCTAGAACACAATAAATGTCCCTTGCTTGTTGCTTATATAATCATTATTCTGCTGGGAACTGCTCCCGACTCACCGGCAGCAGTTCATCATCCTCAGGTCAAGTCCCCCCCGCCTTTAATTCCTCCCTCTGGCCTTTTAATGATTTTTGCCAATTTTCTTAACAGAATTGCTTTTTCCAATTCTTTCTGTTTCCATTTTTAAAATCCACGTTTCCAATTTTTCTCATCTAACATTTCTGACATTTATGCTAAGCATTCTGAGTCCTCCAAGGTCTTCAAAGCCCTTTATTCCTTACCTATGAAACCTACTTGATTCTAGCATCCAAACCACTCCCTGCTGACATTTGGAACACGTATATGCAAAAGGGGAAGGCAAGCTGATAGGCAAGGTGATATCCATGACTCCTGGGCTGAGGTGGGATACCAGAACTCCCAAGCCCAAGGGTGGTATCGATAGCACCTGGTGTCAGACTGTGAAATGCTTGAGAAAGACCCCTCTCCCTCTACATCGTCAGCTTCCACATTTCTGGCAGAAGTCAGCTCTTTAAAGGAACTTGGTGAGTAATGGATGAAGGTCCCTGATGAAGATCCCAAGACTGATCATTATTTCATTCCACACATGTGTAATTCACATTTGGATTCATTCCTTACCTCATAATTCATCATCTTGCTTGCTTTTTCAAGGTCAAGGTTTTAATCATCTGCCATTATTGGCTTAGGTGAAGCCATGTTGCTAATAAGACTCTGGAGTCTGGGTGATTGGAAATGAGAAAGATGACTCAGCAAGGAGGATTCTATGACTTCTTGGTCTGATAAAACTAATATTTTCCTGTAATGTCACACAGAGACCATGAGGAGAGAACAGTATCCATGACCCTCACGTTCCTTTCCTAAACTACTGGCATTCCCATTGCCAGCACTTGAATCCTTCCTAATGTCCAACTTTTAGGTCTGTCTTTTCTTTTTGTCCTACAGGATGAATATAAAGGAGTACTCCATTGTACAGATGAGGGAACTGATGTTAGATCCATAAAATGATTTGGCCAAACTTTCATTGAGAATTCGCTTACCATGAACCAGAATTAAAATTAGGAATGTTTCACTCCAGAGCCCACGATCAATACCACCTTCTGCAGTTCTCTGCATGAAAGGCAGTCTGCATAGGGAATGAGGAGACCTGGGAGAGGCTAGTTGGAGACAAGGAATCACACTTCACCATGGTGCACATCAGCAAACCCCTCTGAAAACCATTTCAGACGGGTGAACACGGATATTTGAAACACCAAGACATCAAAATGACAACCGATTAATTCCCTCCATGTATCCAGTCCAAACAATGGCCTCTGCTGAATATTCTCAAGAATTTGTGCTTTGCTCTGGGTGGAAAGTATTCATTTTTCCAAAGCCATTTGCCAAATTCAGTGAGTTTGCGTCTTCTTTCTATATATACAATGGAAACCAGCAGCAAAGAATCGCTAGGGAATCGCTATTTCCCACTCCTCCATCAAACATAAGACAGTGATGTCAATGAGATGAATTGAAGAAACCAGGCTTCCAAGGTCACTGGAGACTGCTAATGTCCAATTGAGACCAAGAAGACAGACAATTATATAGTCACAATTTCCTCGCCCTGTAGAAGTGTCTGCAATTGGGCCAAATCATATTATGCTCCCATTAGACGTCTTCATGATATTGAAAAGAACATAGTTTTCTTCTTTTATAAATCTCAACTTTACATTAAAAATAAATGTTGAAAGTAAACACATGTACTTATATGTTAACTGTCACAGGAGTCTATGTGAGAAGGCAGGATAATCAAGATCATGGTTTTTCAAAGCTGCAATAAAAGGAATAAAAACACAAGCATTTAATTGACTAACTTGGGAGCTTTGTAAAAATAAATAAATCAATAAATCAGTGTTTGGACCGTGCCATGCTATCTCTATCTCCAATCTCAGTTGTACACTAAGTAAAACCTGTGTTTATAGTAATTTCATTGCCAATGTTACCACTGAAAGATCACAGTCCCCTATTTTCATTCAAGCAGTTTCTAGAATTCAAGCTGCAGCCAGAATTACATAACCAAGAAACAATGACTACAGAGTGTACCGTTGCCTTTAGCAAGCTTCGGCAACACAAGTCCTTCCCAGTGACTCATCTATACACGACATTGTATGAAGGTTCATCTGTTAATTATCTGAGACCCAGAGTAAAATGAGCACCCCAGAGGACAAAGGCGTGGCTTCTCTATAGGCTTTGGGAGTCTTTCTGCAGTGGGAGGGCTAGAAAGAAGCAAAGTTTACAGCTATGCCCTTAGTATGTCTTCAGTCTGAAGCAAGAGATTTTCTTCCAGCTACCAGGAAATGAATGGCCACTGAGGATATGCAGTGTGATCAAATATATATGAAATCTCAAATAATCTTCAAAACATCAGTATGGGGAATGCATTGTTAATGCCCACTGTCTAATTCAAAAACAATTGAGAGTCGGAGAGCTGAGCCATCTCTTCAGACATGGTTATAAAATGATGGAGAGCATGATCAATTTTTTGCCCTTTCTCTTTTATTTTTATTTTATTTTATTTACATTTCAAATGTTATCCCCTTTCCTGGTTTTCCCTCTGCAATCCCCCATCCCATTCCCCCTTACCCTGCTTCTATGAGGGTGATCCTACCCCCCCACCCCCCATCCACCCACTCCTGCCTCACATCTACTCACTCCTGCCTCAGCGTCCTAGCATTCCTCTACACTGGGGCATCAAGCCTTCACAGGACCTAGGGCCTCCCCTCCCATTGATGCCAGAAAAGGCCCCTTCAGCTCCTTCAGTCCTTCCTCTAACTCCTCCATTGGGGTCCCTGTGCTAAGTCTGATCATTGGCTGCAAGCTTCCACATCTGTATTGGTCAGGATCTAGTAGAGTCTCTCCAAAGACAGCTGTAGCAGACTCCTGTCAGCAAGAACTTCTTGGTATCTCCAATAGTGTCTGGGTTTGGTGTCTGCATGTGGGATGGATCTCCAGGTGGGGCAGTCTCTGAGTGGCCTTTCCTTCAGTCTCTACTATACTGTTTGTCCCTGTATTTCCTATAGACAGAAGCAATTCTGGGTTAAAATTTTGGAGATAGGTGGGTGGCCCTATCCCTCAACAGGGGAGCCATACCTACCTCTGGATATGGTCTTGACAGGTTCTCCCTCCCCTTTGTGAGGTATTTCAGCTAATGTCATCCGTGTGGGGTCCTGGGAGGCTCTTGCTTTCCTGGCATCTGGGACTTTCTGCTTGCTACCCCCAGTTCCCCATCCCCATTTCTACAAACCTCCGTTCAATTTCCTGGGCCTCTGTTCATCTCCTCCACCTCCTCCCAGGCCTGATTCTGTTCCTCTTTTTCCTCTCCCGCCCTTTCTCTTTCAATGGCACTGTGTTTTCTTCCCAAATGAGAAAAAAATTGTCCCTACTTTACTTTGAAGCCCAGGTTTATACCTAAGATTGACTTTCCTTTGTACTTTCCCTATGCCAGACATTCCTTTCTTGGGCTAGACAGCAGCTAACTGCCTTGGAGGCATGAAAATGTGAAACCTATGTATTGTTCAATGTGGCCTAGAATGATCTACCCCATATAGATATTTCGATAAATATTATTTGGGGGTTTCTACCCTACTTTAGGTCATTTAGTTCCCAAAATAAAAGACACAGAACCTTTATATTTATTGTAAGCCTTACTGCATTAGGCTGGGAAGATATCAACCCTCTATGCTATTGTGTCTTCTTCCGAGTCTAGAGTGCGACTCAGAAGTGCCAGTAACCCTGAGATATTACTTGCCACATTCCTCCTGGTCTGCTCTTTTCCAACAGGTTAGCCCTTGTGGCCATGAAGTCACAACCCATCTATCCCAAAGCACCTTTTTCCTTCTTCCTTCTTCCTTCTTCATCCTCTTTTCCTCCTGGTCTCTGCCTCAGACCCCCCAGCCCAGGAACCCAAACTTTCCTTCCTCTCTTCTATCCAGCTACAGGGCGGGCATCTTTATTCAACCAATAGCTTTAAATTAAGAAGAAATTCATGTCTTGAGGCAACTAGACCTTGGGATACAGAATTTAGCATTACAATACTTAGCAACAGACCAAAGGTCAACATATGGATACGCCCCTGGATCCATTGGTGGCTTTGCCCCAAAGCTAGGTTCGTCTTCTCGGGTCCCAGTCAAGGAGCTGGTAGATATATTATTACCAGTTCCTTCCTACTGGAAGTGAGGCAATTTCAAGGAAGCATCAATCATTATACAGGGACCACATTTCATAAAGACTGACAGCTCCTCATAACTGTGCTACATATAGCCTGGAGCTCTCCATAGCAACCATTCCTTCCTCCCTGCTTCTCAGACTGTCACCATGATCCTGCTGCTACTTCTCTGTTACCTTTCTTTGCATGCAGTGCTTCATTCATCAAATCCTCTGTCAGCCAATTCCATCACAGAGCCTGTTCCTTAGAAGATCTGAGCAGACAGAATACCCTGAGCCCTTTCAATCCTTCTCCTCTCTTCCTTCCTCTCTTTGATTATTATTCTCAGTTTCTTGGTTCAAACCTGTGGGCTGAGTTCTCTTCCCATAGTTTCTGTTCCATTATTCCAGTCCAGAGCCAACCTCAATAGGCTGTTGCCTATTCCTTGTACCTCTAACCAGTTTGCCTGGTTGTTTGTTGACAAATAAAGGCCAAGAGTGATACACAGATGCTCTGATTCTTTCATGGCACCTGTCCTCTTCAGGATACAGTGCAGCTGGCATGGAAACTGGCAGTCCCTGCTTCCCTTGGCCCTGCTTCCTTCATCACCTGTCCCTTGACACCTGACTTTCAGCTGGTCTGACCTCATGCCCTATTACTTCCTGACTCTGGTATTCCCTTTCTGAAAGTCCACTCTCTGCAAGAGAGGCACAGACCTTCCCCAGTTTTAGCCACATTGTTATAGAGTCCTAGTTTCTTTTCTTTCTTTACTTTTTTCTTTTTCTTTTTTGTTTACACTGTGGGTGAGGCCAAAATGTTTTTATGTCCATACATTATGTGACAATATTTTACTTGGTAAAGATCCAATGATATCAATGATGTATGAATAAACTGTGTCCTAGCATGTCTAAAACACATGTACTGATAAATATGATGAAACCTCTAAAAGGTACTCTCTAAATAATATGCATCACTTTCTTCTTAAGAAAGTGGTTGTTGCAGTCAGCAGTTAAAGGCAATTTCCAATATTTCCCAGTTTCACGCTGATGTATTCTTTATTGTTTGCAAATAACTGACATTTTACATAAATATTAATATTTTATGTTTATATATCTTATATAAATATAAAATGGCAGGTTTATTTGTTTCATTTATATTCCAAATGTTGCCCCCTCCCCCAAGAGTTCTTTACCCCATGCCCCTACCCATTTTTCTCTAAGAGGGTGATTCCCACCCCCACAACCTGCCCACCCCCCCTCATCCACCCACAAACCCACCCTCAGCTCACCCTCTACCCTGCATCCCCCTTCCCTGGGGCATCTAGTCTCTATAGGGTTAGGCTCATTGTCTCCCACTGAGGCCAGACAATGCAGCCCTAGGCTTCCTTTGTGCTGGGGCGGTGGGGGTGGGGGGAGGGATGAACCAGCCCATGTATGCTCTTTAGTTGATGGCTCAGTCTCTGGGAGCTCCCAGAGATTTAGGTTACTTTATACTCTTGGTCTTCCTATGTGATTGTCATCCCCTTCAGCTCCTTCAATCCTTCCCCTAACTCTTCCACAGGGGTCTCCATCCTCAACCCAATGGTTGGCTGTAAGTATCTGCATCTGTCTCAGTCAGCTGCTGGTAGAGTCTCTCAGAGGACAGCCATTCTAGACTCCTGTGTGCAAGCACAATATGGCATCAGTAATGGTGTCAGGGTTTGGTTTCCCTCCCATGGGATAAATCCCAAGTTGGAGTAGACAATCTCTGCTCCATTTTTGTACCTGTATTTCTTTTAGTCAGAAACAATTCTCAGTCAAAAAAATTGAAGGTAGGTTGATGAACCCATTCCTCCACTGGGGGCCCTGTCTATTAACTGAAGGTAGCCTTTCAGGTTCCCTGTCTCCACTGTTGGGCATTTCAGCTAAGGTCATCCCCATTGAGTCCTGAGAACCTCTCACATGTCACATGCCTGTTTACCTTTGAGGTTTTTTTGTTTGTTTGCTTGTTTTGTATTTTGGATAGTAAGGCTCAAAGATTAATTTTCTGATTTATCCTGATGAAACTGACTGTCCCTGGATAGATGTATCCCTTGGAAACAAGCAAAAATATCCAGATTCATATACACAATTCCCAGTGATTATAATGTTCATTACAGTGATAAAAATGCAAATCAACCCAAAAGATTCACAAAAATAGATTAGCTGAAACAAGTAATCATGTCATTCATAGGTGGAAATACATTCAGTGCTTAAATATGGAACTCAAAAAGATCTTAATAAACAGCTAACAGTAGTTGTTCTCAACCCGAGAGTCACCATATCAAATATCCTGCATGTCAGATATTTGCATTGCAATTCATAACAGTAGCAAAATTACAGTTATAAAGGAACAATGAAATAATTTTACGGTTTGAGATCACTGCACCATGAGAAACTGTATTAAAGGGTCTCAGTGTTAGGAAGGTGGAGAATTGCTGCTTTGCAGTGTAATCAGTGAAAATCTGGAGTCTGTATTTGACTTAGGTCTTATAAAAAGATGAATTTAATTTTAAAAGTAAACATAGAGGTGTGATTTTTTGAAATATGTAGGTAATTGTCTCTAAATTTCTTTCTTACATTTTCTGCATTTCCAGTGTGTTTTTTTTTCTTTAGTAATGTTTAAGCTCATAATGAAAGAAAAACATACTGCTGGCTGTTGTTTTAAAACCTTGTAGAGTAGCACAGGGCTGGGGATCACAGTAGCACATCATTGTACATTCTTTGGAACCAGTTAGCAAAATTTATTTTCACTCAGGTAAAAATTTCTCTTCAACCATGATATATATTTATATAAAATGTATGTATATATATATGTATGTATACATACATATTTGTAAGTACACACATACACATATCTATATATCTATGCATTTATGCATCTATGCATATATATATCATATATACCTGTACCTGTAGCCGTATCTATGTCTATCCTAAAGCATTCTCAGGCCAAATAATACTTCATGACAGTATGCAAAGGATTGGGTTGAAGTGAAAAGGCTTTAGATTTTACAACATTACTAAAATTCAGAAAGTATATAAGACTAATAAGTGTTCAATAATACTCAAAGAACAACAAAAATGTGTTTTTTAAGTTGAAAACAAGTTTTTTTAAATTTTAGGCTTATATAACATTAATTGATGTTAATAAACACATTTGTAAGTAACTATATGCAAGCCATTGCATTTCATTGTAAATGCATGTTTGTTGAGAATAAAATTACTATTTTTTCATATGAACACCTTTAGGGAAGATTTTTTTTTAAAACATGCTTCTGACTGCTCACCAAAAAATTACTTTAAATTTTTTTCATTTTTGCTGTAGATGGCTTTCTCTTGTACTTGAAGCAATCTTGAGCTCCTATTTGGACTTTCACTTTGCCATTTTGTGTGATTGACAAAAGCCCAGCTCTTCCATTTCCAATGTAATAAATCCGGATCAATAAAGTAAATCCTTTGCAGTACAGTAATTGCCTAAGACTCCCAGTAGCTTTTTACATGGTTTGATCCAATTTAATCACATCAGCTAAGCAAGGTGTACTTCATAGATTCTCAAAAATAAATGTTAGGTTAGAAGTAAGTGGAAATTTCCTAGACCACAGCTTCCTGATCTTTGTGGCTCTGTCATGGTGCTGGTTCAATGCTTTGCACCATTCTGGGACCTGGATGTTCTCTCCATTTTGTTTCGACAAAATGGCATAGAAATGCAATGTCTTGAATATAATTTATTTTCCAGTTCTTTTTATTAAAGCAGACTTAGCTAATATTCTTGAATGTGTCTCAAAATTGGCCTGGAAAGCTCCCTGCTGTCACATGATGGAGGAAGTAGCTGTCCTCCCTCTGAGCTGGAAAGAATGGACTTTGGAAGGGCCCCATTTGAAACACAGCTAAGGCAAGACAGATTTAAAAACTCTGTGGACACGGCCAAGGACATGCATCCTTGGAAGCTACTTCCAGAATCTTCTTACACTAAGGAACCAGATGAGGCTTTGAGACTGCCTGTTCGACAACCCCCAGCCCCTTCTTCTCCTCTTTTCTATGGAAAACCACACTGAACACTCAAGAAAGATCTCTTTACGATTAGTTCTCTTTTCCTGATAATGCTGCATCTGCTTCGCTTGATCCTCTTGCAAACCACACACTGCTTTATAGCTGTTAAAATATATAAGGGCACCAGTTTTATATTTATTTGACATTTATTTGTCAACATTCAAACTAAAAGCAGAGGATTGAACCAATGGATAGAGTTACTCGTGTCTTGAAGACTTGAGAGGCCTATGGAAACCATTTCATACTTTTCTTTGGAAAACAATTTTTCTTTTCACTAAAAATAACCAATAAGTGAATGTATAGTATTTGCTAACAAGGCTTACATGATACTGTACAAAAATAGTAGGATATTTTTCAGGCTAGAGCAGCAGGGTTTTAATTTAATATTACATTAGTCCATTCAAATATATATATTAAATTAATTTACACTTCTGTGTTTGCTGTTGACATTTTTCTTATCTAGAAATTAGAAATTACCAAACATTATTTTATCAATGAGCCATTTTCAGGTGATGCATAATTGGGCCTCAGTCACTCACAATCATGTATACTCATTCAACAGAAATTCATTTGCTGTCTTTCTTATGTTAGGTATTGGTTTTAGAAACTTAAAATACTAGCATAAACAAAATAAAGAAATCTAACATTCTATCAGATAAAAAAGAAAAAAGAAAGAAAGAAAGAAAGAAAGAAAGAAAGAAAGAAAGAAAGAAAGAAAGAAAGAAAGAAAGAAAGGAAGGAAGGAAGGAAGAAAGAAAGAAAGAAAGATGGGGAAGAAAGGAAGAAAAAGAAAGAAAGAGAGAGAAAGAGAGAGAGAGAAGCATAGCTCACATTTTAAGAGTCTGTCGGGCTTCCATGTGAATGACATGAGGAAAATGGAAACTGGAGACCTGTTGGGAGGGGACACTGGATAAGACGGTGACATATGGTAGGTACAGAATCTGCTTTAAGGGTAGATCCAATACCATTTGTTGTGGGAAATAGTGGGTGCCACCTCTTGTAGGAACTATTTAAAAAGAATGGCAAACCATGATTCACCTTTTGAGTATGGGTTACCTCACTTAGTATGATGTTCTCCAGCTCCATCCATTTGCCTAAGAATTTCATGAATTCATTGTTTCTAATGGCTGAATAGTACTCCATTGTGTAGATATACCACATTTTTTTGCATCCACTCTTCTGTTGAGGGATACCTGGGTTCTTTCCAAATTCTGGCAATTATAAATAGGGCTGCTATGAACATAGTAGAGCATGTATCCTTATTACATGGTGGGGAATCCTCTGGGTATATGCCCAGGAGTGGTATAGCAGGATCTTCTGGAAGTGAGGTGCCCAGTTTTCAGAGGAACCGCCAGACTGATTTCCAGAGTGGTTGTACCAATTTGCAACCCCACCAGCAGTGGAGGAGTGTTCCTCTTTCTCCACACCCTCTCCAATACCTGCTGTCTCCTGAATTTTTAATCTTAGCCATTCTGACTGGTGTAAGGTGAAATCTCAGGGTTGTTTTGATTTGCATTTCCCTAATGACTAATGAAGTTGAGCATTTTTTAAGATGCTTCTCCACCATCCGAAGTTCTTCAGGTGAGAATTCTTTGTTTAACTCTGTACCCCATTTTTTAATAGGGTTGTTTGGTTTTCTGGAGTCTAACTTCTTGAGTTCTTTATATATATTGGATATTAGCCCTCTATCTGATGTAGGATTGGTGAAGATCTTTTCCCAATTTGTTGGTTGCCGATTTGTCCTCTTGATGGTGTCCTTTGCCTTACAGAAACTTTGTAATTTTATGAGGTCCCATTTGTCAATTCTTGCTCTTAGAGCATATGCTATTGGTGTTCTGTTCAGAAACTTTCTCCCTGCACCGATGTCCTCAAGGGTCTTCCCCAGTTTCTTTTCTATTAGCTTCAGAGTGTCTGGCTTTATGTGGAGGTCCTTGATCCATTTGAATTTGAGCTTAGTACAAGGAGACAAGGATGGATCAATTCGCATTCTTCTGCATGCTGACCTCCAGTTGAACCAGCACCATTTGTTGAAAAGGCTATCTTTTTTCCATTGGATGTTTTCAGCCTCTTTGTCGAGGATCAAGTGGCCATAGGTGTGTGGGTTCATTTCTGGATCTTCAATCCTGTTCCATTGATCCTCCTGCCTGTCACTGTACCAATACCATGCAGTTTTTAACACTATTGCTCTGTAGTATTGCTTGAGGTCAGGGATACTGATTCCCCCAGACTTTCTTTTGTTGCTGAGAATAATTTTAGCTATCCTGGGTTTTTTGTTATTCCAGATGAATTTGATAATTGCTCTTTCTAACTCTGTGAAGAATTGAGTTGGGATTTTGATGGGTATTGCATTGAATCTGTATATTGCTTTTGGCAAAATGGCCATTTTAACTATATTGATTCTACCGATCCATGAGCATGGGAGGTTTTCCCATTTTTTGAAGTCTTCTTCCATTTCCTTCTTCAGAGTCTTGAAGTTCTTGTCATACAGATCTTTCACATGTTTGGTAAGAGTCACCCCCAAGTTACTTTATACTGTTTGTGGCTATTGCGAAGGGGGTCATTTCCCTAATTTCTTTCTCAGCCTGTTTATCCTTTGAGTATAGGAAGGCCACTGATTTGCTTGAGTTGATTTTATAACCTTCCACTTTGCTGAAGTTGTTTATCAGCTGTAGGATTGCACTCACTAATAAGTGGATATTAACCTAGAAAACTGGAATACCCAAAACATAATCTACACATCAAATGAGGTACAAGAAGAAAGGAAGAGTGGCCCTTTGTTCTGGAAAGACTCAGTGAAGCAGTATTCAGCAAAACCAGAACGGGGAAGTGGGAAGGGGTGGGTGGGAGGACAGGGGGAGAGAAGGGGGCTTACGGAACTTTCGGGGAGGGGGGGCTAGGAAAGGGGAAATCATTTGAAATGTAAATAAAAAATATATCGAATAAAAAAAAAGAAAAAAAGAAAAAAAAAAGAATGGCAAGTTCCTGCACTATGCAGGACACTGGTGGGCCACATGGTTCCAAAGGGGTGTTCTCATCTTGGCTGATTCTCTGACCTGGAGCTCCTGAGTTCCCTTGGTGGGTCATCACCATGCCAGCCCTAATGCAATGACTGTCCACTTCAAGGTTAGCTATCACAATTTCCAGTAACCCAGTAAAATCAAAACTCTAGAAGCTTATAATTAATCAGTCAGATTTGGTTATCAATAAATTCTCAATATATAAGATGCCAATACAACAAATTCAGGGCCAACTGATAATGGTACAAGCTTCCCACCTAGACTAGACAAGTTACCCCAATTATTCTATCCCTATATGATATTATATCTACCTGTAGTTCTTTAAAACCATGTGGAATCTGAATCATCTGAATGTGATGATTTGGTAAGAAGTAAGTCTTTGAACAACAGATATGAAAATGTCATCATTTCTGACATTATCACTATTTTTTTAAAACGCTTTCTTTATGCTTTGTGAATTTCACATCATGCGCCCCAGTCCCCCCATCTCCTAGTCCCTCCATATCAGCCATCCACCCTTGCAACCTCCCCACCAGAACACAAAAATAAAAATTAAAAATAATAATTAAAAAATCTCACTGTGGAAACTTCAATGCATCATGGTATGTCCCACACTATGCCCCTTTGTCAAAACTCTTTATTTACAAATATTTATTGCAATGAGTCATTGGTTTGGCTTGAGGCCTCAGACTTCTGCTATATTAACAATACTGTACTCTCACCAGGACTCCTTTAGGATATCCTGTCGTTGCCCTGAATCATGAAGATCCTGCTTCTTTGGATCTGTAGGACCATCCTCTTCATACACTCCAGTCATTCATAGATGGAGTGGATGTTGGGGGTGTGACAGCTTAAAGACCAGGACCTGGTCCTGGGTGGTAGTTGAGTGAGTCAGCCCACCAGCTTTTCCATATGCATGCCATTGGGGCCAGCTTGCTAGTACTGCCCTAGTGAGGGGGCAGGGCCACCTCTCCTACCTTGATAAGGTGATGGGCAGAACCAGCTCTCCCATGTTTATATCCTTGAGGCCAGCTCTCCAGCCTCCAAACCATGAAGTCCAGCTCTAGTGTGCTGCCCAGGCCATGGGCGAGGCCAGCTCTAAAAAGCCTCGGGACATCAAAAATGGTCCCAGGTGGCAGCCCAGACCAGAAGCCTTCTTGTAGTCTTTGGTGGCAACCTGGACCATGGACATCAAGACACTGCTGCAGAGTCATTGCAGTGTCTGGTTGTTAACTTGAGTATATCTGGAATGAACTCTGACCTGCATCTTGGCTTGGAGATCTTGAGGCATAGTGACTGTAATCCCAGAAGATTAAGATAGGGAGATCTCCAGGTTCAAAGTCATCTGGGACAAAGCAAGTCCCAGATTCTGGTGTGGTGATGCACACCTTTAATCTGGGCCACATCTTTTGTTGGAGACCTTCATAAGGACATTGGAAGAAGGAAGAGTCTCTCCTTTGCCTGCTTGCCTTGTGGGACTGAACAACTGCTACATCCTTGGGCTTCCATTCACGATTGCTGTTGACCATTGTTGGGAATTGGACTACAGACTGTAAGTCACTCACAAATTCCCCTACTACATAGAGACTACCCATAAGTTCTGTGACGCTAGAGAACCCTGACTAATGCAGTCATGAACCAAGACATGATCCTTAGCAGCAGTATGGGCCAGGACCTTAACATGATCTCAGATGGCAATGCAGGCTAATCATATCAGACCATTCCTCAGTGCCCTCATGACTCCTGTTCTCTCTTCATTGTGCACACACCATTCTGCTTCTCTTTCTTTCTCATTTCTCCACCACTTACTTGCTCTTCTTAGTGGTTCCTGGAACTGAGTATCTTCTGCCTTGCCCATGCCACTTGGCAGCAAGGTAGGAGTAGTCTGGGCACATGCTCTGTCTCTATCATTGTAGGTTTATGAAGCAAGTCTTCACTATTCATGCCAGGCTGGCCATGAACTTATAAATCCTCCTGCTTTTACTTTTTCAGTGTTAGGACTAGAGGCATATGCTACCTTGTTTGGCAAAGGTGGCTGTACCAGTTTCTTCGTTACTACAGTGATAAACTACTCTGACAAAAGCCAGCTAAGGGAGAAGGGTTTATTCTATCTCACAGTTCTAGGTTATAGCCCATCATTGTGGGTCTTGCCAGTCACATCACACCCACAGGCAAGAACAGACAGACAATGCATCTAGGTCCCTTTCTCCATTCTTCCCCAAGCCAAGGCCCAAACTCAGGAAATGGTACTGCCCACTGCCCACTTTAAGCTGCATATTATCATATCACAAAAATCTTCCATAAACATCCCAACCTAACGCCATCTTGACAATCTTTCATTGCAACTTTCTTCACAGGTGATTACAGATTGTGACATGCTGACATTTCAACTAATCATCACTTTGGCTTTACAACAATAAGTGCATGCCTCTAAACCCAGCATTCAGGAGGCTGAGGGAGGTGGATCTCTGTGAGTTGAAGGCTAGCCTGGTCTACAGAGCTAGTTGCAGGACAGCCAAAGCTACACAGTGAGACTGTCTTGAAAAAAATTTAAAACTAAACTAAACTTTAAAAAAAAGCAACCAAAACAATAACACACTCATAAAAACATATTTTTTGGGCTTTTTACCTTAGGGATGAGACACAGAGAAGCAACTTATATGTACTTCTGTTGAGTTACACTTTCTTTTTTATGTGTAATACTATCTTGGTTTCTATATTGAATGACTGTGTCTTCTGGGTTCAAGAGTTAAGAGCTGGTGAAACCTTTAAGAAATAGAGCATCCTTAGATCACTGTGCCCACTAAAGTGGTTAGCATAATTTTCTTGGGATGCCAAAGTTAAATCTTTTTTTCTTCCTGCCTTACCATGATATCTCTGTCCCCAGGGGATTTCTTCAGGGTGCTATCTCTATGAGATGATGTGGCCAGGGAAGACCTTACCAGAGCCTTTCTGTTCAGATTTCATCTTCCAATTTGGGTATATAGTACTTTCCTTATGAAAGAATCAGGTCTTGTATTTCTGTATAGCAATAACAAATATATAAATACACTAAACATAACATGGACTAATCTATCAGTGCATAAAATAAAGATTGCTGTATAGCCTTTTAAAATACCAAGAAAATACTCTTCTGATAATCCAGATGTTGCTTTTTTTTTAAGTCAGCAATGTCAAATATACACCCTCCCACTGTGGATGTACACTTCCTTACTAATAGCCAAATATGAAAAAATTATATTAAATTAGAAAAAGAAATGAGCCAATGAGATGACTCAGTATGTAAGAGTTCTTTCTATTAAAACCTTAATGACCTGGATTCAATCCCTAGACCCTGCATGGTGGAAATAAAAAACCAAACCTACACCCTGATTCCTGACCCCTGTAAATGCCTTGACTTGTGCATTCACACACACACCACCACCACCACCACCACTACCATGCACATACACATATAACCCACACATGAATAAATGTAATATTAAAAGAAGAAAAAATAAGAAATGAGAAAAAATTTAGGGAGAGGACCAAAGAGAAGTAGGCATCAAGAGTTCCTGATTACCTTGGTCTAATTTCATGAAACTGCAGCCTATTACCTGCCATTCTAGAGAGAGAGAGTAAAAAAAAATTGAGAGGAAAATTGTCGAGAACTCCTGGGAGGCTCATTGAGGTAATAACACATTATCCTTTTCTTCCAATGTTGCGTGGCCACTGAGAAATAACTGGTGAATCTTGGCTTGGTTCTCTATACTATAATTTTCTCAGCAGGAACAACTCTGCTTGCTTTTATCAGCAGTGGTCTCTTCCCCCGCGAACATGCTGGCTACATTGTAGGTCTGCTCATCAGAGCTGGACTCTCCTTGTAGAGAGTTTCCCCATTATAATTTTTACTTCCTGTCTTTAATGGTATAGCAGAGAGTGACTCACCAGGGAGTGCGACACAGTATTTAAACTGCTCAGCCAAACTGCCCCATGTCTTGCTGACCTCTGTTGTCCCCCAGTGAAAGGATTATCCAGAACATGAAATGACAGTAAAATTTATCTGGTGATAGGCATATGTTTTCTGTAGGAGCAGACATGTTTTCACTGAGCCAACCAAAATACAGATGCAACTAAGCCATGAAGTAAGCCAGGGGGAAAAATGTAGATTTCATTTTCTATACATGTCTGGTTTATGCTCAGATCAAACAATGCCATGAATCCCAAATTGGAAGTACTTCTGATTTTTCAAAACAGACGTGTGATCCATATTTCTCAAAACTCATAAAATTATTTATGCACAATGTACTGTGTTTTACAGGCTCACGCTAGGCGCCACTTAGATACTGCTACCCATTAAAGGTCTTGCTCGTTTCTGTTGCTACTGTAACTACTAACTATAAACTTAGTTGCTTCAAACTAGTATTGTCTTTCAGTTCTAGAAATCAGAAGTGCAAGCACAGCCTCCCCAGGCTAGGATCAAGATGTCTACAGACTCTTGTCTGTGGTGCTTTATGTATTCTTGAGGCCTCTTCCAGTTTAGACTCTATTATGGCCAATACTGTCATCTTGTCAGGACCTAAATTCACTAGACATACTTGAGAGGGATGGTTTAGGTTAGATTAGCCTCTGGCCCTGTTGGTGAGGGGTTGTCTTATTTGCATTAATTGAGTAGACACACACACACACACACACACACATACTCTCTCTCTCTCTCTCTCTCTCTCTCTCTCTCTCTCTCTCTCTCTCTCTCTCTCTCATGCATGCATTCACACGCATGCTATGGGTGACTCCACCCTCTGATTAGGATACAGGATAGTATTGAGTATCAATGAAGACACAGTGTTGAGCAGCAGCATACATGCATTACCCTCTGCTTCCTGATGGTGGAAGCAGTATTACGCAGCTGCTTCAGATGCTGTTGCCTTGACTTCCCTACCCTGATGATACCACCTTTAAACAGTGAGCCAGAGCAAACATTTTCCCCATTAAGTTGATTTTGTCAGAGCATTCTAACACCACACCAGGAAAGAAAACTAGGGGTTGTTCATTGCCTCTTGATTCACTTCTGTCTTCAAGGTATCTCCTCTGATTTCAACCAAATTCTGCCTTTAAAGACTTACAGATGACTATATAGAACTAGTGGGGAATTCAAAAGAATTCCATTGTAAGGTTTTAAACCTCAGTTATGTTGAGAACTCCCTTTTGATACATAAGCTAATAATACTTTGGGTTTCCATAATTAGGATTTGGACATCTGTAGGGATCATTATTTTACCTTTCAGAGAGATATGAGAGAATGTGACTAGAGACATACCTTCATACTAAATAGTACTAGAGGCTCCAATTTCTTTGAAATGCTTGATACTTCAATAAAGGTGGGAAGGGAAGTACATGTAACTGTTGTTTCTCAGTTTACCATTTCAAATACAACACTTACAGTTTGTCACTTACTATTCATCTTGGAAGATAAAAATATCATAGTGAGTTTGTTTCATTCAGACATTACATTTCACGTAAAAAACAAAGTCACTTTGCACATGCATCTTTTTCCCATAAGCCCATCTGTTTAGAAATGAATTGATTACATAATTAATGCTTCTCTCAGAAGCCATTGATTATTAAATGAAAACTTTAGGGACAGGTGAAAGATGCCAACCTACAAACTGACAGTCGAAGATCCTTAAGAGCTAATACATCCAGTTTCAGACTCTCTTGGTCACTGACCCTACAACCTCAACAATCAAATAAAACAAAACCAGTACCTTGGACCAGCCTCTCACAATGTCTTTGGTGCAACAGATTTAGAGTTTTATATTTTACAGGATAGATCCAATGTTTTTATTATTCACATTTTTCTATCTATGCTAAAAAAAATCAATAACAAAAATTCAAGGCTTAAAAAAGATATAACTTGGCAAAGGAGCCTACCTGACATAAGAGGGAGATAAAAGAGATTGGAGAAATTAGATGGTGTATTATATGAAACCATTAAAAATAATTAATTAAAATAAATTTTAAAAAGAATGTCAATAAATAATTCTTTTAGAGTAAATGCAATTGAAAACGTATTTCTCCTCACCAATGGACAAGAAAAGAGAATTAAACTCATTTTCTTATTAAATAAACCAACTTTTTAAATTCAATAAACTTAAGAGCTACCATGATTCATAGATGCCTGGCTGATGAGAAGAGTCATTTTGCAATACTATTTTTTAAATGCTGTGTGTGATCATTTATTACTCAGACATAGATAATTAATATAGCCCATTAAGACTTTGATCAGCATGACTACTCTATTTTTTCCTCATGTCTTATCTGCAATGGACAGCACCATAACCAAGACACAGTAAAGAATGACATAGAAAGCAGAGGTGGGTTATGCAGTTAGATCAGCACGTGTAAGAATATAGCCTGAGACGTGTGGCTGACATGCGTGATGCCAAATGGATGTGACACCATTCTGGTTTATGACATCAGATGCTTGGAGATGGAACCTCAACCACAGGGTGTGCTTTTCTGGGGCCAGAGGGTTTCAGTGTAGAGGAAATGTGGGAATTGCACATGGGTGAAAGAGCTCTGGGGGCTCTGTTGGAGCTGGGGTTGAGGAGATAATAGAAAGGTAATATCCAAGACAAATAAAGTCTAGACACAAGCAAGGTGAGTCTGTCTGCTATGTTCTAGCTGCTATAACCAAAGATGCATCTTTCAGGAGCAAGAGTTTTTCTGGGCTTGTAAGAATTTTTCTAAGTTCTCCAGATTAGGAAAATACACAGTCCATGATGGCAGAAAAGTGACAGAAGTATAGTAAGGTGGCAGCTTATGTTGTATCTGCAGTCAGGAAGCAGAGAAGGGTAGACAGTGAGGTCAACTATCAACTCTCAAGATCTACTCTCAAAGATTCACTTCCTTCAACAAGACTATTCTTCCAATGGGAGCTACAACCTTCTAAATCAGCACTGGCACCCAGGGACCAGGTATAAAATAGATGAGCTTCCTTGAGGCCAGTTCACCTTCAAAGCCCCACAGTGAGGATGATGTAGGGTGTACTGAGAAGGAGCCACCTTCAGCACTTCAAATGCTGTTAGGGCCTGAGGATGTCTGCCATCAAGAGAGTAAAACGTGAATGGTGACAGAGGACAGACTCACCTGCCTGCAGCCTCACTGACTGAGACAGCACGTCAGGCTTCAGCTACAGAAACAAGCTACATATCACAAGGGACCTTCAGTACTGACGGGTACTTCCTGTTGTGAACCATCCTTTAAGAACATGAGTCAGCATGTGTCTAGTTCCCCCTTCCTGACTAGCTCTGTCCCAACACAGCATAAATCACCTGCAAGATCTCCTTTCTTCTCTGCCTCTTTTCTCCTCTCTCCAACTTTATCACTTACCATCTCTCTGTGTTCCTAGCATGAGGTCTCCTTTCTGTTTCTCCAACACACTAAACACGCTGTGTTTGGGGACCTCAAAAATGTCAAACACTCTGTCCCCAGAAAAGCACATCCATGCTACTCTCCCCTTTATTAACTGTTTGCTCTTTGCCTTCTTTGCAAAGAGGTATATCTGAGTACTGCATATGACCCCATAACCTGCATTTCCTATAGCTCTTGCTTTTTCTATTTGTTAAAGTCATTGATTATGCTGACTGTCAGGATATTCCACTAAAAAAGTGAGTTTTATAAAGTCCGGGTTCATTTTTTAATGTTTGATCTTATCTTGATTTGTTCTCAGATGTCTCCAAGCTGTCTAGAAGAGAGCCTGGTATGTAGTAGAGAGATGTTCAATAAATATATGCAAGGTAGACTAGATTATGACAAAGGGAAGAAAAGTGAATAATAACTAAAGAGAAGGTTTCAGAGAAGAGGGGGTGTTGCATATCTCATGTCTAAGGGAGCCATGACCACAGAAAGGACTTGTCCCTTCAAAGGCAGATCAGTTACTTCTAGCTGATCCCAGGGAAAAGTCCTATTCCCAGAAAGAAGGGCCAGGCTGTACCATTAAGTTGAAAGAAAGTAGCCGGGCAGTGGTGGCGCACGCCTGTAATTCCAGCACTCTGGGAGGCAGAGGCAGGCAGATTTCTGAGTTCAAGGTCAGCCTGGTCTACAGAGTGAGTTCCAGGACAGCCAGGGCTACACAGAGAAACCCTGTCTCGGAAAAAAAAAAGAAAAAAAAAGAAGAAGACGTTGAAAGAAAGTATGAAAACTGCAGAGCTCTGGGATGAGCAGGCAGAGCCTACTGTGTAAAGGGAAATTCTTGGCTGATGCTTCCCCACACTTCTCAGAGTGCTGACTGAGAAGCGAGGAAGCTCACACAGTGGATGGATGACCTTTCTTCGCCATTGCTTTCCTCAATTCCCCCCAGAACCCACCCGAAGGGACACCTACGAAGCATGGCATCAGGCTCGATCAGCTACTCTTCCTCCTAATTGCCTTGCTCATTTACAGTATCTTCCCAGGACCTTAAAGTGCCACATTAAAGGATGGACTGGACGTGAATGAGCCTCTGCATAGCCCTGTGAGCTTCTAGGCAAAACAGGAGGCTCTTGCTGTTGCATCTGTTTTTCAATTCTGTCTTTAGCTGACTAGGTACATGTTGACATTGAATGATGGTCACTTTATTCTGTATTTTTTTTTCACTTGTTTTTCCTCTCTCTCCTATATGGCCTCTGTCCTCATTCCTCATCTATTGTTATGATAAAATATCCTGACAAAAAGTGACAAAGGAGAGGATTTGATTGGATTATAATTCCATGTCACAGTCTGTTCTGGTTTGCTTTCTGTTGCTCTGATAGCACCATGACAAAAAACAACTCAGGAAGTAGGGTTGATTATATATCTTGCAGGATGATCACAGGCCATTATTTGGGGAGTGCAAGGCAAGAGATCAATGGAGGAGCTTGAAGCAGAGACCATTGAAGAGTTGCTGGCTGGATTGCTTTTCTTGGATTTTTCAGCTCTCTCTGATATAGCCCAGGCCCAACTACTGAAGAGTGACATCTCTGGTATACTAGGCTATACACATCAACTACCAATTAAGCAAATGCCCCATAGATACATGGCCACAGGCCAATCTGATTTAGGCAATTCTAAAGTTGTTTCTAGATTTGTCAAGTTGACAGCTAAAGCCAACCATGGCACACTCCATCACATCAGGGAAGTCAAGTCAAGAACTCAAGCCTCTAGTCATGCCACAACCATCGTCAATAGCAGAGAGAGATGAAATCGCCCCAGCTTTGTGGTTATTCACCTTTATCTAGCTTTCTTCTCTCATACAGTTGGGGCCCAGGGTCATGAAATGGTGCTGCACACACTTGATGTGGGTTTTCTATACTGTTTCAGTTAATAAGCAAGACAAACCCCTCAATCATGCTGTACCCCAACTCAAACTAAGCAATTCCTCATGCATGCTCTCTTTTCAAGTGATTCTATGCCTTGGCAAGGAGGCATTTAAAGATAACCATCAGGGCCTGGGGTATAGTTCAGTGATAAACCATTTGCCTAGCAAGGCCTGGAGATCAATTCCTAATACCATATACAGTCACCAAAACTATAAGTAAAACTACACCTATAAAGCTAACCAGGAAAAGGCCCCTTGTCTCATTGGGCTTTATAGAAAGGACAAGACAGCCTTAGGTCTCATCTGAAGACTCAACCAAGGGAGATCCATTTCCACGGTCACTGAGGAGGTGGTGGTGGGATTTAGTTCTTTGCAAGCAGTTGTGTTCAGAGTCTCAGATTCTTTCAGGATAATATTAGCTATAGAGTAAGTCACCATAAAGCAGCTGGTCCATCAAAACCAGGAATGGAGAGAATTTCTGAACAGAACAAAAACCTCCATCAGATGCAACATGTCACAATCATAAAAATGACAGCCACAACCTCTTTCGAGCTTCATTGTCTACAAGAAGGTCACAAGGTCAGGCTTCACTCAAAAGGGAGAGATTAGAGCAGACATACCAGGAATCAGGGGTCCCTGTGACCCTTGCAATCTGTCACTAACACTGCTTTTAGAGAAGTTCAGACACATGAAGAGGGAAACCATAAATATGACAAGACAAATGAAAGAAAGTTCATAGCACCATATTTTCCCTTGGGGAAGATGAACTACATAAATTAGGAAAGGCAGTTCTTTCTCTCTCTCTCTCTCTCTCTCTCTCATTTTAAAAAGAGGCAATTGAAGAGAGGAAACTGGAGGTGGATCTACATGGTTGTTCTTTAAATTACATATTATCTCCTTTCCTCTCTACCTCTGAGTCACTCATTTACATCACTGAGTTATTTGAGGAACAGGATATTGAGAACATTCTATTTCTCCTCTGACCAGCTCACTGTAAAAATGTGCACAGGGTGTCTTATCTCTCAGCAGAAAGGAACAATGCCTTCAAGAGAACAAGACAGTCATCATCTTATTCTTATCTCCGGGAATATCACCTTGATGTTCCATTTAAAGCAGGAAGGGCTTTAAATGGAACACAGACTCAAAAATCCTTGAAAGAAAACAGTGCACATCCACATACAGTTTTTTCTATAGTTGTAGAAAAGAATGAAATAAATGTGGAAGTAAAGGCTCTAAACAAATTAGCCCCGGTTACAGATATTTAATTCTTTTTTTCCCCTTCTCTCTTCTTGTTTTATCTTTATATTGAGGTTCTTGATCCATTTGGAGTTGAGCTTTGTGTGGGCTGGAAGATAAAGATCTTGTTTCATTCTACATGTTGATATCCAATTTCCCCAGTACCCTCTGTTGAATAGTGTATCTTTTCTCTGGTTTGTTTGTTTATTTATTTGTTTGTTTATTTATTTTTGGAACCTTTCACAAAAACCCAATAGTTACAGCTGCATAGACTTGTAGATGAATTCTTTATTCTATCCCATTAGCTTACAAATTTGCTGAGTGCTAGTACCATCCTGGTTTTATTGCTCTGAATCTATACTGAGATCTGGTATAGTGATTTCTTCAGCAAGATTCCTTATGTTAAGAATGATGTTGGCTATTCTTGGCCTTCATGCAGTCACTGCAATGAAATGAATAAGTAACATCACAATTAATTCATCTGTCTGAGATGAGAAATTTGGAATACATGAATTTATATGCATCCATATAAAATACTAAAAATACAGTGCTTGAAAAAATAAATTTCTTGAAAATATGCTACTTCATTAGGGAAAGTCCAATTTTATATAAATTTTTTGTATTTATATATGATTTTATATAAACTTTCTCATATATTTTTGGTTCCTCATTTAATTGTCATAGTGATGTTTATTTGTCCCTTTGATCTATCAAATATGTTTATCTTTGTCTTAAGTGTGAGGTATTCCTGAGGTAACTTCTGTATATATTGCTTACTAATTACAAATTCCTTTAGCTTCCTTTTTGTGATGGTTTGTATATGCTTGGGCTAGGGAGTGGCGCTATTAGGAGGTGTGGCCTTGTTGGAGTAGGTATGTCACTGTGGGTTTGGGCTTTAATACCATAGTCCTAGCTCTCTGGAAGTCAGTATTTTGCTAGCAGCCTTCAGATGAAGATGTAGAACTCTCAGCTCTTCCTGCACCATGCCGGTCTGGATGCTGCCATGCTTCCACCTTGATAATTATGGACTGAATCTCTGAACCTACAAGCCAGCCCCAGTGTAATGTCCTTATAGGAGGTGCCTTGGTCATGATGTCTGCTCACAGTAGTAAAACCTTAACTAAGACACTTTTATATAATTTTATTTTTGTTTCTCCTTCAAATATAAAAGGTAGTTTTGTTGGGTATAATAGTCTGGGCTGGTAACTGCGGGCTTTCAAAATTTTAATAACATTTTTTTCCAAACCATTCTGGACTTTACATTTCCTCATAAATAATCACCTCTTATTCTGATTGGCATGGCATGATATGTAAATTACCCCTTTCTCTTGCAGCTCTTAGTGCCCTTTTTTTCTTCTGTAATTTTAGTGTTTAACTGTAATATAAAGAAAAGAGTTTCTTTTCTTGGTCTTGCTTATTTTGTGTTCTTTATGTCTCTTGTGCTACCTGTATTGGCACATATTTCCCTAGATTTGGAGAATTTTGTTCTAGCATTTTATTGAAAATATTTCCTATTTCTTTGTAATGAAAATTACTTTGTTGCTAGGTTCATACTTTATATTCTTGGTTTGTTAATGGTGTCCCAAAACTCCTTTCTGAGCTGTTGAGTTCAGCTTAGGAGCTGGAAACTAATATCACACACAGTCAAAATCAGTGCTGTGAGTCTAATGAGGATTCTAGAGAAAATGCGATGACTCTGGTCACTGCTTGTAATAGATTGTACTTACCCATTTAGAGCTATTTTTCAGATAGCTGGAGCCGATGATAATCAACTCACAAAAGACTAATTCATTACATAGTGTGAAATTGGTGGTAAGAATTCATGCAGCTAGTTTGAAAAAAACAAAAATGTGAGTTTTACAGTGGTAACTTCTTTTTTTTCCTGGACTCTTGTGGTTTCTGATCTGGAGGCAGGAAGCCTGTTAACTGGAGCCGGTGTAGGTGATCATCATTATTTATTAATTTCGTTCTAATTGTTCCCAGGTTTTATGAAACTAAAACATGTGAATGTAACAACTTTTTATTATCTTCTAAGTAAAAGTTTACACAAAGATTTGCTCAAATTGAGAATGATTTTGAAATGATATTTTAGATTTACTGTTTTTACTTTATCCATTTAACTTTTGGTTAGGGTGAATTGGTTTGCAACAGAATAGTGCCTCTATAGAAACAAACAAACCAACCTAGAAAAATCAAGGTAACAATACAAAATATGTCCTATAAAAATCACCAGAGATTTAGTAAGTGAAAGGTGAATGGAAAGACTAAGATTCTAAAGAGAGAAGAACCCACACAGTATCTTGGAGTAAAGTCTAGAGTCACAGTTTGCTGTGGGTAGAAGATCAGAGAAACCAGAACAACCATTTGCGGTTATATGGGGCTAAGAGACAAAAGTAGTAAGCCTCACAGAGTCCTCCAAGATTTTTTCTGTGATCCTTAGCTTTAGTTGTGAACTTCCTCACTCTAGAACCTCCAAGATGAGTGTCAGTGAAGGATTGTCTACATCAGGCTGGCTTGTGAGCATTTCTGTGGGTTACTGTCTTCATTACACATACTAATTGAAGTGGGAAGCCCCAGCCTACTGTGAGTAGCATCACTTCATAGGCTATGCCCTGAACTGTGTATGAGTACAAACAGTGACTTGAGCAAGTACACATACATATATTTGTTCTCTCCCTGCCCTTGACTGGGATGTAACTAGTTGCTCAGGTTCCTGCACTGATTTCCCAGTGATGATGTAATCTACAATTGTGAGCTGAATAAACTGTCTCTATCCTAAGGTGCTTATCATTGGGGTATGTTATCACCAGACACAGAAATGAAACTAGGACATTCTCCCAGAACAGAGTTGAATTCTAAATCCTTATATAACATGATATCTAAAGTTAAGTCAAAATCTAGTAAATTTAACAGATTTTTCTGCTCTTTTATAGGTACAAAAAGGTTTAGAATTGCAGTTCAGAATCCATCAGGATTAACAATCTCTTGTTCAGAAGAACACAGCAAAGATAGACTAACCTTATTAATATGGCAATTTAGCCCTTCTTCACCTTGTATATGGAATGGGTCTTGGTAGCCAGCACTTAATACCTCCATACCAGAAAAAGGAAAATGCTCTCTGGAGAGGTGGACTATATTACAGATCTTCCATAGTGCAAAAGTAAAATTTTTGAAATTAAAATTTAAATATATTGTGTATATTTAAAATGACATCTTATAACCAAAACACTAAAGGTAGGGAAGAAAGAGAGAAGGATCTTAGGTAACCATAGTATTGGAATTCCAGATAAGTCCTTAAAAAATATGAATAATGTATTCATGGAAATAAATGGGTCATTGAAAAACATTCATAAAATTGTAAATAATTTTTAAAATATTAGTCTATTAATCATGAGTAAAATTAAATCCTTTCTCCCTTATTTTGTTCTGTGAAGGTAATCTTATAGCAACAGAAAAAGTAACTAATATGCCAGGCAATACTAATCTGAAAGTCCCTTTATTTACACCCACAGCAAAGAAACATGTGAATCTACGATGAAAGAATTCTCCTGGTGTTGAAATATGGGGCATACTGAGAAAGGAAAGATGAAAGCCTCCATGGACTAGCTATGCTCCACCCTGACCTGACCATTATATGGTCTGTGCATCTATAAAATGGCATTGCACTGCAGTGTTGAGATTATGAACTTTACTGTTTCACACACAGATTCCATAAGCAGAAACTGGGTTATGGAGGGCTAAGTCTCACCAACCTGCTTGCTCTTATTGAAAAGCCTTTACTTCCTTATGGCCATGTTTCATGTACTCAGGGGGCAAGAATTTTGGTTCATTTCCTTGCTCATGGACTAACCCTCAAAGATGAGTGGGTTCCAATGAGAAAAGAAAAGTGGATTCTGTTTACAGGTAAAAGCACTCAGAAGGTTTATTGACTGCCCTGCCAGTAAACCCGGGGACTAAATCAATATGGAAACTATACTAAAATTTATGGAGTAATAACGCAATAAAAAGTCTTCAAAGTGTTTACAACCTAGTTGAAGAAATACTACATCCTGCAACATGTACAAGAGCTAGAAAATGGCAGAGAAGCAAATTAATACCGTGTCACAAAACCAGCTTTCTCTCAAAACTATAAAATAAAATGTTCAGTTCCAAATCAGCTTCCAGTTCCTTACTTCACTTTCATTTCTAGGAAAAAATAAAGACTAATTGTGATGAACTTGTTAAAATCCAACTACATTTCTATTTTTTAGAATGACTTTTCAACACCATAATTGTAAACAAATTCCCTTTCACTCTGAATTGTGTGTGTATAAGTGTGTGTGTGTGTGTGTGTGTGTGTGTGTGTGTGTGAATACCTGGTTAAAACTACCATTAAACCTGCAAAGTGAAATTTAAACCATTAATCAGAGAAGAAACTGGCTTTATTTTTCATAGATATAAATGATAGAGAGTCACATTGTTTCCCTTAAAATAAAAAGACCTGTAGAAGTGGGATCTGTCTATTAATATCAGACTATACCCTGCTCAAAGTATGAATTATCATGCCCCCACTAGACTTGAAGTTTGAGTACTTGGTCCTAGTTGGTGCTCTGCTTGGATAGGTTTCAGACATGTGGCCTTGCTACAGAAAGCATGCCATTATGTGCAGATGTCAAGGTTTCAAACACACAATTCTCAGATCGTCCTTTCTGCTTCATGCTTGTAGTTAAAGACATAAACTCTAAGCTTGATGTACCAGCCACCATGCCTGCCTGCTTCGATTCTTCTTCTTCATAATAGTGATGGACTTTTCTCCCCCGAAATCGTAAGTCCAAATAAAACCATCCTTCTATAAATTGCCTTAATGGTGGTGTTCTATCACAGCAATAGAAAGTAAATAATGCATTTCATACTGTACATAACAGTTTTATTCAGACTGTGCCTTGCTCTGAACAATTCTGTTTTTCAAGTAGCTTTTGGCTTGTCTGGAAGGTGGAGAACAATTGAGACCTGGATGGACTTACAAACATCACCATCTGCCTGATTCTACCCATTTAGCACAAGCTTGTAAATTATTTATTTCTCATAGTGGAAAACATGGCAGCCTATAAATTAACCTGGTTGAATGGAGACTGCACAACTACATATTAAAATATTATCACAGTAACCAGGCTCAAAGACATACTGGGCACACAAGACTGAAAAACAAATGTAACTTCTTCACCTGGTTCCAACAAAACAATGGAGACCTGAAATTGTCATGGCATAACCCACCATAAACCTGTCACCAGATACCTGGTGTGTATACTAAGGAGTGACAAGCAGATGACTCCTAACTGTCCCTGGAGCTTCAGATCAGCTCCATTCATTACTGTTTCCACAGCCCACTCAACTTCCATCTTCCTATCTACTTGTGTGGACCTGGATCTGTCATTCTCTCTCTGACACAGTTCTTCCCTTTCACCTTGAAGCTGGGCTGAACCCTGCAGCTTTTGCTCTCAAGCCTGAGTCTCCAGTCAGCCTGAGCAGCTGATATCTTATCAATACAGAATCTATTTCAATTTTTACCAGCCCACTTCTGAAACCTCTGGAACTCTCTGTAACCTCTTTAACTTGCATTTATTCTATAAAGCACAAACGCACATGCAAGTGTGTTTACCGAGCGATGTATTATACGAGAGATAATATTAACAGTTAAGATGCAATAAAAGAACCTGCATCTACCTCAGCCAGATGACCAAGGTCACCAGGATTATCTGAAGATTGTTGCAATGAAAACTTCTGGACCTTGTGAAGACACTGCCTGGATGGTCAGAAACCAAAGCCTGAACAACACAGAAACCTGTGATAGAATCAGACATGAGCAGCAAAAGGGGGAGGGGGCAATGAAATGATTCCTAATAATACTTTGCTATACTAATAGGCCAGAGCCTAACATAATTATCATCAAAGAGACTTCCTCCAGCAACTGATGGAAACAGAGGCCCACAGCCAAACATTATTCAGAGCTCAGGGAATTCTGCATAAGAAAGCAAGAAAGAACTGTCAGAGTCAGAGGGGTTGGGAACACCACCAGAAACCCTACAGAATCAACTAACCTTGGCTCAAAGTGGGTTACAGTGAAATGACAATTTGGGAGCCTACATGGGTCTGACCTAGGTCCTCTGCATATGGTTGTATAGCTTTGTCTTCTTGAGGGACTCCTAAAGTGGGAATGGGGGCTGTCTCTGACTCTTTTGCCTGTTCTTGGGGCCCTTTCTTCCTACTGGGTTGCCTCACACAGTCTTAATACGAGGGGAGGTGCATAGTCTTACTGCAACTTGATATGCCATGTTTTGTCGATATCCCTGGGAGGCCTACCCTTCTCTGAAGAGAAATGGAAGAAGAATGTATTGGGGGATAGGAGAGGTGGGAGAAGGGGACTGGGAGGAGAGGAGAAATGGGAAACTGTGGTTGGAATATAATATATGAGAGAATAAATTTACAAATCGAAAAAGAATCTGGCATCAGTGTTTATCTGTTTTGGGCACAGCACGGCACTAACAATGGGGTGATAGGGGTACAGCATAAGTAAGAACTTCATAGCATAGCTGTGTATATTTTTGTATATCTCTGTATATTTTTGGTGAGCATTCCTTCCCTGAAGAGATATTAACTTCTATCCCTTCCCACTAAATGGTCCCAATCACAAATACAATGCCACCAAAGCTTACCCTAGGGAACAAACAAGCTACTGGGTTCACATACAGAGCATGGGTGAGGGTGAGCTTACAGGGGCATGTGCAACTCAAAAGTCGCTGTGCTGGAAGGCTTTCCTTAGCATGAATGATGGCTTCTCAGTGGTCAGACATACTGGGTTAATTTCCCCGAGTGTATACACTTTAGTGTCTCCTAAGAACCCGGGCTCTATGAAATTAGGGCACAATTGTTCAAATTGCTAGAAGATGCAGGAAAGAATAGCCGTGATCTTAGGTAAGGGTCCAATGATATCCTCACACTCTCCACCCCTGGGTGAATGTCTACAGTCAATAGGCCTGGTTGGGACGGCTGCTCTGATGGTTAATCTGATGAAGTAGTGGCTTCTTTTCTTTAAGAGGGATAGTGTTCTATAACACTAGCCTAGCCATGTATCCTAGGTAGCTACCTCAACTCTGGTTAACTCTTGTTCTAAAGTCTTGTCGAGTAAAACACCTGTCCATGATGTTTCAGGTTGCACTCCAATGAACTTGGATGAATTTTGAAGAACTCTTTCCAATTACTATAATGACAGTAGCTACTACTATAGTCTTGTCTGGCAGTATAAAGATGCTCCATTGAACACATGGTTAATTAAATACAGAAAAAAAATAGCAGTGACACCCATCTCTCTTTCCTACTCCCACCCAGGCATACTACAGTTGAGATCTGCCATTCAATGATATTCATTTTTGCAATGAGGCAGGCCAGACAACCTGAACTGGGGTAAGGACCATGTGGAAAGGTAGTATAGGTTATCAATGCCTCTACCAGCCACTGGGTGTGGCAACCAGGTATGACCCAGCCCACCTAGAGCAGAAAACTAGACTGCCAGTTGGCATTAGGCATTGTAGAGAAATGGTCAAGCAAACTCTAAAAATGTTAAAATAGAGGTAGACACCCCAAGAGAGTGTGCATGGCATTCTGGGTGCATATGTTACTTTGGCTTTGCTCGATGCTTTATGCTATAAAACCGTGGAACTGAGATTTGCCCTGCATTTATTTTATTGGTTGATTTTCATCTTTGTTTTGCAATAAAGTCCTTTCAGCAGTAATGAGCTTTCAAAAGGGAATGCATATGTAATGAATTAAATGTAATTTCCATTTTATAAGAAGGCTCACCATCAAGGAGACATTAGAAGAAGAGAGAAAGAGAAGCGAAAGAATAAAAGGTCTGTGATGAATATATAACGTGTACAAGATGTTCTTCATTACTCCTCAACTGCCTGAAGAACAGTTCCACATAGCAACTTTGAGGCTCAAATCTATCAAGAATATGTCCCAATCTACTTTATTGTATTTATTCAAGATGACTGCTCCAAAACTATGATCAAGTAAATGCATTTTCAGAGCTGTAATCTATCACTCTGGGAAGTATGACTTCATCTCAATGCAACGACAGCACTTTCAAAGTTAATGTCGCTTGTTTATGGTGCCAGATTTTCTCTGCATGTTTAAAAAAAAAAAGGTAGTGAAGTGATGCCTGCTAATGTGACGGTTCCATTAACCGCAGAGCTTGGAACACTGTGGGGTGAAGCTGGGTTAGTCACTGTCAGTGGAGGCTTCAAACGGAAAATAAATGGTGTTAGTTCTAATAACGTTTGACTTTTCTTTTCATCTAAGTCGCAGGATCAGAGTGAAAGTTTTTGAAGAAGACTCAAAGATAAAGCAGGCAGTGCTATTGTGAATGCTATTGTAAATTCGATTAAAAATCCAACATTGGAGAATCATTCATATTCATATTCTTTTCCCCCTGCAGTGATGATGCGCATGTAATTTTAGTAGAGCATAGTGTGAGAAGTGTTGGTAGAAAATGATAGTAAATTAAGGGATCTATGGAACGGAAGTGTACTCGGGATTGATGACAGGGTGCACACAAACCTTAACTGCATACAAATAAGCTGCAGTATTCTACCTCCAGGAGAAGAAGCTGTGGCTATCAAAATATCCAAATGTTTCCTACATGCTCACTAAAAGCAACCACCCTCCATATATTTTTGTCATTAAATAAACTGAGCTTTAAAATATATATTTGTTTGTTTTTGTCTAAGGAGCTGGTTTAGCAGGTAAAGTGTTTGCTGAACAAGCACGAGAACGTGAGTTCAAATCCTCAGAACCCATGTAAAAGGAGGGTGTGATGGCATGTAGCCATAACCACAACACCAGGAGTGAGGCGGATCCTGGGGTTCACTGGGACAGCCAGACCGGCCATAAAGATAAGCTTCAGTAAGAGATGCTGGGGTGGGGGAAGGGGGGAGAGAGAGAGACAGAGATAGATGTAGACAGAGAGTCCAGAGGGAGGGAGGGAGGGCAAGTGAGTAACAGAGTAACCATACCTGACATTGACCTCTGATATCCCCACATTCCCAAATAGGATGAATATTCTCTCTGACATGCACATACATTTATACAACACTCATATAAACATGTAACTAAAATGAAAATACATTTTTTCTTTTTTTCTAAACCAACAATAACACCCCTCTTAAACCATGAAAGAATCTATTGGGAAAAAAATGTCTTTTTATATTAACCTAAATATTTAGGATGATATTGAGTATTTTTTAAAGAAGTACCTAAATTTTAAAAATTAGTCATAAATAATTATTAAACTCCTCAATGACTAGTACCTTGAAAAACTTAAACTTAAAGCATTTACACAATCTCTAATTAAAAGTAAAATAAAATAAAACAAAATAAAATAAAATGTAGCTATTAAGGTTTGCCTCAATAACATTTAGGAAGACGTGAATACCTTAGATAGACAGTGAAAACTTGCAGAATGTTTTGAATTAGAAATGGAAGTTTTCACAGGGACTTGAAATGCTAGGAAGGGAGGGAATCCCAGAGGGGCTTCTCCTGCTCAGAGGAGAAGGGGGTGGGGGATGGGGGATGGGAGGATGGGATGGGAGAATGGGGCATGGGACATGGGGCAAGGATTGTGGGAAGGGGTGAGCAGGAGGGGACAGTGAGTGATGTGAATAAGTAAAAACAAAAATTAAATTTAAAAATGTCAACCCAGAAGTAGGCTAGAAACTAGGAGACTGAGCAGAGTGTAAGGGGTGAAGAGCGGAAGCTGAATGGTTGAATTTGATCTGTGCATACTGTACACATGTGTGGAAATACCATAATTACTCCATTGATACATATAATTAATGAATCTTAATAAAATGAAAGATTAAAACATCAAAAAAGGAAAGGAAAGGAAGGAAGGAAGGAGAGAGAGAGAGAGAGAGAGAGAGAGAGAGAGAGAGAGAGAAATGGAGGCTTGACAATGCCCTGTAACACTGCCACTTGTAGGAAGAATTTGATGGAGTGACTTTTATTTTTTTATCTATTCTTTGAAATCTTCATTCATAAATATAATGTATATAGGGGATGCCTTGCTGTCCCCTCCTACTCCTTTTGGTCCCTTTGTACACAGAATTTCTAACGTATTTTCTTACATTTTTTTTAAAGAACTCACTGAGTTGCCACAGGAGTATCAGTCAACCTATGACAGATAACGCCCCTGGGGAAAATTAATGCTGTCTCCCAAGCCAGTAACTGCCAATAGGAATGAGCGCACTCAAGGCCCCCTTGCATCTATGCTCAAATGTTGACTGCCTTAATCTTTCTCTGCTTTGTACAGGTAACCTTAGTTGCTGTGAGCTAACAGGTGCACAGCTCTGCTATTGTCAAAGTAACTTTTAACACAATAAATTTATTATCTGAGCCACAGTGAGAAGAAAACTTCAATCCTGAACTATCTAAATTTGATAAAGCTTAAAAATCCCAGCATTTGTATGTAAGGAAATTTCAGAGTGAATCTCATTAATTTGAAATGCTTATGTTAATAATTGTGATAAAATGAACAAATGAATGATTAAAACAATAGAGAATGAATTTACTGAGTTTTGTCTTCTTAGAGTATTTGCTGAGATAGGTAATCCAACTAGAGTAAAAGGGATGGCATATAAAGTGTTTAGGAATAAATATTTACATGTTGATATTAAAAATTAGAAATGAAGGTAACCCCCTTTTACTAGAATTCACTGTGTGTTCACTGGTACTAGAAAGTCTGGACAGAATGCTTTTTAAATTAAGGTATCAGTGAATCATATTGATTAAAAACAGCCAATTAGATTGTCAGTGAATCACACCATTAACAAGGTGAAAGTTTCAACTTTTATTGAAAAATAGAAAAGGATGTATATACTGTCTTATAATTAACTGTCAACTTGACACAGCATAGAATCATCCAGAAAAGGAGTCTCAAATGAGTAGTTGTCATTAGCATATCTTTTGGGAAGTGTCTTTATTGAAATTTGATATAAAAAGACTCAGCCAACTGAGAGAAGTACCATTTTCTGGGATGTATACAACAGCTAGTTGATCATGAACTTGTGCATGTCCGAGAGAAAGCCAGCAAGCAGTGTGTCTCCAGGTCCTTGCCTTAACTTCTCTCAATGATGGATGGATTGAAAGATAGCCTTGGGATTGCAAGATGAAATCAATCCTTCATCTAAGTTGCTTTTGGCCAGAGTATTTTATAAAACCACAGAAATCAAACAAGAATACATATTGAAAGAATACCTTCTTTAAAAAAAATCAAGCGCTAAAACATAAAAATAGATAAACCTAAAGATGGGAACAGATGACATTAAGAAAGCAAACAAGTATGAAGAAAAGTCATCAGATAAGAGGTAGAATTTGTATAAAATTTTTCTCTAATGTATACATATCTATTTATTTCTTAAACTGATTTTATTTTTGAAAGTAATCTTGAGTTCGCTATTTTAATTGTCAATATAACAAAATTAATGATCCATAAAATTGAAAAAAATGAGCTAAGCATGGGGCACACATATTTAACTCCAGTATTTAGGAGGTAGTGCTTGGTACATATCTGTGAGTTAAAGGCCATCCTGGCCAATGTAGTAAGACCATGTTTTAAAATATATAAAAATTGTCAAATTTCCACTCTAGGCACATACTGTCATTCTCAAAATGGTATCAGATTAGACTGTGTGGTGTAGTCTCCTTTTTCATGAGCAAAATAATTTCTTATTTTTTTAAAAAAGCAAGCTGATCATGGGACAAAATCAAAGGAAGGGATAATTCTAGATGAAGTGAGCATTATTTTATTGTTAGTTTATGAAAAAGTTGAATTCAAAAGCATCTAAGTGGCTGAAGATGAGATGGAAACATAGAATGTTGAAGTTGTCTCTATGTCACACTCCCTTTTGATGGGTTCAATGGAAGGGTTCCATGGGTTCGACCACCCGTCTTCCCATGAGATGCTATGGAGAACCACTAACCACCAAATGAATTGACTTCTATTGCAATTCACTAGGTGATCAATGCAAAAGAAATCAGCGCCTGAGATTAAGGGCTTCTGGTGGCTGACTGGGGGCTCAAATTTAAAATAGATCAAAAGATGCCAACATAGTATTTTTAGGTCACGTTGAAGACCATGACGTGCTATAAAACATCAACATACATTAACTGATTGAGGTTAAAAACCATTCTTTCTAAGCAGAATTAGAGAGTTTGAAGGGGAGGAGAAGGTAGCTGGCCAAGAGATCCATTAGAACAGCGTGTATTATTCATTCCAGTTTCTGTGTGCCAAGAGTCTTCTTCATTCTGCAATGTGATAAGATATGGACCACTCTTTATCCACTTGGTTAATGAGGAAAACTGAGACCTAACAGCCAGTTAAGCAGTAGAAAATGACATGTTGCCACTGTAAGTGGCAGATCTTAGATCAATGCATATGGCCTTTCTGAGGATCGCAGACCTTAATTACTATTGAAATAGAGCCACTTTAGCAAATTATTCAACATATATCTAGCTCTTAAAAAGAGGGACTATTCATTGCCCTGGGTAGTTATATTTTATTATATTTGATTGCTTTTATTTTTTAAATATATTTAAAGAAAATGGGCTTATGCATGTGATGCTCTTCAGCTAGTTAGATTTCCATTACGTGCTTGGAAAAACTATCTTTTCCACACTCATTGTATCACCCTGACCATACTTGGTGGGACATGTATATCCAACAGCCCATCCAACAGAAAATAGAAAGCCAATAACCATATTTGGTAATAAATTTGTGAAATAGCTGTCTTCTTTATTAATCATCAGAACACTAAGGACTTTTCCCACTTTGAAATATTTTCATTTGACCTAAGAGATTATAAGAACCCAACAAAAAAAACCCATTAAAGTAAGAACACGAAGCCCATTTTATTATTAGTAAAAGCAGGTTTATAGATTCAAAGTGTACTATATGCAGAGGAAGCATAATAAAGAAACTTAGTGGAATATCTGTGAGTTTTCACAGCCTCACACCCAATTCTGTCCACTAAGCAAAGCCACTTGATCTTTAGAAAGAACTGGGTAAAACCAATGTGCTTAGTAACTCATAGGAACTGTGGTCCCTATACTGAGTACACCCAAGATTAGCCCTACCAAAAGTCAGTCAGAAAGGAGGAGTCCATGAGCTAGTTCGACATGTTACCTCGGAACCATTGGCTACTGATACATTCTGGAAGAGGGGAAATCAGTCCTTAGTCCACCACCTACTGCTGGGCCCACCAGCATATGCTTGTACCGTTGGCCCTGATAGTCACAAACCAAATGAATAAACACGATCTGTGGAGAGGACAAAACTAGGCAGGAACAAGAAGAGGATGAATGAGAGGGGTCAGCATGCCCTGTGTTTATATACAAAACTACCTAAGAGCAAATCTAATTAATAAAAATAAATGCATTTTTAAGACCAAAATTTGTAATTGAGCTAACAACTTGATGTTAGCAGTATACCTATAAAGACAAGTAAAAATAAAAAAGATTTTGTGATAAATAAAAGTGGCAAACTTGAAAAATATTAACAGATTCCATAGTTGTCTCATAATTAATTATCTCTAAATAGTCAAAAGAACAAACTCTGGATAAATTAGTTTAAGTCAAGCACAGTTCATTTAGGGTTATCTCAGCTCATTGTCAAAAAACAGTCAGACAAATAGCAGAATCTGTGTCCACTGAACTCTCTCCAAAGCCAGATATGTTTTATGACTAGAACTGGAATTATACAAAGGTACTTTAGATCTGTACACGTGTCAGTATCCTATTAGAAAAATGAGAGAAAACAGAAGTTGGAGATTCTTAGGCAAAGTGACCACCCATCATATCTCTGAAGACAGCAGACTTTCTCATAAAGAGCACCAGCATGTATACAGCTCTTTCCCTGGGTGAACATCTCTTCAAAGCAAAGAAAGTAATGTGTTGAGTCGTCAAAACATCCAACACATCCAGTACTGCATTTCACCTACAATGACATACATGTAGCACTTAATGATTATCAAGCATGTGCTAAGTGTCAAGCACTACCATTCAACCTTACAAACACTGAGAGAATCAAGCTTACAAGCGTGCTGAGGTTGTTCTTCCTGAAGACAAAGACAGCTTTCCCAGGTGGCTCACAGACTCATGGGTGGCAAAGCCTTAGAGAACAGATTCAGAAGGCAAAGTCTGTCATTGCCTAGTGCCATCTGTCCCACATGGACCAAGTGTCTATTGTTCATCCTCACCCATGAAGAATGATCCAGTGGTCCTCCGTCATGAAGGAGGATCATCTAGGGCAAATAGTCATTTTTGCTGGTATTAAGCATTTTAGGATGAAGCTGTGTGGTCAGAAGACAGAAAGACTCCTACTGAAGTTCTTGCCCTTTGAGAGGCAAATGAGACCATCTGGATATAGTTGGAAGTACTTTTTAAAGTAAATGTGGTATTATAGTTTCAAATCAAAAAAGGATACAGAAATGAAATCTTATGCCAAATTGCCAGTGAGATCCAGGAGACTGTCAACCACATCATACCAAAGTGCTCAGTAAAGGGTACTTGCAGTGTTTAGGAAACCCAAGACTTTTTCTTCACAGCTGGAAATGCTGCAACATAAATCTTGCTTTTTTTTTTTTTAACCTGAAACCGGAAACATGGTAATGCTATCTCTACCTTCCAGAACTGACTAGAGCAGCCATGAATGTCTTCCACTGTTTGAAGATGGCTGTGGTAGGTAATGCTATCTCTACCTTCCAGAACACACTGAAGCAGCCATAAATGTCTTGCACTGTTTGAAGATGGCTGTGGTAGGTAACACTATCTTTACCTTCCAGAACTGACTGGACCAGCCATGAATGTCTTGCACTGTTTGAAGATGGCTATGGTAGACACTTCTTTATCTTTTCTCCAAACTCAACACCACAGTTACCTGAACATCTCCTTGTGTTCCTTTGTTGCCAGGCATGTAATGGCCCAAGTTGAACCTCTAAAAACAGCTGTTAAACATCAGATTAGGGGTGAAACTCATTGTAAGCTAGACTGACTAATGAGATCTCAGCCCCAGAAATCCATCTCATACTTCTTGTTTCCTTGAGAGAACTCTCCTCATTATAGTAAGAGGGTTTATGCATTATTATAATTAAGAAATAATAGAAATGGGTTATTTTAGATTATTTTTGCTTTTCACAGAATATAGTTAAATTATCAAAGATTCCAACATTTGGGGATGTCTTGAGATCAACCATGAAAAGTTTAGATAGCAACAGCTTTGGATTTGGAAATACACTGGGCCTGGAGAGATGAGTCAGTCAATAAAGTACTTGCTACATAATCATGAAGGTCTGAGTTGTGATCTCTTGAACTCAGAGAATATTCAAGTATGGCAGCACCATCTGTAATTCCGTCTCTGAGGAGGTAGAGAGAGAAGGAGAACTGGAGCTTGCTGGCAAGCTAGTCTAGATGACTAAAAGTCAATGACTGAGCTCCATGTCTAATCAGACACCCTGTCTCAAAACATAAAGCAAACAGAGAAAAAGAGCCAACCTCTGACCTCCACTCATTCATTGACACACATGAGTCCACACAGACACACAGACATACACACACACACTCATGTGCATACACACACAAATTCATACACATACAAACATGCACACACACGCACACAGACATTTACACAGACATGTGTACACACATGCACACTCACACACACAACAAATGTCATTGTCTAGATCATAAGACAGATGTAATAAAAGTTGGCTACAAAAAAGACATAAAATGCTTTACTTGTATGTGGAGAGATGAGGCCATTTGGAAGGTACTAACTGAAGCTGCCAAGAAGGTGCAGGAGCTCTGGAATCTGAGCTTCATTGCTTTGTCCATATTTAGAAGGCAAGAGAAGTAATTCTGTTCAGTAAGGAAGAGTGGAAAAATCGGTGCTTGGACAGGGAAAAACCACAATGCAAACAAGTGGAGATATGGCAATGCCCTGAAAAGAAAAGCAAAGGAGTCCTGAACTCTGCCATGTGTACATGCTGTTCAGTGCCAGCTTCCATGTTGGCTGTGGCTATCACCCCCCAGGAGAGAAATGGAGGAAAAGCACAAAGAGAAAAGGACAACATGGCTGACAACCCAAAAGTTATAAATGTTTTCAATGCCTTTTAAGTAAAAAATAAATAAATAAAAGCGAGCAAAGATCAAACCTGATTTGCTTTCTGTGGATAAAGCTAATTGCTAATAAAATAAAACTTATAAAGCAAAGGAAAGTTTTCATAGAAAAGTAATCTTAAAACTGAGACTCTTACGGAGATAGAATTTATTTTTATTTTTCCTTTCTGGTTCTTAGATGAATTTTATATATGACACAAATGTTGTGTCAAAATACTCTCCTATGAACCAACCACAGCAAAATATTATTTCAACTTATTTTTAAAAAGCTGATTAACAAGCTGGTGAGATGGCTCCATGGTTAAGAACACTGACTATTCTTCAGAAGGTCCTGAGTTCAAATCCCAGCAACCACATGGTGGCTCACAACCATGCATAATGAAATCTGACACCTTCTTCTGGTGTGTCTGAAGACACCTACAGTGTACTCACATATAATAATAAGTAAATCTTTTTTTTAAAAAAGCTAATTAACTACAAAAATCTCTAACAAGTTACAAAGAATTATATAGACAATAATGCCTGATTTTTTTTCTAATGCATTAAATGTGAATATTAGCAAATGGAATCTCATTGTATATTCTGGGCTGCTCTTTATTCAATAAATTCTTCAATAAACAACTGCTGGATGTTTTCTAAGAATCTGTACCACCATTTTAAATGAGCAACTGAACAAAGCAGAGCTCTTTTAGGGAGAGGCATTGAGGCTATGGGAGAGGGCAGTAGCGAGTAGCCAATTAAGTTGGAGCATGTCAGGGGCACCTATATCTGAATGAAGGTGCTAGAGTAATATGGACTGCTATTATAGGGAAGCCTGGGGAAGCACCCTGTGCTGTTTGAGCATAGGTATATGGGGTGATGGAGAACAAGTTCAGTGCTCACTGGGAGGTGACACTGAACAGTCATTTGGGACAGTCATTGACACCTTTAGCCTTATAAGATAGACCTCTCTCTCAGAGAGGAACTGAGAAACACAGTGCTCGACTTTGCTTTAAAAGCATCATCCTAACACACATATAAGGAGTTCCCCACAAGTAAGGAAAGGAAAACTGACCAGGAAGCCAAGGCAAAGGATGCTGGGAGCTTGCATGGGTTAACTTGAGGGTGCAGGTGAGAAGGAGCTGTATTCTGGATACATGTGGAAGGGAAACAGGATTAGAAAGTCATCTGAAACTCTAATGACATTGGGAATGTTTTAGATCATGTGGGAATGGTGCTATAATTTGGAAGACTGTGATATAGCAAGTTCAGATATTAGTTTTCTGCAGCTGGTGCAAGAAACTGGGTTACTTAAAAGAATTAGAAATTTACTATTTCAGTGGTGGAGGCCAAAAGTCTGAGAACATGGTGTTTCTAGGCATATTCCCTCCAAAGACTCTAGGGCAGACACATCTTCTCTTGTAGTCTAATCGTTCTAGGGTCCCTCGACTAGCTGGAGCATTATTTCATTGCTTACTGTGTTCTTCACATAATATTCTCCTATTCTACCCCTTAGAAGATGTTTGTCACCCAGTTTGTTGCACATCCTACCTAAGGATTCTCTCATCTTCAGACTCTCACCTTAATTGTAATACTCGAAGGACCTGTATTGTGAGCTTCCAGGTGGACATCACTTGAGGAGAAAACCATTAGTATAAAACTTGGTTCTAGATATATGATATTTAAGATATTTCTTTTATATCCTCACTGAGCAGGGGAAGGAGGGATGGGATAGGGAGTTTTCAGAGGGCTAATGAGAAAGGGGGCTACCATTTGAAATGCAAATAAGGCAAATATCTAATAAAAATAAAAATGTGATGTTTCTATTATAATACATGTTCATAAAACATTCTAAAACATGTTTGTAAATCCAAGTCCCATTTTCTACTTTCTAAATATTAGAAACTAAGTCCAAAAGCATACAAGAAAAGAAAATAAAAAAATAAGTCATTCTAATTGAAAGCCTGCATACTTACATTTTGTCAAACTAGAGTCCTTATATTTTTCTCCTTGAAGCCATACAAATAAGAAAATTATGCATTCATCTATGTATATTCTTTGAACCAAAAATGCTATATTATGCAACATAAAAAATTGTCTCATTTCATTGTCATTAAGTCAAGGTTCACATTGCTAATGTTTTTTAATCTCTCAAGAAGAGCAAATTAAGTCTGAAAGGGATGTTCCAATCTTAGTGCTACAGTCACAAAAACTGTCTCTACTAGGAATCCTGAGGAAGTATGTTTGAATCAGTGAATAAATAGAGTGGGGTGGGAAAACCTTATGCGTTTGGGGAAAAGCCAAATTAATGCTAGCTTCAAGTTCAACCTTCTGAAATTTGTAAAAAGGGAAGGTTATATAATATCATGCAGTAAATCTCTCAAAAATATATTCTATGCTGTTACATAAGACTTAGAATAACTCCTCTTGACCTAACACAGAAATAACCTGTCAACTCTTCCAACTAGTCTTGTCAAGTGTTCTCATTCTGATGCTCATCCTGTTGCCATGGAAATCATCCTCGAGTTTACATTTTCAAAAGTATCTGAATAGTGTCTCATCTGATGACAGCGAGGCTTGTACTGAGGGTAATTTGGCCTTTCTACAATACTGTAAGGCCTTTAGAATCCCACAGTGTCTCAAGAGTGCCACTGTGAACATCAGTTACCATGTTAATGTGGTGTGAATGCAGATAATGACTTATAGGTCAGAGGACTCCATACCAAGAGATTTCTGTAGATTATGATACATAAACAAATCCTTATCCTTAGAGAGGGTTCTTTTTTTTTTTCCCTAGAGAAAAGAATTCTGAGCAAAATAATATTTCCCATTGTTTCTTGGTGTAATTCCAGCCTCAATCCACCTACTTCTGTTGAAGTTAACAAGCAGACAGGCTGTATTTTAACTTGATATAAGAGATTTTATTAAGTCAACCATGCCGTTAAATGAGTAACTGGAGGGGTTTTGATCCACTTTCCTTTGTGGACTAGCTGCTGACCTGAAAAAGGCAATAAGATGGTCTCAGCAATCCTAACTCCAAGGCATTTGAAGAACCCAGCTCCCAGGGTTCTCTGGACCCTGCCTAGGACTAAGACAGGCGGAGATCATGCGGGTCACCCCCCACCCCTTCTACTGAACAAATGGTGCTAATATTCTCTACCCATAGTCCTGGGAATGCAAAAATGGAGATTCCTATGATGCCTCTGTGGGGTTAGCCAGACTGCCACTTTACAGGCATGGCTCTTCTTGCAATAATGAGCCATTTTACTTAGACCTGACTCTAACTCAGTAAGTGAGGATCATACAGTTGGGAAGATTTGGCAGCCATGGAGATTTAAACAAACAAACAAACAAAAATCCTGAACTAGTCCTTAAGAAGGCAGTGTTGGAACTAAAGGTTAAGTGCACTGGTTGTTCTTCCACGGTTCCTGAGTTCAACTCCCAGCAACCATAAAGTACCTCACAACCATCTCTAATGGGTTCTAATACCCCCTCTTCTGTCATGCAGGTGTACATGCAGATAGAGTACCCCCATACATAAAATTAAATAAATAAATAAATCTTTAAAATAGAAGGCAGAGTTGCTGGAGAAAGCAGAAATTCAACACAGGAAGGTGTGTAAAAAATATTTGAGATGCAAATGACTTCCTGAAACAAACAAAAAATATATGACTTTTGAAAACAACTATGACAGTTGCTTCTAATATTTGAACTTTGAATCACAAACAGATGAAAAAGACACAGAGGAAAAACTCTAAGGAAAATAAAGGAAATCTGAGTGCTCAGGGGTTATGCATTTGCCTACCATGCAGAAGGCTCTAGATTCAGTCTCTGTACTAGAAACACACACACGAGATTAGATAGATAGATAGATTGATAGATAGATAGATAGATAGATGATGGATGGATGGATAGATAGATAGATGATAGATAGATATATAGATAGATAGATAGATGATGGATAGATAGACAGATAGATAGATACATGATAGATAGATACATGATGGATGGATGGATAGATATATAGATAGACAAACAGATACACTATCATGAACAATATTAGGAAGCATAGTAATTAAACCATTCACAGAAGTAAACTACTTTACCCGAAAACTGATAAGCTCAAAGGAGCATGATGGTTCAACCTGTAATCCTCATACCAGGGAGACTGGGCAGGAGGATTGCTGCAGGTTTCTCTGACAGTCTGGAACACACGTGATTATCAGGTACCAAATAACCCAAGGGTGCACAGCAAGACCCTGACTCAAAACCGAAGATGGAAAAGGAGAAGGAAGAGGAAATTGACGAGCACAAATAGTTTTGAGAAGAATACAGGCACACTTTTGCTAGGCATATACTATGAGAGAGTTTTTAAAGTCAGAAAACAAATTGCAGAAAACAAAGTCAGAAAAAAAAATGTTGCTACCTTCTAGACAGACACCACAACAATAACAAAGTGGCTGCTGGCTAGAGAACTCCATCAGACATCCCTTCTGCAATATTTCAAAGCTACAGGAAAAATGAAATTCCCTTCACAGCTCACTAGACAAAATGACTGTAAAATCAATATTTCCCTTATCTATCCAGGCTCGAAAGTACTCTAAGAATGTAGCAGACAAATACTGTGCTTCAGGATAATTCTTGAGAACGTAGTCTAAGAAACAGAAAATGAATCACAATAGTGAAGACAGGAAAGACATGAAAGAGTAAGGGCAACTATGAATCTCTGTAATGGGAGAAAACAGCCATGGTTGAAAAGAAAAGAAAGGAAGTAGATAGGGAAGCTATAGCCAAGCACCAGCTTATTCTTTATTACTTGTTTAGGTTTTTCTAAATTTTATTCTCTCTCTCTCTCTCTCTCTCTCTCTCTCTCTCTCTCTCTCTGTGTGTGTGTGTGTGTGTGTGTGTGTGTGTTTAGGTCAGAGATCAGAGATTAAGGAGTCAGTCCTCTCCTTCCGCCGCGTGAGTTCTAGACTTGAACTCAGGTCATCAGACTGGATGGAAGATGCTCTTACCTGCTGAGCCATTTTACTGTCACTGTGTCATTTTATAAGTCACCATTTAACACTGTGATGATGACACTGGGTTGATAGCTTAAAATGCAGAAAGCTGCCTAAGTGTTTATAAGCATTTCTATTAAAATTGTGCTGGGTTTTTTTTCTACTGCCTAGATAAGAAAGAATAGCCGGCGGCTGTCACGGAGAGATCCATGGAGGCTTTACATGGTGTAACCCTCCCCAGCCTTGTGAGTGAATCTGTCCAGTGGTATGCTAAACTAGAAGGATGTTAGAATGCCCTGTGTCCTGCATCAAAAAGAGCAATGGTGGCACACTTCAATTTTTCCAAGTCTAAGCCTGCATTTTGTCACAGCTTTCATGTACTTGAAGAGAACTCAGAGTTGGGGGTGGGGGGCAGATCTGGACACATGCATTATGTATGTGACATACACAGTAACATGCACAGAGTTAATTCACTCAGACCAAACAGAGATTCAGAAAGTTAGCACTTCCAAATGGAGGACTGGAAGACGGCTCAGTTGGTGAAGTGGTTGCAGTACAAACATGAGGGTCTGAACTAAACCCACATAAGACCCAGGAGTGAGAAAAAAAATGTCTGGGGAGGCAGAGATAGGAGTTTCCCTGAGGCTTTTTGAGCCAAGCAGCCACTGTGTCCTAATTGATCAGTTCCAGGAAAATGAGAGACCCCCCATCTCAAAGGCCACAGTATGTTTAAGCTGTTCTCTGGCCTGCCCATGCATGTCTGTATACATGCATGTTCAGCCATACACATATGCATCCACATGCACACATACAAAATGGATCTAGATAACTACCCAGACAGCATGCCTCTAAGAAGACCTAGTACTCCTTATCTGAATATTGACTCAGATGACTTGAAGGTGGTCCATCTCTGCGTTAGTGAAAACAACACATTAAAGAAAAACTTGAAGGGTCGGTGGTGCCTCTCACTTTATTTTTGTTGCTATTAAAGGAGCCCCGGCCAATGTTTCCCACCATGAAGTTACACAGTCAAGGCATTTAACATTATGGGTTCCATTATTAGCTTGGTGGAAATGCACCAGGGCAGTAGGCTTGTAGAGATCAGAAGAATTATCAGGGCCCCATTCTGACAGTGACCTTGGAGCATTTTCATGGTCTACAAAGGAGAGAGGAGACTTTTAACAAGGATTCTGTAGTATTATCTTCAAAATACATGTAAAAGAAAAGGTGCAACGTTGATGTTCAAAGTTTGTGTGCTTCTTTCTCTTCAGCTTTCCATGGGTCAGAGGCCACAGAGCTACACCTGACTCTGTTAAGTTAGATTTGTAAAAAAGAATCTAAGTCTGAATTATTTGTAGTTTTGTTTCTTCTTAGACATAGAGTATTTTTCAAAATGAATTATTCCTTCATCTTGAAATATATAGAAAACATGTTTCTTTTCCTACAATTGAATTTTGTGTAATATAATGCAAACTTTACATTATATTTTATTTACATTATAACTTTACATTATATTTTAAAATCTGTTGTACTTAAGGTCCATCAAGAATTCAGCAAGTGGAAAACTGCTCTCATTTTCAAGAAAATACTTTCTTCTCTCTGTACTCTATTGTCATTAAAAAAAAAAAAGAAATTGAGACTTGGGACACCATTGAGTCAGTAAAATATTTGCCATACAAGCATAAAGACCTGAGTTCAGATCCCCATAGCTCAGGTGGGAAAAGGGCCGAGTGGTCTGTACCTGTGACCTCAACTCTGAAGAGGGGAAAGTGGCAGAGTCTCCGGGCCTCTCTGGGCAGAGACTGCCTAGTCTAAGCGAGTTAGCAATCTCCAGGTTAAGGCTTTTACACATAAAAAATGTACTGTAGAGAGCAATTACGAAGGACACATAAAGTTGAACTCTGTCTCCATATGTATGCACAAACATCCCCATACATGAACACACACACACACATATTTGTATATATATATTTGTATATATACATATATATATATGTATATATATATACAAGTATAACATAATACAAACATACATACACACACATACACTACATAGGAAAGAAACCTTTTCAAATTAATAAGGACTCATCAAGTTTCCCTTCTTGTAGAAAGAGAGGATTTCAAGTTGCCTTCATAAAATAATATCACAAATATTAAACCAAGAAGTATTTACTAAGACCCTCAGCAAGGAAAAATTGCATTTTTTTGTTTTTGTTCTTGTTTTTGTTTTAATTTAAAGGATGCCTATGAATCAGCACTTAAAATTAGAACTGATTAAGGAGTCAGGTGGGAGCTTTCTCACCACCTCTGATGTCTCTTGCCCTGGCTTGGGAAGCACACATGTTCCAGAGAAACCTGGCTCCTTCACTGTCACCAGAGGTAAACCTCAGAAAGAAGAGTCCACAGCTCCTGTTCCCAAGCAGTCCTGGTGAGCACATATCTGCATCTCACCATGTCTTAGGGTTTCCATTGCTTTGAAGAGACACCATGACCATGGCAACTCATAAAGGAAAGCATGTAATTGGAGCTCGCTTACAGTTCAGCTGGTTAATCCATTACCATCATGGTGTGAAGCATAGTGGTGCACAGGTAGCCATGGTGCTGGAGAGGGAGCTGAGGATTTTATATCTGGGTTGGCAGGCAGCAGGAAAGAGTGACACTGGGCCTGGCTTTGAGCTTTTGCATCCTCAAAGCCCACCTCTAGTGGTACACTTCCTCCAACAAGGCCACATTTTCTCTAACAAGACCACACCTCCATATAGTGCCACTCCCTATGAACCTATAGTCGTCATTTTCATTTAAACCAGCACATATTACCACACAGTTAATCAGCAAAGACACAGAATTGGGCAGTCTCCTGGGTTCAGGTCATGATAGTTAAGTGGCAGGCAAAGATGATCATGACAACTCTCTAGTACTCTTTCAGAGGGAATACTTATTGAAGTTATGCTTTAGTTGAAACATTTTTACTGATTTCACATTTCAGCATGCTCATTGCAAAAAACTAGCAAGCACAAAGAAAAGAATAGATTTAACTTCCAGTTCCATCTTGAGAGCCAACCACTGTTAACATTTTGATAATAAATACCACCACTATTGTCATGCAGATATTTATAGTTTTATAAATAAAATATATGCGTGTCCTATAATCTTATCCTTTCATCTATCAGTAAACCAGAAACATACTTTCACATCATGAATTTTTAAGCAACACACCATTTCTTAGTGCCTACAGAGCACAACTTCTGGCTCTGGTATAAGCCATTTGTTGAAGAAATCTTTATTAAGACCTTTTTGCCTTGTCTCGTGTGTGTGTGTGTGTGTGTGTGTGTGTGTGGTGCATGCATAAGTTCCTGTTTATGTTCTCATGTTATGTTATGTTCTCAATAAAACTCTCATGAAGGCTCATGGGAGTTTTCAGGTACTCATGTGAATGGGGATGGAGGGCCCACATTGACACTGAATGTCTTTCTAGACCATTCTACATTATTTACTGGGGAGGTACATTCCTCTCAAGTGAACCCAGAGCTCATAGAGCAGCTAGTCTAATTAGCTAACTTGTGCCAAGGATCCCTATCTCTGCCTCCCGAATGCTGAGAATAGTCAGTGGCTATTTTACCTGTCCAGCCTTTCCCATAGGTTCTAAGGATCTGCACTCTGGACTCCTTCATCCTCCAATATCTCCAGACTTTTTTGATTTGATTTTTTTCTGAGACAAAACAAAAAAACAAAAAAAGAAAACAAAAAAAAAAAACATGCAAACACTTGAATCTTTCTTTTACCCCTGAAGTACTTTCACTCATTAAATCTCTCACTATGCCCTGTGCTATGTGATATCTATGTGTTACCATACAACAAATTGCCCACAAAGCTTCAGGCCTTACAATAATGAGCATTTGGGTTATTTGTTTGTTTTCGTGGGTAAGAAATCCAGCCTAGACTAAACTGGTTTGCTGTCAATATTGACTTCCTGGAAAATCAGAGAAATAAGAACTTCATTTTCTCACCAGGTGTGTTGGCCACAGGGTGCTCTGGTCCCATACAGTAGATCATATTAGGGCAGCTTGCTTTTTCAGTGCAAGCAAAGAAGATAATGGAGGAGAGATGGCAGGAAAGACAACACCATTTTTAGTAACCTAATTCAGGCACTTTTGTTTCACTAGAAGTAAATAACTAGGCCAACCCCAATTTAAAAAAAAAAAAAGTAGGGGAATTGTGTAAGGATATATCAGGAAGTGGCGATAATTCACAGTACAAGGAAGAAATATGATTACTTCTGTTCCCAACACCACTTTAAGCAATGTCCAAACACCTATCCTTAGTGATGCAGCTGTACAATGACTGGTGCGCAATAAGTCTCGTAATGCCAGAATAAACACAAACATCATCTATGTGACCTTATCACACTGTGATAGTATGACACCACTACTAAGTAATAGAAAACTGCTAACAGTATATGGCACTGTCTAGCAGTCTGTGGTTAACCAGCCTATTGCCTGACTCATATGTATATTATATAAGTGCATGTGCACATACTAAACAGCACACATATTTAATGTTTGAAACTTCATGAGTCTACTTTAAGGCCTTTTATCAGTGTTACATTTCCTCTTTCTGAAGTGCCACTCCAATACCTGCCAAGTCTGGTGCCTTTCATCATTCAGATCAGTTTATACTGAGGTATTTGGGATGAGATGATGTTTCTAGTTACTCTAAAGTAATCTCCCAAAAACACACACACAGTGAACTACATCTCTATGTAGTCTAGACCAATGCGTGATACCTGTATTAGTTATCTCCCTGCCTTCCTTCTTACTTGAATATAAAGGCCAATGAAGGAAGCTCTTGGATGCCTCAGTCATTATTTCTGCCTGGCAGGAAGAAAAATGGTGGCAGTAATTGTCCCATGTTCCCATTTATGTTCTGGGACACTCCACAGGATGGTTTCCAAAAAAGCATCTGCTGCAGAAGAAGGGCAAAATGCAGAAGTGCAAATGAATGGTGCTCTCAGAATATTACCTCACAAAGTAGAATGGCATGGTCAAAAATTCAACAGTGTTTACTATGAGGTAAGCATCTTCATTCTGGAGAACCTGGTTAACTTTCAACTGGAATGCTGATTGATCGCAAGCACACAGAACACCGCCACACTCTCCCAGAACAGTTTGATACCCAAACTAACCCTTTGTTCACTTTAAAACATTGACAAGTTCTAAGATCCTTGCCTGGAAATCTAGCTTTCCAGTCCACATGCTCTCCCGGATCCTGTAATTCCTGAATTTAACAATTCAGGAATTGTTCAGGAAGCCCATTTAACAATGGGTTGCTTCTTTGTAGACCGAGACAATTAAAGTGAACAAAAGAAGCTAGGAGAATTCTCACATGGAAAAAATGCTTTAAAATAAAGAAGGGTAAGAATATCACTACAAAAGTCATTCTACCAGCGATTCCATCAACACTTTCCATAGACTGCTGTCTTGAGACCTGACCTAGAACTTAACAGTAAAAAAAAAAAACCAAAGTGAAATCAGTTACTCTGATACTGCTTATGTAACCATAAACATTGATCTTATATAATATTTTTATTTATTCTTTGATGAGATCTACCTTCCACTTCTGTTCCCACGAGACCTCTGAACACATCCCCTTCCTAATGCATGTTCTCTTCTTTAATTTTTATTTTAATAATCATTTTTTAACCCACAGAGTCAAATATACACTCAGGTATTGATAGCATCATTCACTGGGGCATGGATGACTTAATAGGAGCCAGATGTTCTGTCCCCCAACCCAGAGAAAAGCAGCTCTCTTTAAGCAGTTATCAACTACAATGCAGCTAATAGGGGTGGAGCCTCAGATACCCCTCCTGTTCCCATGCTGAAAGCTTTAACTGCCTTGACTTTGGCCAGGTCTTATACAATTAACAACAGCTGCATAAATAATGATTTTGGACAAAATTATAACTTTTAGAATGAGCTCCTTCTGCCAAAAAATGGATTTTCCTTCTTATTAGTCTATATGAGTCTAAGCTTCCTAAGTCAGTATGGTCTAATACTGTTACTATGTTAGACATGCATTATGGATTTAAAACAGCATCTCATTACTTAATGATTTTAAAGGACTTCACTTTATTTCCTTACCTCTGGGACTGATCTCACAACACACTGAGTTCTATACAATATAGCCTCATGTCATGCAGAGTGGCCACTTATTACATGCACTGTCCTACTAGATGTATGGTATATATATTATATACATGTGTGTATCTTTAATATAAACATACTGGTATGAACTAACAGTGTCCAATAAATCAAAGCACGGACTTTGTTTATTTTACTGATATGTAAATAGTGCATCTGAAAAATCAGAGAAGCTCAGAGTCAATGACAAGTTGCCACAATACTGAGGTATGTAGCACACTAACTTCCTGGCAACCCAGATACTAAATAAGTGCAAAAAGCAACAATGTCCATCCAAAGGGTGGTAGAATGGGTGTAGGAAACCATGTGATATGATTACAGCTGTGCTATGCACCAGATTCTAGAGATAAAGCACTCAGAGAGGGTCCCTCTTCTCTTCTACTTCCTTCTATGAAACAGCACAGCTGCATGAACCCCAGTTCAGGACCCATGCTAACTCCATGACCTAGACAACATTCTAAGTCATCTGTGTCATACTTGCTTAATGAACGTAACCATTAGACAAATTATACTATGTAAATTAATATGTGCCTGGAAGAAAAGACTGTTTATAATTAATTTCTATGCTCTCTTTTCTTTTTTCTTTTCTTTTCCTTTTTTCTTCTTGATTGCATCATGTTCTGCCCTCCATACTCCACATTCCCTCTTAGAAACTGAAGATATATAGGAAGGAAATGAGTTTTCTGCACCACCTAGCAGGAAAGGTGAGTTTCAGAGTCAGAAGACCTGTACCCAGGTAAAGACTGCTGAAGTCTCTCTTGTCCTCCAAAGGACTGATGTCTAGAGACACCTGATTCCTTATTACAAGAGGCTGTCTTGACCAGATATGTAACAGCATCCTTGGCCTCTACCAATCAGATGTCAATAGCTATCCCTACATGGTGTGACAATCAAAGATGTCTTTGGATATAGCCAAATGTTTGTAGTCATTTTTGCATAGGCCACTGACAAGCACTGTTCTAGTGTTTACCAGGTGGCCACTTTATTCTTGATTCACATTGTCACAATGGGAACAATACGGCTTGCAGCTCTGAGGCCGGGGCTCTACATAAGGAGTGTGATTTCCATCATATCTTCTATGTCTACTAAAAGCAAATGGGATTTTTTTCTGTCTCACTTGCCAGCTACAAGTGCAGTTTTAATGTGTACTTTTGAGGAATAGTTAGTGCTCCCATAAAGCTGAAATGAGGCATGTCTGAGAAAGGGAAAAAAAATGTGATCACACTGCAGACAGCTGGGAACAAATTGTCACTAACAGAGAACACTGACTTCCCGGGCAGCTTTCAGTACAAAAAAATTTCCCTCCCTATGACCAGGCTTGGAGACACAAAAGTGTGCCACCTTCAGGGTCACAAATTGGAGGTAATGAAAAACAACTAGAGAAAGACCGCCCTTGGCATATTTCTTCTCCAACTGTACATTTGTGGGGGTTTTTAATGCACAGTGAGATACGGACAGAGTGAACAAGAGCAAGTGATACCCAGCAGCTTTTTTTTTTGCTATAATCTAGAGTCCAGTTAGTGTTGACTATATGCACATGGGTGTGTAGTCATCTGCTGGAAGATGGATAACCTATCATCAGACACACCCTGACAAAAAATGACTCCCCTAGATGTCATTAACTGCCAGTTGATCCTATTTAAGGGTAGGGTGTTGTGAGTCTCTCCCCCATCCATGCTATCATGTTATTGCCTTGTTGTTGTAAAGATCATGTGCAGGCAACCTGAGCTACTCCAGGTTCATAAGTACAACTGCCCTGTCATATCCAAAAGACACGATTTTACAGCAGTCCTCCCTAATCTCTGGCTCTTACATTCTTCCCACCCTCTCTTCTCTTCCCAGGCCTTGGAGCTATTTCTTAACACAGTACATTTGAAAGCATGTGGTATTCCTGAGAATAACAACCAGGGTTTCTCTCTGGCTTCCATGTGTGTGTACATGCATGCCAATGAACACATATACACATACATACATACACACTCGTGCTTGCATGTTTACATACACACATATATGAATAACTACATACATATCATATCATATGCACACATGCACACACACACACACACACACAGAGAGAGAGAGAGAGAGAGAGAGAAGGAGAGAGAGAGAGCGCGCGTATTGGAGTGATTAAATGTAGAGCCACACGCCTGCTGTAGAAATATTTAATCTCAATCCAGGGCTTCTACCCAGCCTTTGACCATTCAGTTCCTGGATAAAAGACACATGACCTTTATATTTATAGTAAGTCCTAATCAGTCCTAGAGTGCATCAGATATCTACCCTTTTTGATATTAGAGCCTATTTCTCCATCAGTAACTCCAGGTTATAATTGCCATGTTCTATCTGGGCAGCTCTTAACTCCAATTGGCCAGCCCTCGGGGCTCTTTTCATGATTCCCCTGGAAGGAGAATGAGAGGAGAGGAGGAGCCACCATGAGGGGAGATGGATGATGAGCACATGGCCAGGGGAAGCAGCAAGAATTTGGGGTACACCGCCGGGGGAAGGAGTCAAGCCATCAGTTTAAAAAAAGTAGGGATTAGCCCCCAGTAATTGCTAAAACCAAGTTAAATAACCATAGTCTGAGTCTCATTTATCTGTAACTTAGTTGGGGATAATATTAAATTTGATGTACTACACATCTCTATATCTCCAGGACTGGAAAAACAGAGGCAGGATTCAATGTGGTCCTTGGCTACATCAGATTCAAGCTTGAATTACCTACTATCCAGTCCCTAAATAAATAAAAGAATAAATGCATACATACATACACACATACATACATAAATCACAACCTCTCTATAGTTCTTGGTTTTTTATTAGATATTTTCTTTATTTACATCTCAAATGTTATCCCCTTTCCTCATTTCCCCTCCGAAAACCCTGTATCCCATCCCCCACACCTGATCACCAACCTACCCACTCCTGCTTCCCCGTCCTGGCATTCCCCTATACTGGAGCATCAAGCCTTCTCAGAACCAAGGGCCTCCCCTCTCATTGATGTCCAACAAGGCTATCCTCTACTACATATACAGCTGGAACCATGGGTCCCTCCATGTGTACTCTTTGGTTGGAGGTTTATTCCCTGGGAGCTCTGGGGGTACTAGTTGGTTCATATTGTTTTTCTTCCTATGGGGCTGCAAGCTCCTTCAGCTCCCTGGGTCCTTTCTCTAGCTCCTCCATTGGGGACCTGGTGCTCAGTCCAGTGGTTGGCTGAGAGCATCATCCTCTGTATTTTTCAGGCACTGGAAGAGCCTCCCAGGTGACAGCTATGTCAGGCTCCTGTCATTGAGCACTTGTTGGCATCCCTAATAATATCTAGGTTTGGTAACTGTATATGGATGAATCCTCAGGTGGGGCAGTCTCTGCTCCATACTTCTTGAATGAGAAGTGGTGATGTTCCAATGATCTGGAAGTTTCCTGGGCATATTGACTGAGGTGCAGATTTCCATTCCTACCTGAAAACACCAGGCCAATACCACACTGAGATTTTTTTTTTTTGCCACACACATTTTTTTGAGTTTGCACATGCACAATATGGATACTTTTCTTAAATAACATTTTTACAGAAATACAGTGTTTTATCTGAATAAACTACAAAACTACACACCCATACCCGAGATAAAATGTCCAGAGGAATAAACATTTTAATCTTCCTGTGAACATGGTGCTCTCAGAAGTGCTTCTACTCAGCTCTTACACACATAAAGTTTGGTGTTCCAGACACGTCATCTCATTTAATTCTCTTTTAACCGTAAATGGCCCTGGATGACATCCTATATAAGGAAATGATTAATTGTACATTTGTTTCTAACTATTAGAGTGTACTTTTGTCCTGAAATTACATTCTTCAAATCATTTATTTATCATTTGACGAAAACACAAGGAGTAGGAAAAAGTTAAAAACAAGAAGTAGGTAATTTGATGAATACTGATTACTTTAGAAGACACTGTCATAATATTCTCAGTGACCACTATTTTCCAGTTGACACTTTGTAACCTCTGGCCTTTACAAAGATAGCGTCATCATGCCCACCTCTCCCACTGAGGCTTGCTTAGGAAAAGAAAGAGAAAAATAAAGTTTGAAATCTGTTGAAATCTGTTCTCTTTACTGTTCTGATGCTTTTGTGTGTGTGTGTGTGTGTGTGTGTGTGTGTGTGTGTGTGTGTGTGTGTGTGGAGAGAGAGAGAGAGAGAGAGAGAGAAAGAGAGAGAGAGAGAGAGAGAGAGAGTGAGAGTTAAGATTCTTGTAACCTACTGTCAGGAAATAATGAAGTAAAGGTTTGAAAAGTAGAGAAGATGACTCAGTATTGCAGGATATCTGATCATACTGTGAACCCAAAGATTGTGTTATTTACTGAAAAAAGGTGTTTCTAGATCAGTCCTTAGTATACATCTTTAATCCCTCTGGTTGGAAAACAAACAACCCCTTACTACCTTTAATCCCAAACAATGAAAGTAAAGTTAGTTTGTAGAAGGAAGTACCCATGTTTGAAAGTGACTTCTACTTGAGGGACAGACAAAGAGATGAATCAGAGAAAGATTTGATAGAATAGGACATGCCCAACTCTAGTGAGAAGAGATAAGATAGGGAAGCTAACTTAAGGGGCAGTGCAGAGAGGAGAGGAGGCAGTTTCATCAGGGAAGTTTTCAAAGACAGGTTGAAGACAGAATGAACCAGAGAATGAGAAGGAACCAGAAAATTAGAACATATTGCACAAGTTAGTATGAGGCCAAACAGAGAAATTCAGAAGAAACAGAGAGAATCCAGATTGAATCAGTCAGCTTAGAGAAGAGTTTGAGGCAGAACAGTTGAGTTAAACCAGCCAACAGAGTTCAGGAAAAAACTAGGAAGGGGGTGTTCTTATCCAGCAGCAAGTATCAGAGGCTGAAGATGTTCCAGACCTAGATTAAATTGTACAGAGGCTAAAAGCTTCCAGGCCTAGGCCTAGGCTAGATGATAGAGGCAGTAAACATCAGAAATGACAATTACTTCAGGCAAATAAAAGGTACTATTACAGCTCTGGCAGGTCATAGGTCAGGTCCCAGGACTGGGGAAAAAGATGGTTCTGTAGAGAACTGAAGACAACAGGGAAAGCTGATCTCAGCTTTTCTGTGTCCAAAATTTCTTCATGTTTATATCTCTTATTAACATACAGCAAAGCTGGGCCTTTGGGCCTGGCATAAAACAGATGTACAGAGAGTACAAAGATCAAAATTCTATGCAGTGCTGTATAACGTGTGTATGTATCTTTACATTTTTCTCTGGCATTGTTAGCTTCTCTTACCATCCTAGAGACATGAGACTTCAATGGGAAGAAACTGTATAGTTAGGAAACCGCCCTAGACCATGTGCAATCCCCCACAATGTAGTGTGCAGCAGCATCCAGAGAAGCTGCTCACAGAACCTTCTCTCATTGGTCACGCTGAGTGGAAGGTGCCCTGTCTATGACCAAAGAGTAGCTATGTGGTGTGGAGAGTTACCTATCAGTAGGCTTTAAACAGCTGTTTCTACCCATCCAAAATCAAGGCTGTTGGAATGATTACAAGAAACCATCTGGAAGCATCACTAACAACCTCCACACTTATGGGACTTCTCGAGGTTGTTAAGGGACTGAGGCTCACCATAAAAAACAAGTGGGAAATGATGACGTGATTTCCTCCAGATGTGAACTTCTTGTCATGATGGACTATCCAATGAGGTCAGGCAGCATCTCGATGTAATGCTAATGCACCCTTCATCTCCACAATCAGAAATTTGTCTCCTTTCTCTTCGGCTTGAACCCAAGGAAGAAATCTGTTTGGGGTGTAGACATCTTTAGAAGTCTTCTACTTTACTATGCTCAATTTTAGAGACAGCAGATCTCAGATTCAATGACATCAATGTTAGGAATCTTCACTTAAGGTTTCTCCAATATGCCATTGAAATTTCATTTTGACATATAATATGAATAACTTGCACTAATAGAGAATCTACTGCTTATATTTTATAAGTAAATGGATAAGTTGATGTACTCATTATACAGATTTAAATATTGACTATTTCTATTGCGCAGTACTCTCGTGCCTCTTCCCAACTAAGACTCACCTCTGTTTCTTATTACTTCTATTTTCATAGATGAGTTTTTCTCATTCCTGATTTTCATACAAAGAGAATGACTATGTAGCCTGGCTCCTTTCATTGATTATGCCTTTGCAGTGCATCTGGTTGAGGGTTATGATAGTCTGTTCCATTTTTACTGCTGTGTAGTACTTCATTGTACAAATAAACTACAATTTATTTATCTTCTGTATTCTTATCTGCATTCTGAATGGTTTCTAATGTGAGACTATAATGAGTAAGATCACTAGAAGCATTCGTTTCTCACTAGAGTTTAATACTCGTGTTTTGATTTCATGATTTTCTTTAGCCATAAATACTTTTCTTTTGTTTTTCAAAATAGGGTTTCTCTGTGACTGTCCTGGAATTCACTCTGTAGATCAGGATGGCCTCTAACTCAGAGATCTGTCTGCCTTTGCCTCACTGACTGCTGCTTAATAAGACATGTGCCACCATCACCCCAAAATAGTTTTAAATAAAGGAAAGTGTTGACTTTGTGTTGTAAACATCGATAACATTGTCCCTTTTAAATTCAATTTATTTAAAAAGAATACAAATTTTATAAAAATATTTAATAAATATTTGAACAGTATGAAATATACTTATCTGAGTACAAGAAACCAACAGCCAGAACACCTTGGAGTTGATTTTGAGGTTTCCTGGGGAATCTGAAACAATCAGTTAACAAGTCAAACAGTGGGATGATAAGTACCTTGAGAAGTTAAGGAAGAGAAGTCCCAAGTGCTGAGTTAGACATAAGTCTTTGAATCTCACCAGAGTGTTAATAATTTGAGGAAGAGAACAGCCTTATGTCCGTGATCTGTAAAAAAAGCGCCTTGCCTTGAGTGAGTTTGCTCTTCATCTTCCCATAAGTCTAGGCTCTGATACCTGAGGGATATTCTAAGGTAAGAATGGAGGGTAGACCTCAAAAGCCATCTAAGGAAAAGACAGGAACATGCCACAGACAGGGAAACTACGAAAAATGCAGACCTGACAAACATAGCAGCTTCTCAGACTCGCAAACACCACAGGCTGAATGCAGCCAGTCCTTATAAAGCATCAGTGGTGCAGAATACAAGTGAAGAGGGGAGGAGGGTTTGCCCAGGCAGAAGGTAGAACTGCAGACCACACACACACACACACACACACACACACACACATATGAGCTATAGACTGACAGTTCATCATGTAGACTGCACCCTTGAATGTTTTCCTCACTATGGGAACTTCAAAAACACAAGGTAGATTATCAGCAGAAAGCCATTCAAAGGACGACTCCCAGATTTCCGCAGTGTGGGGCGCCTAGGCAGCTCACCACAGTCTTCTTTCCGGGGTGTGCAGCAAAGCCACAGGCTGGGATTACAGGCTGCCTGAGAAGCATCATCTATCTGACAGCAAGGCCCACACCAAGCCCCCTGAGCCCCAGACACACATATTCCAGGAATCCTGCTTCTAGAATTGAGTCTTTATCTTCTCTTTGTCAAAGCAGAATGTGTCACACACTTCCCGTATTTCATCCAAATGGGAATGTTTGCTGGAAAGAGCTTCCATTACACAGCTGACACTGGCTTTGAAGGGGCTAATTATGCTTAAAGCTAGTCTGAGACAGGGGAGGCTTTGGACCATGAAATATCTTTTCATATGAAAAAATGTATTTTGTGAAAGATGAAAAACAAAAAATCTGTGTCTCTCATTAGAAGTGTGTTTCGTGATGCAGACAGCGATCTTAAACTCCTGACCACAATTATTCTGATCAGCCTTAAGAGTCATAATCTGCTTTCTCATCTCTGGGAAGCATAAACTTAAAAATATAACAAATAAGTATAGGTAATAAACTTTGTAAACTGCTTTAAAATCATCTCCTAACCACACCGTGCTGATGACCGGCAAGGCACATGAGCACTCTGGGCGTTGGCGTCACAACCTAAGGCAGGATGGGAGATGGTCATAGGCCGTGCACTCAGAGCTTAGATCTGGGAATAATAGCTTCCTTCCATTCTGGATTTGTGTTTCTGAGACAAAAACTTCACTCATCCATCACTTTACACAGACAAGAAAGCAGGTACAAAATATGAGGCTCCTATTTACAAGCCTAACATGTCAGAGCCACATCACCTCTAATGTGCTGAGGATGTAGGTTTCATGCAAGTAGATTCTTTACTGTTTGTTGAGTAATGCTCAGATGAAAGGATTTCTCTAAGAGATGATTCCAGCAAGAATTAGCATTTCAACCCATGAACTAGGAGATGACTTTCCCCAAGGCAGGTGGGCTGCGACCACTGAAGACACAAATGGACAAAGGGGTAGTGAAAGAGTGAACTTACTATCTCTGCCGGAGCTGGGACAGTGCTTTTTCCTGCTTTGTACATAGTACTCTTGTCCTCAAGCCTTTGGATTCAGACCAGGATAATCATGGTCAGCTTCTTGGTCCTGGGATTTCCAAACTTAATTTGGATGATACCATCACATTTCTGGCTTCTTCAGTTTCCATCACACAGGCCAGTTTCTATGATCAAAATAATATGGATTCGATCCTATTGTATATATTTTCTTATTATGAAAGCACACACATTCCATTTCTCTAAAGAATCCAGATGACTTCAACAACGCTCATCACCATCACTCCATTTTTTCACACAGAAGGACCATGATTCTATTCCTCCATTCCTGGAGTATACATTCCAAGCTGATTCTTAAACAGTACATGAAAGAGTTGTGACTATTCAATTGTGACTATCACATATTCAGAGAGGCAAAAATGATACCACAATAAAAATAAGTTCACAGAAACATGCACATTAATCTTTTAACTCCATATTTTCTTGGCCAGGAGACTCTCTTCTCTGTCAGCAAAACCTATCTCCCACCTTTAACTCCTGGAGCCATTACAGGTATGCCATTCTCCTATTGTTCCTAGATATAGTGCGCTTTATAATCCACTGCTGTGACAATCCTGAATCTGCTGGTCCATCAGTGACATTTTCTTCAACTGCATGTGCTACTTCAATCTTTACACTGAATTTTAGTAAGCTTATAGTATTTTTTACTTTTTCCTTGTTTTTGTCTCTTGTGGTGTCCTAAGGTTAATAATCTTTTACCTTATTAATAATTATTTGAGAGCTGCCAAAAACCATGCTCATACGTGTGCATGTGTGAAACTGATAAATATCTGTATTACACTGACTGACCAGCTTTCTTCTCTCTACTTCTAGGGAGTCCTCGATATTCCTCCAGATATCATAATATCAAATTTGAGCCAATGAATAAGCTACCATGGCCCCCAAGTATTGAAGTAAAAGAGTTGCATGCCTCTCATTTTAAATCAATAGCTAGAAAAGTAAAGGAGGTAGGTGAAAAGCCAAAGCAGGTAAGAGGCTTAGCTTCTTGCACCAAATGGTTGGCCATGTTGTGGAAACAAAGCGAAAGTTCTCGAATGAAATGAAAAGTGTCACTCCAGTGAAGATACAAGTGGTAAAGCAAAGCATAATTACTGCCTCCGCCTTTAGCAATCAGGACACATCAAGTCAGCCACGACAGTCCATTAAGCCAAACCTCATCTAGAGCAAAGTGCCAACCACTTACATGTAATTCTATGAAGCCTGCAAGATGCAAAGAAGCTAGAGAAGAAAAGTTTGGACTCAACAGAGCATTGGCTCAGGAGATTTAAGGAAACAAGTCACCTGAACAATGACGTATAGGAAGCAGATGGAAGTGATACAGAAGCTGCAGCTATTTACCCAAATGTCTCGCTGTAATCACTGATGATAGGGTAGCTTAGTGAGGGTTTCATTGCTGTGAAGAGACATCAAGACCAAGGCAACTCTTATAAAGGAAAACATTTAATCAGGGCTGTCTTACAGATTCAGAGGTTCAGTCCATTATCATCATGACAGGATATCAAGAAACATGGCAGTGTGCAGGCAGACATGGTGCTAGAGAAGCCCAAAGTTCTACCTCATGATCCAAAGGCAGCCAGGAGGAGACTGTGTTCTATACTGGGCAGAGCTTAAACATATAAGACCTCAAAGCCCCACCTCCATACTGATGCACTTCCCCTAACAAGGCCACACCCCCTCCAATAAGGCCACACCTCCTAATAGGCCAGTCCATATAACCATGCATTGAAAGACATGAATTTCCGGGCCATACCTATTCAAACCACCACATGGCACCTCTACTGGGTGACACTTAATGTAGAAAAATCAGCTTTCTATTGAAATGAATTAGTCTAGAACTGTGCTGCTTATTTTCAACTGTCAATTTAGTGGGACCAGGTTGACCTAATGGGCAGATCTGTGAGAAAGTGTCTTAATCATTAATTGATATAGGAAGCCCCCACTCACCATGAGTGGCACCATTCCCTACACAGAGGTTCCTGAGCAGTACAAAAGAGAATCAAACAGGCAAACAAGAATGCATGTCTTCGTTTCTTTCTACTCTTGACCATGGATGCTATTTGACTGTCTTCCACTTCTTGATAAACTGTTACCTGGAAATGTAAGCCAAATAAACCCCTTTCTCCACTAATGTGCCCGTAGTCAGAATATTTTATCATCTCAACAATGGAAATGAAACTAAGACAGGCTGTCATGGCTACAGAGGAAAAGTCAATACTTGGTTTTAAATATTCAGGAAGCACACTCACTCTCTGTTTAGAGGCTAATGTTGGTGAGTTTAAATTAATGCACATACTTATTTAGCATTCTAAAAAGTCATGGGCCATTAAGAATCAGAGTATGCTCTCCCCATATTCTGCAAATGGAACAAGAAATCCTGATCACATTAAGTCCATTTACAATACAGCTCCCTGAATACTTTTAGGCCAATGGGAAGACCCACTAGAAAGAATAAAAGATTCCTGTACATTGGCAATGCTCCTCATCAAAGATATCTGGTGGGTATTTACAAGATTAATGTTATTTTTATGCCTGCCAAAACAACATCCATTCTGCAACTTAAGGAACAGTGTGGACTTTCAAATATTGCTGCTTTGAAGAAAGACATTTTTGAGTTTGTAGCTGCCATAGAAAAGTGATTTTTCTGATGGATCCAGGCAAAGTAAATTAAAAACTTTCCGCAAAGTATTTTCCATTATAGATGTCATTAAGAAAATAATGATTAATGGAGACTGGAACAAGTTGATTTTTAGGCCTCACTGATAACTCTGAAGGGCTCAGATCTTGGTGAAGGAAGTGAATTCAGATGCAGGGGAAGTGGCGAAAGAAGCAGATTTAGAAGTAGAGGCTATGGGAGAGCAGGAGGGGTACAGTGGAGTCACATAAACACTAAGACACAAAGCGTTCAGAGTGAGGGAGACAGACAAAGTATCCTAACACCTATTCATGAAAATGCCATAATAAAACCCATTGCTGGGCCTGGAGAGGTCGCTCAGAGGGTAAGAGGGTTATCGCTCTACCTGAAGACTTGGAGCTTGAATCTCAGCACCATCATTGGACGCCTCATAACTGCCCATAACTCCAACTCCCAGGGATCCAACCTCTGATTTTAGTCTCCTTGGGCAGACCCCCCCCCAAAGCACAACACACACACACACACATGCACACATGCACACACAAGGACAGATACACACACATAAATAAACCTTTCTGAGACACATTATTTTATATGCTTATGTAAAAATTGTTTTTAAAATAACATGACAAGAATTGGAGAATTATTCTAGCCCAGAGATGAGGCCTCTAAGCAGTTAGTCAATGCCAAGTGGTCAACCATAAAATCATTTTTACACAAACAACATTAAGTGGATTTAGTATGCTGTATTTATATATTTATACATGTGTATGTGTATATGTTTGTAGTAATAATAGTTAAAGAAAAAGTCATGAGCATGATAGGGAGCATCAGATGTGCCAAAGTATATGGGGAAAATCCCACAAGGCCTCAACCCTACACAAAGAACTTCAGGCAAACAAGGAATGCTGAGAGTGGGAGAGACAGTCTTTTCCCAGGGAAAAAGCAATTGGTTACCCAGTTATTAAATAGTTACCATTATACAGACTGAGCAGGTTATATTTAGGAATATATATATGTATATATATATATATATACATATATGTATTGCACACATATATATTACACACACACATATATATACATATGCATATATATGTGCATGCAATAACAACTAAGGAAAAAAGAGGTTATGAATTTGAAAAAGGGCAATTATGGGTATATGGGAAGATTTGGAAGGAGAAAAAAAAGGAGAAATAATTATAATCTCAAAAAAATTTTTAAAGTAAAAGGATATAAATAGACATATAAATTAATTAATTAATTAAATGCTGAGTACCACATCTGAATTTGTGTCATTTTCTCAATGACTAAATTGCATACACAAATAAATCCCCACCAAAACGTGTATTTCATTTGGCTTAAATATTCTGCTTTGCAAATACATAAAGCTGTTCATTCTAATATATCAATGATTTATAGTATTAAAAATTGTATTAAATTTGATTACAGTTGGTAAGCCTGCAGTAACATATCACTGTTGCCCACTTTACTGCAATGATGGATACTTTGCATTACATATCTATATAACCCGTAGAATGTACAGCATCAAGAGTGAACATGCAATCTAAAACCATGTTGTTGTTAGCCTTCTCGGAAACTGCTACAGTCATTAGGAAGCTGTAGTGGGTCTTGGTCTCATTCTTTCTAGGCCTGGGAGCAAGAAGATGGGTTGAGACTGTAACATGCTTTGGAGACATTTTGTTCCTAGAAAGTTAAATGTCTTGTGAGATACATCACATTCCAAAGATACTCAGCAAATTAAAGACATGGAAAAAAGAGGAAGGAAAATCATTTTCTGAGACACTCATTGGCTAAGGCTTGACAGACATCATTCATTTTAGACATATATTGATCTGCAATCTGCTTTTCTCCATGAAGTTCTGTTTCCTGCAAAGGGACTGTAGCAGGGTCCTGTCTGTACTTTCCATCCTGTGATTCTTGTTAGCATCTACAGCCTCTTTTTGATTGTGCTTTCTCTGAAGACCATTCTTGCTCAAAATTATACAACTCTCTCTTACGTCCACTTTCTCTCAGAACTACTCAGACATGGTTATTTCAGCTGTGTCTTATGTAATAAGGGGAAAAATGTACTTACGTAAAAATAAGACAACAAAACAACTACAGATGTGCGTCAACTTAAGATGGAGTTCTGTGCAAATAAACCCATTGTGAGCTGAAAATGTCATAAGTCAAAAGGCGATGAATATGGTGAACCTGCCAAACATATTAGCAGTTGGATTCACTTGCTTATTTCCTCTTGTGATTGTCTGGCTGACTGAGAACTGCCGTAATTGACACTGTGAGTGCCACATATCAGAAGTTTGGGGGACTACATACAAAACAGGTTTTAGCTGAACAGATATCACTTTCATTAATCCAGAGTGAGAAGGGCTGGGGTGTAGCTTAGTGGGGAGATTGCTTGCCTAGCACATGGAATGGCTTGAGTTATAAGGAGGCTAATATTTGGCAGCTAGCTTCTGATTAGAATTTTTGTGTGTTTTAGTTTTATACTGTTGGAAACCTTAAAACTCAATGGATTGGTGTCAGTAGTGTTTTCCTTGAGTCTGTGTTGAAGTATAGGTCATTCTTAGGATCTTATCAGCCTCACTGATGCAAAGAATCCAAGGGCAGAACTTCTAGTATCTGGGTTCCTTTCTCTCTCTCTCTCTCTCTCTCTCTCTCTCTCTCTCTCTCTCTCTTTCTCAAGGTTTATTTTATTTATATGAGTACACTGTAGCTATCTTCAGACACACCAGAAGAGGGCATCAGATCCCATTACGGATGGTTGTGAGCCACTATGTGGTTGCTGGGAATTATACTCAGGACCTTAGGAAGAGTAGTCAGTACTCTTAACCACTGAGTCATCTCTCTAGCCCCTTAGCTCTCTCTTTTATACACTGCTAATTTTAACTATCTATATTTTCTTTTACTATCATGTGACTTTCCAAAAATGTGACTACTATTTATTTTGGTTTAGTAATTTATCTTATTAAGTTTATTATTTTTAATATTTTATATGAAAATTTCATAACTATACATAATGCCTTTGTCATACCTATCCCAGCTGTCCCTGTTCAGATCCCTTCAGAATCCCTGACAAAACTTTCCTTCCTTTTGTGTCTTCTTTTTTCAATTTTATTTTTAACCTTCTGTGTAAAGTTAGGTCTTGGTTCTTCCTCCCAGCCCCATGCTCTCAGAAATAAGACTCAGACTATATTTCCAGATACCTTGGCCATATAGCTAGGCTCTTCTCTGACTAAAATCATAACAAGACAACCCACTTATTTTAATCTACATTCTGCAGTGTGACTAGTGGCTAGTTACCAGGGCTCAGATACCATGTGTCTGGCTCCTCACATTTTCCCGGACAGATCTCCTGTCTGGCTCTATCTCAGAATTCATTCTCTTCCCAGATGCTCCACCTTCCATTTCCTGACTAAGTCACAAGCTTTTTAATTGACAGGTGATACATTCATATATCCATATATTCTTATATATACAAGATGTTCTCTCTATACTCTATACTGACTTCAGTTAGTGCTGCCCACATATGCAGTGCGGAGTCATCCACTGAGGCATGGAAAACTTATCAGAGAACACCACTGCTCAAAGAAATGTAATTCTGCATCCGCAACAGCAATCAATTTCCAGTAACCCTTCAGCTAAGAGTTGAGTCTACAGAAGTCCCCATCTAACCCACAAACATGATTTTGTTTCTCTAAGAATGTAGCACTTACCAGGAAAATGAAATTGGTGAACTGGAATTATGGGTATGCTAGCCTACGATATTCAGGTTTACTGGTGAGTGTTCTGGCAGCTCTGCCACCAGGCTATATTGATCTTCACAACTTTCCCACTGGTTAGCCTCCAAAACAGTATTTGTATTGCTGCTAATGAATGAAGATATTTATTGAAAATCTTTGGGTAAGTGGTCTTATGTAGGATCTCTCTTGTGGATGATGGACTCATTTCATGGGTCAGTGGGAGCTGGAAAGTCTGTTATGGGGAGTGAGGGAAGGCTTAGTCCTCTCTTCATGAGACACCTCATCATTCAGTAAACCACACCATCTTTCTTCATATGACATCTAAGCCCTCTGAAAAAAGGGCAGAAATTTCACAGAACTTTGAGACCTAGGGTCCAGAGTTTCCAAAACACAGTATGAGTCATATGTACAATGACAACCAAGACTCGATATGAAGAAAGAGTAATAGGAAGTACTATGTTGTGAATATTAGGTTGACACAGCCCCTAAAGAATTCCTATCCCAAAATGGTGGCACTAGGATGTGAAACTGGGGAGAGTATTATGTTCTAAGAGCCCTACCCTTAGTAGTCTTCTAGAAGGGAGTAAGAGAGCTTGCCTCTTTCACTATGAGAGGACATGGGTTGACACTGTGGTGGTTTGAATATGCTTGACCCAGGGAGTACTATTTGGAGATGTGGCCTAGTTGGAGTAGGTGTGGCCTTGTTGGAGAAGTGTGTGGTTGTAGATGTGGATGTCTTAAAGACCCTTGTCCTAGCTGCCTGGAAGCCAGTCTTTTCCTATTTGCCTTCTGATCAAGAGGTTGAACTCTCAGATCCTCCTGCACTATTCTTGCCCGGACGCTGCCTTGTTCTCACCTTGGTAATAATGGACTGAGCCTCTGAACCTGCAAGCCAACCCCAATTAAATGTTGTCCTTATAAGAGTTGCCTTCCTCATGCTGTCTGTTCACAACAATGAAACCCTAACTAAGACAAACCATCTTTGAACCTGAAAGCACACCCTTATGAAATTGTGTCTGCTATATCCTTGATCTTGGAATTTATATCCTGGGAAATTTGGGAAAACAAAATTGTGTTGTCAGTGAGCCACTAAATAAAAGAGAGGTGTGGGGGGGGGGAAGGTAAATTGAACAATAGAACACCTTACTTAGATATGTATGTAAACCAAGAAAATATCTCATTAGGATAAATTTGTTTTACTGATTCTGATTTATGATATTTATTTACAGAAGCCAATTAATTAAAACACATTTCTATTTTCTTTAATATAAAAATATAAATCACAATCAAAGAAGCAAATGAATTGTGATTTCAACTTCTAATTTAATTTTTATATATTTATATTATATCTAATTTAGCATATATTTTCTCTCGGTAATGTGACATAAAGAACATTTCTGTTCAAGTAGTTGTGAATGCTCAGGCCATTCATCACGTGCCTTGGGGGTCTCAGAACACTGCCTGGTTGAAAGAGGTGTTATGATTTCTATCTGCTCAGAAAATAGATGAGCCCACTAATCCCAGAAAATACAATAAATTGGAACCCCCAGTGACTTCACTTTTAAAATATATCACATTTGCAATATAAAGACTGCCATCTTTAAATAAAAAGTTTCAAACACATATAAAATTCAAAGTAACTCCTCTAGAATATTCTGAAACACTTGAAAACTTGTTTGTTTTGTGGATGGATTTTCCTCAAGTGGAAGGAAGCTAACCAGTCAGTGTAAAGGAATGGATTCCTCCATGCTTAGGGTGCCACCCTAAGCATCCTTAAAAACCATCTCTTAGGCTCTTCTGAAGATGTTCCTTCCACTTTTTAAAAATTGTCAACAACAATAACAACAGCAACAAAACTAAAGGAATTGCTTAGCCAAAAAAAAGGAAAATGAAAGAGAGAGAGAACGAATGAAAGAACAAAAAAGAGAGAAAGAGAGAGAGAGAGAGAGAGAGAGAGAAGAAGAAGAAGGAAGGAAGGAAGGAGGGAAGGAAGGAAGGAAGAAAGAAACAAAGAAAGAAACAAAGAAACAAAGAAAGAAAAGAAAAGAAAGTCACTGCTAAAACTATGCTACTTTTCAGCTTGTTTGTATGAACTGGGAATACACTTATATTTTCAGTGGAGGTCACACTATTAGTTCAGCCAGCAGGAACCCCAATTCACCTTCACCACTGCCTTTACTGAAGCTGCCCGGTCAGCAACAGGAAGCTGTGTGATCTGTGTGGTCTTCATTCAATTTTAATGAATCTGTTGCTTCCAAAAGCAGCACAACAACAGAGTAGTCTTTGAGGAAATCAGGCAATTCAACCATCCAAGTATGTTTCTGAAGGAAATAAAACATTTGTCAAGAGTGTAGCAGGCTGGAGTTATCCTCTATGGTGTTGTGCTTGCTTGGCATGTGTAAAACCCTGGGTTCAATTCCCAGAACTATATAAACTGAGCACTGGATCCATACCTGAGATCCTAGCACTGAGACACAAGTGTGCACGTACACATATATCATAGGCATACAAATGCCAAGATGTTAATACTAAGAAATAAAATTGTTAAACAATCCAGAGTAAAGAATATATTATCTTGTAACAGAGTCCATGAGAAATCAAATTATATGCAGGATATATATGTGTGTGTATATACATGTGTGTGTGTTCATATATATGTCCCTTTCTATGTTAGCATCAGCCAATGAGCCCTTAATAACAGGGCCAGTATAGCATATAGGACTACATGGTATCTCTTATTTATTGTTATCTAAATATGTCTGCTATCAGTCTCCTATAATCTGGTGACCAGACACACTGATCATCCATTATTGATGGGCACAGTCAGGCTTAGCTAATTAAGGGAGTCCTATGATGTAGGATAAAGCAACTTTCTAGGATAGGCACAAGGCCCAAATCTAATGGGTCACAATTCATTTGTAGTATATCCTTGCTGAAACTAAGTACAAAGCCTTCTGTGGTTTTGGAAATAATTTACTGTCACCCAGTATCATTGCTCCTTAAAGTCTTTTTTTTAGATTTTATTATTAGTATTATTAGTATTATTTAATCTTTTTTACAGTCCAGTCACTATTCCCCTCCCAGTCCACCTTCTGTCAGTTCCTCATCCCATTCCTCTTCCCCCCACCCCCATCAACAAGAGGATGATCCCACCAGACCTCTCAACTCCCTGGGACCTCAAGTCTCTTGAGGGGCGGGCACATCTTCTCTCACTGAGACCAGACCTGGCAGTCATCTACTATATATGTGTCAGAGACCTCACACCAGCTAGTGTATGCTGCCTCCTCAGTGGCTCAGTGTTAAATTAAGGTACATGCTTCTTCAGAGAGACTTTATAATAACCCATGTTTTAGTGGTGTTATTTGTTTTCTAGGTGGTATTCTTTCTTGTTCATTGCAGATGCTTTTAGAAATCAACAAAGTTGATGTGGTAACTTATTTCTTATAGTTATCTAAGTGACAAATATTCTCCAAAAACATTCCATTATTGAATATTTTCATCCTCTAGGCAGGGAATACTAAACTCCGTGGTAATCAGATACACATGCACCCAAAAGCCCTGATTCTCATCGCCTAAAGCCCAACATTAAGTGATGCATTAGTGCTTAAAGGATTATAAACTTAAAGGTACAATCATAAATTATAATAGATAATATGAAGAAAAGCTTCATGTTACAATAACAGTGTGTCACTAAAGTTGCTATGGACTCTTGGACAGGTTAGTTTACCTCCCATGTCTGGATTTCCTCATTTATAAAATCAGAATACTAATGTCCCCAAATGTTCAGGAAGTTTAACTGGAGTTCTTAAAAGAGACCCAGGCCATCACTGGTAATCAATAAATTTTGAGAATTATTCATAACATAATTATCACCAACAACAGCATCATTATTGTTTAAAGAGATCTTATCCACTCTATGGGTAGAAACTTTCCCTAAAGAAGTGGCATTTGAGTTTAATTGTAAAGGAGTTTGGTCATCCAAGGGCATGAGATGTAGTAGCTTCCAATGTCCCCAGGCTATAGAATTGTAGGAAACAATTAATTGATGATGGCAGCCTGAAGCCTTGAAAAACCGAGAGAAGCCAGTATGGTGAGAATGCAGGGGTAAGGGAGAAAGAAGTGGGCAGGTAGAGGTGATAAGGATCATGAACCTAATAAGATGGCAAGGCAGAAACTGAGTGATGTAACCAGAGTTTAATTTTTAAACAGCACTGTGCATTTTTGTGAAGAAGAAACTGGCCCAGGGACAGAGTGGATATAGATAACCCTTTGGCAAGTCATGCTGGTCACTTGTTACAGGGCAGTAGCTATGACTGAAATTCGAGTTGGAATAAACCTTCAAGGACTAAAGAATGTTACCCAGTGCGTGAATATTTAAGTAAGTAATGAAAGAATCATCTATCAGAGGGTTTGGTGGAGAAGGAACAGGTATTAGGGATGGATCTGATAAAATACCAGACTCATGGTGCTTGAGGGTTACAATCTAGAAGAAACAGAAATAATGGAGCCTCCTAAATACCCAGAGGAGACTTGGGTCTAATCATAACTCTTCCTGGAGGACATCTTGGATCCTCTAAGAAGCATCCTGAAAGGAATGTATGGTGGTTTAAATATGCTTGGCCGATGGGAAGTGGCACTATTTGTGGCTTAGCCTTGTTAAAGGAAGTGTGCCATTATGGAGGTGGTGCTTTAAGGCCTTGTATATATGCTCCAGTCTGTCTAGTGTGATCCAGACCTTCCACCTGGCTGCCTGCAGAACACAGTCTCCTTCTAGCTGCTTTCAGATCAAGATGTAGAACTCTTGGCCACTCCAGCACCATATCTGGCTGCAGGTTGCCATGCTTCCTACCATGATGATAATGGACTTAGCCTCTGAAACTGTAAGTCAGTCCCAATTTAATGTTTTTAAGTTGCCTTGGTGATATTGTCCCTTACAGCAATGAAACCCCAACTAACATGGAAACCTGTACTAGGAGAGGTGACTAGATCACACTGACTCGACTTGAGCATTTATATGAGACCTCAAAGCTCTGTCTCCACAGTGACACACTTCCTCTCTAACAAGGGTATGCCTTCTCTAATAAGGCCACACCTCCTAATTGTGCCTCTTACCATGGGTCAGGTATATTCAAACTGTCACAGTATACTTCCTTCCTTTTCCTCCCCATGGCTTCCCATATGTAACAAGGCATTCCTGCAATAAAGATAACCCGAATGTCACGGAGCAGGAGAAACTCAAAGAAATGCCTTTCCCCAGAACAGTGATTTCAGAACAAGATGATCCAGGAGAAACTCACAAGGACCAACCCCATGATGTCAAATCATCTGTGTAGTTCCAGAAACCATTCTGCTTTCAACACAACTGAAAAAGCTGCAGTCGCCTCTGGTTTCCATACAGGAGAAATGTCAAGGCAGCTCAGATCATGAAGCTATATGAATATAAAATACTGCTTGAAAAAAATACATTTTTGCAGTTTAGGTGTAAATCATTTATCCTTTTACAAAAACAAGGTAACAACATATTATAAAGTAAGGTTTGTGACAGAAGACATTAAGGCAATGGAAAAATAATTATTTGCAATTAGCATGCCAAGGCTTTAATGAAATAGAAATTATAAGGGACATTGGCTTCAAATTAGAAATCTTAAATAGTTTAGCCCCAAAATTGCTTTTTAATACATTGAATTAATTGTTAGTATTTACAATATCCATAAATTCCAGATGAGTATCAGGTTTTTAACTCTGCTTTAAAACAACAAGTTCTGGCCGAGCCAGCAAACACTCCCATGGGATGGTGATTAAGAAGCTTCCATCCTTTGATTGGGTGTCCATTCTGGTGGTTATTGCTGTTGTTTCTCAAGAAGACCTAAATACCCAGGCCAGGCAGCAATGTTGTTCTTTACCAACACAAAAGTGAATGTTTCTTAGGTACACACCATTAAGTACAAACACTTGGGAGACAGAGGCAGGCAGATTTCTGAATTCAAGGCCAGCCTAGTCTACAGAGTGAGTCCTAGGATAGCCAGGGCTACAGAGAGAAACTCTTTCTCAGAAAAAAAGACAAAAGAAAAGAAAAGAAAAGAAAGGTTGAGCAGGGGATCCTCTGTGAGCCAGCCAGGCACAGGTCTTGGGTCCTGTGGGAAGTCGGCAGATACCATCTCTGCGCACAGGCAGACAGGACAGGTGACCCCAGGTACCAAAATATTCTGAGTTTAAGACCTTGGGGACGCAGACCACCGAGTGGTAGGCCACTGCCTGCGCCCAGTTCGTCTGTGAGCCAGCCAGGCATGAGTCCTGTGTCCTGCGGGAAGTTGGCAGCCGCCATCTTTGTGCTCAGGCTGACAGGACAGGCAACCCCAGGTACCAAGATATCCTGGGTATAAGACCTCTGGGGACTAAGAACACCAAGCTGCAGGCTGCCGCCTGCACCCAGGTCCTGGGCTGAGCAGTGGATGTCTGTGAGCCAGCCAGGTGTGGGTCCAGCACGGGATCCCTGCCACAATCTTCACGCCCTGACAGAGCAGAGAAGCAGCACCAGGTTCGGTCCACAGAGACAACCCAAATATAACATTGCTTGGGGCAGGACACACCAGGGCTCCAACAGCATCCAAGAGGAGGGCAGCAAAACAGCAATCTGTGCCAGAGGAAACCCAGTCATCCAGTTGTACAGAAATAGCCTTAACAGGAGGTTCAAGCACCAGCCAGTGACAACAAGACATACTAACACCAGAGATAACCAGATGGCAAAAAGCAAACGTAAGAATCTTACCAACAGAAATCAAGGCAATATGGCACCTTCTGAACCCAACTCTCCAACATCAGCAAGTCTGGGATACCCCAAAACACCAGAAAAACAAGATTTGGCTGTAAAATCACTGGTCAGGATGCTGTTAGAGGAACACATAAAGGGCATAAATAAATCTCTTAAAGAAATTCAGGAGAAAATGGATCAAAAGTTAGAAGCCCTTACAAGGGAAACACAAAAATCATTGAAAGAAATGCAGGAGAATATGGGTCAAAAGATAGAAGCCAATAAGGAGGAAATGCAAAAATCACTTAAAGAAATACAGAAGAACTTGGGTCAACAGGCAGAAGTCATGAAAGAGGAAACACAAAAATCTCTTAAAGAATTACAGGAAAACACAAACAAGCAAGTGAAGGAACTGAGCAAAACCATCCAGGATCTAAAAACAGAAGTAGAAACAACTAGGAAATTACAAAGGGAGACAACTTTGGAGATAGAAAACCTTGGGAAGAAATCAGGGGCCATAGATGTAAATATCAACAACAGAATACAAGAGATAGAAGAAAGAATCTCAGATGCCAAAGATACCATAGAAACCATGGACTCAAAGAAAATGCAAGATGTAAAAAGAGTGTAACCCAAAACATCCAGGAAATCCAGGACACAATGAGGAGGCCAAACCTAAGGATTATAGGCATAGATGAGAGTGAAGATTTACAACTGAAAGGGCCAGCAAATATCTTCAACAAAATTATGGAAGAAAACTTCCCTAACCTAAAGAGAGAGATGCCCATGAATATTCAAGAAGCCTATAGAACTCCAAACAGACTGGACCAGAACAGAAATACCTCCCGCCACATAATTATCATTATACACAGTACATTATTACCTCCCAAATGTACTAAACAAAGAAATATTAAAGGCAGTAAGAGAAAGAGGCCAAGTAACATATAAAGGAAGACCTATGAGAATTACACCAGACTTCTCGCCAGAGACCATGAAAGCTAGAAGATCCTGGACAGATATCATGCAGACTCTAAGAGAACACAAATGCCAGCCAAAACTACTATACTCAGCAAAACTCTCAATCACCATAGATGGAGAAACCAAGATATTCTATGACAAAACCAAATTTACACAATATCTTTCCACAAACCCAGGCCTACAAAGGATAATAGGGGGAAAACACCAATACAGGTAGGGAAACTCCACCCTGGAAATAGCAAGATAGTAACCTTCTTTCATCAAGCCCAAAAGAACATAACCAATCAAATATAAAAAATGACATCAAAAATGACAGGAAGTGATAATCACTATTTCTTAATATCTCTTAACATCAGTGGACTCAATTCCCCCAATAAAAAGACATAGACTAACAGACTGGATTCATAAACAGGACCCTACATTTTGCCGCATACAGGAAACGCACCTCAGGGTCAAAGACAAACATTACCTTACAAGCAAATTGTCTCAGGAAACAAGCCAGAGTAGCCACGCTAATATCAGATAAAATTGACTTTCAACTTAAAATCATCAAAAGAGACATGGAGGGACTTTTCTTGCTGGTCAAAAGAAAAATACACCAAGAAGAACTCTCAATCCTAAACATCTATGCTCCAAATGCAAGGGCACCCTCATTCATAAAAGAAACTTTACTAAAAGCTCAAAGCACACATTGCACCTAACACAATAATTGTGGGTGACCTCAGCACTCTATTCTCCTCAATGGATTGATCAGGAAAACAGAAACTAAACAGGGACACAGTGGAACTAATTGAAGCTTTGGATCTTTTAGATTTAACAGATATATATAGAACATTTCATCCAAAAGCAAAAGAATATACCTTTTTCTCAGCACCTCATGGTACCTTCTCCAAAATCGACCGTGTAATTGGTCACAAGACAAACCTCAACAAATATATGAAGATAAAAATAATCCCATGCCTCCTATCAGATCACTATGGAGTAAAAGTGGTCTACAATAGCAACAAAAACAACAGAAAGCCCACATACACATGGAAACTGAACAATACTCAATGACACCTTGGTCAAGGAAGAAATAAAGAAAGAAATTAAAGACTTTTTAGAATTTAATGAAAATGAAGACACAACATACCCAAATCTATGGGACACAGTGAAAGCAGTGCTAAGAGGAAAACTCATAGCCCTGAGTGCCTCCAAAAAGAAAATGGAGAGAGCATACACTAGCAGCTTAACGATGCACCTGAAAGCACTGGAACAAAAAGAAGCTAATTAACCCAGGAGGAGTAGAAGACAGGAAATCATCAAACTCGGGGTGAAATCAATCAAGTAGAAACCAAGAGAACCATACAAAGAATCAACAAAACGAGGAGCTGGTTCTTTGAGAAAATCAACAAGATAGATAAACCCTTAGCCAGACTAACCAAAGGGTACAGAGACAGTATCCAGATTAACAAAATTAGAAATTAAAAGGGAGATATAACAACAGAAACTGAGGAAATCCAAAAAACCATTAGATCCTACTACAAAAGCCTATACTCAACACAACTGGCGAATCTGGAGGAAATGGACAGTTTCCTAGACAGATATCAGACACCAAAATTAAATCAGGATTAAATAGATCATCTAAACAGTCCCATAACCCCTAAAGAAATAAAAGGGGTCATAGAAAGTCTCCCAACCAAAAAAAAGCACGGGACCAGATGGCTTCAGTGCAGAATTCTATCAGACCTTCAAAGAAGACCTAACACCAATACTCTTCAAACTGTTCCACAAAATAGAAACAGAAGGAACACTACCCAACTTGTTCTAGAAAGCCACAGTTACACTGATACCAAAAACCACACAAAGATCCAACAAAGAAAGAGACCTTCAGGCCAATTTCCCTTATGAACATCGATGCAAAAATACTAAATAAAATTCTTGCCAACCGAATCCAAGAACACATCAAAACGATCATCCACCATGATCAAGTAGGCTTCATCCCAGGGATGCAGGGACGGTTCAATATAAGGAAATCCATCAATGCAATCCACTACATAAACAAACTGAAAGAAAAAAAAACATGATCATTTCATTAGATGCTGAAAAAGCATTTGACAAAATACAACATACTTTCATGCTAAAAGTCTTGTAAAGAACAGGAATTCAAGGCCCATACCTAAACATAGTTAAAGCAATATACAGCAAACTGGTAGCCAACATCAAACTAAGTGGAGAGAAACTTGAAGCAATCCCACTAAAATCAGGGACAAGACAAGGTTGCCCTCTCTCTCCATATCTTTTCAATATAGTACTTGAAGTACTAGCTAGAGCAATTAGACAAAATAAGGAGGTCAATGGGATTCTAATTGGAAAGGAAGAAGTCAAACTATCACTATTTGCAGATGATATGATAGTCTACTTAAGTGACCCAAAAAACTCCACCAGAGAACTCCTACAACTGATAAACAACTTCAGCAAAGTGGCTGGTTATAAAATCAACTCAAGCAAATCAGTTGCTTTCCTATACTCAAAGGATAAGCAGACTGAGAAGGAAGTTAGGGAAATGACAGCCTTCACAATAGCCACAAACAATATAAAGTATCTTGGTATGACTCTAACCAAACAAATAAAAGTTCTGTATGAGAAGAACTTCAGGTCTCTGAAGAAGGAAATGGAAGAAGACTTCAGAAAATGGAAAAATCCTGCATGCTCATTATCAGGATTAACATAGTTAAAATGGCCAACTTGCCAAAAGCAATATACAAATTCAATGCAATCCAATCCCCATCAAAATCCCAACTCAGTTCTTCATAGAGTTAGGAAGAGCAATTCTCAAATTCATCTGGAATAACAAAAACCCCAGGACAGCTAAAACTACTATCAACAATAAAAGAACTTCTGGAGGAATCAGTATCCCAGACCTAAAGCAATACTATAGAGCAACAGTGTTAAAAACTGCACGGTATTAGCATAGTGACAGGCAAGTGGACCAATGGCATAGAATTGATGACCCAGAAATGCATCCACACATCTATGGCCACTTGATCTTTGACAAAGGAGCTGAAAACATCCAGTGGAAAAAAGATAGCCTTTTCAACAAATGGTGTTGGTCCAACTGGAGGTCAACATGCAGAAGAATGTGAATTGATCCATTCTTATCTCCTTGTACTAAGCTCAACTCCAAGTGGATCAAAGAACTCCACATAAAACCTGACACTCTGAAACCAATAGAAAAGAAACTGGGGAAGACCCTTGAGGACATGGGCACAGGGGAAAAGTTCCTGAATAGAACACGAATAGCTTATGCTCTAAGATCAAGAATTGACAAATGGGACCTCATAAAATTACAAAGTTTCTGTAAGGCAAAGGACACTATCAGAAGTACAAAATGGCAACCAACAAATTGGGAAAAGATCTTCACCATCCCTATATCTGATAGAGGGCTAATATCCAATATATACAAAGAACTCAAGAAGTTAGACCCAAAGGAACCAAATAACCCTATTAAAAAAAATGGGGGACAGAGCTAAACAAAGAATTTTTGCCTAAAGAAATTCAAATGGCTAAGAAGCACCTGAAGAAATGCTCAACATCATTAGTCATTAGGGAAATGCAAATCAAAACAACCCAGAGATTTCACCTCATACCAGTCAGAATGGCTAAGGTTAAAAACTCAGGAGACAGCAGGTGTTGGATGGGATGTGGGGAAAGAGGAACACTGCTCCACTGCTGGTGGGAGTGTAAGATGGTACAACCACTCTGGAAATCAGTCTGGCGATTTCTCAGAAAACTGGGCATGACACTTCCAGAGGGCCCGGCTATACCACTCCTGGGCATATACCCAGAGGATTCCCCTGCATGCAATAAGGACACATGCTCCACTATGTTCATTGCAGCCTTATTTATAATAGCAGAAGCTGGAAAGAACCCAGATGCCCCTCAATGGAGGAATGGATACAGAAAATGTGGTATATTTACACAATGGAATACTACTCAGCAATTAAAAACAATGAATTCATGAAATTTTTAAGCAAATGGTTGGAACTGGAAAATATCATCCTAAGTGAGGTAACCCAATCACAAAAGAATGCACATGGAATGCATTCACTGATAAGTGGATATTAATTAGCCCAGAAGCCCTGAATACCCAAGATACAGTTAGCATATCAAATGACTCCCATGAAGAAGTAAGGAAAGGGCCTGGATCCTGGATAGGCTTGATCCAGCATTGTAGAGAAGTATCAAGACAGAGAAAAGGGAGGGGGGTGATTGGAGAATGAGTGAAGAGAAGAGGGCATATGGGACATGTGGGGAGGGGGGAACCGGGAAAGGGGAATGCATTTGGAATGTAAACAAAAAATTTAGAAAATAAATTTAAAAACTTAAATAAATAAAATAAATAAAAAGAAAAAAGAAAAGAAAAGAAAAATGAAAGCAAAAAGATGGGCAGGCATATTCAGGAACACTGAACGGTTACATTAGAAATCAGAAGTGATTTCTCTCTGTTCCCTATGTAAGTTAGTCCTGTACATAAGTACACCTCATTTTTTTCCATCTTCTTTATCATCTACCTGATCCCTGAAGTCAACTGAGCTGTGGCCTTAGTTTCCATAAATGTGGAGCCTGAACTGAGGACTCCAGTAATGGAGAGGTTTTTTGAGACGAAATCTTAGATAGGAGGAGTAGGAGATTTGAGAGTATGAGAGACAGAGAAGAGGAGTATGTAGGAAGCATGTGGTCACCACTGTAGACCACAGATCTAAGAAACAAAGGTGCTACAGTCTCGTGGCTTTTGCTGCAATAAGACCTCTTGATTAATCGTAACTCAAGGAGGAAAGGGTGTAGTTAGCTCACAATTCATGGTTACAGACCATTATTGCAGGAACAGCAAGGCAGGAATTTTAAGTACCAGTCCACAGTCAGGAATGAAGAGAGAAACACAAGCAGCCACATTGCCTACTTGCTCTGTAGCTAGCCCTCTCTATGCCTGTACAGTCTAGTGCCTAACCCATGAGATGGTGCCACACACAATGGACTGGGTCTTCCTCCATCAGTTAACCATCAAGACAATCCCAGACATAGCCACGGACTGACCTGACCTATGCAATTCCTCATCTGAAACAGTCTTCTCAGGTATTCTACATGGTAGCCAGCTGACAATTAAAATCCTAACCACAAAAGGCATACAGAATGCTTCCACTGGAGACAGAGAAAGGGCCACTCATTGTCTCCTAATCTCTACCAGCTGATGGCTGCCCCAGAACTGTTAAATCCCCTACACTGACAAGCTGTCCTTGCTTCCCGAACTGGAGTGCAAAAGGAAGCTCAGGGGTGCAGTGCCAGCCTTGTAGCCTGCAGTGCATGTGAGCTGGCACAGTAGCTCAAGGGGAGTGGCAGCATGCATTTAAAAGGTACAAACCCCAAACTGAGAATAGCTACAGCTCTTGGGACTCCTTTGATAGAAACTTGAAAAGCGTAGACTCTCATACTGAAAATGTAACAGAGACAGCATGACACAGTGGGTCTAAAAGATCAGTCAGTACAGTTCTCTGAATTTGACACTTCCAACTAGGATGGTTATAGCCACTCCAATTGGCTTTTCTCAGCTATAAATCAGTTATGATAAATATCTGGGCACCTTATCCATGGGTGGATAGCATGACCAGTGGTAATAATTATGGTAGCAGTAAGCACATGTTTTTGCTATTCTATTTTTATTTTTTTCCTTTGTTTTTTATTCGATATATTTTTATTCGATTTATTTTTTATTTACATTTCAAATGATTTCCTCTTTTCTAGCCCCCCACTCCCCGAAAGTCCCATAAGGCCCCTTCTCACCCCCTGTCCTCCCACCCACCCCTTCCCACTTCCCCGTTCTGGATTTGCTGAATACTGCTTCACTGAGTCTTTCCAGAACAAGGGGCCACTCCTCCTTTCTTCTTGTACCTCATTTGATGTGTGGATTGTTTTGGGTATTCCAGTTTTCTAGGTTAATATCCACTTATTAGTGAGTGCATACCATGATTCACCTTTTGAGTCTGGGTTACCTCACTTAGTATGATGTTCTCTAGCTCCATCCATTTGCTTAAGAATTTCATGAATTCATTGTTTCTAAAGGCTGAATAGTACTCCATTGTGTAGATATACCACATTTTTTGCATCCACTCTTCTGTTGAGGGATACCTGGGTTCTTTCCAGCATCTGGCAGTTATAAATAGGGCTGCTATGAACATAGTAGAGCATGTATCCTTATTACATGGTGGGGAATATTCTGGGTATATGCCCAGGAGTGGTATAGCAGGATCTTCTGGAAGTGAGGTGCCCAGTTTTCTGAGGGACTGCCAGACTGATTTCCAGAGTGGTTGTACCAATTTGCAACCCCACCAGCAGTGGAGGAGTGTTCCTCTTTCTCCACATCCTCTCCAACACCTGCTGTCTCCTGAATTTTTAATCTTAGCCATTCTAACTGGTGTGAGGTGAAATCTCAGGGTTGTTTTGATTTGCATTTCCCTAATGACTAATGAAGTTGAGCATTTTGTAAGATGCTTCTCCGCCATCCAAAGTTCTTCAGGTGAAAATTCTTTGTTTAACTCTGTACCCCATTTTTAATAGGGTTGTTTGGTTTTCTGGAGTCTAACTTCTTGAGTTCTTTATATATATTGGATATTAGCCCTCTATCTGATGCAGGATTGGTGAAGATCTTTCCCCATTTGTTGGTTGCCGATTTGTCCTTTTGATGGTGTCCTTTGCCTTACAGAAACTTTGTAATTTTATGAGGTCCCATTTGTCAATTCTTGCTCTTAGAGCATACGCTATTGGTGTTCTGTTCAGAAACTTTCTCCCTGTTTTTATTTACATTTCAAGTGATTTCCCCTTTGTTAGACCCCCACTCCCTGAAAGTCCCATCAGCCCCCTTCCCTCCCCCCGTTTTCCCACCGAACCCTTCTATTTTTCTTACAAGTGCTCCTTCACTATCAATATAAGACTACTTTATACCCTAGTTAACATACAACCATTCCTCCATGGCAGAGTCTGAAACAATGCATTATTTTTTTCATGTACTTAGAATCACTTAATTCCTTTGAAAAATGCCAGTAAATGAAAATAAGAATAAACTATATCTAAGGTCCCAATATAATTTCTCAAATAATGTTCTAAGTGTCAATTCCAAAAAGAGAGGTTAAAAAATAATGTTATTTATTCAGCAAAAGGTTGAGAATATCTAAAATATCGATATCTGATATTGGGTTTCTCCATTATTCAAATAAACTAATAGGATTTTTTTAATCTGAAAATTAACTAAAGCATAGCTGCTTAATCTGTCCTGAATTCTGAGGGAATCATTCTATTAAAGACACATTCTGTTCATTTTATTCAAGAGACCTATGGCAAACTAACACTTTAAAATATTCCCAGAGAGACTGATAGTCTTTGGAACACATTTTGTATAGGGAAAAATCACTCTAGTTACAATCTGAAAACAGAACACTTCAAACTAAGCCATAAAGAAGCAGCAACAGGTATGTCTGGGAAGCCATGCTAAAATTTGGCTGGAAAGATGGCCATGAGCCAAGCTGAATCTTTACCTGAAAAATTTTGAGGTTGCCCAATCTTGATTAGGATGCTAAAAGAACTTCAAATCTACCTTTGTAAAACCAAGATGGTGACATAGCTGAAGTCCTCTTCCTGCACACAAAGAATATTCTTCTAAAGCATGATTCTCAACCTTCCTAATGCTGTGACCCATTAATTCAGTTTCTCATGTTGTGCTAACCCCCAACCATAAAATTATTACGTTGCTACTTTATAACTGTAATTTGTCTACTGTTAGGAATCATAATATAAATATCTGATATGCAGGATATTTAATATACGACCTCCTGTGAGTTGAAAACTATTATTCACAGTGCAAAGGTGCCTTCCCATGTGCTTCAGATACTTCAGGGTGCTATCCACATTTCAGTTCGACCTCAAGTTATTTGCATGGTCACATGTCACCACCAATTTGGTTTAGAAATTCAAAATCTCTGGGAGAAATCCTATTCATTTATTGTTATGAAAAGTATAAATTGAACTGTGGAATCTTGTTCTATCTCGAACTTCCTGACCAGTTTTAGTCAAAGACCTAAGCAACTGAACCACTCATTGCTGTGATTGCTATAGTTTGCACCCTAATGACCCACGTGTCAGAAACTTACTCTCTATAGTGATCATATTGAGAAGGGATAGGACATTGAGAAGAGATGGGCCCTAATGGACATGATTAGGTCTCTGAGGGCTTTGCTATCTCTAGTAGATCATGTTCTTTTATAGAGTCTGAGTTAAGTCCATTTGAGACTGAGTCAGCCTTATTTTAAGGAATAAGTTAGGTGTCCCAGGACTGGATTAGTTATTACAAGTGTCAGTTGTTGTAATTGTAATCCCAGCCCATGAAATGTTGTCACCTACACTCAAGATGGCTTTTCTTGACTATAGCAACCCAACTAAGAAAATCTCTCCCACAAATGCTGAAGAGGCATCCTTCAGGCACCCCAACCTAATCTAAAAAACTCCTCATCAAGGATTCCTTAGATTGCTTCCAGTTGACAACTGAAACTAACTTTTCTGGATTGTTTTCTGTTCTTGTGTTCTTTCTGTTCTTGTTCTGTTCACCATGACAAAAAACAGCTTGAAGAGGAAAAGGCTTGTTTCATCTTACCCATTACAGTCTATGGTTGAGGAATGTTAAGGCAAGAACTCCAGCAGGGCAGGAACGTGAAGCAGAAACGTGAAAGAACTCTGGTTACTAGCTTGCTTGCTGTGTTAGGAATTTTTCTAATATAGTCCTATCCCACCAACATAGGACGGTAGAGTTCCCTGTGCACTGGACCCTCCTGTATCAATTACCAGTCAAGAAAAGCTCATCCTGATGGAGGAAATTTCTCAACGGGGGCTTCCTTTTTACAAAATGTGACCCCTTGACACTCAAGCTCAGCTATCAAACTAACCACTCCACTGCTGTGCTCATGAACACATGTCTGCAGTGGTTACTTGCTCAAGATGGAGCCCATCACGTTCCACAAGGAGCTTTGACCGTTTAATTGCTGCTGTTGGAGTGAGAGCCATTTCCCTGAGTGGTATCACTGCTAAGAAGTTGCCCATGCTCCAGGACATAGACCCACAGCCAAGCAACTCTAAATCCAGTGAGTCACAAAAGAACAAAACAGCATAAATGAGAGGCAAAATAGGGAAGGGACTTGCTTAAAGGAGAATCAATAGGAGTGGGATGAACAAGAGGAGGATACTGGGCTAAACATGACCAAAGTACATTATGTACATCAATGAAATGGCCGAAAAATAATACACCAGTTTTAAAAGTCAGAGGGCTAAAATAATTACACTCTTACAATTCTTAGGATGGCTTTAAAACAAACCACCAAGGGAAATTGAAAAAAATCACTAAATTGTTTAAAAAGTAAACTACAGAATGCATTCAGAAGAAAAATGCAACCTTAAGTACATGACTTGATGAATCATAAGACATAAGAACGCACCACGATCATGGAAGCACAACCCAGACTAGGAGGTACAGTGTTATTCCTCCAGCCTCACATTTGTCATACCTGATTTTTTTTTACAGGTATGGCTGCTTCCTTTTTTTTTTAAGCACTGTCTGGCTGATTTATCTTCTCCTCCATGCACCTGTAGATTAATTTGTCCCGCAATATGCTGTTCCATTGTATGAATACAATAGCTTGTTTGTTCATTTCAATATTTACGAGCAATTTGGGATTTCCTCAGTGAGAGGCTTTGATGGGAAGAGGAGATGACAAATGTCTTTCGACAAGTCCCTTGCTGCAGAAGTGTGTGTATGCACTGATAGTAATTTGCTGTCTCACAGCATTTGTCTTGTTCAGCTTGCAGCAGTTGCTAGCTCATGCTCCCAGGATGGTTCTATCAGAAGTCTAAACACCTTCCCGTTGCTTATCCTCACTCCTTCAAGCTTGTGGGTGTGTGTACATGTCCATGTGTGTGTCCACATGTGTGTACAGGTTCATGTATGCACACACGGGGAGGTCAGTGATCTACGCCACACATCTTCCTTAGTCCCTTTGCACCTTATAGTTGGGACACAGGGGTTTTTCAGTGTAACTGGAGCTTGCCAATTCTGCTAGACAACCCCAAGGGACCCCGCTCACTTTACCTCCTCATTGTTGCAATTACAGACTTACAGGCATATGCTGCTGCATCCAGCTTTGTGCGTTGCCATTGCTTTCTTTTGTTCTGATTTTACATTGATTCTGGAGATCAAATCCTGGTCCTCATGATTGCACAATAAATACTTTATAATATGAGCTGTCTCCTTAGCCCTGTGTGTTTCAATGAAGTATCTCATTGTGGCTATTTGTGTTTTCCTCATGTTAATGAGGGTGAACAATTTCTCAAATGCCACTGGTCATGTGAATAGTCTTTTTTCAGAGGCTCAATTTCCCACTCACCTACCTATCTCTCCTTAACATGCATTCTTTACATGCTGTTGTTATATACTGCAGTTATTGCCAACATTATGGCTTAGTTTCTCACAATTACGTGAAGAAGTGAAGTTCTGATTTAAGTATAACTTCATTTATTAAGCTTTCCTGTTGCATTACAGTTTTTTTATCTTATTTCAGAAGTCTTTTACCATTTCAAAATTAAAAACTTATTCTCCTACATTATCCTTTAGAAGCTGTATTGTTTCTATAATGTAATTAGATTTGAATGCTTCTTGAATTGATTCTGTGAGTGGCACATAATTTGAATTTCCTTTTTAAGACAAAGATATCAGATTAACTCAAAGCTATTTACAGAAAATGGCGTCTTTCCCTACCATCCTACAGAACCAGAATTTATCATGAATTAAATATGTAGTTTGTATAATTCTGGTACTGAAGGAGCAAATCCTCTTAACTGCTATCAAGGTGTGCACACTTGACCCACTTGTGTATAAAACATGTTTTCAAATATCTTCTATGTTCATTATACATGAGACTATTTTCTCAGTAACTCATGGAGCTATAGAATGAGAAGCCGCAAGTAGGTTCATGTGATTATGTTATGGCTACAAGATTTTCATGTTTAAATTATTACTACATAACTAACATTGTGAGACATGATTAAAAATAAAGCAACCTGTAAGGTGAGATCTCAGGGTTGTTTTGATTTGCATTTCCTAATGACTAATGATATTGAGCATTTTTTAAGATGCTTCTCAGCCATCTGAATTTCTTCGGGTGAAAATTCTTTGTTTAGCTCTGTACCCTATTTTTTAATAGGGTTATTTGGTTTTCTGGGGTCTAACTTCTTGAGTTCTTTGTATATATTGGATATTAGCTCTCTGTTGGATGGAGGGTTGGTGAAGAACTTTTCCCGACTTGTTGGTTGCCGATTTGTCCTTTTGATGGTGTCCTTTGTCTTCAGGAGACAGCAAGGATGTGGAGAAAGAGGAACACTCCTCCACTGCTGGTGGGGTTGCAAATTAGTACAACCACTCTAGAAATCAGTCTGGTGGTTCCTCAGAAAACTGGGCACATCACTTTCGGAGGATCCTGCTATACCATTCCTGGGCATATACCCAGAGGATTCCCCACCATGTAATAAGGATATGTGCTCCACTATGTTCATAACAGCCCTATTTATAATAGCCAGAAGCTGGAAAGAACCCAGGTATCCCTCAACGGAGGAATGGATACAAAAAGTGTGGTATATTTACACAATGGAGTACTATTCAGCCATTAGAAACAATGAATTCATGAAATTCTTAGACAAATGGATGGAGCTGGCGGACATCATACTAAGTGAGGTAACCCAGACTCAAAAGATCAATCACGGTATGCACTCACTGATAAGTGGATATTAGCTTAGAAAATTGGAACACCCAAAACATAATCTACACATCAAATAATGTGCAAGAAGAATGGAGGAGTGGCCCCTGGTTATTGAAAGACTCAGTGTAGCAGTATAGGGCAATACCAGAACAGGGAAGTGGGAAGCAGTGGATGGGGAAATAGGGAGAAGGAAGAGGGCTTATGGGACTTTTGGGGAGTGGGAAGCCAGAAAAGGGGAAATCATTTGAAATGTAAGTAAAAAAAAATATATCGAATAAAAAAAATAAAGCAACCTGCTCGGTGTGTATAATGTTACTTGAATGTATGTTCTTAAAGATGATCTCTGTGTGTGTGTGTGTGTGTTTGTGTGTGTGTGTATATGTGTGTGTGTGTGTGTGTGTGTGTGTTCCAACAATTTAAGAAAAAGAAGTCACAGATTTGAGAGAAAGCAAGATGGGATACATGGGAAGTTCTGGAGGAGGAAAGGAACAGGGAAATGACATAACTATATTATAATCTCTAAAGATAAGACATAATGATACGTTTAAAAATAAAACAACACATGCCCACACGTCATTTTCTAGACTGTATGGCTTTCCTCTGCTTCATTCTCAGTAAATAAACTGCAGTGGGTGTGTGAATTAGCCATCTGTTGTTGCTCTGTTTCCAATACTCCCCTTTTAAAGACTTATTATATCTTTATTTGTATGTGTTTGTGTGTCTACACATGTGTGTGCACTTGAGTGTATGCAAATATGTATGAGTACTCACAGACTCGAGAAAATAATACAGATCCTATGGACCTGAAGTTACAATTAGTGGTGAACTACTTGGTACAGGTGCTTGGAACTGAATTCTCATCCTCTGAAAGAGCAGCAAGAGCTCCTACCCACCGAGCCATCTCTCCAGCCCCTCCAGCATACAACAGAGAGCAATAAAACACTGTTTAATTAAATGAACTAATAAATAGCTCATTCACACAAATAAAATACCATTTTCTCTGAGTTTACAAAATTATCTTAAAAAAAATAAAAAGCATCTGGACTTGTGGGTATTAAAAAGGTATGCTAGCCAGGCCCGTGAACTTATTAGATATGTTAGACCAGTGAAAGATGCAATTTGTCATCTGGATAAAGAGAATGACACCTGATACTCGGGTACTATGGCACCCACCATTAAATGGGGGCAGTGCATGTGTCACAAAATCTGAACTCCCAATTCTGACCCTATCCTGAACCACTCAGTTGCTGTCAGTCTGGACCTGTGTCTGAGTCCCTGAGTGCCTGCAGCTGTGCACCTACATTTCCTAAACCTTCTTTTCTGATCACCAAAGGCTCTTTTCCTTGCCTCTCTCTCAGCACTGTGCCTTCAGTACAGCCTCTTTGAACTCTGCAGCCTCTCTAACCCATTTGTATTCTGTAACTACATACCTCCCTGTAAAGTGCAATGTATGATCTGCAAGTTAATATTACTAACTAGAATGGAATCAAAGACAGTCACACGCTGTCAAGGGAACTCAAGATTGATTGGTGAGTCGCAGCCACTGATACCGAGGGAGCTTATCTTATTGTTACTAAATTCTGACATTGTGACCAGACACAAACGTGTCCATCTGTGTTTCCAGTATAATATTTTTCACAACACTGGCACTGCTATAGGCTAACAAGTACAGTGACAGTAAATCGCTGACAGTAAAAGTGCAGTGGCATGGTAACAGAGTCTCCGTGGTTACCGTGGGAGCCAAGCCAACCCTGCCTTTCTACCCCTATTGCCCAGTTGTCATTGTATTATGTCAACTGTCCCTCATCATTCATCTAAATTTTCTTAATATTCTTCAGTTAAGCTCTCTTGATCTCTGTGTCTCTCTATGTCTCTTTGTGTCTCTCTCCCTCTCTTTTTCCCTCTCTCTCCCTCCCTTTCTGTCTCTGTCTCTGTCTCTGTCTCACTCTCTCTTTGGACTTGGGCTTAGGTTTGGGCTAGGACTTAAATGTGACCACAGAGACATCATCTTCCAAATCACCAGCAGGATATTCAAGGCTCCTAACCATGGCACGAGAACATGACTGACAGAAATATTTGATCCACACTTGCTGAATAGTGAGGCTCCACCCACCTCGCTACTCTCTCCTATTTTGCCGAGTGCCATAATTGAACACAAGCTCAATTCATGCCATCTCCATTTCTGCTTCATGGTTAATGCCCAGCATTTTACCAACTCAGTCTTCAAGGCTATGATACAAGAGCCTCACATACATCCAGTTCTCGAAGGGAAAAGATGTAGTGTTTTATTTGGACTCTCTGTAGCCATTGAATTATCTTTTACTATGATATTGGATCTCATACTATATTTATTTGTTCAGTGTTCTTTCCATTATTTTCCAAAGTATTTTAGAATTTTTACTTTATAATTATTAGAGTGCTTGGGGAATATGTATTTATGCCTTCATTCTCCTGCTAACCAAATATTTATTTATGGTAGATAATTAGTGAATGGTAATCAAATAAATAAATCCCCACATAGCTGTTCTCACTTGTCCAAAATTCACTGTTATTTTCTAGTACCATGGACATCACTAAAACTGCAAAAGATAATGAATATTATCTAGTAAGAAATGAAGATGAGGGGAACACTCCTCCACTGCTGGTGGGGTTGTAAGATGGTACAAACACTTTGGAAATCAGTCTGGCGGTTCCTCAGAAAACTGGACATGACATTTCCGGAGAACCCTGCTATACCTCTCCTGGGCATATACCCAAAGGATTCCCTGGCATGCAATAAAGACACATGCTCCATTATGTTCATAGCAGCCTTATTTATAATAGCCAGAAGCTGGAAAGAACCTAGATATCCCTCAATGGAGAAATGGATACAGAAAATGTGGTATATTTACACAATGGAACACTACTCAGCAATTAAAAACAATGAATTCACGAAATTTTTAGGCAAATGGTTGGATCTGGAAAATATCATCCTAAGTGAGGCAACCCAATCACAAAAGAATACTTATGGAATGCAATCTCTGATAAGTGAATATTAATTAGCCCAGAAGCTCTGAATATCCAAGGCACAATTAGCATAACAAATGACTCCCATGAAGATGTAAGGAGAGGGTCCTGATCCTGGAAAAGCTTGATCTAGCATTGGAGGGGAGTATCAGGACAGAGAAAAAGGAGAGAGATGATTGGAGAATGAGTGGAGAGACGGTTTATGGGACATATTGGGAGGGGGGAAATGGGAAAGGGGAAATCGTTTGGAATGTAAACAAAGAATAAAGAAAATAAAAATATATAATTTATATACAAAAATACATAAATAAAAATAAATAAATTAATAAAAACAAAAAAAAAGAAATAAAGGTGAATGTTTCTGGGGTTGATGAATAAAAGGACGCAAAGGATTTAAAAAGACCATAATCCCGGGAGAAGATGCTAAGGGTGACAGACTTTCCAGTCACCTCCTCTTTCTTTGATCAGGAAGCAACTCCTATTGTTGGTGTTATAGAGTGTCCAGGTCCCCAGGTCCGAGGTATAGTAGATGTGAGTTAGTGGTCTCAACCCAGTGATTTCTGTGACTCCTGGCATTCTGAGATGAGACACAATGTTAGCAAGACCAGGAGTTTTGCCTTCATGCCTGCCTATGGGATAAATAAATCTCAGGGAATGATTGCCCTCTCATGATTTGTTATTTTGCTAACTTGCCTTCAGGCTTGAGTTTGTATACACCACCTTGAGTTCGTATACACCACCGCACATCACACTGAGCGTCCCCTCTACCCACATCAAATCAACACAGGCAACTGAGAGACTCTGAGAACACATTCATTTAATATCCATTTTAAATCACTCTTTACTCCCCAGGTAAAAGTCAGCAGGGGAAATGCTTCTAACACAGGCCAAGAAAACACAAAGAAAAATGTTTCAACTCCCTGTTCAAGTCCTCCTTCATCATTGTAGAAATGGCTTCTCCTGTGGTGGTTCAACTAAAAATGGTCCCCATAGAGTCATGTGCTTGAATGCTTGGTCTACAGGGAATGGGCCTATTAGGAGGTGTGGCTTTGTTGGAAGAATTGCATCATTGTAGGGGTAGGTCTTGAAGTCCTATATGTTCAAGCTATGCCCAGGGTGGTACAGTTTTGCCCTGATGTTTTCAGATCAAGATATAGAACTCTCAGCTCCTCCAGCACCTGTCTGCTGGATACTGCCATTCTTTGTGTAATGATAATGAACTAACCCTCTGAAACTATAATCCAGCTCCGGTGAAATGTTTTCCTTTTTAAGAGTTGCCACAGTCATGGTGTTTCTTCACAGCACAAAAACCCAAACGAAGACATTTCCTGAAGCAACCAGTCCAGATCAGCACCACAGGAATGAAGACTTCACAGCATTAGCATCCTGTCAAACCACATATTTCCCAGAATCCCTTCCTAGTTTCTAGGTTCTTCCTTCTGCCACACACAAACAAGGCCAGACTTACAACCTAGCGCACACTGGACGTTCACTTGGAGAGCAGAATAGTGAGTCCCAAGTCAGAATTGATTTTAGAGACTTTTCAGGCACCTCTGTACTGCATCTAGTTTAGCTTTGCACCTCAGAAATAAAGGAATCACATTCCCAACAACCCAAATTCTTGAAGACTTCTAAAGAAAAGGACAACCTTATCTTATTAGACAAAGAACTGACCCAATTAACTTTCATTTATCTCTATTTACACACAGCCTCTCAGTCTGTCCTTAAGTTGGAGCCACCCATCTCTGTCTGATCAGGCGTTGATTCATTAAAAATTGCATACTTCATGTGTTAAACACCACCGATGAACTGCAGAATGGATGAACAACAACAACGACAACAAATTAAGATCATTCCTCTCTTGGCTACTTTCTCTGTGTCCACACCAAAGCCAGTAATGTCATCTATACAATCAAGAAGCAATTCAGAGTCTGGAACACCAGGACAAGGATCTTTGGTCCATTTTGTTCAACAATGTGTCCTCATGTCTATCTAAAGTAATGGCAATCAGACTATTCATATTTCACATGAATAAATATCAGACTGGCATCTGCCCCTGCTTATTTCCTGTTTACTGATGGTTTAATCCCTAAGTAAATGTTAAATGCATTTGAGATCAATTGTGTTTAAAGGTTGAAAGACACAGCAAGCATTCTACTCTTCTCCTGACGCTCTTGGGTCTCTCCCTGTGTGAGCTGAGCAGCAGAAAGCCACTAGACTATATTATTTTTATACTCCATAAATGTCTTCTCAGCATAATAATTAACATAATACCATCTGCTTCTGTGTAGATTTGGAATATGAAATGGACATAGTAAAATGAGTTTAAGTCTTCTGTAAAATTGCTCTCAAGGAGATTTTCAATTAAGTTGCTTGTTGTCAACAAACCCACAAAATAATTTTCTCTAGGAGTAATATGTTCAGTCTTTGACTCGCCTAGAAAATAGTATGCATTGTTTATCAGACATTGTAAGCCATACAAGCCATTATACTTTGTTTTGTTTGCCTCCTTGCCTGAACACCAGGAAATGCAGAGCTAAAGCCAATGTTCAGAATTATTACTAGCATAGTCGCAATATCAGCACCCGCACTGAGACCCAAATACAGATCTCATTCACTCTCCTTTTACTTACAGATCTGAGTGCACGTGGGTCCCTGATAATGTTCTGATACCTTCTGGTTCATTCCTTCCCTCTTTATGCATAAAGCTCTACAGTAAATACTGAGGAGACCCCTTTTCTGTCACAAGTTCTGACCCTTCAATCCTGTCCTGTACTCTGCCTTTCTGTTCCATGCTCCATCTTGGGGATGGGGTTTCCTTACTTAGTCCATTAAAGCCCTTCCTCTGATTAATCAGCAGATAATATTGTTAATAGTCCACTCTTTGCCATTTTCCAAATCACAACTTGATGTCCCAATGCCTAAGATAACTACTCTGTATTTTCTGCTTCTTATCTTCCCACCACTGTGTAGTGACCTGGCTGGTTAACTCACTGAGAAAATGAACACCCTAAAAGAGTAACTGCTACCTTCCATTAATCCAGCCATCCAGCAGCTGTGGAATACTCCTCTCTGTTCACCTACCTATCATCTGGCCTCTTATCATCTGAGGCATGGTAGATTGTCCAGAGACTTGCTCAAAGTTATCACAGATAACTGTCATGACTGTCCTTCTCTTATGTGTAACTATTTTGTAATCTCTCCTAAATATGCCCATAGTCATACAAATATGCTGAACTACAAAGAAGGAGAAAGGGAGGCATATAACCGATAAGCCTGTATTCATGTTGCTCCTTTACTTCTGCCCTATTTCTTCTAATACTTGCTCTAATAGTTGCTCTTTTTAAACTCCAATTCATTGTCCATATTTGATTTTCCTATTATTCTTACTTTTCCACCTTTTTCTAATGTCCCTTTAATCACACTTCTCCTTAAGTCCCTTTAATCTAGACTTCTCCCATCATCAGATCCAGAAAGCCTTCTTTCCTAGACTTATTCATGGCACACGTATGTCTCCCTTCAGGACTATACATTAGTAGATGCCTTCACATCTTTCCCATTTTTAGTGAGGAAAGTGTCAAGCATTAGATGAACACTTTGATCCTTCTTTTAACCCAGTCAAAGCATTCCATTTGTTATGTTCTTCTGTGGCCTCTCCACAAACTAAATTTTGGATCTTAAGAGAAAATAGTACATGAAACAGGCTAGAAATTTTCTTATGGGTAATTCAGGGACACAGTTATAGCATCTGTCTTAGACCATAAAGGTAAGTGAAGGATACACCCTAACAATAAGCATGATTAATTAAAAAGACACTGGACCACTATTTTGTGGAACCTACTAGGTCTAGACTGCCAGCCACCATGCTCCAGTAAAATTCGACATATGTTTCTGTTCAATTCTGCTTATGAGACTATTGGGATTTTCCTTCCCACTGATATAGTATGGCATACATGAAAGACATTAGCATCTGCTCCTAGCAGGATCTCTCTTGACTTTGCCAGTCCATGGATTCTGAATTTAAATCTCACATATCCCGAGCTCATGAACCAGAGCTTAAGTTACAAAATGACTCATAATTTTCACCCTCAATAAGCAGTCTTCACAGAATAAAGTGCTTCTCTCTACAGTAATAAAGAACCTGTGATAATAAACCACTAGCCATTAAGCCTGACCACTCATATACTTAATGGTTCAGATATGCACATGTCTAAGGTTCTAGAACTGGGAGCCTCATCTGAGGAATTGTCCATAAAATCAGTGATGGGTTCCCTATTCAAGAACTGAGCTTGCAACATCATCAGATGCCAGTAGTCTCATAAACAGTGAGGCTGACATACAGAATTCCAGTATTTATTCTTCATGAGCCAATAGTAAAACCTGATTTGTTCAGCAGAGCAACAAAGATTAAAATGTGTTTTTACAAATAAAAGGGTCATAGAAAACTATTGACTTACTATACAAATGTCTGAAACAAACCTGGGAAGCATGCTTAAAATAGTGCTGGTTATAGGCACAGGGGCTTAACTACACTGTAATCCAATGCGTAAACTTGTTTCATAAATTGCAGTGGAGGAGGGGATTCATTATTCTATATTCAAAGATGTCCCTCCAGCACATTCAACCATCATACCTGTTATGGTCAAACACCACACCTGTGTATCTATGCCCTGATCATCTCCTTCTGTGGTTTAAGTGTGTTCCCAAGAGTTCGTGTGCTTGGTTCTCAGTGTGAAACAGAGAGGGACTTTTAAGGGGCAGGTGAGGTTATTTCTGGCTCCTTTCCTCCCTCTGGGTCTCTGGTTTGCCATGTGATCCCTCCCTCGTGTGTGTGCTCATACTGTTATGATGCCATCTGGCTGAGATCATTGCTACAGGGCCTAGCTAATGCCAATGTCATGCCCTTGATCCTCCCAGCTGTGAGCTAAAGGAAATTCTCTTTCATTATGAAGTTCCTAGCCTCTGGTCTTCTGTTATAGCAATAGAGAAGAGATAAACACACTTCCCAATGGAAAAGAGCAACATGAAGCACCTTGCTTCAAAGTCTGACTACACAGGTATCCAGGAGGTTGCAAAGGCAAGTTATCTACTTATTTTTCCTGTTTCTTCCTTAGGACAGAACAGTATCACAATTTCATATATCCACAGGACCAAAGTCTGTCTCCTCAAATTATGATTTCAAAAAGGTTCTTTGAGATTAAAAAATAATAACGATGATGATTTCCTACATCTTCCATATCCTCTCAGATTACACTGTGCTCTTTGCCTTCTGGAGACAACGTCTCTGCTTTTAATGTAGGTTTCAAAGAAAGGACATGAGAACGAAGAGCACAGGAGGAAAAGGATGTGTAGCTGCTATCAGAGTCCTTGGATCCAGATCATAGTTCATAGAAGAAAGAATAATACCAAATAGCATCTTGGATAAAACTAAGAGTTGGATAGAAATAATTGTATCAAACCTCAGAAACGAAGACACTGCAGCAATCACTGCAAGTCTGGGACTTAGTAGGCTGTGAACCTCTAACTACCCTGTTCCTTGACACTAAGGGACTTGATAACTCTGACTTTACTCCCACCAGATCACTGCCTTATTCCCACACACACAGTCATAAAAACCACTGTGCAGAGCCCCTCAATGCCTGAATGGTCATCTGTGGAATACATCAACCACCCAAGCTCATGATAATAAATCAGAAGTTTCCAGAGGTCAAAATAAGGAGAATGTGAATTTCAGAGTACTTTTTTCTGTGACTTGAGTATTTCTCAAAACTACCATAAATTATCTAAACTTTCCTTAATTAATAGGCTTTCTTAGAGATTTATGAGTTCCCAGCATGGCCTTTTAAGCTCCAATTAAAGGAAAGTTAACTTCTAAGAAATAGTAAGTTGAAGATCTTGAAAAGTATACCTTGAAGGTATCTCTGTCTTTCCACAGGTTTGTAAAGTACAGAAACAGCTAAGAAAAAAAAAATACTCAAGAGAAACTTATTTTAGTCTTAATCAATATTCACATGGAGTAAATGCTGACAATGTTTTCAATGCAGAGAAAATAGAAATGCTTTTTAAATAAGGATGTTGAATTACAGCTGTCCTGGTGGTTCTACTCAATTTGGTGCCAAGAATGAGACCTTAGACTACTGTTATTATTATACCTCAGCTGCATGACATTTGATATTAGTATTGAAAGTCCCTTCACCCCAGGCTAGAGATATATAAGTGATGGGGAAAAATATTTTAAGAAATATAACCATTTCATTTCAATGCCTATAAAAACACAGCCATAAATTTTGACCCATCTGAAATATTTACACATGGGAAAAGTCATCTTTTATTAGTGTCCAACTGCTATGTGGAATATTCACATGGGAAGTCTAAGGATTCAGGCAGGAACATATAAGGAACCTGGTGTAGATGGTTCTGGTCTAAAATCAAAGGTGATAAGGATGGATGCATCTCTCTCTCTCTCTCTCTCTCTCTCTCTCTCTCTCTCTCTCTCTCTCTCTCTCTTCCTCCCCCACTGGGTATTCCAGATCACAGATTATATTGTGCCTTCATCTGGGAAATAAACAAAAATATGGAATTTTTCTCCTAGAAACTCTTAAATAAAATTCTTCCTTTAACAAGATTACCCAGGAAAGCCAAATCTATTAATTACAAGTTTCGCCTCACAGCCCTCTCCTCCCTCCAACAGGGAGGGAGCCAGCTAGTCCTCTCCACATGATGCCCCTGATGTGGTAAAGAGACCCTGGGGCAGAGATCTGTGCTTGCAGTTTAGATAATGACCTGAACTGACAGCTAGGTTAAATGCCCACTCATGACCACCAATGGAGATAAATTTAGAGTCATCCAATGATCCCAGGTGACTCCAGCCAAGGTAAGGCTTGATTGGTACACTTGAGTAGCTCAGCGTTGGGGGAACTTTTATAATATCCACAGATTTGCTGTGCTGTCCTTTGCCCAGAATCTCATTGCACCTGACATTTCAGTAGATTTAAAAGCCTTGAGGGAGTCCAAATGCTTATTCTAGCTGATATTTACTTCCCAAAAAGTCAGAGCTGTGTTTACTCTCCCTTATTGCTGCACACTAAATAATAGCCTCATGAAAAGCAGAGAAATCAGATAGGAAAATATGATGCTTAATCAATGTGGTATCAGGGATTTGGCAGCTCAGCTGCCAAACACATCTGCTTTGTACATTGTGGGCTGAAGGTAGGTGTCAGCTCTCTGCATTCACAAACTGGACTTAAATCAGCATCTACACAGGCCTGATGATGCCCACGACTGCCTGGGGTGAGTCATCTATGGTACTTAAGTGCATCCATGTGCAGGGAAATTATTACCTATGACTATGGATTCAAATCCATAGCCAGATTCAGGATCCTGGTTCCACCACGTGTAGCTATACGGTATGCTTCCTTTCCTTCTAAGCCTGACTAATATTCCATTGAGTATAGATGCTATTTTTTCATCTTTTTTATCCACTGACAGAGATTTAGCTTTCTCCCACTTTATGTCTACTTTGAATGATGTCATAATAACTTTGGATGTCCAAATACCACTTCAAGATCCTGTTTTAAATTGTTTTCCATATATACCCAGAAATGGGTTGCTCTGTAGTTTCTTTGGGACAGTGCAGATTTGTCAGCAGGGCCAACAAAGGAGACTAGGCTCCTCTGAGCACCATGGGTCATGGTGTTGATGGCCCAAGATGTTGGGAAACAGACACCAAAGTAAGAAACAAGCAAAGGGCAAATCAATTTTTTCCTCTTGGCTTGTCTTAAAATCCAATAACATGAATGGCTTTAAAATGTGGAACAAATGTATCTCATAGCTAGAAAACTTTCATTTGTGGGAAGGAAGAAGATATGAAGAAATTGCATTTCTAGGGCCCTCCTTAATGAGCTTGAAATTTTGCATGCTGATAAGCCTAATTTAATTTTCTAAGGTCCTTTAGGGATCTTTATAATGATTAAGCAATAACTAAGGATACATAGGTTGGAGAAGGAAATCAAATCTTCTCTTTACTAGAGAAGAAACTCTTGTATACAGAATTCCAAACCCACAATAGGGCACAGCATGAACCCCATGAGAGCAAAATTATCACTATAACAGGTATATTAATTTGTTTTCTGGCACTAATAAACACCATAACAAAAACTCTGGGTTGAGTGTTGGGGGAGGAGAGTGGTCATCTTACACTTTAGAGTCTTAACATCAAGGGAAACCCAGACAAGAACTCAAGGCAGAAACCCAGAGGCAAGAGCTGAAACAGGGACAAGACCGCAGGGGAATACTGCTTACTTACTGGCTTGCTTCCATGACTTTCTCAGCTACTTTTCTTATGAAGCCCAGGCCTACCTGCCTAGGAATGACACCGCCCACAGTAGTCTAGGTTCTCCTCCATCAATTAACATTTAAGAAAATGCCCACAAATGTACCCATAGTTCAACTTAATGGGGAGCAATTCATCTCTAGCGGTTCCCTCTTTCCACGTGATTTAATTTGGTGTCAAGGTGACAAATCAGCACACCAGTTCTAACAGCTAGAAGCCATGTTACTTTTAGGGCCTAGTAGTACCTCAGCTTGGATGGGAATCATTGTTATTTGTTGGTAAAGAGGGTTAAAACCAGCTGATGCCTGTGTTCTTAAGATTCCTTTGATTGTGAGGGCAACTTAGCTCACACCAATGTCATGATAGCTACATTGAACAAGAGCACGACAGGTTCAGGTACAGTAGGAGTAAGGACCCCATTACCAGATCCTCTACCATATTGCCAGGATCCATACCACATTACCAGGTCTCTCACCACATTACCAGATGTCAGCCATGACATCAGTTCCCCTACTATTTCACCAGGCTCCTTACCATGTCACCAGATCTCAGTCTCTCCTTTTTCCATCTGGAAAGCACCCAGTATATAGTTAGCAACTCTCCCTGTAATATCTCCATGGTGGCCTTAGCAGAGAAGTTCTCACAACCGGTCCAGTTCTTGATACTTGGCCATGCATCCATCCATCCTCAGACCTACAACTGGGCCAATGGTTAGTGGAACAGGGAATTCTGGTGTCAAAGAAATGAATGAAGAAATATTAACTATGAGCCCAATACTATAGACACCAGGAATGGGGCAAATATTGTGGGAGACCCCTGTAAGCCCAGCACATGGGAGGCTAGATCAGGATTACAAATTTGAGGCTAGTCTAGGCTTTATAATGAGACTATCAAAGCCAGCAAACAGTGGAGAGGGTATATGCTTTCATTGAGATAGTTGTCTCTATTTACTTAAGCCTGTTTCTCCAGAAAGTCTATTCAAGGCCTAGTCCTTCGCCAGTGTTTACTTGGTAGGAGTGATTTAAAGTACACTCCTTCCGAGACCAGCAGATTTCTTTATGTAGAAATCACAAGAGGTTTTTGTTTTGTTTACCTTTGTTTATTTTTTGTTGTTTGGTTTGATCTGTATAACACACAGGTTTTCTTGTAGAAGTCAGGTATCACTTCATAAGATAAAAACGCGACTTGTGGGAATGGACAGCAGTGTTAAGAAAAGGCCTCTTTAAAGAGGTGTCTTGAAACTGAAACCTGGGTTTTTCCAAAGGAAGAACTACACTGTGACGTAGAGAAAGATGGTGTGGAGCTCAGACGCTTCATGTATAAAGACTGAGGTGACTCTCAACTGTCTAAGGTCAGAGGGAAGCTGCTGCCCAGAGAAACGGTCAGGAGAGGGCTTGAACCCACAGAGTCCTGGATCTCAGATGATAGCCCTTCCCTTTTGACCTGTCATTTGTCCAGCCACCCCGCCCCCTCAACCCACCCCACCTCTCTCCCTCCATCAGACTCCTTCCTATTGCTCAGTCAGTCCAACACTGCAAACATGCCCCAGAGCTGAAACTATTCACGCTCTTGTGTCTACCTAAAGATAAGTATTCTCCCATTGATTTTGCCTAACTTTCCTCAAGTTTGTGCCCACATTTTCCCTTCTAATATATATCCTAATTATGTCTCCCTAATAGCGTCTCTCCCATCAGGACACATTAGCAGTACCCATTTTCTAATTTTTTAACCCTTCAATGCATCTCCTTCTAACACACTATATGATTTATGTATAGTTAACTATAGTTATTTGACTTTTTCTTCCATGAGCAAAAGGTTAGCTTTGTTCACTGCTGTGCCCCAGCTGTCCAGGAGTGCACCTGCCATATCAGTGATGCTTAAACTTTTTTTTTTAAATATTGAGTGTTGCAAAGAGAAGAGAGTTTGACCTTCTTTGGTTTTTGTCTTGTTGTAGAACTGTGATCCCTATATGTCTTGCGGTTCCCCTCTATCACTAGCCCTATAGCTACATGTGGATTTTAGAGCCCTTTCTCCTGAATATAAGACTTGAAAATAATGGCCATAGACATTACCCGACAATTATTAGGGACTGCCCCATGCATTTGATCACCTTAAAATAGAGTATGTAAATTACTAGGGGAGAAAAGTAGGCCACTGTTCATAACTAGAAACAGATTTGCACTAATTCGAAAACAGAAAATTTCAAAGATAGTGTTGGTTATGAAGGATTCAAAATATTTTTAAGAAATTTCCTTTCCTTGCCTGTGTATTTGTGCATGTGTGCATGCACATACCTGCATCCATGTCTATGAGCATATGTGGTGGTGTGCACACAGAGACCAGAAGAGGGTGTCAAACCTCTCAGAGCAAAAATAGGCCTTTCCCAGACACATCCAGCTTGGGTAGGTTCTGGAATCCAAACTGCAGTTCTCATACTTAAGCAAACAAGCACTCTTAGTCACTGGGCCATTTCTACAGCCCGTGAAATATTTTGTATTGAACATTTTATCTTAAGGTAAGTACTGGTAGCATAAAACCTGTCAGCTGTTCAAATCTATCTGAAGTCCAAATGCCAAGGTCCTAGCTTTCAATTCAAGCCATATCCTGTTCTACCTTTGAGCTTGATGTAGCCTGCTGAGACCATTCCTAGATTTACAGGGTATTTTTTCCCTAGAGAAACAGGATGATTTCATCTGTCCACCACATCGACATTTAGAAAGATATGTACTTCATTATTGTAAGCTTTAAAACTAAGGCCCATCTTTATTATGTCTTACCCAAAATTCCCTGAAGAGGAAGCAACAAAAAATATCTGCAGATTCGTTGGGGAAAAGGGGGCAAGGAGGTAGCATAAAGTATGTTTATAAAAATATACTGTTGTATACACACTGAACATGAGGTTGAGGGAGGCTGGAAAATAGATTCCCATGATCCTTAAGATAGAATGCACTGTAGGCACACGGGCCGCCCCACTCCAAATTGGAAACACATGTGTAGTCCCCAGTCTCACTTTTTCCCATAATCAAGGAGGCAGCTCCTGAATCACAGGCCTCTTTGGAAAGAGCACCAGGCTTCCTGAAACAATAACACAGGATGTCTTCACTTTCTCTTAACTATTTTGGCCTCTTTGGAATTACAGGGCTAAGTTGACGCCAGACGCCATCGGTGGCCTCGATCATATTAGTTATGGAAACTGAAACAATATGAGTTTCATATTTTGTCTATAATATGATAATGTAAATTTTCATCTTATGTGCATTTAAGAAACAAGACTATCTGGTAAATAACCATATAAATCATATTTTATGACTATGTATATACGTATATAAAATATAAGTGCAATAAATTTGTTAAGGTATCCTGGAGACTTTTTCTTATTCCAGGAAATTATTCTAAGTAAATGTTGAGCTTAGAGTATTGGCAATGGAATAATGAATGAGTTCTCCATGGCTGTCTCTGGACTTCCTGCCAGTCCCAACACCCATTCTGTAAGCTCTGATTATTGGTACTTCCTGCATTTTATCAAGTTGCCAATTGAAAGTTTCCAAACAACCAGATTCAAGGCCTATCTCCAACATTCGTAAGTGGCTTCTTGATGGCAGCACTGAGAGAATGAGGCCACCTTGGGCTTTGAGATCAGTTATTCCACTAGGAATTCTAACCAAGTTTGCTCCTTTTAATCACAGCCCCTAGGAGAGACTGTACTACTGATGTTCTGCCAAACGGGTGCATAGCCGCATTGCCTCCCAAATATTTAGGGTTTACTCATAAAATGGTGCTGCTCTCATCCTGGGGTTGGAGAAGCTTCTTCTTGTAGATGGTGACTATTAATGAAGGCTCACAACTGGTCAGATTGCTGGGAATACTGACAATTGAGTGCTCGACTCTAAATGGGACATCTATGTCACCTGCCCCCAAGGCTCAAGGCATGTCACAAAGTGAGGCAGGAAACACTGTAAGGCTAGGTAAGAGAGGGCAGTGCTTCAAACTCTGTCTTCAGCACACACACACACACACCATGACGATAGTAGATAGTAAGAGTCTACTAAGGAAGAGTACAGTAATCAGCAGGAGAGGAAGAGGTACAAGATGGAGCTATGGGGTAAATATGATCACAATGCATTCTCCACACATATACAATTGTCAAAAATAACAGTAAAGTTTTAAAAGTAAATGAAAGCTATATCTCTTTATTGATAGCAATCTTAAGATGTGTGTTAGTCTCAGAGATGTTGGTGTGTGTACCTTTGAATTGATTACAATTCTCTAGTCAATCTACAGCATACTAAACACTAACAGCAAAATAGAAATAAAAGTACCTGAAATCATTGGCAGCTCCATTTCTACTGTTTCCAGATCAACATAAATCTTCTGAGAAGTAACCAGTTTTAAATTTTGGATACAACAACATGAAACATAATAATAACAATGGAATTTTTTAAACTCTTTTATTCTAAGGATGTCAAATTTGTAAAGTAGCCGAGTATCCTACTTAGCTTTAACTGTCAACTTGACACAGCCTAGAACCATCTGGGAAGAGTTTCAATTCAGTAATTGTTTTCAGCAGGTTGGTCTGTGGACATGTCCATAAGGAATTGTCTTCATTATTAATTGAGGTAGAAAGACCCATTCCACTGTGGGAAAAACCAATCTCTGCAAGAATGGTCCTGAGTTATATATGAAGTCTAGCTAAGCAGGAGTGTAAGTGACCAAGCCAACAAGCACAGCTTCTACATCAAGTTTCTGCCCTGACTTTTCTTAGTGATGTACTGGGACCTAGAAATATACAAAATACAACTCTTTCTTTCCCTGGGTTGCTTTTGGTCAAAGCCCTTATCGCAGCAACATAATGCAACTAGAACATCTACCGTACTGTATTCACCCAGCACGTACCTCACTACCCCAAAATTCCATGTAAATGCTTTCAGACCTTTTCCCCAAAACTGTAAGTTTAGAAGCATTTGCATTTGTTTTCCAAATCATCAGTACTGATAATAATTATGTAAAAATAAAAAAGCGATAAAAAAAACGTATAAATCCTTACCAAATAACGAGCCCATTAAGCTTCCACTAACCAAATCACCTCCAGCACAGCACATAATGATGAATTTCAATTGCAGCTTCAATTTCTTGGGCTCTTAGTCACCGCAAATCTGCTTTAGAAGTGGGTGGGAATGAGTTTTAAATGAATTTAAGGACTTAACCACATTTCTTCATAAAGTTCCAGAGAAGTTGAAAATTCTATTTTGCATGACTAACATCCAGCCTGTTTTCCCATTAATGACAAGCTTCAGGAGCTAAGCACTAATGTTTTTCATCAGGGCCCTCAGCCTTGACTGAAATGGCTAAAAGAATTTCTGAGCAAGGAACATATCAGGCAAGTGAAAAATGACTCACTTACCACAGCCTTGAAAACAAGTGGAAAATATTTACCACCCTGTAACTTTTAGTAGCCTGCCTTCCCTGAAGGAATAGGTATAAAATAAATTAAAGCACATATTCTTTTCTACTCGGCCTGGCAGAAAATGTACTGATGCTTAGACAAGCAATAATCATCAAAGATTTCCTCCATCAAACACACTAGAATTTATGCACAGAATCCAGAACAACACAAAGAAGTGATGGTGGTACTCAAGTTTGCAGAAGTGATGGTGGTACCCGAGTATGGAGGAGTCCTCTGCTAATTAGTGAGGTCCTTGTCTTCAAGTAACTGTGCTTTTACTGTTTTTCCTTCCAAATCCCCTTAATGAATTAATAGCACCTTTTTTTTTCTTTTTGCTGTTGATCATTTGGACTGTAAGATGTACCCTGATGTCTTAGTCAGGATTTCTATTCCTGCACAAACATCATGACCAAGAAGCAAGTTGGGGAGGAAAGGGTTTATTGAGCTTACACTTCCACGTTGCAGTTCATCACAGGAAGTCAGGACTGGAACTCAAGCAGGTCAGGAAGCAGGAGCTGATGCAGAAGCCATGGAGGGATGTTTCTTACTGGCTTGCTTCCCCTGGCTTTCTCAGCCTGCTCTCTTATAGAACCCAAGACTACCAGCCCAGGGATGGCACCACCCACAAGGGGCCCTCCCCACTTGATCACTAATTGAGAAAATGCCCCACAACTGGATCTCATGGAGGCACTTCCCCAACTGAAACTCCTTTCTCTGTGATACCTCCAGCCTGTGTCAAGTTGACACACGAAACTAGCCAGTACACCTGATATCATTTGCCAAAACAAATAATGAATAATGGAACTACTTGAAAAATGAAAGTCAGGAGGTGGTAATTACCAGGTCTAACAAGCTCATAAATACATTCATGTATTGAATATGGAGTAGTTAGATGGCAGGATTTCTGAAAACTTGATGATTGCTATTTGCTCTCTCAGAAGCCTAGAGGGAAGGCTGGGAGATGAATTAGTCAGTGAAGTGCTTGCCACACAGGCATGAGAAGTCGAGTACTGAGTTCAGATCCCTGCAACTAAATAAAGAAAGGTCTGGGCGCATCAGCACATGCCTGTAATCCACATGCTAGAGAGGTAGAGACTGGAGGATCCCTGGAGCTTGCTGGCCAAGCAGCTAGTCTTCCTAAATCAGTCAATTCTAGGTTCATGAGTGACTCTGTCTCAAAATAAGGTTAAATATTATGCAGATGGCTCAGTGGAAAAGGTGCTTGACACACAAGCCTGAAAACCTGAGTTTACACACCTACAACCTATGTAAAAGCTTGGTACAGTGGTGTGTGCACCTGCAATCCCAGTGCAATCCTGCAGAGACCTAAAAGGTGAAGTTAACAAAAATTCATAAGCCAGGTAGACTGGTCTATACAGCAGGGAACCATAAACTAAAGAGACTGTTCCGAAACAAGGCAATAGACCATGGTGCATGTGTGTCACACACACACACACACACACACACACCTTACACCCACCCACGCCCCCAAAAATGTAGAAAGTGAGAAAGTGCTTGAGAAAGATACCCAACATCTTTCTCTGGCCTTTGCATGCATGCATAGATGCACACACCTGTACACACAGCTGCACATACATATTCATACATACAGGAACATGTATGTATCACACCAGTGAAAAAAATTTTAAAGAGAAAAAAACAAGCCACTCTCTTCATGAATCTTAAAGCCAAATGTCTTGAAGGGTCTTGACCTCTGCGCTTCCTTCACAGAGAGGGGAGTCAAAGATCCAGGCTGGCTGAAGCTCGTTCTGGAGCTAAGTAAGGCTCTAGATCCAGAGCAATGATCCCGCCCTTTCCTTCACATATTGGGAAATGACCAAACTTTGAACTGCTGATATGGCTGAAGATTTTAGTTTTCCTTTAATCTATGGGGAAACAAGTTTTGAAACTAAATTAAGAGGGCATCAGATCTTCTCTTCAATAAAGTCGATACACCTCTGAGTCAGGTTATTCCTAAGAAATAATTGGCATCAGTTCAGCACTCACTGGTGGCTCTGAAGATCATTACTGACACTAATTAGCAAAGCTGTATACAATATTTCTCCAAGGTGGGCTAGCTTCGTTAGCTCTGTAGCACAGATGAAGCACCCAGCATCACATTTTCTCTGTTCATTGCCTGATGCCCTAGCTACTAAAATTCAGCAATGTGCCCCAAATCCAATCATCTCTAGGACAATGGGAAGCCCCTAAGAATAAAATGTTCAAATCCAGGTTTCAGCCTCCTGCTGCCACCCTGCTTTCCCAATATGCACTCCAGGCTTGCAATCCTGTTGCCTGCAAAGCTTGGATCAGTCATCAGACGCCCACCCACTCCTTGTATCTGCCATCACTATGTACGGCAGAGATCACTGGAGGCAATCACTAACTAAACTAAGCCAAGCAGAGCCCTGCCAGCCTGTCTCACTCTTACCCTGGAATCCCATCCTGATCATTTACTGGATATTAGCTTGTATGTAAAATAGATAATGGAGCACCAATACATTTTATGTGACCCGTTATCGCCAATCTTGGCCACAAAACATTCAACCAATGTTGTCCCAATCCCTGACTATGAATCTTGTCTGCACCATCTACTTAGCAGAAATAGGGCCTTCCAGGCTACTGATAATCCTGGACAGACCTTGACTACAAATTTGCTTGGAATGAGAGTGTTTTTTTAAGAAAACAAACTAAGTAGGCAGTTGGCTTACACTCACACAGGGAGTTCAAAAATATCACGTCTCATGGTATATAAACTATCTCATCTCTACAGCCCTATGAGGCAGGTATCATTGGTGTATACCACTGTATAAATAAAAAATATTTGGATGCTAAGAGCAAAGTCACTTACATAGATGGGGGCAGAGCCAGGATTCACACCCAAGCCTGAGGGCTATCAATATCCATGTTCGCATGCTATGATCCTCCAGAGCTGTGATCACAACGACAGGGACAATGAAGGACTGAGTATGTCCCACCACCTCTAGCTGTTTTGACCACGAGCAAACTAGTTATTAATTAACTGAAATAAACCAAGATAAGAGCAGTCAAGGGGTCAGAATGATACCTGCTACCCTACAAAATATCCATGGCATTAAGTCTAGACCACTCAATCTACAAACTATACACTTTATAAAGGTGAGAACACACTACCATGAATGCAGAACAAGAAGAGGTGCTTCCCATCTTGACAGCCCTGCACTTGCCATATAGGGTAACCAGACCACTGCATCTGAATACAGTGGCTCTGAATTCTCATGTAACAAGCAAAACAACTTTTTAAAGCAATGGCTTTTCTCTAAGGTTTGAATCACTAAGCCCGATACTGAGTCTGAATTGTAATTAACATATTGCATATGTCAACTACATAAAGCCCAAGGTTTGGGGCTAGCCAGAGGACTCTGCAAGCAAAAGCATGTCTGATGGCCTTAGTTCAGTCTCCACAACTCACAGTGTACTGGTTGGTTTTGTGTGTCAACTTGACACAGGCTGGAGTTATCACAGAGAAAGGAGCTTCAGGTGAGGAAATGCCTCCATGAGATCCAGCTGTAATGCATCTTCTCAATTAGTGATCAAAGGGGAGGGCCCCTTGTGATTGGTACCACCTTTGGGCTGGTGGTCTTGGGTTCTATAAGACAGCAGGCTGAGAAAGCCAGGGGAAGCAAGCCAGCAAGGAACATCTCTCTATGGCTTCTGCATCAGCTCCTGCTTCCTGACCTGCTTGAGTTCCAGTCCTGACTTCCTTTAGAGATGAACAGCAACGTGGAATTGTAAGCTAAATAAACCCTTTCCTCCCCAGCTTGCTTCTTGGTCATGATGTTTGTGCAGGAATAGAAACCCTGACTATGACACACAGCAAATGTAAAGATGGAAAGAGAGAAACAGTCCCCAACTCCACAGAATTGTCCACTGAACTCCACATGCATATTGTAGTGTGTGCACACTACACATATAATAATAATAATAATAATAACAATAATAATAGTAATAATAATAGAATGCTGTTTTAGGGACAGTGAGCTAGCCTAACAAGTTAGATCCCCCACAACACACATACAGATAACACACAATGCACAAGTGGAGGAAAAGAACCAAATACATAAATTTGTCCTATGACCTTCCCATGCACACTGCATCATGGGAAGTGCCCCCAATCACACACATGCACCCACATGCACATGCACAGACATACAAGAAGAATGGGTTTGTTTATAAAAGCTCTGGCATTGGATTCACAACTCTGTCACTAATGCCTTTATGGCCTTGGACAGCATAGTTAGCCACGCTGAACCTCAGTTCTATCATTGAGAATGGATAGTCAATTCTATATCACAAGACATCACCAGGGACCCAATAAAATGACTCATAAAAGGCATTTGGTACTATATGCCTGGCATATACCCTTCATTCCGTAAGCATGACTGTTGATATTCACCACTGAATGTCCATTAGAAGATGAGACAGAAGGGTGCAAACTAGCTCAGGTCTCCTTTCCATCCAAAAACATGGACTCATGGGCCCAGCAGGCAAAATGGCTAGGCTACCATATAAGACAAACCCTAGAGAAGATGTAGTTTCTGGGTATATATTTTAAGCAAGTTTGTGTAATATGACACCTCACAGGCAGTGGCAGACTCGGTGGCATGATGTTTCAGCTATATAGGAGTAAGAGGGGCCTTCCTAGGAACGATTTTGTAGTCTGAAAGTTTTGTAGGGAGATATGATGGTTTGAATGGGAATGGCCTCCATAGATGTATGTGTTTGAATGCTTAGCCATAGGAGAAGGGCACTATTAGGAGGTGTGGCCTTGTTGGAGGAAGTGTATCATGGTTGGGTCAGGATTTGATGTCTCCTATGCTCAAGCCATGCCCTGTGAGGCACACTGTCTCCTTCTGCTGCCTGCAGGTTCAGCTCCTTCTCCAGCACCATGTCTGCCTGCAGGATGCCATGTTTCCCACCATGATGATAATGGACTAAACTTCTGGAACTGTAAGCCAGCCCTAAATTAAATGTTTTCCTTTATAAGAGTTGCCAAGGTCATGGCGCCTCTTCACAGTTACAAAACCCTAAGACAAAAGGAAAAAGCAGAGCAGAGTAGGGCCTGGAGGATGCAAGGGACACACCTACCTCAGAAGAAGATTAACTGTCCCCTTGGTCACAGGGATGCTATGGCAGACATCAGAAAGGCAGCCGAGAACAAGGGAATTTCCTCTAGGAAGTGATCAGTTGATTTACTCTGAATACTCTGTGAGCATAGACAAAGGCACCTCTCAAGTCAATCAGCAGCTTTCAACTATGACTGGCCCAAGAAACACCGAGGAAGCCATACCCAGAGATGAAAATTGAGCTGGTAATTAAACTTCAGAAGTTTATATTCCTGTCATGCATGAGCAATTAACCATGAATCTCTAAAATGAGCTGCATTATACCTTAGGGAGAGCCATCAATATCCCCCAACACTCTGTCCTTGTAAGATTCAGCAGTCAACTTGGCACAAACTAAAGTCACCTTGAAAGAAGAAACCTTACCTGTGGTAGTGGCTGGATGAGATTGGTCTGTGGGACACTGTCTTGATTAATGATGGATGAGGGAGGGACCAGTTCATGAAGGGGCAGCATCTTCCTAGACATGAAGGCCTGAGATATGTAAAACAAACAAACAAACAAACAAACACCCTAGCTGAGCATGAGGCGGAGAGCAAGCCAATGAGCAAGCCTGAAGGCAAAGCCAATGAGTAGCAGTCCTCCATGATTTCTGCTCCAAGTTCCTCCTTAAGTTCCTATCCAGGATTCCCTCAGTGCTGGATTATGACCTGGAAGTAGAAACCAAACAGTCCCTTTTCTCCTCTAAGTTGATTTTGACTGAAGTGCTTATCACAGCATCAGAAATCAAACTATATGAATTTTCTCTCCTGACTGCTGAATGTCGACAGGTCCCAGATGCTACAAGGAACTTGAAGCAAACTGTATTAGCTGCTCACCCTTGTCTGTGCCTCTCATTCAATAATCCTAAATAACCATTTAATTTTGAGAAGATGCTAATGCCAATGCTATGGGTTTTATTTATAATCCTTTATGCTCTGCAAACAATAGCTAATGTATTATTTGCTGTGCTAGTTTAACAACTTTTAGGAAATGGTGCAACAATATTTAATACCAATTTCTCCCCTTAAATGTAAGTCTATCATGCCTCCAGTGGAAGACCCAGCACAAAATGGACTCAGTGGGTTATTTTTTAAAAAGAGAGAGGACATGGTGGGCATGAAAGATGTCTGTGGGAGGAATTACAAGAAGCAGTAGAACCTAAAGATATAGTATGGCATGTAGGGAAATAGCAAATAATTAACAAAATGCTGTGTTAAAAAACTTTCTGTTAAATTCTTATTAAGAACAAAGGTAAATTTCATGAAAAAAATACATAAACTCACCATTTTCCTTTTGTTAGAAAGGATATCAACCCTTTCCACAACCGTGATTCTTTTCACATGATGACTGATGACTGCTCTGAAAGTTTTGAAAAAAATCTATCCTTCATGTCAGTACCGACTGATGCCACATTATTGGTTTTTCTAGTTCATTTTCTATAACAAGTTAATGTCCTCATACTCCAGGTTAATAGGGTACATACTGTGTAAGAAGTCCACTGTCTCTTTTAATTTATATTTCCTTCAAAACCAAAGCACTCCATGTTTCATATCTGATATTTCTCTCCAAATTAAAGAAGATATTGTGTCTCTCCTTAAGTCATCTTCTGTAATTTCATCTCCTTCTTTAATAGGATGGGTGAACATCTCATCTTATTGTTTCTTTAACTTAACAGTCTGTTTAACTTTGAGTCTTTGATGCCCATCACCCTAATAGCTTCCTATATAGCTGGGCAGGCCTGAAATAGTAATATTCCTTTCATCTAGGGAAGACACTGCATCTTTATTTCCCAATACCTTCTTGGACTGTTTCTCCAAAGTCTTTTGGCTTTTTTGTATAAACAAGGGGAAAAGAAGGAAGGAAGAAAGAAAGGCAGAGAGGGAAGAAACCATTCAGTAACCGTTAAGATATTTTAGTAAAAAGTAAATTTAGATGAACAAACCATTGGTATAATTTGTAAGATGCTTCCACCTGTGACACAGAAACATTAGAACACATGCCACGGGAGCCCCCAAATGGAGGATCGTGGGTTTAACTGTGGCTCTGGTGTGGAAGAGATTCTTCTGTGAGGAACTAGTGTCCCAACTCAACATTATCACAAAGTTTGGAAGAATTAAAGATGAAGCAGTCTTGCTTCCCAGGCACAGAAAATGTTAAATTTCTAAACGTTTAATAGAATCGATTTTTCTGCACTTCAAAGGGAAAAGAAAACAATCAGATAAAGCTTTGTCGCAACAATAACAACAGCTAACGTGACTTGAGTTCCTACTAAGTACCTGCCAGATGAGGACCAGGGGACTTTACATGTTTCTTTGCATTTTCCTTCCAAAACAATCTCAGGAGAATGACACAATTTCAGCCTCATTTTAAGGCTATAGGGAATGCAGTTCAGTATAGATGTTGGGCAACTTGCTTAAGATCAAACGTTTGGTTGTTTGTGCAAACCACAGTTTGACCACAGCTGCCAGGCTCCAGAGTCCATAACCTTCTGCAATATGTTGTATTGACACAGCCTTGCATGCCAAATACCCTTGTGCAGGCTGCTGGTTTCTTTGTGTTTCCCACATAAAGGAAAAACAAATGAGTTTTCATCTGGAGGCACATTAATCAACAACAAACAGATTTATCCACAAGAATTTATTTTTTTCCTTGTATTAAAAATAGGATCTTTTCTCACATACCATAACCTGGTTACAGTTTATATTTCCTCTGCTTCACCCTACATTCTGCCTCCCTTTCTGCCTCTCATTAGAAAATAATGTGCTTCTGAGATAATAATAATAACAAATATAACAAAATAAAATAAAACTAAAACTTTCACATCAGAGTTAGACAAGGCAAATAAAGTGAAGGAAAAGAGTCCAAGAGAAGTCACAAGAATCAGAAAACTACTCATTAGCACACTCAGGAATCCCATAAGAACAATAAAACACAGATACCATAATATAGACACAGAGAACCTGGTGCAGACCCTTACAGGCCTGTGAAGTTCATATGAATTTATATCAAAACCGTTCATCAAAACAAAAGCCTAAGGCCACTGTGTTTGAAGTCCACAATCTCACGAGAGATTAAATGTTCTCTAAGATGGATTTTGAATTTCTAGAACAGCCTGACCTTTAATATCTGTGTCATAACACAAGTATACTTTGGGTCATTATCATATGAACATTGCTGTATTTCCATTATTCATCCGTTCCTGTCCATTAATCAGACAAACATCCTGTAAACAGCTAAATTTATACTGGAATCTAAATAGGATGGAGTTCACTCACTATTCACCAAAATATCATGAGATCCATGGGGACAAACTTATGTTACAGAAACTGCCAGGGTAGCAGTCTTTCATGTGATCTTAGATAATGTTTTTTATAGACTATAAAATTAGGAGAGAAAATAAATACAAAGAATTTAAAGGAACAATGAGGTGTGCTTCATGATAATTAACTAGGAACTGTTGGGGTTCCATAGGAAACAGAAGGTCGTAACTATCCAGTAATAACTGTCTGCTTTGCTCCCTTTTGTGTTTATAGTGTTGGACACACACTAAATGATTGGCCTGGATTGTCTTAGTTTGTATCCTACAGAAGCAGTTTCTCAGACTAGCCTACATTACAGAGGAATGGAGCAGATTCCACACAAGGCATATACACCCTTGCTATCCTCTCTGTGGGAGGGGAGGTGGCTGGGAATTTAGTCTCCCCAGAGTAGCTGTGCAAAGACAACTCCAACAACTCTCCAATAAAAGATAAGTCTATGTTCTACTTTCACTAGCTTAGAAGACCTGGTGTGGGAGGGAGGATTGGATAGTAGCTATCTGGGAGGGGGGGACTGGAAAAGGGAATAACATTTGAAATGTAAATAAAGAATATATCCAATAAAAAATAAAGACGTGGTGTCACACTTACCATGAAAATCTTTGTTGTTTGTGTGTGTGTCTGTGTGTGGTTTTTGTGTGTGTGTGTCTGTATGTGTTGGTGTGTCTGTATTTGTCTCTGTGTGTGTGTCTGTCTGACTATCTGTGTCGGTGACTGTGTGTGTGTGTGTGTGTGTGTGTGTGTTTGTGCCTGTGTTAGACCTCTAGAATATTTTCTTCAGTAGATGACAAATGGATGAATGGGTCACTAAGTGGATGGATGGATAGATGGATGGATGGATGGATGGATGGATGGATGGAAGGGTGGGTGAAGAGATAGTTGGAGAGATAGACAGCTCTAATTATCAAGTAAACCATGAATCCATATAAACTGAGCCTTATTTCCAAAGAGCCCTGTGGGGAGCACTGGAGGTCCTGAGTGAATATAAGAGCAGATGAAGTTCTCGGTGAGCACGTGCTATTGAAATGAGCACAGCCGTGGCAGCAACCTCAATGTCTCAGACCCATGGGAATGGCCAGGACTTTCCTTGCTTTGTGCGAGAATGTTGACAGAGTGAACAGAAAGTATTGACCACAGCTTCCCCCCTCCTGGATATGTACAGCCTGAGACTTCTCTCCCACAGAGATTCGCTACCCTAATGAGGTAAATCTGCCTCTTCACTCACTTGTATACAATTAACGCACCTTCTCCACCCAGATATATAGAATAAACTCATTGGGTTTCTGGGCTACTGCTACTATATCTCTATCACAGTGCCCAGTCCCCGCAATCCCAGCTTCTCTGTATATGTGTCTGTTCTTTTCTTCATTCTCTGCTGCCTCAGATAGGTCAGTCTCCAATCTGTGCAGGGTACACCTGAACCCTAGAGCTTCCCATTTTAGATGATGTCACACAGATGCTATCAGGTTTTGCTGCCAATTGCATTTCATACTCACAAGAATACAACTTTCCAGCTTTAGATGGAGCTCCGGGAGTCCTGTGGAGGATCCGGAGCAAGGATCATAGGAACCAGAGTGGTCAGGAACATCACAAGAATACCAAGCCCCTCAGAATTCACTCACTGGGACTCATGGGTGCTTGTAGAGATCAGGGAACCTGTAGAGGTCTGACCGAAGTCCTCTGTTTATGTTATGGATAAGTAGCAAAGTGTTCTTGTGAGGTTTCCATCAGTGAATGTAGAGGCTGTCTCTGACTCTTTTGCCTGCTGTGGGAGTCTACTCCTCCTACGGGGTTGCCTCTTCCAGCCTTGATGTGATGATATGTGCACGGTCTTGTTGTAGCTTGTTATGTCACGTTGGTTGATGTCCCTCGGAGGCCTGCTCTTTTCTGAGGGTAGGCAGAGGAGGTTGAGGGTCTGGGAGGAGGGGAAGGTGCCAGGGTCGGGGGAGACTAGGGCAGGAAAGAGAGGGGAAACTGTAGTCAGGATGTAATATATGAGGGAAGAATTTTAAAAACACACGCACACACACACACACGCACGCACGCACGCACACAGCTTTTTATAAAGGACCCCATACGATTTTAGAATCCTTAAGAGAATTTCTCATATGAACTCACAAGCCATTCCAGTCACTGATTATACGCAGTGATGGTGCTCCCTTTTCTTCATTCCTTTTGTCTTGATCAGGTGTCCCCCCTCTTTCCAGTTCCAGTAGGGAAATGCGGGACAGTCCTACAGTCACAAGCTCCATGGCACCTAAGTAGGAGCCCAGGGAACAGATGCAGGGCCGTGCTGGAAACCAGTGTCTCCCCTATACAGTTGGTGAAAATGACTCTCCACACATCCACTGCAGTTTCTCTTCCTCCAGGTCCTCAATACAACTTACCAGGTACAGAGCTCAGGGTAAAGCACGAGGCAGGTTCCAGCGTGAGTTAGCCTGTTTCCCAGGGCTGTACTGAGGCTCCTGACCCTCTTTACTCTTAGCCTGAAACCTTCTTTACCCTGAAATCTTTACCCTGAAACCTTCTTGTCTTTCCAGATGTGGGAGTGTGCCCCTTTCTAGACCCTGTATTATATAGTATTGTTCAAGCTAGGTCCCAGTACCTCCATTTACCCTGGATTGAATGTGCAGGATCAATAGTTTGTATATGACACCATACAACACTGTATCTAAGGTTAAGAAAATCATTTAATAATGCTATTGCTAGCTATTATTTTCCCCAGTCAATTTCCAACCATCTAGCTTTTTATTCTTTATACCAGTAATATGTTCAGACTATGAAAAAAGCAAAAATAGATTTTAAATTAAAGAATCTTATTTTTATAACTCATATTATGCAGTCTGGCAATCCCACAGAATTTACTTTCAGAACTTAATAATCTGATGGTATTAAGTTCTAATGAAAGATACAGACAGGTGATGTTTCAAACAACAAACGGAGTCTCTGATGAGGAAGAATTGGGACTTAAGTCAAATTGCTGAAGGTAAGCACTTGAGGATGAACTTTCCCTGACATTTCTGGAATTCTATTATGTTGCTCTAACTATAAAGTAAATCTTAAGATGGTCAGAAAGTCATGACTTGAAGTTTTCAAGAAAATGGCAACGTGCTCTTTTGAGTGATGATCTTTAGGTGCCAAAATTAAAGAACATTCACAAAATGTTTCAAATTTCAAAACAATTAGACTATCTAATTAGAACTATTAGGAAACTAAATGCAAATACTAATATAATTACATTTATCCTCTCTGCCTATGTCTCTCTGTCTGTCTCTGTCTCTCTCTCTCTCTCTCTCTCTCTCTCTCTCTCTTTCTCTCTCACACACACACACACACACACACACACACACACACACATGTTTTCCTTTGAGACAGGCTTTTCCATGTATGCCTGACTGTCCTGATACCCACTACATAGAGCAGACTGGCCTTGAAGTCACAGAGATCCACCTGTCTCTGTGGGAGCTGGGATTAAAGGTGTGTGGACCACTATGCCTGGTTGCTTTTCTTTTTAGAAGCATATTTTATTTAGTCTTTGACAGCTGTATACATGCATACAATAATCTTGATCCTAACCAATCTCACGTGTTTAGCCTTTCATCCATCGCTGGTGAAGAAAAACAATAAGGTAACTAAGTTCATATGAATGCTGCATTTCCAGTGTCATTTGGATTCCTATGAGTAAGACGGAAATGAAATGGCTCAATATTGTGTCAACTTTAGGGCAGAAGTTCACTCCCATTGCCTTTGACAAACCATTGAAACAATGTTTAAATCTGAGATATGGGTAAGAATTTTATTACTGCTGCTGGACAAACAGCACTTATGATAGAATTATCACTGACTATAAATGTGGTTCAAACCCAAGGCTTAGAAAAAATTTCTTGGATTCTCCCATGCAGCTGTCTTTTAAGAAATTCTATACTAATCAACTCTCCTGTTGGCAAAGGATAAAATCGTATTTCCATATTCAAAATAGAAAATGGAGTCCAAATACTGTAAATAATGAACCTGGAGGTCAGTTAGGTCTTAACCAAGTGGCTTCAAGTTCATCTTCCTTTGATTATACAATAAATAGTAAGACATATGTCTAAATATTCTAAAGCCTTCTTTTAGTATTTTTTACATCTTTTAATATAAGTCCCAACATGCCCTCATATTATAGCTTATGGACATGTCTTTTCCTTTCCTTATCATGCTTAAATAGTAGTATGCCCTACAACCAATGACATTTATATTTAGTGACATCGTACGTGATATTTTATAAATTACCTCATTCACTTCATAAGGTAACTGACTATAGTCAGATATCTGACCTACCCCCAGGAGACAAATTAATAGAATTGAACCCATAGCAAATATTGAACCCTCCAGCTAATATTGGATTCAACAATAAAATCTAAAGGTTGTGTACCTCAGCAGCCCAGAAGTAGCTCTGAGCTACCAGTCAGAAATAGTCTAGCAGTTAAGTTAATAGCACTCAAGCCTATGGTTTCACTGCACTGTCTCAGCTGGGGAGAAACCTCCATTCCCAGGCTGCCTTCCTTATGGTGATGAAACGGTTGCCAAATTCCAGACCTCATATCTTTGTATCTGGGGCCTAAGATTCAACAGGATAAATTTTGTCCTTCAATGGTCAATTTTGCTTATCACCTCAACTGGATGTGGACTCAACAGGGAGATATGCCACCACATCATCTGTGTGAAATTTTATTGCCTGGGTCATTTTCAAGTGGGAAGACCCTTCCTAAATGTGGGTGGCACCTTTCAAAGGTGGTCTATATAAAAGAAAGTCATAAGGGGAAATGTTGGGGGGGTCTCCCCTTTGCCTTCATCGCCTTCACTGGGGGCTCATCTACACTGCTGCTAGTGTCAGAAACCAGCTTCTTCAGCCTTGCAACAGAGACTGAAGACCCTTGTTCTCAACTTTCCAAATGCTGTGACCCTTTAATACAGTAAATCATGTTGTGGTGACCCCAATCATAAGATTATTTCATTGCTATTTCATAACTGTAATTTGGCTACTGTTATGATTTATAATATAAATACCTGGTATGCAGGACATCTGATATGTGACCCCTGTGAAAAGGTCATTCAACATCCCCTACTATGAGGTCACTACCCACAAGTTGAGAACCACTGCTCTGGTTGTCACCAGCAGAGGAAGGATTCTCCTGTGAGGAACTAGACTGAGAAGAAGAAAGCTTTGAGACTGGAGGAAGGTCTGTTTCCTGACTGTACTCAAATCATACAAGAAGCCAAACTGGTGATCTCAGTCCCAGGTCTCAGCTCCTTTTTTCAGTCAGTTCCCATGCCAGGCCTCCAGCACAGAACACTATTAACAGGTCCCTCGGGGGAAGAGATGCCATGCGGGTTCTGGAATCCTCTTCTTTCATATCCCACGTCCTTCTTTCTGCCCTTCACACAAGGAAAAATGACAGGGCTCTTATGGGCATTTGGGAGAGAGATAAGTATATGCAATTTTTGTTTGTTTTGTTTTGTTTTGTCATGTGGGGTTCATGAGATTTTTAGAATATTTTTATATCAGGTAGAACCTCTAATCTGATCTTTCTTCCAGTCCACTTAGCAGGAAGACATTTTTTTCTGTACTAACCAAAGAATGTTATTGGTGATAGCCAGGGTCTTTCTAAACCTCAAAAATAAGAAATGAGAGAGAGAGAGAGAGAGAGAGAGAGAGAGAGAGAGAGAAATTCCTCTCTTGCTTGGTTGTGGAACTCTAAGAATGAGGCCCAGATGGAGGGCATTGATTCTCTTGGGTGCCCTTGTCCTTTGGAAGTCAAGCATATTGACTTACTTCAGGGAGCAGTTACCACCCCTCAGGCACTGTGTGAGCACAGCATGTGCACAGTCCCATCTGCTTTCTCTAACAAATGGAAGCTTTCTTACCACTGATCCTAAAGCTTTGATACAAGGCTTTGATTAGCTCAATTCTACTTTCACTAATACCAATTTATCCTTGAACACAAATATTAACTAGTTGTCAAACAAGGGTTGCTAATGGGCATTCTCTCAGTCTCTCTGTGACTGTCGCCTTCCCTCAGATCTCTCTGAAATGATCTCTGAACCATTTTGCTGCTGTCAGAAGTGGGGAAAGCAGCCACTGAGAAACTATCATCAGCTGTGACTTACTGGAAATACCCATTTTGTGTCTGGCGGCCTTTGGTGGCTCTAACGAACTCTTTGCTGTTGAAGATTTATAAACAGTGCAGAGAAAAGCTTGTTGCTATGCCTGATGATTTTATCTTTATACAATAATACTGTTGGAATGAGTTTATTAAGAATGAAACAGTGGCAAGAGGTTTAGAGTACAATTCTGTGTGTGTGATCATAACTGCCTCCACCAGCGGTTCTCAACCTGTGGGTCACAACGCCACAGGGATTGCATATCTGGTAGCCTACATACCATGTATGTACATTATGATTCAGAACAGCAGCAGAAGAACAGTTATGAAGTAACAACGGGGGTCACCATAACATGGGGGACTGTATTAAAAAGTTGTGCAGGGTTAGGAAGGTTGAGAACCACCCACCGATCTAGACTCAAAACCCAAAAGTCTATCTTGACTCTTCTGTCACAGAATAGATGTGTATGGAAACTGTTCTATGTGTGCCCCTGCTTAAGGCATTTAAGCTGACAAACCTTGTATCATTGGCCCCAGAAAGCACAAAACTTTCCAGGAGTAAGCCCATGAACAGCCTGTATACAAATGCCCACGCACCATGATATCAGACAGATAAAGGGAGAACCATCATGGCATTTTAAATATTTGCAGAAATACATGTAGTATACCCTACCAATATGATAGTAACACCAACCTTTTGGATGTTTTCAAACAGAATCTTACAGTAGCCTTAAGATCCTCCTGCCTCAGCCTTTCTAGTACTTGGATTACAGACATGTTTTCCTACACAGTGTGGCATAACATTAACTAGTAATTCACCTAATGTTGGTTTTCAAATTACAGAGATCTCTGATCAATCCATATATCTATTATTTACATGTTCTGCCAAAGCCATGCTTTATAAAGATAAATATGTCATAAGTTATATTCATAATTTGTCAGCATTTATTTCAATATATTAAAATAGGATAATAGCATTTTTAGAAAACTAGAGAATGCATCAGATGGCTTAATCCATACCCCCACAGGATATAAATAGAAGTAAAAGATCGCACAGATTGCATGCAATTTCCAGTTGAGTCCTTCTAAGAGTTTGGGGCTGGAGAAAGCTCAGCAGTTACTTGCCCTTGTTTCTCTTCCAGAGGACATGAACTCAATTCCTAGCACCCACTTGGAGCTGTGCACAACTGCTCATAGCTCCAACACCCTCTTCTGACATTTGAGGTCATCTGCACATAAATGGCATACAATCACACAGGCTTGAACATATACATAAATAAAAAATAAATCATAAGACTAGCTAGTATTCACTTGTCACTATTTTTCAAGATCTATCACAAAGCCTTTAAGTAGGTATCTGAAACCACAAAGACTACTGAACCCTGTGTATATAGTGGTCTCTTATATATGTGAATACTTACAATAATGTTTACATTATAAATTAGGCACCAAAAGTCTGCTAGTCAGTAATTTCATTATTGTGAAATATATCTGAGGCATATTAACTTATAAATGGGAAATGTCTATTTTGGGTTCTGGTATTGGAAGTTTCAATCTAGAGTAGATTGGTCCCTTGATTTGGGGTCTGAAGCAAGGCAGCACATCATAATGGGTATATATACTAAATGAAAATTCTCAATTCATGTCCAGGATAGAAAAAGAAAAAGAGGAAAAGACTGACCTCCTATCATACCTCACTTCCTTTTTTTTTTATTTGATATATTCTTTATTTACATTTCAAGTGATTTTTCCCTTTCCTGGATCCCCCCTCCTGAAAGTCCCATAAGTCCTCTTCCCTCCCCCTGTTCTCCAATCCACCCCTTCCCACTTCTCTGTCCTGATATTCCCCTACATTGCTGCACTGAGCCTTTCCAGGACCAGGAACCACTCCTTCCTTCTTCTTGGGCATCATTTGATATGTGAATTGTCAGACCTCACTTCCTAAAGGTCCCATGACTTCTCAAAGCATGCTGGGAATCAAGGCTTGATAGTTTCTTAGTCTTTGAAGAATATTCCAAATGCAACGTATAGAAGAGAGAGCAACAGTGACTAGTACTGAAATAGAGACTTTTGTACTGTACAGTGCACTCTCTTCCCCCACCCCCTTCTCTCTGAAAATAACTCATTGATGAAATTTCCCACAGCATTTTCACACCATGATTGACCATAGTAGTGCCAAAAGCAAGCCATGGATGTGGTGGGGGCAGGAGGTGGGGGGTGGGGTGGTGACTGTAACTTTTCATTAAAAACTTCATTTGGTAATAGAAGTAGAAGCACTAATACCTAATGTGTGGCTTTAGCCCCTCAGAGAGAGATGGGACCTCACAAATCTCTACCCTAGAAGAAGGTGGCAGGTCCTCCCTTATATTGGTCCTGTGCAGGGTCACTGCAGCAAGAGTGAGTCCATGGGTGCTGCGGCTGTGTCATGTAGCATTGGCTACCTTCAGGGAGACAGGACAGCTCCAGTATTAGAAAGAATCCTCCCAAAGCCAAAGATGAAATCATTCCACTTTCGACAGGTCTCTGCCTGGCTCCCTCCATAAGATCTCTACGATGGACATGCAACCATAACAAAGCTAAATAAAAACCCCTGACAACTGGGAACATGAGTGTACCAACACCCTTAGAAAGGCCCATGTTTACTTCGAGGTTACATGCTGTGTTGGGGGAAGGAAGGTTGTTGAAGCAGACTCTCCCATGTATAAGCTCCCATGAGTACCTGATTTTAGTCCTCTGGGAAAGCAAGAGCTATCCATCAGAAGCTCACACAAGGAGCGCTCAGAGAGTCGTATCATTCCCAGCTAGAAAGAGTGGCCGTTGTGGCTGCCCACTCACAGAAGGAGCAGAGATTTCTTCTCCAAACAAGGCCATTTACTGAAATGGATTCTCCTGCTTTCCCATCCTGTACTTTAGAGCAATTATGAATACATCAAAATGATGTAATTTTCTTCAAAGTTAGCTCAGATTACGGCGAGGCCAAGGTTGAAGAATTATTGTTGTTTTAAACAAAGTGTCTTAACATAGCAAGAGACATTGAGTAGATGCTGAATCGTAGGCAATTCTGTTTTAACTCACACTGGTTTGCAGATAAAAAGGGTTTTGTCAATGGAAAGAAAAGCTACCCATCATCTATGTACAGTCACAGTCGTGAAAGAAGTCCCTTTGAAGAAGCGCCATCTCAATAAACAACCCAGGTGTGTGTGTGCATGTGTGTGTGTATATGCGTGTGTGTGCATGTGCACGCATGTGTGAAGTATAACTATTTGTTATATTAAGAGTTTGATAGGATAGGGTTTATTTTTTTTAACTGCAAGGCAGGATGACAGCTGAACAGCCAAGTGTTGTAACTAGTAACTAAAAATGCATTTTATTTATTTATTTGTTTGTCTATTTACTATTTTGGGTTTTGTGGGATAGGGGTTGAGACAGGGTTTCTCTATGTATCCTTGGCCACCCTGGAATTTGCTCTATAGACCAAGCTAGCCTTGAACTCAGAGACCTGCCTGCCTCTGCCACCCAAGAGCTGGGATTAAAGGCATGTGCCACCACTGCCTGGCTAAAAATTCCTCTTTTTTATGAGATTACAAAAAAAAAGTGTATGCTCACAAAGGGAAGTTCACTGTGACATACAACGTCACAGCTCAAGTATTCCATAAGAGGCCAAGGCTGGAGTTTGAACTCCTAAAAACATAAGTTTCAAACCTGACATAATTGCAAGAACTTACAGTTTAGTTGGATATAAGATCCAGAATTTTTTAAACTCTAATGAGAAATTTGTGTGTTGTGGGCTGTAGGCAGTTAGAGTATGCTCTTTCAAAAGTTTGTAGCACATTCCATCCATCAATAAATCTGGGAAATATTTCCCTAACATTTTAAAAACTGGGAAATTTAGCCAGGCATGTTGGTTCTTGTGTAACACTATACCTGGGGAGACAGGAAAAGATGTCTATTCACCCCAGCTACAGCGCCAACCATAAAACAAAGAACAACATACGCCATCAAAATCCAACTTGATGAACCAATGAATATTATTGGGGTTATATACAGGAGCAAAAAATGTCAAAAAGAGAGCTGTGTTGCCAAATCCTACCTCAATATGCACCACCACTCACAGAAAGCTAGAAACCTATAGTATAGTACATAGCACATAGGCATCTCACCAGGAGGAAAATGTCCTCTATAGGTAGCTCAGTTGGCATGAAATTGTTAACACTATGTTTATAAAACTAGAGGAAAATAATACACCTGAAATATCTCAGAGTAGTTCTTCTTAAGAATGGAACTAGTGAACTGGGTAGAGGTTAGGCAAGAAACTGCTAACTTTATATTATAAGCTGTCTTAGTTAGAGAATATATTACAGTGATAAAATAAGACATCATCACTGGGCTGGAGAGATGCCTTAGTGGTTAAGAGCACCAACTACTCTTCCAAAGGTCCTGAGTTCAAATCCCAGCAAGCACATGGTGGATCACAACCATTGGTAATGAGATCTGATGCCCCCCTTCAGGGGTGTCTGACATATAATAATACAATAAATAAATCTTTAAAAAAAATATCTAGTAGATAGAGTTTTTTAAAAAAAAAAGACACCATCACCATGGCAGCTTATAACAAAAGTTTCAATTGTGCTTATGGTTCCAGAGGGTTAGAGTCTATGATGGTAGAACAAAGGCATAGTGACAGGTGGCTGCAGCAGCAGCTGAGAGCTCACATCTTAGCCCACAAACAGGAGATATCACACTGGGAATGACAGGATTCTTTTGGAAACTAAAACTCAGTGACACACCTTCTCCAACAAGGTCACACCTCCAAATCCTTCTCAAACAGTTCCTAGTATTCAAACACATAAGCCTATTAGTATTCTAAGCTTATATTTTTATTTTATATTTTCTAGCTATATGCATCTATTTCTTGCAAGAATTAAGTTAAGGTAAGATGGCTCAGCAGGAAAAGGTGCTTGCTGCCAATCCAGATGATCTGAGTTCAGTATCTAGGACCCACATGATTGAAGGAGCTAACCAATTCCCACAAGTTATCATTTGATCACTACATGTACTCTGTGGAACACACATTCACACATACACACACATACACAGAGAGACAGAAAGATGGAGACAGAAAGAGAGAATAAATAAATGAATGAATAAATAAAATAATTTTAAGTTCAATGAAGATAAAATTAATTAAAATTAAAATGCATATAAAAGTTTTTGCTTATAAAGTAGAGAATTTGCAGACACTCTAAAGTGTATTCATAGCCATGCAGCATGGACTGTAAGCAAATGATAAAGGGAAGATGCCAAGGCACTGGAAGAAATGGCTTGTGGAACCTCATGGGGAAGGATTATGTTTGAGGGACCACAGTACAACTTCAGTGGAAACAAAAGAGAACAGGGAAGGGTGACTACAGATGGGGCAGAGGGAAAGGCTGGGAAATTCTACCTGTAGCCAGTGTTGTGGAGAGAGTGAGACCTTAAGAATTGATAAGCAAATTTTTAGGATTGGAATTCTCCTCCTTATTATGAAACTGGCTTTGTATGAAGCACCCCTTGTTCTATTAAAGCTAGTAGAGTCAACACAGGGCATCCAGCACAATCAGTCAACTAGCCATTTGCATATAAATCTGAAAAAAGACATTGTCTACTTTCAAGCCTTCTACCCTTCCTATCTGTCTATCTATCTATCTATCTATCTATCTATCTATCTATCTATCTATCAGAGATAGATATCTCTGATAGATAGATAGATAGATAGAGGTTATTTTATTTATTTACATTTCAAATTCAAAGAGAACAATCTAGTACAACAGTTCTCATCAGAAATCCCATTGCTTGTTGAAGTAGGAGATTGTATAATTGTGATCAGGAAAGAAATTAAATCAATCACTTTGAAGACTGAGAATGTTCTGAACGCTATGTCATGTGTACCAGCCACTCCCTTCCAGAGCCCTAGTCTTAAACCAAATCCTACAGCCAGTATCTGTCAACTGCCAAGGGGCAGGGAGAACTACACAACTATGCCTGCACAGCAATTGTCTCAGAACATAAACCAAGCACAGTACCTGAAAAAGACTCTTCTGAAAAGTACAACAGCCAAGAGGCCCCACTGTGGCTCTGTCTGCTGGAGAGGAACATGACCCTCCTTTCATTGAAAACTCCTTGCCCTCCCAGAAAAAAGGAAGTCGCATTCAGTGTTACCATTCATCCTGATGCTTGAGTTGGTAGAAAAACCACTTCTTTATTGGCCTTGGTTATGACCTCAGAAAAGTGAGGTAATTTTTCAAGTTAATTTAATGGATATAAAATAAATGAGAAAGATTAAAGACCCTCCATCCTAGGACATGCCCACAAGGAGGGTGTGAAATCCTATTTTGATTTGTAACCCTTTGTATACCTCTGTGCCTTGTAGTATCCAACTAGGAGGAATGGTCAGAAAGATCTGACTCAGCAATGACAGTGACTCTGATGGGCAACTTTCCTTCTGTGTTGACCGATAAGGCAAAAACCTCTCTAAGTTGCATTCTCTGGAAAGCTGCTTGGTGACAAGTGTCAAAGTGGGGACCCATTTAAAGATCACCGCTGTGGCTGACAGAAATGTTCACACGTAACAAAATCAACCTTTAGAAACATTTGAACCCTAGGAAGCCATAACAATCTGCCTACTGACTTGTGTTTCCAAAGGCAATTGTCCAGTTACAGCTCTCATGTCCGCATCTCTGAGCCCTTCATCTTTTCTGTTCTTGGTGGGCCTTTTTAGAGGAGACGTGATGAATTTTAATTGGTGAAATAAAAGATGAATGGTTTACACTCCAGGTCTTATACAATCACTTGGAAGGTAAAACAGCTAAGTGGAGTTTGAAAGGCAATGAGAGAAAAGATATCAAAGCAGGTGAACAGAATTGTTCTCTCACACATCCAGGCTATGCCAAGCTCTGGGCACTGGCTAGGCAACAAGTATTGTATTCATTTCAGGGCAACATGAAACCACAGACTACACTAAAAATCTAGACTGGGCTGGTTGGGTTTTGTCAACTTCATGTAAAATTCACCTAGGAAGAGAAAAACCTTGAGTTGAGCAAGTGCCTCCATCAGTGTGGCCTGTGCGCATGTCTGTTGGGGCATTTTCTTGATAAATGATTGATATGTGAGAGGGCCCAACAGTGTCATCCCTGGTCAGGTGGCCCTGGGTTCTTTAAGAAAGCAAGCTGAACAAGGCATGTAAACCAAAGAATTACCTTAGTTCCTTCCCTGACTTCCCTCAGTGATGGCTTGTGATCAGGATATGAAAACCAAATAAACTCAACTTTGGTCAGTGTTTACTCACAGCTACGGGTAAACCAAAGTAGAACACTGCCTTGTGGCCCATGTTGTATGTCTTTTCCTGAGATGTAAACAGATATCTACCTACCCAAACAGGACACTGATAACAGACCAAAGTAAGGAATCCACCAAACTTCTACATAGTAAACCAAAGATTTTAGTGAGGCCATTTATGGGAATATGGGTAGAAATTACTTAAAGAAGCAGGAGTGACTCAGAAGCAGCTGCACCATTAAAGGCCCACCCCCTGCATTCATGACCACTCATGAAGGCTCCATGCCTCGTGCTCCCGGCATGACTCAAAGACAGCTCTACAGGTTGGAGAATCTCTTCTCCCAAACAATCCTTACTGTTTCTATAATCCTAGAGACAGACCTTGTAAACCCTATTTCTGATCTCTGCAGTGGCTGCATAAACTCTAACCATACAAAGAACATGGCTTGGTATAATGACATGGCAGCTCTAATAAGATTTCTGGGCTTTAACAAGTTCTCCTGGAAACAAAAAGCCTTTCAGCTAAGCATTTGGTGAAATATATCAGGGAAGTCATCCCTGCCTAGATTATACTTTGTGCAAAGTCTTTTGATTGCTAACTCAATTTCTTTAGTTTTTCCTAAGGGTATTTCTCAAATCTAAGTATCTATTATAAAAAATTTCAAATTTTCAGCTGAGTGATGGTGGTGTATACCTTTAATGTTAGCATTCAGGAGGCAGAGGCAGGCCAAGATCTGTGAGTACAAGGCCAGCCTAGTCTATAGAGCAAGTGCTAGGACAGTCAAGGTTTTACAAAGAAACTTTGTCTGAAAAAATTCAAATTGTCACATATAACATTTTTTAATGCTTATTTATTTTTTGTGTATGAGTGTTTTGCTTATATGAGTGCACCATGTGTGTGCAGTTCTCACATAGGTTAAGAAGAGAGAGTAGAATTCCCTGGAACTGGAGTTACAAATGGATGTAAGGCACCATGTGGGATCTGATTACTAAACCAGGATCCACAACCCACCCTCCCCACAAAAATCTCAAGTGTTTTTAACTACTTAATCAGCACTCCAGCAACTATATCTCTATCTCTATCTCTATCTCTATCTCTATCTCTATCTCTATCTCTATCTCTATCTCTATCTCTATCATCTCTCTAGATAGATAGATAGATAGATAGATAGATAGATAGATAGATAGATAGGTAACTCTTTTCAATGTATTTCCCAAGCAACATGCTAGAGAATCCCTTGCTTTCTGAACAGTATATATTCTGCCTGACTTTCAGCATTCTCAACCACTGAACCCAGTAAAGTGTTGCAGGACATAGGAGCTGACTTAGGAACCCCCAAACACTGCTGTATGGAAACAGGATTGATTTTTATCTATTGACTTTACACCGTGCCACTTCACAGAAATTTTATTATAATTCATTGTAAATTAGTTTATTTAAACCTTTGATGTGCAAGAAAACTCCATCTGAACATACAAAGAGTTGTAATTCTTTCTGACTTGATGCTAATTTTAAATATACTTTTATTTATTCTTTGATAATTTAATACATGCATACAGTGTGCTCTGATCATACCTACCCAGTAAAGTAACTGGCTCCCTCCACTCTTCCCATACTTCTATGTCTCTCTCCAAACATCATGTCCTCTTTTTTTAAATCCTACTGGGTCCAATTAGTGATACCTGCATTGCACAAGTGTAGGACCATCTACTGGAGCATGAGCAGCCTTTCAGAGGCCACAACCCTGAAGCAAACTGATTCCTCCTCCCTTGGAAGCTTTCAATTGCCAATAGGATATAGGACTGGAGTTTGCTGAACCGCTCCCCTATTCACATTGGAATTTTGGCCAACTTGATTCTATGCAGACCTTGTGCAGACAACAGAGCAGCTGTGCATTTCTGTGTGCCGTGGCTCTGTGGTGTCTAGGAAGTATCATTTTACTATAGTCATCTACTGACTCTGCCTCTTCCAATCTTTCCTCTTCCGCAATGACTCTGAGTCTTGAGAATGGTACAAATGATATTATACTGGCTGATTTTGTATGTCAACTTGACACAAGCTGGAGTTAGGAGAGAGGAGAAAGGAGCTTCAGGTGAGGAAATGCCTCCATGAGATCCAGCTGTGGGACATTTTCTCAATTAGTGATCAAGGGGGGAGAGCCCATTGTAGGTTTGCCATCGCTGGGCTGGTAGTCTTGGATTCTATAAGAGAAAGCCAGGGGAAGCAAGCCAGTAAGGAACATCCCTCCATGGCCTCTGCATCAGCTCCTGCTTCCTGACCTGCCTGAGTTCCAGTCCTAAATTCCTTTAGTGATGAACAGCAATGTGGAATTGTAAGCTAAATAAACCCTTTCTTCCCCAACTTGCTTCTTGGTCATGATGTTTTGTGCAGGAATAGACATCTTGAGTAAGACAGATATAGACATTCCATTTAAGACGTAGCATTGCATGGACTCATATTCTCTGCCTTGACCAGCTGTGGATCTCTACATCAATTACCATCTACTGAAAAAAGAAACTTCTCTGACGAAGGTAGAGAAATACACTAATCTATGAGTACAAAGACAAGTGTTTAGATGGTAGTTTGATACTATGCCCATTTAGCAAAATAGAAGGAGGAACTCTCCTGGGTCCTGTAACTTAGACAGCCACAGGTCCTTGGCCCAAGCTACACCAACAGGTCTGAGTTCCATCAATAGCGTGGGCCTTAAATCCAATCAGAAATAGTTTGGCTACCTATAATATTCATGCCATTATTTCACCAATGGGCATGTCTTGCCAAGCTGATCATTATTGTGGTCATCATGCCTTCTATATCAGCATCCTACATAGCATAACCCTGCATTGTGAAAGCTATGAAGCCAGAAGATTTTGATATAACTTTTTCAACTGTCCTGGATGGCATCTGTATAAGACTAGGTAGTGGGCATCCTTGTACTAGCCCCTGATCTTAAGAGAAAGCATTTAGTATAAATAAGGCTGCTATGAACATAATGGAGCACGTGTCTTTATTGCATGCCGGGGAATCCTTTGGGTATATGCCCAGGAGAGGTATAGCAGGGTCCTCTGGAAGTCTCATGTCCAGTTTTCTGAGGAACCTCCAGACTGATTTCCACAGTGGTTGTACCATCTTACAGCCCCACCAGCAGTAGAGGAAAGTTCCTCTTTCTCCACATCCTTGCCAACACCTGCTGTCTCCTGAGTTTTTGAATTTAGCCATTCTGACTGGTGTAAGGTGAAATCTCAGGGTTGTTTTGATCTGCATTTCCCTAATGACTAATGATGTTGAGCACTTCTTAAGGTGCCTCTCAGCCATCCGAATTTCTTCAGGTGAAAATTCTTTGTTAAGATCTGTACCCCATTTTTAATAGGGTTATTTGGTTCCCTGGGGTCTAACTTCTTGAGTTCTTTGTATATATTGGATATTAGCCCTCTATCAGATGTGGGGTTGGTGAATATCCTTTCCCAATTTGATGATTGCCATTTTGTCCTTTTAACAGTGTCCTTTGCCTTACAGAAACTTTGTAATTTTATGAGGTCCCATTTGTCAATTCTTGATCTTAAAGCATAAGCTATTGGTGATCTGTTCAGGAACTTTTCCCCTGTGCCCATGTCCTCAAGGGTCTTCCCCAGTTTCTTTTCTATTAGTTTCAGTGTGTCTGGTTTTACATGGAGGTCCTTGATCCACTTGGAGTGAAGTTTAGTACAAGGATATAAGAATGGATCAATTGATATTCTTCTGCATGCTGACCTCCAATTGATCCAGCACCATTTGTTGAAAGGGCTATCATTTTTCCACTGGATATTTTTGGCTCCTTTGTCGAACATCAAGTGACCATAGGTGTGTTTAGCCAGAAGCTGGAAAAAAACCAGATGCCCCTCAAAGGAGGAATGGATACAGAAAATGTGGTATATTTACACAATGGAATACTACTCAGCAATTAGAAACAATGAATTCACAAAATTTTTAGGCAAATGGTTTGATCTGGAAAATATCATCCTAAGTGAGGTAACCCAATCACTAAAGAATACACATGGAATGCAATCTCTGATAAGTGGATATTAATTAGCCCAGAAGCCCTGAATACCCAAGGCACAAATTGCATAACAAATGACTCCCATGAAGAAGTATGGAGAGGGTCCTGATCCTGGAAAGGATTGATCTATCATGGGAAGGGAATATAAGGACAGAGAAAAAGGAGGGAGGTGATTGGAGAAGGGATGGAGAGAAGGTTTATGGGACATATGGGGAGGGGGGATCCAGGAAAGGGGAAATCATTTGGAATGTAAACAAATAATATAGAAAATAAAAATATTAAAAAAAAGAAAGCATTTAGTTTTTACCACTAAGCATGGTGTGAGATAGGAGTATTTTATGCATAGATATTTTTTATTCAGGAAGTTCCTTTTTATTCCTAGTTTTCTTCAGTATCTTCAATAGAGCTCAATATTTGAACTTATTCATATGCCTTTTCTCTGTATATTGAAATCATAACATTTTTATTCTTTGTTCTTTATCCTAGAGATAAGCTGGATTACATTTATTAGTCAGCAAAGGTTAAAACAACCTCATATTCATGGGATAAATCGAAGTTGAAAACAGTATAGGTTAGTTACTTGTTTAGTTACTTGATTTCTTGAATTTCATGAGAATTCTTGTGTCTAAAAATCATAAAAAACAATGTTTATTTCTTAGAGTATTTGTATTCCAGTTACAGGAAAACAAGATATAACGTTGTCTTAGGGTTTCTATTTCTGCACAAATAACATGACCAAGAAACAAGTTGGGGAGAAAAGGGCTTATTCGGCTTATACATCCACATAGCTGTTCATTACCAAAGGAAGTTAGGACTGGAACTCAAGCAGATCAGGAAGCCGGAGCTGATGCAGAGGCCATGGAGGGAATCTTACTGACTTGTTTCCTCTGCCTTGCTCAGTTTGATTTCCTATAGAACCCAAGACTACCAGCCCAAGGATGGCACTACCTACAAGGGGCCCTCCCCACTTTATCACTAACTGAGAAAATGCCTTACAGCTTGATCTCCTGGAAGCATTTTCTCACCTGAAGCTCCTTTCTCTGTGATAACTCCAGCTTGTGTGAAGTTGACACAAAACCAGACAGTACAAATGTATTCTTTCTTTTTTAGGACTTTGGGAAGAAGTAATGCTTATTAACCATCAAACATTGGATCTAATGCACCAGGAAAGCCATCCTGCTTGAATTATACTTTGTGGAAAATCTTATGTTTGGAAACTCAATTTCTTAAATTGTTCCTAAGGCTACCATCATAGCCAAAAAGGATGCCACCCAGCAACAGGTATGTTGGGTCCTGGATCTAGCCGCAAAAAGACTGACAGAACCATGATGATTCTGAAATTGTAGGGTAGCATCTGTCCCCACGTTTCTGGTTTTTGATGTTTTCAAGCAACCAGCAGCATAACAGGAAGCTCTTCCTCCATCTCCCCTCCCGTGTCATCACATCATCCCCGTCTGTGCTTGTCTCCCCTTCTCCTAAGAACTGCACTCAGATTAGATTAGGAAACCTATTCCTTCTCAATATGAGCTCATTGGAGCAATTACTCTCTACAATAACTTGATTTCTAAGTAGGATCCCATTCTGAGTTACTGAGCTAGAACTTTAGTATATCTTTTCCATGAATAACCAAGGCCATTTTAGGGGGTCTATATCCAACTTTCTATCTCTAAAGTTTTTCTATGTTCCATTTCTACTTGAGTTGTTTAAATAGTTTCGTTCATTATATGGAATTTCATTGAAAGTATCTATAAAGTGATATATGGTTGTTTGGAGTGTGTCCCCGAGTATTAGCTACTTTTCTGATTGCTGTGTCAAAACACCTGACAAAGGTAACTGAATGAGGAAAGAGTTGCTTTGGTGCACAATTTGAAGATACAGTCCACCATGATGGGAAGGCATGGTGACAGAACCTGTAAGGTATCTGGTCTCATTGCAACAGCAATCAAGCAATACAGAGAGATGAATTCTGGTGCTCAGATCAGTTCTTCTGTTTATTCTGGCCAGGACCCCTGCCTGTGGGATGGTTTTGCTCATATTTAGGATAAGCCTTCTCACCTCTGCCAATCCAGTATAGCACTCCTTCATAGATACCTGCAGAGGTTTGTCTCCTAGATCATTCCATAGCCTATCAAATTGGCAATCAATAATAATCATCACACAGTAATGTGGTTATTTTTATTTCTATAGTCAGTAGCAGTGATCTCACTTTCTGCTTGGTTTTATTAGTTTGGGTGTTCTCTGTTAGTAATATTTAAATTATTACATTTATTCATTGTATATGCATGTGCATGCCATGGCACATATGTGGAGATCGGAGGACAACTTATAGGAGTTGTTCTCTCCTTCTTGGAGAGGCCCAGAGAACTCAGATCATCAGGCTTAGCCACAAGCACCTTAACCGACGGAGCAACTGGCTTTTTTTTTTACGTCCATCAACTTTATTGATGTTTCCAAAGAAGAGAATTCAGGCTTTGCTGATTCTCTTCATTATCTTTCCATTTTTCTTTTTTTTAACTTTCACTCTCATTTTTCACTTTTTTTCTTTATTCTACTTCCTTTAGATTACTTTGCTTTTTTTTTCTCCTCAATAGGTTTAAAATTCAAGGCTGAACCACTTGAGATTTCTTTTAATAAAAGCATTTACAGCCACAAATTTCCCTCTGGCTCTCCTTTAACTGAATTTTATAAATGTTCATTGTGTCTTTATTTTCCTTCATTGCTCAGTGTTTTCTAATTTCCTTGTTTTTTTTTTCTTTTATCATTGGTTATTCAGCTATGTATTTTCTAATTTTAGTTTTTCATGAATACTCAAAATTCATGTCATTAGCTTCTGATTGCATTCCTTTATGGCAATAGTACATGTTTTATGTGATTTCAATATTTTCATTCATCTATACTAATTTATGGTCTAACATATTGGTCCATCCCAAGGAAAAATATAAACTGAATATAGGTACCAGATAGGCAGTATAATCTATAGATATCTATTAAGTCTCCAGCTTTATGGTGATGCTTCAAATCCTTTCTTTACTATTGATCTATCAAAAGCAGAAAGTAGTGTTTGTGCATAGCCAAGCATTGGACAGAGGTCAGGGACCCCTATAGAAGAGTTTGGGGAAGGACTGAAGGAACTGAAGGTGATGGCAGCCCCATAGGAAGACAGACACATTCAAACAAAAAATGTGAATGTGTAAATGAGAATGTGAATGAAAATGTAAATGTGTGTATATGTGCCTGTGTGTGTGTGTGTGTGTGTGTGTGCATATTTGCCTGTATAAAGCATCTTAATTATTTTCCTTTCCTTTCTCTTTGGTTCACAAAGAGTTAAGCAGCCTCACCAGAGAGGCTTCTGGCTACCTGGACAGAGAAGGGGGTGATAGCATTGAATTCTTAATTCCCTGCTGCTAGGCAACAGGTATTAGCTGCTCATGCCAGTGGTTTTAAACCATAGAATAAGCAAAACCTTTTTAGGATTTTTTTAGACATTATTAACAAGCAGGCAGTATAATTAGAGAGCTAGAGGTCCAGAAACCACCAATCTTTAAAAGCTATCTCTATGTTCAATGCTGTGTCCTGCTTCAAACCATTCCAGATTGGGCTGGCTCTTGGCAAAAGCTCCTGCTTGCCTCTACAGTATCACGAGGAATCCCCAAACACAAAGGCAGAATGGCAAAGGCAAGGGAAATCTCAGATTGCTTTATATTAGCGATATTAATTATATTATACATTTTGCATTTTATCAATTATATTAATTATATATTGTACATAATGTGTTATACACATGTGTATAATATTAATACATAGTACTTATTATGTATTAATCATACGTAATGTGTTACATTGTGACAGTTTCGTGTGCACATGTAATGTGCTTTCATCAGATTCATCTCTTGTCCCCATCCCAAGCCCACTGCCCGATTCCTCTTTCCAATTAATTCCCTTATCCTTTCACATTGTTTTAAGTTGTATTGGCTTCAGTCACGGTAGCATAGGTAAACGGCTATTTACATGCTCATGTGCAATTTCCTGATATGCTACACCACTGAAGAAAATGCCACTTTTCCACCCTGCCATAGCCACTAACTGCCCATAGCTCCTGCAGTCGAGTGGCGTGTCATGAACCTGTAATGGCAGCTCTTACAGTGATGTAAAAACCCTGCTCTAGTTTGTCCCCTGTTCTACAAGAGTTACGGTATATTATATGTTCATTTTGCTCATTGCCTGCGCTTAAAGCTGTTGCTGCCTCTCACATTTTCTTCCTATGGTTTCTTAACCCTTCCTTCTCTCTCCTTTTTCTTCTCCTCCTCCTCCTTTAGGCAGTTTTGCCACTGAGTTCCATTCCACAAGTCTAGCCTGACTGTGTCTTCCATCCCCTCACTACCAAACCTGCCCCTGAAAACTGCTTGAGCAGACCCCGTCTATCCTGCGCCTCTTGCTTCTACCACAGAAACAGAAATCCCAAAGATGCCAGAGTCAGGACTCTCAGACTGAAATGTTGACTTCACGTTTTAATATGTTGACCCTAACAATATAAATTTATAAATTTGGGATCTATCACAGCAATTATCTATCTAAATTTATAAGTTTGGGATCTATCATAGCAATTATCTACCGATAATTCTGCTGCCGTTGTTTGTCTAATTACTGAGACATTCAAGGGAAAACAAAAGACGGAGGTATTTAAACATTGTGCTCACTAGAAGTTTCCTATAGCGATTCTTAATCTCCTTCTCCTTCAACCATGCTCTCCTTCTCCCATTTCAGTGATTCTAACCATCAAGCTATATTTCCCATGCTTCTGCCTCTCCATTACCAGCTAAGTCAAAAAGGGCTGTCCATTCCCTCTCGGGTCTCAGGATCTTTAGCAGGTATTGAGGAATCGGGATTTGGGCTTGGGATAACCCAAGCAGGCCCTTTGACTTAAATGCTTCTGTTTTCTCCAGTCTGGTCCCTAAAGGTATCCATGACAAGGATGCTGTCCCCAAAGCTCCCAGGCCTGACATCTGTGCTGATGCCGCCAGCATTCAAGCTCGCTGGGTACTGCTATCAGAAGCTTGGCTGATGAGCTTTCACTCCGCCAGCACATTCCCTGACAGCCTGGCTTCTGCATCTCCATGGCTTCACCGACCATGCATTTTCAGGCATTCACTGCCTCAGAATGGAAAAAAAAAAAAAAAAAAAAAAAAAAAAAAGGTATGCCTCACAGCCAAGAGGCAAGCTGACTTCCAAAATCCAGGCAATCAGTTTGCATAAAATGTGAGCATTCTTACATGCTTTTTCTTCTCCTGGAAAGAACTTGATACATCACCATATTGATGAAGGCCACTGAGTATATCAAGCTGGGGTGCAGCTCAGTGGCTAAAGTGCTTGCTATGCAAACCTGAGGACCCACTGGAGTTTTGATTGGCACTTGAAGCATCACACTTATAATCTCAGCACTGAAGGGTAGAGACAGGAGGATCCCTAGGGCTCCCTGGCTAGCCAGGCTAGCCACTCTGCAAGCTCCAGGCTCAGTAAGCAACCCGTCTCAGATTATTAGGAGGAGAAGCTGAGGAGACGCCTCACACATCCACACACAAAAACAATCTAGCATATAAAAGCTGAAGAAAAGGACAAGTGCCTGATCCCATGTTTATTTGGATGTGGGACTATAAAATGCCTAACGCTGTTATGCAAGAGAAGTGGAATTCTAGCCCCAGTGGCTTACACAAACATCGTCTTGCCTGGCTAAGCAACAGAGGCCAACTTCTCAAATTCACTTTAATCTGATTATCCCCAGTGTTTACAGTGCAGAGCAGACTCTGTTGGCTTCTCCTACCCCTCTTCCTGACTGGCATAGCTCCTACTTCATTGACATTTGACAAAAAGAGAAAAACTTCTTTGCTGTCCAGTTGCTGACTGCATAGCCTGCCTTTATCAGAGGGAAATGAAAACTTTGGAGTATGTTTGAATAATTGTGGGAAGTCATAAAACATGTAGTAACTCATGAATTATATTCTTTATCATATTGGATCTAACTGAGCTCAGGAGGCAAAAGCATTTTTTTTTCTTCTCTTTTCTCATTTTTACACAGAATCTTTGCTCCTAGTCTACTAAAAACTCAGGACAGCTTCTAACACTTTGAAATATTGGTTGATACTTTCCTGGCACCCTGACCAAACCCAGGATAGATTTGTAGCCAAGATTACATAGAAGAATCTCTAACAGTTTCCAAACTTAAGCATAGACCTAAGAGCCGCATAGATTTTGTTTGTTCATTTGATTTTTGCTTTGTTTTTAGAGTCATTGAACATTTTAATTTTTAAGAGCAAGCAAAGGGATAGGAATTATTGTATTTTAAATCCCATTTTAGGGGCTAGAGAGATGGCTCAGCAGTTAATGCTTTCTGTGTTGTCATGAGAGCTAGCATTCAGATCCCAGCCCCGTAATAGGCATGCATGTCTGTAACTATTGCTCCAAGAGATGCTCCAATTTCTCCCTGCCTCTTTGGCCTTCAGATCCTGCCTGCACACACATGTATACATAGATTCAAATAAATACACAGACATGCAAAAACACAAACACCTACACACACACACACACACACACACACACACACACACACACGTTCAAGTATAAAGATAGCCGCAGTAGACCCAGGCAAAACTGGCATCATGGATGTAGTTCAGAGGTTTCTGGCCTGAGAATCTCTCTGGTAAATTGGTCTTTCTGTTTTTTCCAGGCCAACTAGATAAGCCACCACATTCTGGGACACAGTCTATTGTGTCAGTTGCTTCCCTTGTTGCCACGACAAAACTCCTGACAAACAAACAAACAAAACAAAAACAAAAACAAAATTTAAGGAAGAAGGGCTTTATTGGAGCTCACTGATGATGTGTGACAATGATCACAGGGAAAGTCCGTTATCACAGGGACGTTACGGAGGCAGGGCCCTGAGGTGCCCGGTCCACACTGCATTTGCATCTGAGAAACAGACAGAATTCTGCTCCACTCCATTTTTCCGTGTTTATTCTATCAGCCCATAGAATTGTGTGGCCCACAGCTAAAGTAAGTTATTTCCCCTCAGTTAGCCCAGTCTACAAACACTCTCACCAACACACCCAGAAGTTTGTTTCCTGGGTGATTCTAGACCCTGTCAGGTTGCTAACCAAGTTTAACCACTGCATCAACCAATGTAAATGTTAATCTTATCAATAGAGCCTCGCAGAAACAACTAAATTACTGGACCAAATATCAAAGTACCCAAAATTAAGCACTGGAGTTGGTGTAGTCCCTCTTATATTTCCTTGGATAACATACAGATTCTCTACAATGAGGTATATGCTAGAAATATGTAGCTATCCTTCAATGACCAGGCAAGTAAGGTCACATGTTAGAACATGTGCTTAACTGAACTGAGAGTTGCCCAGGAGGTTAGTAGAGCACACTTCTGGAACTTTCTACAAATGGATTTCCAGAAATTAATGAAGGGGGAAAGACCTAGCCCCAAATGTGAGCTGTTACACCACACAGTCTAAGGGTACAGGTAGATTGAAATGGGAAAGGAAAAGGTTTCTTCCCCTTTCCCCTCTTCCCCTCCACTTCCCCTCCCCCTCCTCCTCCCTCTTTCCCTCCCCCTCCTCCTTCCTCTCTCATCTTCCTGGATACCATGAGTGAGCCTTTTTTGCACTGTCATGACCTACCTGCTATGATGAGCAGAAACCTCAGAAATTGCAAGCCAAATTAAATCCTTCCTTCTTTAAATTGCCTTTCTTGGGTGTTTTGTCTCAGTAAAAAGAAATGGACTAGCATATCCGGCTCTCCAACCAGTCTATAAACTCCACCAAAGACTCATGGCATACCTCCAGGCCACAGATTTCCCAGGAACTTCACTTTCTACTCCAACAGTACCTTCTCAACAACCTTGTCATCAGCAATAGCTACTGAAGAAACCAGTGACCTGAAGGGGGCTCTTCTGGGGAATTCCCTGATCGAAAACAACGAACAGATGATCAAGTCAAACTCAAAATCATGACACTGCAGCAAATTAGCTGTGCTCTGTGTAGAGATGCTGCCCTCGGAGTTGCCAATCAAAAACTGAGCTTTGTGTCTGCCTCACAGAAAGCAGCTTAAGAAGATATCTATGTCTCAATGTGAAGCCCTGTGTATTTCTAAACAATAGCATTTTACAGAGTTAACAGTCTCAGCACAATGAAGTTTACATTTTCTTCCTAGTCAAAACTCCATCCATTAGTAAGTTATTCTCAACAGTGTTTACACAATGATATTGTCATTAAAAAATTAATAATAAAACAAAGCGATTTCCTGGTGAGGTGAAACACTTGACATAAGTGAAAGCAACAACAAAAACAGAAGTTGTGGGGACAAAAATGTGAAGTCCATAAAAAAGAAGACAGAGAGGACAAACATAGAGAAGAAGGGGAAGGAATGGAGGGGAGAGAGGAAGAGAGAAGGGAAGGAAAGGATAAAGTATTTTGTATATATTAAAAGTATATATAAATCTATTTACTGGATGTAATCACAAAGAAGGACATACATGTTACATAATTACTGATAAACCTTTTCTTTTTACACATTATGTGTAAAAACATCTTCATTTCATATCACTGATTTGAAATTCTCAGAACATTCTTCCTGACCAGTTGATCTCAATTTCAATAAATTATGTCCTCTTGAGATGTGTCATTCATGTGTGTGTGTGTGTGTGTGTGTGTGTGTACTTAGTCTGTTCAATGTAATGTGTGTGTACGTGTTTTCAGGGCTGACCACTTGGTACTGGATAACCAATCGATGTGCTCTTCCCTCAAGAAGGCTATTTCTCCAGTTCTTGGCATCCCTTAGTTGCCTGTAGGTCTGTGTGTAGGTTTGAGGTTTGTTAGCTTTTCCCCAGCCATCTTAGCATGTCTATTGGTATTATGGCTGTTCAGGTAATGTTTAGGCAGCCCTGTTAGGGATATTTTATGGGTGTAACTTCTGACATTCACAGGAGACACAGTCTCACAGAAAATTTCCTGTTCTCACGGCTCATACATCATTCCTGCCTCCTTTCTCCCAGCGATCTCTGAGCAGGAACTATGCTTTCACTGTCTCTTGTAACTAGGCTCCACAACTCTGCATTTTGACTTGCTATGGTTTTCCATGGTGGTCTCCATCTGTTGCAAAGAGAAGTTGCCTTGGTGAATAGAGGTCTACACTTACCTGCGGATATGAGGACAAGTTCTTAGAGCACAGCTAGGAATTATTCTGGCTTACTAACATGGCAATGCCTACTCAATTTTCAAAGTTCATTTGGAAATACTTTGTTGTGGCCATGAGTTATTGGCCGAAAAACTTAGAGCTGAAATTATTTGTCAATGGAACTAAAAGAAAGTGACAAAAAGCATTTTATCTGCTCAGTATCCAGAAAAGAAACAAACACAACTATCTGTCAGAACTTTACATAATATATAGCTTTTGGAGTTGTTAAAAATCTTGTAAGGTGGCCTCCTATTTACTTTCATCATTACCTCAGTTAAATTGAGATTGATTCTAATCCACCTTAAAGATTGGTGTTGGTGTTGAATGTGCACCAGGGAGGGATGGCAGCAAAACCATGAGACAAAAGAAATACTTCAAGCACCTGGAAATGTACTAAGTCCTCTGGTTTTGACTGACAACCTGTAGGCTGGTCCTCTGTCTGTTACCTCCCTCTTCTTTCTGCCTCTCATTTAATAAAGGCTGTAGGATCCATTTCTCCTCCCATCACTGATAGTCAGGTTCCCATTGTATGCTTGCACCAAGTCTATAAACTACTAAACTCTTCTGCGTTTGTTCATTTTTATGTTCTTTTTCCAGTTTTCTGGAGGCATGATTGACACAAAAAATTTGCACCTATTCCGTGATGTTCTGACATATGTATTTGGGGAACTGGTTACACAATCAAACATTCCTGTGTGGTGAGAATACTTGAAATTTACTCTCCTGGAAAATTTCTGGAATCCAACCCATTGTTTTACTATATTTTGTGCTCAGCAATCTAGCAGGGAGAAATATTTCATTGTGCTTTTAAGTTGTATTTCTTAGTGGCTAAGTCTAAGAGGCAGATGGATGGTTCTCTGTGTGTGTGTGTGTGTGTGTGTGTGTGTGTGTGTCTTTATATGTCTGTTTGTGTCTGTGTCTCTGTGTCTATGTGTGTCTGTGTATCTGTGTATGTCTGTGTCTTTTCAGTGTGTGTGTGTCTGTCTTTGTGTGTCTGTGTATATATGTATGTATGACTGTGTCTTTGTATGTCTCTAGTGTATGTGTATGTGTGTGTGTGTCTTTGTATGTTCTGAACTGTTTATTTAAGCCTATAACTTTTCCTTTTTTGTTGCTTTTGTCTGACAGTTTCATCCATTAATAAAGTAATTTTTAGCAGTTTTCAACATGTTTTCCTATTTCATCTCTTCCCCTCTCTTCTTCCCAACAAGTCTCCCTCCCACTTTCATGGCTGTCTTTGTGTGGGGGGGGCTACTAAGTTTGATTAAGCTTTCTTGCCTGAGTATGGATAGAAATCCACCATTTTTTATTAATTTACCAGAATCCCTCACATTGTCTTTGTTTATAATTACTTGTGGTAGATTTTCACAATAGAATATTACCCAGCCATTAAGAAAAATGAAATTTGCAAGTAAATTCACAGAGCTGGAAACAATTATATGAATAAAGTTACCAAGAGGCAGAAAGTTAAATGTTGCATGTTCTCTCTCTCTTTTCTGAATAACAGCTTTGAATCTTCATAATTATGTATTCTAGTTAAAACATCCACATTTCAGGAATTTACAAATGGCTATTGGCATAGGGGCCTTCAATAGAGAGAATTAATGTGAAGGTATCCAGGATTTAGAGGTTAATGATGGAACAAGAAGGGTTACATTGGGGTGAGGGATGGGAGGACAGTGTAGAAGAAAAAATATAGGGAGGTACAACTAACACTAAAGCCTTTTGAAAAAGCCATAAGAATGCCTACCATTATAAAAGTTTCATAAAATATAGACATATACATACATACATACATACATACATACATACATACATACATATATACATACATAAAGTGGGTTTAATAGAGCTACCTTACAATGGGGGGACAATATCCCAACTAGATATTCCATGCTAGCAAATAAAAATCTTGGTACCAGTAATGTATTGCCTCCTTTTGAATTGTTGGTCAATGGGGTCACAAAGACCCTCAAGAATTTCATTCTCTAACCAATGTTCTTGTCTACCCTCTAGAATGTAATAGTAAGACCCTACTGTCAATGACACCAGACACTTTAGTCATAGATCAAAGAGAAATCAAGCTGGCACTCCTGGAAACCTCATCCTTACTGGATAGTGCTCACAATGCTATAAGATGCAAGGCATACTCATAGAGAAAAAAAGTAATCCTTAATCTCACCCAGCTATAAACTCTGAGAGCTAGAACAAGTGACTTGACAAAATATAACTACTAGTACAATGATGGTATGACTGTCATGGTAGCAATCTATCTACTTGGATCTAAGACCTGCTCCATGAAATGAAAACCCACAGGTAACACTGTTAAAGAGTTCAAGAACCTGTGGCAAGATAGAACATAAGTCCTAGAGAGGAACCCAGTATTATTATTCTGCTAAATGGATATAGCATTAAAATTGTTTCTAATGACTTATTGCTACATCCATAGATAGGTCATCTCTCAACCATCATCAGAGATGCTTCTTCTGGCAATAGCTGACAATTAATACAGAAGCTCTCAACTAATCAAAGTACAGAGATGAAAATACTATGGAACATGCATCCCTAAAAGGGACAGTTATTTCACACTGCCACATGGAACTTTGCAGAATAGGGACAGAAAGATTATAAGAACCCAAGGTAATGGATATCATCAAGAAAACTCAAGAAGAGTTTTCCTAGACCCAACAAGGCAGATGCACATATGGACTGACTCACAATGATTTTAACAGCTTTCACAAGACCTACACAAGCTCCAGACAGTCAAAATTCCAGCTTGAAGGTGGGAAGGTGGGGATGAAATCCAACAATGAACTAGGGAGATGCTGGCATTTGATTGCTGCTAAGAGATGAGTCAGTTTTCTTTAATTATGTGAACCCTGTTAGATTGATTATACTGCAGGGCAGGCCCCACCCCCAAGAATAGCTGGGCAATAAAAACTGTAGTCTATGGGAAAAGGGAGGAAGAAAGAGATGGGCGAGAATCTCAAAGTTGATTGGGAAAGAATGGGAGGTAGAGAGGATGATAATCGGAGGCGTTGGTGATGGGAGATGAAGATTTAAAATTTTGAGAACATAATAAGGTTAAGTTTTTTGTTAAGATAGCTCCATCAACTATTTAGGCACACTATTTATGTCTTTAAGTGGGATAAGCAGATAGCATATTTCCAATTAATGTGCACCACAACATTGAAATAATCCATCAATAGAAGTAGGTGGAGAGAGGGGAGCCTGATCTGGTATTGAGTGAGGGAAAAGGACTGAATCCCCAAGGGCCATCAGAAAGAATGGAAACAGGCAACCTCAGGAGAGAGGAGGTTGGGGGGACCCTCCAGAATGCACCAGTGACCTGGGAGGTGAGAGTCTCTCAGGACTCAAAGGGAGGGACCTTAGGTGAAATGCCTGACAGTAGGAAAAGAGAATTTATAGAGCCCACCTCCAGCTGGAAGACAGGGCATCAAATGAGGGAGACAGAGACCATCCCACAGTCACAACTCTGATCCACAATTGTTCCTGTCTGGAAGAATTATAGAGATGGAAATGGAGAGGTATCTGAGGAAAAGAAGGTCCAGCGACAGGCCCAAAATGGGATCCAGCTCAAGGGAAGGTCCCAAGAGCTGACACTATTACTGAGGCTATGGAGCACTCACAAAAGCAAGACCTAGCAAGATCATACTCCAGAAGGCCCAACAAGCAGCTGAAAGAGTCAGATGCAGATATTTGTACCCAGCCAATGTACAGAAGCAGCTGACCCCTGTTGTTGAATTAGGGAAGGCTGAAAGAAGCTGAGGAGAAGGGCGACCCTGTAGGAGGACCAGCAGTCTCAATCCGGACCCCCCAAGATCTCTCCAACAGTGGACAACCAAACAAGCAGCATGCACCAGCTGATATGAGGCCTCCAACACACATACAGCAGAGCACTGCTCAGTCTGTGTTCATTCAGAGAAGGAAGGCCCCAGGGAGTTTAGAGGTCAGTTGGGATGGAGGGTAGGGACATCCACATGGAGGCAGGGGGTGGGGAGGAGGTATGAGATATGGAACAGTCAGAGGGTGGACAGCAGGGGGGTCTGAATAAAATATGGAGTGTAAAAAAAATCAATTAATTTTTTAAAAAAGAAGTTGTGAAAAAAAAACCAAAACAAAAAACAAAAAACAAAAACAAAAACAAAAACAACACTCCGGAAATGTATGGAGGAAGATCCTGAGTTCAAAACACTCTAGGCTACTGAATGATTTCCAGGTAAGCCAGGGCTCATAGCAAAAAGAACAGGACAAGAAAGAAAGGGCGGAGGAAAGAAGGGAGGGAGAGAAAAAGAGAGAGGAAGGAAGGGAGAAAGCAAAGAATGAAGGAAGAGAGGTAATGGGTAAATGGAGAGGGAAAGATGAACTCTATTCATCTATCTAATCAGAATTATGAAATTATGTTGTATCTTTGTTAATACAAAGAGGTATAGAGTTTAAATTCTGAGTTGTGAGTAATAATAAGCTATTTCTGTAACTTCACAGATACAAAAGTAATAGTTTAAACAAAAGCAAAAGACATGAGAGACTTTAAAACACAGTGGATGAACAATAACACTTAGTAAGACCAACTAAATTTCTCATCCTCAGTGATTCATTTGTGTCACAGACAATCCACAGTTATCTTTGAAAGTAAGATATAAAATTCTTCATTTTAATAGAAGACAAACTTGTGTTAAAAGTCTAAGGACTGAGCCCAAGGTCAATGGTGGCTAGCAGCTTTCCATTTGCTCTGAAACAGAAGATAATCCAGCTGGAAACATTCCCCTGTGCTCACAGCAAATCCTTGCTTCATCATAGCTGGCATTTACAAAACGACTTCATATTCTTAAGGTAAAAAGGCTAAAATCAGAGGGTTTTTTTTTTCCTTTTCATCTTGACATTAAGGCGCAAGAAATAAATTATTTGTGAGACCAGAATTTAAAATTGAAAGTTTCTGGTTACTTTGGAAACACACAGCAATCAAAGCTGAGTATATTGACACAGGAAACCATTTTTTATCAGATGGTTTGAATCTTTTCCAATGTTTCTCAGTTTTGTTCAATGGTTAGACACTCAGTTTGCAGCATAGCAGTTTCTGGCCCACCGTTACTGTCAATCTTTTTTTTAATATATATTCTTTGTTTACATTCCAAATGCTTTCCCCTTTCCTGGTTTCCCCCTCCCCATAAGTCTCATAAGCCTTCTTCTCTCCACCCATTCTCCAATCAACCCCCTCCCACTCCTCTGTCCTGGTATTCCCCTACAATGCTGCATCAAGGCTTTCCAGTACCCGGGCCCTCTCCTTCCTTCTTCTCGGGAATGATTTGATATGTGGGTTGTGTTTTGGGTATTCTGAGCTTCTGGGCTAATATCCACTTATCAGTGACTGCATTCCATGTGTGTTCTTTTGTGAATGAGTTACCTCATGTAGTATGATATTTTCCAGTTCCAACCATTTGCCTATGAATTTCATGAATTCATTGTTTTTAGTTGCTGAGTAGTATTCCATTGTGTAAATATACCACATTTTCTGTATCCATTCTTCCATTGAAGGACATCTGGGTTCTTTCCAGCTTCTGGCTATTATAAATAGGGCTGCTATGAATATAGTGGAGCATATGTCCTTATTGTATGCTGGGGAATCCTCTGGGTATATGCCCAGGAGTGGTATAACAGGGTCCTCTGGAAGTATCATTCCCAGTTTTCTGAGGAACCGCCAGACTGAGTTCCAGAGTGATAGTACCAGCTTGCAACCTCACCAGCAGTGGAGGAGTGTTCCTCTTTCTCCACATCCTCGCCAGCATCTGTTTTCTCCTAACTTTTTGATCTTAGCCATTCTGACTGGTATGAGGTGAAATTTCAGAGTTGTTTTGATTTCCATTTCCCTGATGACTAAGGATGTTGAACATTTCTTTAGGTGCTTCTCAGCCTTTCGATATTCCTCAGATGAAAATTCTTTGTTTAGCTCTGTGCCCCATTTTTAAGGGGGATATTTGGCTCTCTTGGGTCTACCTTCTTGAATTCCTTGTATATCTTGAATATAAGCCCTCTGTACAGGAAGAATGGACAGTTCTGTGGATAAATTGTCTACTGTCCAAACATAAGACCCTGGGTCAAAACCCCCAGATCATGTATGGTTGTTTGACCAGGAATGGCCCCATAGGCTCATATATTTGAACATCTAGGGAGTGGTACTATTTGAAAGGATTAGGAGCTGTGACCTTGTTGGAAGAAGTATGCCACAGGGGTTGGGCTCTGAGGTTACAGGCCCAGTCTCTCTTTCTGTGTGTGTCTCTATCTGTCTCTGTCTCTCTGTCTTTCTCTCTGTCTCTCTGTCTTTCTCTCTGTCTCTCTGTCTCTCTGTCTGGCTCTCTCTCTCTCTCTCTCTCTCTCTCTCTGTCTCTCTCTGTCTCTCTCTGTCTCTCTCTCCTTCTCTCTCTCTCTCTCTCTCTCTCTCTTTGTCTCTCCCTCTCTCTCTCCCTCTCTCCCTGCTGCCTGTGGATCTGGATGTAGAACTCTCTGCTCTTTCCTCAGCACCATGCCTTCCTGGATACCGCCATGGCCTGCCATGATGACAACAGACGGAACTTCTGAAACTGTAAGCCAGGCCTAATCGAATGCTGTTCTTCATGAGTTGTCATTATCATGGTGTCTCCTCTTAGCAATAGATTACTGGCTAAGACTCCATGTTAAAAAAAAAAATCCAAGTGTGATATAAGTCTGTTACCCTTGCACCACCGGGCAGAGGGAGGACAGAGGGAGCCCTTGCTCGCTGGAGCCAGAGAGCTCTGGGTCCACTGAGAGACCCTGTCTCAAAAACCTAAAGTGGAGAACCATAAGGGAAAACACTCAGTGTTGAACTGTAAAATCTACACATGAGTGTACCAGTGAACACACTCATCTATAAACATACACACACACACACACACAAATGTGCTCACACATGTACACACACGCACGCATGCGCGCGCACAGGGGAAGGATGAATAAAAGATTTTACAGGTTTTAATATCTTATCTTGTAATTTCAAAACTGTAAAACTGATTTGTTTTCAAGGTGATAGAATCTTAGGTTTGCATTATCCAGCCTTGATGTGATGGTGTGTGCCTGGTCTTCTTGTAACGTGATTTTTCATGTTTAGTTGTTATCCGTGGGTGCCCTGCTCTTTTCTGAGGGGAGGCAGAGGGAACAGTAGCTCTAGGGGAGAGTCGAGGTTGAGAAGGGACACTAAGGGGAGAGGAGGGATGGGGAAACTGAGGTTGGGATATAATATACGAGAGAAGAATAAAAAGTAAAAAATGATGTTCTCTAGCTCCATCCATTTGCCTAAGAATTTCATGAATTCATTGTTTCTAATGACTGAATAGTACTCCATTGTGTATATATACCACTTTTTTTGCATCCACTCTTCTGTTGAGGGATACCTGGGTTCTTTCCAGCATCTGGCAATTATAAATAGGGCTGCTATGAACATAGTAGAGCATGTATCCTTATTACATGGTGGGGAATCCTCTGGGTATATGCCCAGGAGTGGTATAGCAGGATACTAAGTGAGGTAACCCAGACTCAAAAGGTGAATCATGGTATTCACCCACTAATAAGTGGATATTAACCTAGAAAACTGGAATACCCAAAACATAATCCACACATCAAATGAGGTACAAGAAAGGAGGAGTGGCCCCTTGTTCTGGAAAAGACTCATTGAAGCAGTATTCGGCAAAACCAGAACGGGGAAGTGGGAAGGGGTGGGTGGGAGGACAGGGGAGAGAAGGGGGCTTGCGGGACTTTCGGGGAGTGGGGGGCTAGAAAAGGGGAAATCATTTGAAATGTAAATAAAAAATATATCGAATAAAAAAAGTAAAAAATGAAGAATGTCAGGGAATATCTTTAAAGAAGCCAAGGAAATACAAATATCACACAGATTTTGCAACAAGAAAGTTGAGAAATACGTGCTGCCAACACACTGGTCTCATGTGTGCTTCCCTGCTCTAAATGCATAGCTGACAGGTTTGGAAGGCTGAAAACCGTATCCTCAGAAATTCCAGCTTTGGCTGTAATTGTCCATAGGACTTCCTCATGTATCTCATGTTTGCAAAACTTGTTTTTGCATACTTAATGTTTGTTCTTTAGCAAAGTTTTTTTTTTATTCTAAAGAATTCACTGTTAGAATTTCTGATACAACCTACCTCTTTTCTTAAATTTGATACAAGGTTGATAAAATTACCTGAAGTTAACTTCTCTTATTTCCAAACCTCACACACTTGTCTAATGCCACGTGGGTAGTTGACTATATAAAAATAGATACCAATTGAGAAAATTAGAAATCAAAATGTTAATTAATGTGACCTAATCAAAGACATAAAGGCTAGCTGTGGAATATTTATCTCTAATCTATAATTGATAATGAAATGAAACTCGTGAGCAGAACATCACAATTATTTTTTTAGTCTTAATAATCAGCTTTTCCCACAGCCTGCCATTGTAAAACCTACTCAAAGATTTAAATGCGAGTGGGTGAACCTTGAGGCTCTAAAATTGAAATGGCAAAATACAGACAATAAAATAAGTGGAAAAAAACACCAAGTTAATTCATGAGCACAATGATTTTCATACATATAGAATATGACGATCTACTAATGATCATTTTTAAGTTTTTAAGATTTATTTTTACTAGTGCATATATGTATGCAGTATGCAATTGCAACCCAGAGGGATGTCAACAGATCCAGAAGAAGGTTTAAAATCCCCTGGAGCTGTAATTATAGGAACTTCTGAGCTGCCTATTGTAGGTGCTTAGAACTGACTTCTGATCCTCTGTAAGAACAGCAAACACTTTTAACCCCTGAGCCATCTCTCCAGCCTGCTCTACTGATGATTTTTAACAATAAGAAATTTAATAAATAGGAATGGACATTGTTCTCTTCAAACCTGTGTGCTTGCTGTAGCTGCACTGCTTAAGTCTAATTATTTATAGCACTCTTTGTAGACACACGCATATACATAAACATACATATACATATATATGCATGTATATATGGGAAAAGAGAGAGAGAGGTGAACAGACCTGTACATATACACAAGGATATATGTACATACAGCTAGCCCCTTACTTTATAATGTAATCTTAGTTTTACACTCCCCCAAAAATCTTATTATCCAGTTTGGTTATTCAATCCTAAACTAAGTCGATACAAATTTCTAAAAGTCCAGTTCTGCCTCAAAAATGTTTTTTTTTAATGACATTATTTCAGTATGAAAAGGCTGAAAGAGAAAATGCAAAAGTTTTTTCGAGGTTTAGAAATAGATTCTGGATTATAGCTGTAAGCCTCCCAAATTTCTTCATTAAATTTTTGTGAGTTTTTTTTTTCCACTCAGAGATTCAGGCAAGGCTATAAACTTAAAACAAACAAAAATCCAGCACAAGAAATTTATGCCCGAAGTTGAGAAAAGCTGTAGTATCTTCACAAAAAAAATAAGAAAGGACTCTAGGAGTCTCCCTTGTAATAGTTTGGAACAGAAAACCTCTTCCATGGATATAAGGAGATCCACTGAAATTCTGAAATGTAAGCAATTCTAAGCATAGTTTCTTGGCATACATGGCTACATAAAAGGCAATAAAAGGAAATAAGGACTTCTACAGCCAAAGGAGATGTGTATGCATAGGTTTGATGACATCCATCAACCAGACTGTGGGCTGTGAACACTGCAGTCTCTGTGGAGGAAGCATCAGGATTGAGATGTCTACATGTCAAAATCCTTCAGGGCTTTCATTTGCCCAGGCTGCATACTCATAATGATATAAACAATGGGAATGTATTTGTCCATAGTTCTTTAGACGGAAATCCAAGATGAAGATTGATGAGTCTGGCATGGCCCTGGTTGGGGTGGAATGATGTGGATTCTGTTCCTGTGGCAGGGCCACCAGGAATGTCCATGGCTGCTGTGGCTTGTTTGTTTAATAATTTACATATTCTTTTGTTCCTCCTTCAAGGAATCTCCTTCTTGTTAATGAGTTCATGATAATTGAAGCAGCAAATATCTGAGAGCTGAAGATGTGGCTAATGTCTCAGCAACATAGTAAGTACTGGGACATTCAGGACAGCCCTTAAGGCTGTGGAAAAGAACTCTAACAACAAGTTCAAAAATATATAATTTCCAGTTCTATCCATTTGTCTAAGAATTTCATGAATTTGTTGTTTTTAATGGCTGAATAGTACTCCATTGTGTATATATACAACATTTTTTTGTATCCATTCCTCCACTGAGGGACATCTAGGTTCTTTCCAGCTTCTGGCTATTATAAATAGGACTGCTATGAACATAGTGGAGCATGTGATTGGGGAACAGCGGGAGGGAAGAGGGCTTATGAGACTTTTGAGGAGGGGGGAATCCAGGAAAGGGAAATCATTTGAAATGTAAATAAAGAATATATTGAATAAAAAATAAAAAATAAAAAAATAAAAATATAATTTCTCAGCTATTCAAAATATAAGGATGCAATATGATTTGTAAAAAGATCTTCACAGATCTAAAGGAACAGAGGCAGCTGTACTGTGAGTGAACTTGTCAGAAAAATACCAAGGAAAAGATAAAGAGATTTAGGAAGTGGTGATTACAGATTCCCCCAGCTAAGTTTTTTGTTCATGCTTACAAGGGCAGGCAGATTCCTGAGTTAGGGTCAGCCTGGGACAGAGCAAGGCTAGGCCCAGGAATGGTAGAAACAGTAATTTCAGAACAGGATCCTACCTAGCAGGCTTATTGTCTGTACCTAATAGAAGCAGGCAGATCTCTGAGTTATTTTGCAACTTTAAAAGAAAATGGGAGTTTGCTGTCTCCTGTGAATTAAGGGGCTGGAGTCATGGGATGCCGATTCATAGGATAATCAAAAGGAAACCTGAAGTAAATGACTGGATTGATACATAAAATAAAAGACTGGGCTTATGATCTGTAAGGTGTAGTGGTACACGCCTGTAATCCCAGCACTCTGATAGGCAGAGGCAGGTGGATTTCTGAGTTCCAGGCCAGTCTGTTCTACAGAGTGAGTTCCAGGACAGCTAGTGCTATACAGAGAAACCCTGTCTCGAAAAAAACAAATTCAAAACACCAAAAAAAAAAAAAAAAAAAAGATAAAATTGCTTGGAGAACAGGCACGAGCAGAGCATAGAGAGAGAAATATCTGGAGATCCCCAGAGAGAGCAGAACATAGAGAAAGCAATCTGAAAGCTGTCTCAAGCAGAACATAGGACGTCAGCTTAGATCCATGATTTGATTTTGAGTCCTTTTCTTCACTGCTTGCAAACATCCCTTCCTCAGAATACCTTCCAAAGCTAAGGCTGGTCCTTGGTAGAAGGTGACATCATGACAGGTTGTTATCAAGTTCTCTTCTCTTGGTTTGTCCATCTTTTCTCTGTCTGCTAATGTCTGTCTTGAGCTCCCATGGAAAGAACATTCTGGCATCTCTTTCTCTTCAGGTAAGGGCATCACTGCTACCAAGTGAAAATCCCAACTTAAAATGGTTTCCTTTTCATCTTAATTACCACCCTAAAGGCCCTATGTATACACAGAGCCATGGAAAGATAGAACTTCAATACATTAAGAAAATATATTTATCCTTAACAAATCCTATTGTTACCTAAAGGCACTTAGATGAGGTTGAAGTAGCCTGGAAATTTTTAGTTTTCACTAATCCGACCAGAAAGCTATATAATAACATCAACCCTTCAAGATATTGACTTAACTACATATTGCTTGGACCAAGAATTTATTCATACCAAAGTCTTTGGAAATAAAGGGTATGACAGAGACACCCTATCAGACCCTTTAGCAACTTCTGTACTCACGACTTTCTCCAGGTATCTGCAGGTTTATACTTACCACTTAAAAGCTCAGTGAAGAATCCCAGATGAAGCACAGATCAGCCAATTTCAGGAAAAGTTCTAGGTTCACTGGCAAAATGGATACCAAAAAATTATTCACTAAAATCATGGTTTGGGCCAACTGTGGGTGGCTCCATCTGAGCTGCAAGAAGTTAGCCAAGCATAAGCCAGGGGATAAACAACTGAACAAGACAGCAACTTGGTTTCCCCATGGTTTCCGATTCAAGATCTTTCCCTGTTTGGGTTTCTCTCCTGACTTCCTCAACAATGGGCTGTGCTCTATTATAAGATTAAATGAATTCCTTCCTCCTAAGTTAATTTTGATCATGAAAGTTATCACAGCAATGGCAAGCAAACTAGGACAAAAGACAACTGTGGTTGTTGTTTCTTGAATTCCTTCCACCTTCCATCTCTCGTTGGCCTGGAGCTTTGCCAAGAAGGCTAAGAAGCTGGTGAATGAGCTCCCAGTGTCTGCCAGTATACCACTCCTATCTCGCAATTACTAAAATTACAAGTGCACACCACCTTGTCAGGCTTTTTCTGTGGGCTCTACAAATTTGAATTCATGTCTCCATGCTTATGAGGCAAGTGCTCTACAAAATGAATCACCTCACCCTCCCCCACCACCATCATTCTTATTTTCATGAAAAGATTGTGCGGTGTCAACCAACCCACTGTTAAAATTACCCCTCCACATTCCAGGATAGCATAAGGAACTGAATCTAAGGCATAAAGATGTGGAGTTAGCATTCACTCCATAGCTCCTTACAAGGAATACATTTGAAATCATAACTACTATTTCTACAACTCAGAAAACATAATCCCTGAAATTAGTTTCCTAACACATGCTATGGCTGCTGGCTTATTTTTACTCTTGCATAAGGTTGGCAGTCTGTAGATCAGTTATAGACCACCTGTATAGTCTGTATTAAGGGAGAGTAGGGGAGCAGAACACAATGGTGCCATCATCAATTTCAAGCTACCTGTTCTACTAAATACATACATTCTAGTGGAACAACCCAATGTATTGCTGGTCAAATAGTGATCCAAAATTCCATTTACACAGTCAGAATGCTTGTTAGGTATCAAAATCTAAAAGAGAAATAAAACCTAACTTTGTCTGGTCAAGTTTTGACTTAGTCAGGGTTTCTGTTCCTGCACAAACATCATGACCAAGAAGCAAGTTGGAGAGGAAAGGATTTATTGAGCTTACACTTCCACATTGCTGTTCATCACCAAAGGAAGTCAAGACTGGAACTCAAGCAGGTTAGGAAGCAGCAGCTGATGCAGAGGCCATGGAGGAATGTTCCTTACTGGCTTGCTTCCCCTGGATAGCTCAGCTTGCTCTCTTATAGAACCCAAGACTACCATCCCAGGGATGGCACCACCCACAATGGGCCCTCCCCCCTTGATCACTAATTGAGAAGATGCATTACAGCTGGATCTCATGGAGGCACTTCCTCACCTGAAGCTCCTTTCTCTATGATAACTCTAGCTTGTGTCATATTAACACACAAAACCAACCAAGTTTGAATATCAAAAATCCAAATATCCTTACATAGACTTATAAATGTGCAGGAACATCTTAGAACATGAAAGTCATGTTGTAAAATAGAGAAGAAATGCTGGCCTTACCATCTGCCAGTTTTCTACATACGACTCTCTCTATCACTGACATCAAGATCTCCAAATCACATAAATAGCCTCATGACATGTAAAAAATTATATATGAGTCTATGTACAAGTAAATCACATTTATCATAGTTGCTTAAAGAATTTCTTTATTAGTTTTACCCAGCTATATTACTTCTCCACTCTCTTTCTACTTCCCAAAGACCAATGCATGCATATTTTATAAAGAATGCTTGAGGAGACATAGTCAGGACTTCCCATTTCTGAGTTATAGTCCAATATTGTACTACCTAGAAGGGCCAGTTACAGGCCATTAAAGATCTTGGGAGAACCAGATTATGAGAGGGGAGTGGGACTGGGTTACAGAGTACAGAGAGAGGTTTCAAATAGAACATTTAAAGAGGAGGGCAGGAGTGGCTTTCTGAGGCTATATCTGCACAACTTCTCTTTCTTGCCCTCAGTGTCAGGCTGCAGCTGCTTCCACTCATGGGATACCCGCATTTCCTGTAGCAACAAAGTCATCAAGAAGAGCTACAGGCCACCCACACCACCCTGTCTCCTCCACTCTCTCATCCACTCCCTCATCCTCTCCTCCAAATCTCAGCATTCACATTTCTAGACTTAAACATGTTTATAATGATCTAGAATTTCTATTTGGGACAACAAAATGCCTTCTAAAAATTTATTTTATGAAAAAATGCTCCTTCTGTAGCCATAACTGACCACTCTGACTCACAGACGTCATGCTTCTCTCAGCCACATGCATTTCCTTTATTTCCTAGTTGGTTCTGATTGTTGTGCTGGTGCTCTGACCTACTTACTCCTCTAGGGAAGGATGGACTGGGGAGAATCACAATGGAGGTCCAAAGTCCTTGGACAAAACTCTTAGGTTTTAACCTCAGACCAGCAATATAGTAAAAAGACAGTTTCGATTCAATTATTCTACCAGTAGTTTCTGAACATGCAGTATGATCTAGAGGCTGAAGATTCTGGCTATTATGAATTTTCTGTTTGTTTAAGTGAACCTATTTTTCTAATGCTTGCATAAGAATTATGTTGAAGATTCCTAAGATCTGTAGATGACTACCCACGTGTTTCTGGATGATGCTTCAGGAATTTCCAGGGAAATAGGATCTAGGGTGATGCTAGGCATAGCACAGTAGCAATGGGGAACTCAGTCAAGCCCATAGAGAGCAGAGATGACCTTCCAGAACACCAAGGCTTGAATTCTTTATCTCAATATCCTAATCATCAGAAGTGGCCAACTCTAGGGTTAGGGTCCCATTGGGCAGGTCAATCGAAGACGTTCATTGGGTTCACAGGCATCACTTCCAGAAGTTGACAGGATGAGAGTTCTTTTGGAGATGGAGATCTGAACATCATACCATACCAAATACAGCACATGGAATGGAGGAAGGAGTGCCTCTCAGCATGTTTTCCAAAAAGTTTCTGCCAGAGTCAAACTTGTGAGCTTGTACAATCTTCTGCCTTTACCCTTCATTCATTCCATCTGCAAGTCATTATTGAAAGCCTTGTCAATAAAAACAATCTAAAGGAACTGCTGATGCAAAGGCTGCATTTTATATTTTAGAGAAGGCATCAGAAGGTTGGACCCTCTTCACTCTGAACTATAGCTAAAAAGCAACTACCATAGCACACATGAACAGTGTGTACTTTTCCACTGTGAGAGAGAAAGCTACACGCCACGTCTTCAGTCTTTCCTTCCTGGGACAGCTCAACCAAAGCTTACTCACTTGTTTAAATGTTAAATGTGTACAGTTCCCTTTATGATAGACAGCACTGTACATTAACTCCAACTGAAGACAAGTATTGATTGATGTCAGTTGTAGGTGCCACAGTAGAAAAAGAAGCTCACCAAGATGCTAAGCCTTCATTTTCTGAAGGAGCAGAGGGGTTTTCTTGGAAAAGATTGAAAGCCGGCTAGCTCACTCCAGTTACTTTACTCAAACATTTTACAAGGTTAATTGGGGCTGGGAAATGTTCTAGCTACAAAAGTTATCTTGTCCTTGCAGCCCATGGGAGCAGACAACCCTCACAAATCTCAGTTCCTTTTGACCATGGCTAGTCAAATAAGAACTCCGGGTGTTCCAGGAGTGTTTTAGGAACAAGATTACTGCAGCTACAAGCTCTCACATAACACCAACTCCAGATTCTCTAGAGAGACAACATATCTTCAAGGTCCAGTCTTCAAACAATTTCTCAGCCTCTCCTGATTGACCCGAAGAGAGCATGTTTTAACTTTGCTAAAACAGTTCACTCAAAGCCAGGCACAAATGCTTTACTGTACATTTTCCTTAAAGCCAAACATAAAGGCTTTATGTACCACTACAGATAATTGTATCATCCTGGCCCAGGACTGAAAAGAAAACATGATTCCATGAAGTCATCACTCTCTTGAAGCAGTAATATGGTAATGACAAAAAGAAAAGGGGGTGGGGCAGAACTGTCATTGTAAGGGAACTGACAGGAAGCTCTAAAACAATGGAGCCCAATAGCTTTTATTCAAGCATAGGAAGTGAACTTGACTCTCATTAATATTTTATGTATATTATAAATAACTGTTCTAACCCTTTTAATTGGAAGCTTTCGTATCATTTATTGCTACTCCCCTGAGGTCCTACACACAACATATGCCCAGTGAAAGTTTATCATCAGTAATGTCCTCATCAGAAAAGAGAAATTGGCCAATGGCTTTCCATTTAGTTTTCTTGAGGCTCATGGTACATTCATTAAGGAATTCTTCCAGTGCTTGAATGTGTTAGCAATTTAAGAAGCCTCTTGGTTTCATAAAGTTATCTGAATCTTATGTCTTGGGATCAGGGTCATTAACCCAAGGGCAGACATTATCAGCCATGGCTGTTTGAAACAGTTAGAGACCTTAACTCAGTCTTTGGAAAGAACGTGTGTAATGAGTATTAAGACAACCTGCTCATTTCTTATTCAGTATTTGTAACCACATCAAAACCATAACACTGATCTGTTTCTTCCAAGTGTCAATCTTCTAAGCACTAAACATGTGCTTAAAGGATTAATATAAACTACATGTCCCATAGCTCCCAAACCTTTTAGGAGGTACATTTGGAATGTACACACACACACAGACACACACACTTGTAGAAAGAATCCTATCATTGGCAACATCAATGAACTTGACAGGCATTATATTAAGTAAAATATATTATATTTCATAATATATTATAAAATATATTATAAAGGTGAATACTGCATGATCTCACACAGAATTTCAACTAAAAAATTTGTGTCAAATCATTAAAGCAGGTATTAAAATGGTTTCTACCAAAGATATAGTGGAGGCAGGGGGGGGGGGTCAGCAAGAGAGAGTACCCTGATTGACTATACAAGGACATAAAGGGGACATCTAATAAAGACACAAAGTTTAGAGAGAGGAATAATAAAAAGGAGAGGGGGATTTGTTCCTAATATCTGAGGCTCAGTGCGAGCTTGCTCCTCTCTGCCTGCTGCAGAGATACACAGTGAGAGTCTAGGATGGATACATTCTGTATTCCCGCGAAAGGTCTAACTTCCCAACTGGAATCCAGTCCCACAGCCCCTTCAACTGACTGAACTTTCCCCCTTGCCTCAATTTCCACTTCCCTCCTTCTTGTTCCTTCAGGAACAGGTTCATTCACAGTCTCTCCAGTGGGAGAGACCAAAAAGAGTTGATTCTGAATTGTGTCTGAGGGTACAGCTAGAGAGTTCAGACATATGGACTGAGGGTCAATAATGTTGACCTCAAAGGGCCTCTAATTCTACCTGCTGAAACAGGAAGGCATTTTCTCTTTGAGAAAAGTCTGAATCTTAAGAATGGCAGAATTAGGGGTTGATGAAGACCTTTAAAAGATGAGACCTAATGGGAGGTCATTAGGTTGTGAGAGGGTATGCCTTTGAAGGTATTGTGGAATGTCACATGTGCACGCATGTGCACACACACACACACCACACCACACCACTCCACACACACAGAAACACACACATACACACCATACAGACACCACTTATACACACAACACAATACAGCACACACTATACACACACACACACACACATACATACCCCACCACCCTCCACATACACAAACATACATACTCCTTTCTCACTTTCTCCTTCCTGGCTTGAGATGAGCATAGTTGGGCACACTTGTTCTGACATGTTCCCCAACACTACAGTCTCCCCCTGACAAACACACACACACAGACAGAGACTCAACCCGTAGTGTCTCCTGATCCTGGACTCAAAGTTCCAGCACCACAAACAAAATTGGGCCATTTTTTTCCCTCTGTTAAATGGCCTCTAACAGATATTTTCCAACAGAGTTGGAAAGCTATCTAACACATGATCTAACAAATATGGAAAGCATTTCTCTCAGCACATCCTCACTATCAATATGAGGTAACTCAATGTTGCCATCCAAAAGGTAGGATAAACCAAAGTTTGTTCCCATAGACCTCGGAAAGTTTAGTGAAGACAATGCCATGATGAATTAATTTCACATGCCTAAGCTTAGACCCTATACCAGCTTTCCCATAATAAGTAAAATTTAGGCAAAAAAAAAAAAAAAAAAAAAGCATCTCAGAAACAAATCCATGATGGTGGAATAGGATTTAGATGGCTCTACCTCACCAACTTTGCAAGGGAACCCTTGCAAAGTATGACATTCAAGTGTGGTGCCAAATAACTGTCATTTGTTATTCATATTACAACACCTTCCCCAAACACCAGAGAACAGGCCACTGCTGCCTTACACAAATGTATCCCAGCATTTCTACAGCCCTGGATGGGCACATGGATGTCAGGTGCTCTGGTAGACAGAAAGAAGCCTTTTGAAGCTCTGTGAGAATAGCAAGTTCCTAGTTTTTTATTAAGACTGGATATTCATCAGGAGTGTGGTTGACAAGAATTCTAATGGGGTTGCAGCTATAGTCCATCTAACATGTTGTATCCAAAATGAACAAGAGCCTACATGGCTGGTAAAATGCCATGTAGTACACTCTAGCTGAGGCAGTGTGGGAGGCTCTCTCTTCCTTCCTTCTCTTTTATTTTGGCTTAAGAGAAAGGATGGAGAACTATGAATAAGAACTCTTCTATAATAAGAACACAGTAAAGAAAATCCCCCAAATTCTTAAGTTGTTTAAAGTGTTGTGAAAGAGGCTTGTCAAGAAATTCAATCATTTTTGAGTATTTCTCAGAACAGAGACACTTTCAGAAAATCAAAAGACCCTTATTCCCAAAACTATTGTGTATGGCTAACCAATTTTCATGAAGGAAAATTACTCCAGCTAGGAAAAGAGCATAGTTCATGCCATCTTTGACCTAGGCAGGAGTCCCTCCTCCACTGTGAGTTCCTGAGAATAGAATGAGACCGAAGTTATCAACAACACATTTTGTAAATGAAGCAAGCGTCATCCTCTGGGAGAATGAGTAATAGCACCTGAGAAAGGGTTAACACATCCATCATTGATTCATAAGCTACCCCGGAATAACCTCATGGGAACACTGAGAACCTGGTGTGACTACCAATGGCAGAAGGAAGAAATTCACAATTCAGACCAACTGGTTGTAGTCTCACATGTCTAGAATCTCAGCACTTAGACAACGGTGGCATGAGGATTGGGAGCTCAAAGCCAGCCTAAGCCACAGATAGAGTTTGAGACCAGCTTCAGCTTTGTAAGACTCTGTCTAAACAAACAGAAAAGCCAAGGCACACATGCCCTAACAAGAGTATTCTTGACTACTTGTCAGTTGGAAAGAATTACGACAAGACCTTTACAGAAGTGCCTTTGTTTATTACTGTGATAAATGTCATGACTGAGGGAACTTGTGGAGGAAAGGGTTTATTTCAACTTACAATTGCCCATCAGAAAAAGAAGTCACTGCAGGAGCTCAAGGCAGGAACCAGGAGGCAGGAACTGAAGCAGAGGCCATAGAGGAATTCTTAGTTGTTTGTTCCTCATGACTTGTCAGCTGACTTTCTTAGATACCATACCTCCCACCCTCCCTTACCTCCCATTTTCCCTGCCTCCCATACCCCCATGCCCACTCCCATCTAACAATTCAGGGGTGGCACTGCCTAGAGTGGGCTAGGCCCTCCCACAAGAATCATTAATCAAGAAAATGTCCCCACAGTCTTGACTACAGGTAAACTGATGGACGCAGTTTTACAATAGACATTCTTTCTGATGACCCCAGCTTGTGTCAAGTTGACAAGGAGAGAAAGAGAGACAGAGAGAGAGAGAGAGAGAGAGAGAGAGAGAGAGAGAGAGAGAGAGAGAGAGAGAAGAAAAGAGAAAAAACCAACCAGCATAAGAAGATAGTACAAAATGTAACCATTACAAGAATCAAGAATCATCTGGGGAAACTGCTGCTGTGCTCAGAGAATCCAGTTGGTGGTGTCTGAATGAACCATGTGCAACTGGCCAAAGACTTGGCCACTGCTTTTTATCAAGGGTGGAATCAGAGTGTGACAACAGTCTTGACCATTCAATCTTGAAACTGTCGATAACATTTACGTTTTGTAGGGGATCTTCATTCTACTTTTAAAAATATTTTCTTTTTTTAATTTACATTTTGTGTGCACATGGATCTGGGTGTCTGTGTTTGTGTGCACATGGATCTGGGTGTCTGAGGAGGTTGGACACCATGAAGTTACAGGCAGTTGTGAGCTTCCTGATATGTGTGCTGGTAACCAACCTCTAGTCTTCTGTGAGAGCAGCAAAAGCATTAAGCCACTGACCCATCATTCTCTTTTTAAAGTATCTCATCGTAAAAATGTGAAGCTATTGATATGAAGCCATGACAAACCTGGTCTTTGGGAAAGTGGCTCAGTTGTTCCACAAACCCCAGCATGACTTCCTCTATGTGGTATGCACTACACCACCCCCAAAGCCTATTAGCTTAGGCTTTCTCATCTCACAGTGCAGGAAAATGCCCTGCTGGGATACCCACTTCCACGATGAACTTCACATTCCCTCAGTCAGCAACTCCTTTCTCTTACTAGATTCTTTCAGGATCTAGTGCAAAGCAGGTTCTCTATGGCTGTGATTCGTCCTCAGTGAATGAAAACCCTTGAGGATGGGAATTCCCTGTGCTATAAATGGGCTATTTTAACTCCATTTCCTATCTGAAATCAAAGTGGGGGGGGCGGGGGGCTTTTCACAGCCATCAATCCTCCCATGAGCCATTTCTCAAACCCCAACACTGTTTCTATGTATTTTGGGCTGTGCTGACCCCTGGTGTTTTCTGGTCTTCAGCCAGCACTCTTCTGGACACTGTGACCCGTTCCTTCATTTCAAGTGTCTTGAGCCTTGTTTTCTTTCTCTGTCTTTTTTTTTTTTTTTAAATCTCCATGGTGTTTTTCCTTCTACAAATTTTGTCTCCCTTTGGGCCTCTTTCCTCTGACACTGTGCAGACCTATAAAAGTAAGTTCACACAGGGATCCCAACTTTCACAGGAAGCTCTAGGAAGGAAGTAGAAAGATCTCCATGTTTTAAATGTGACTCACCAGCCTGCTAAGCTCTTACCATTGCAGGATCTCACTAAATTCAAAAGCAAAATTTCGGACAGCTCACCTTACCTTGTTAGGAAAAAAAACATAGGCCTGTTCAAAAGTCAAAGATGCAGAGAAGAAAGCTCAGGTGAATATTTTAGAAAATAGTGTGTAGTCTCAAGAGTAACCAAGGTACCAAAGGGAAGATACACAGTAAATTCAAAACACACTCCAAATCCAGGGTACTTTAAAGATGGAGCCTCATAAGATGCTATTTTTACATTTATTTTGATTATGCTTTTGAGAATGTCATATATAATGTATTTATATCATTCCCAGCCCATATTATCCCCCTTCTAACTTCTCTTATGTCTCCTCAATTCCTTCCAAACTTCATGGCATGCATATATGTAATACATATGTACACAACACACTGAGTCCTGTTAGTGTTACACATATGTATGTATTTAGGGCTGATGACTTGGGATTGAAAACCTCTGAAGAGGGCCATCCCAGACTCTCTCTCTCTCTCTCTCTCTCTCTCTCTCTCTCTCTCTCTCTCTCTCTCTCTCTCCACTTTATATGAACCATGTTATCTACCTGGAATTCATGCCCCATGAGTCAGGAGTTGCATCTGTCTTAAGCACCACTCTCACCAATATACAGTTAAACTCAATACCTGTTAAGAAATGGGTATTTGTGACTAACAAAGTTAGAGAAGCGCATCAAGTACAGAAGGAAGACCCAAGTGGATGCAGCACCCACCTTCCTATACTCCAGGGTAGCACTGGAAACAGAAAGATATCTTTAATTAAATTCTCCAAGAGTTACTACTGATATCATTTGAAAGTTTGTTTTGTTTTTGTTTCTCTCTTTCTCTCTCTTGGTAAAAGTTGGTATTTTTTTCCTCTTAGTATTTTTGTTGTTCATTTTTTTAGTTGTTTGTTTATTTGTTTGTGGGGTTGAAGAAGGGCAAAGAGACAGAGAAAAGGACAGAGAGAATATTTCTCTAATCTCTGGATCTAAAATGAGAGTGCCTGTACCCCACTCCTTGGAGGTGGAACTAGCAATTCTAACTGAAGAGCTTAGCTAGGTGAGCTGGATGATTAGTAATGGCAGGAACTGATGTCTGTGTGGCTTCCTACTGAACCTCCCACTAGTCTGCTCTAGCATTTCGACTATTTCTAAAATTCCCAACTGCTTACTGTCTCCTTCCAACAGCCCCCTGAAATAATACCATTTATTGTCAGAATTTTCAAGAACCTTTTGTTAATTGAGGGTTGGGATTTCTAACTTGCTACATAGTATGTGACATGTCTTGTCAAATTTAAACTGTCAAAAAGCCAGCTATATCACTTCTTGGCATATACCCAGAAGATGTTCCAACATGTAATAAGGACATATGCTCCACTATGTTCATAGTAGCCATATTTATAATAGGCAGAAGCTGGAAACAATCCAGATGTCCCTCAACAGAGGAATGGATACAGAAAATGCAGTATGTTTACACAATGGAGTACTACTAAGCTATTAAAAACAATGACTTAATGAAATTTTCAGGCAAATGGATGGAACTTGAAAATATCATCCTGAGTGAGATAACCCAGTCACAAAAGAGCACACATGGTATGCACTCACTGATAAGTGGATATTAGCCCAAAAGTTCAGAATACACAAGATACAATTCACAGACCACACGAAGCTCAAGAAGAAGGAAGACCAAAGTGTGGATGTGTCAGTGCTTCTTAAAAAGGGGAACAAAATACTCTCAGGAGAAAATATGGAGACAAAGTGTGGAGCAGAGACTGAAGGAAAGGCCATACAGAGACTGCCCCACCTGGGGATCCATCCCAAATACAATCGCCAAACCTGGACACTAGTATGGATGCCGGGAAGTGCTTGCTTATAGGAGCCTGATATGGCTTTTCTCCTGAGAGCTTCTGCCAGAGCCTGACAAATACAGAGGTGAATGCTCACAACCGACCATTGGACTGAGCATGGGGTCCCCAATGGAGGAGTTGGAGAAGGAACTGAAGGAGTTAAAGAGGTTTGCAGCACCATGGGGGGAGCAAGAGTGTCAACTGGCCAGACCCCCCAGAGTTCTTGGGGACTGGACCACCAACCAAAGAGTACACATGGAGGGGCCCCCTGGCTCCAGCTGCATATGTGGCAGAGGATGGCCTTGTTGGACATCAGTGGAAAGAGCAGCCCTTGGTCCTGTGGGGCTTCGATACCCCAGTATAGGGGAACACCAGGGCGGGAAGGTAGGAGTGGGTGGGTTGGTGAGGGAGCCTCATAGAGGCAGGGGGAGGAGGAACAAGATAAGGGGTTTCTGGAGTGGAGACCTGGAAAGGGTATAACATTTGAAATGTAAATAAAGAAAATATCCAATAAAACATAAAAAAGGTAACAACTATGTAGCTATGCCAGAATATGACCACACACAGCCAGATATCAAGGCTCACCCTGTGGTCACTATGGGCTGTTGGTACTGAGGTCTGTGCCGTGTCCTGTATCTGGTCCACCCTAACCAATACTGTTCCTTCTAAGCCTCAGGACAGTCTTAGAAGATACTTCTTCAGTCCTTAGCTTATAGTTGAGAAGATGAAGATTCAGGTAAGCTAATAACTTTCCAAGTTACACAGGAACTTGGTTTGAATAAGAATGATGCCACAGGCTTATATATTTGACTGCTTAATCACCAGGGAGTAGAACTGTTTAGGAAGAATTAGGAAGTATGGCCTTGTTGGAGTAGGTTCTCTCTCTCTCTCTCTCTCTCTCTCTCTCTCTCTCTCTCTCTCTCTCTCTCTCTCTCTCTCTCTCTTCTCTCCAGATCAGGATGTAGCTCTCAACTACTCTTGCAGCACCATGCTTGCCTGCATATTGCCATGTTCCCACACGATGATAACCTATTAAACCTCTGAAACTGTAAGCAAGACCCCAATTAAATGCTTTCACTTATAAAAAAAATGCCGTGCTTATTGTGTCTTTTCACAGCAATAGACAGTGACTAAGATAGAAGTTGGTACCAGGAACTAGGGAATTATTGTGACAGGCCTGACCATGCAATTTATTGGGAGAATTTGGAAAACTTGGGCTAGAAAAGCAGTTGAATGATTGAAGATGGGCCAATGTAGTGGGAGCATGGAAGACAGTGATGAGTAAGTTAAACTGTTGGAGTCCATTCAAAAATTTGAAAGAGGAAGAGTATTAATAAATGGCTTAGAGACCACTCTTGGCATAAGACATGCACTTAGAGAGTGAAACACACACACACACACACACACACACACACACATTCACATGATTTATTGGAATGACTTACAATCTTCAGTCTAGCTAATCTAACAATGACTGGGTGTGAATAGAAAAGTGAATAGAAAGTCCAAGAATCCCTTTGTTCCTCAGTCAACAAATCTGGATCTCTCATCTAGTCTTCATTATATGCTGGAGTCCCAACAAAGTAGACTCTAATGCCAATGAAGGAATGGGTGTGCTGGCAAGGCAAGGAAAGCAGGTAAAGAACAAAGCTTCCTGCTTCTATGTCCTTATCTAGACTTCCAGCAGAAGGTGTAGCCCAGATTACAGTTGCTTCTTCCTGCCTCAAAAGTCCAAAGGAGAAGTAGATTCACCCACTTCAAATGAAAATTCTCTCACAGATGTGCCCTCCATTCTGGATTGTAGTTCATACAAAAAGTAGTCAAGTTAACAACTAAGAGCAGCTATCACAGTGATAGTTTTTTGTCCTACCAACAGATGGTGACTAAGACACAAGGCATACAATTGGCCATCCTAAGTCCTCCTTCCACTGCAACACAGTATCTCTCAAATGACACATAATTTTCATCATCAATCACAAATTTTTGAGAAGACATATTTGCAAAAAAATTTGCCCTTGAGGATGCTCACCTGCAAGATGGAAGTGACTGGAGGCACAACTCCGTTGGACACAATGAAGGCACAATGCGTACTAGCATCATATTGAATCCCAATTTGTATAATTAGAGTGAGCTAGTATTTATAACTTTGAAGAGATGACTTCACAGCTGAAGCCCAATGAGACTTTTTTTTTCTACTTTTAGTTAACAGGAATACATTTCCTAGATCTAACTTCCTTACAATGCTTGATGATCTTTGGTATCTAAAGAGTCAAATCTCTAACTGGTAGTGGTAGTGACGATGGTGGTTATCGTGATGGTGGTAATGGTGGCAGTGGTGGTGATGGTGGTGGTTGTGGTGGTGGTGGTGTCAGAAACTGAGCCTATGGCCTTATGCATACTGTTGAAATTCTCATCTGTTGAGCACATCCCCAAATCTATCCTTTAGGATTCCTACACAGTTTGACTAAGTATAAAGAATCCAGCAAAGTATTAGACACCCAACAAGCAAGTGACCACATTTTTGGTATGTCTGTCTTCAGTGTGAGAAATCTTCATTAATCTTCCTCAGAGGTTTTAAGCAAAACTTTCAAAAATTTTAAAAATCAATATTCATATTGTTACTTTTTGCATAAATTATACCATTTGGACCTATTCATATTCCAGATAGTCTTGGTCATGTGTAAAAAGATAAGAGAAGTCCCTTCTGCGGTGCATTTGCAGGAAGAAATACCATGTTCTGGTGAGGCTATCTGAAGGCTGCCATGTAACAGATGTCCACAGACCCCAGAGTTGTAAATCCTTCATTTGGGATTTAGAAGTATCATGAAGTATCTGCCCCACCCCCAATGCAGGTTGTAAAACACTGATAAGCCCTTTAAAAATACCCCAGTAAACACGATTTATTACCTTAACATCCTCCTATTAATTACACTGCTGTGGGCAGCAGAGTGGAATAACAGCTTCCCAACATGCTGGGAAAGGGAAGACTGTGTGGACTCAAGTGGCCGGCCCCACAGACAACATGCCACTGTGTGGACTCAAGTGGCCAGCCCACGGACCACATGCCACAGTAGTCTTGAGCCTTTCCATCGCAGCCTCCTTAACTATGAAAGCTTCCAAAACAAGAGGGTGGGAGAGGAGGCCGTCTTGAGGTCTGATTAAACTCTGACTGAGTCCTCAGAGAAATTTCCAGATGACTGCTCCCTATCCTGCTCTTCCAAACACTGGCATCATATAGGTGCTCACTTTCCAAAGTATAGAAATTCAAAATTATCTTCAGCCCCAGGCTACTGGTTCACAGACTACTGTGATTTATCCAGTTTATGGGGATTTCAAGATACTAATCATAAATTATATATTCTGAAGCTATTTATGCTCATCAAATTTTTTTATTTAAACCAAAACCCACTTCCTCTTAGCCTCTTCACATCTGGATAATAAGGTTAACACTATATCAGAAATAACAATCGCAAAGTCTTCGGTACATTTTGCTTTAGAGACCAATGACTGTCTTAATTAAATTGCCTCTGTATGCACATAACAGAATCCTACTTTAATAAATAATGAATAGACCTTTGCATAACATTTACTAGAAAGCTGTAGAGAGGTTATATATAGAAGAGCTGTGCTTGTGCCTCAATAAAAAGACTGAAGCCTTGAAACGGAAAAAGTGAAGAACTGTTCAGTATCAGGGAGGGGGTAAGAAAAGAGACAGAAGCCAGATTCATGTATCTGTGCAACCATGGAAACACACACGTGACTCTGTCATCTCACAACCAAATCCCAGGAATCACTTTCTGAAACTCACGAAGGTCCTCTACATCTCCTTTGGGCTTTCTACGAAGTTCAGGGATAACTCCTTGATTGGTGTAGATAAGAGGAAGTCTAGTGTAGAGTTCTTTATACAGAATGACAAATATTCAGAGATGGCACACTGTGCCTCAAATGTCACAGCCTCTAACAAATGCATGAGTCACATGCTCCACTGTGATTCAGGTCAGAAGAAATGAGACAACAAAGTCCTTTTGATTTTGAGCACGCCCTAGTGTGTGTCTTCAAGGAAGTGCCAGTGGCCTTGCTTAACTGAAGTTTATACTCTCTTAGAGAATCTGAGGTCTCCTTGTTACACTACTTACCACGATTCTGTGGCGATTTTTCTGACTTGCGGCACCCTACGCACATCATCTCATCTGGAAAGTCAACGACCACACTCCTGCCCCTATCCTTCGGGTGCTATTCCATCTGCGGGATTCACCTACCATTGTATAACAGAGATAGCATAAAAAGCAAAGGGCAATTGCTACCCATGCCTATCGTCTTTTATTCTCACTATAGTAGCCCTCAGGGAGGCACATCCTTGCATAACTTCCTCCATTTCTGTCTTAGGGTTTTACTGCTGTGAACAGACACCATGACTGAGGCAAATATTATTAAGGACATTTAATAAATAGGGGCTGGCTTACAGGTTCAGAGGTTCAGCCCATTATTACCAAGGCAGGAACATGGCAGCATCCAGGCAGGCATGGTGCAGGAGGAGCTGATAACTCTACATCTTCATCTGAAGGCTACTAGCAGAATACTGGCTTTCAGTCAGCTAAGACAAAGGTATTAAAGCCCATTCCCACAGTGACACACCTACTCCAACGAGGCCACACCTCCAAATAGTGCCAGACCCTGGACCAAGCATATACAAACCATCATGGTTTTTCAGTATCTTCTTCTAGCAATAAAACACAAGAAAGTTGGTGAGGTGTCATTCTGTGATCCCATTGTATTATTGTATTGCAGGAGATTATTCACACTGAAAGAGAGGAACTCTGACAGTGACCCTGAAGAAGTAGGTGAGCATAGGTGCAAGCCTGTGAGACAGACATGTGACAAAGAATGTGAGTAGCCTCTAGGGGCTGAGAACACTCACCATCAGCCAGCAAGAAAGCATGGCTGTCAGGGCCTAACTACAGAGAGCTGTGTTCTACCCTCACCCCCATGAACTCAGAAGAGAACACAAATCCCAGAAAGAAATGTGACCTCATAAACAACTTGATTTCAGCCTGGGAGGCCCTTAGCAGAGGTCCCTGGAGGGAATGCAACACAGTAGCCATCTTCTTACAGCCTGTGAGGCTCTGAGCTGAAGGCTCATTGAAGCAGTGCCTGGATTTCTACTCTGTGGAAACATAGGTAATGACAAGATGTTACCCTAAGATATTACGTTTGTGGTAAATTATTATACAGTAAAGCAGAGCACTCATAGCAGATCAATCCACTCCATAACGTTCCATGTTCCTCTCCACCCTCAGTGCAACACAAACTAATGCCTGCCTTAAGTCAGCAGGCCATAAGAAACGGAAGTAATATTTATGGAGTGACGTGATTTATCTCCTTTAATACCACGAGATAGGTGCTACTAACTATTCTCATGCTTCTTTCCTTATCTGAAAACTCATTATAGGCTGAATTACATCATCATATTTGAAATGTATTTATAGGTTTAAGCCCTAAATCTACCCTGACTGAATTCAGAGGTAGGATCAAACAAGAGATAACAGAAGTTAAATGAATCCACAAAGGTTTGATGATAAGACTGGTGGCCTTTTAAGGACATGGTGTAGGTCAGGTGAAGAAAGAAAAAAATGTCATCTGAAGCCAGAGAGAGATCCACAAAAGAAACAGATTGCTGGTTTTCTCTCTCTCTCTCTCTCTCTCTCTCTCTCACACACACACACACACACACACACACACACACACACACATACATACACATACACACACACACACACACAGAGAGAGAGAGAGAGAAGAGAGAGAGAGAGAGAGAGAGAGAGAGAGAGAGAGAAATTATTAGATTGGCTCACTTACTATGATCTGGGTAGTCTAACAATGACTGCTGCATAGTGCCAAAGATGAGACATGGCAGCTGCTCCATCCACAATGCTGTGTGCCTCCGTAGTTCCAATCCAGTGTCAAAAGCCCGGACGATTCCTAGAAAGCTGCTAGTGTCCAGTCCATGTTGAACAGATGAAGATGCTAGATTCCCATGTCATCAAAAAAGTGGCAGCAGTGCCAGAAAAAAAGTAGCTCTCCTGCAAGGAAGCTGGGAGGTAACAGGAGCTTGGACCCTCTTTATACCTGGGACACTCCTACCAAAATGTGTTGTTCAACCTTATGGGGGGGGTCTTCCTTCCTCAGTTATTCCTCCAGGAAGTGGCCTCAAAGACCTACCCAGAGTTGTATATCTTAGTTGATTCCAAATCAAACCAAGTTGACAACCAAGAGTAATGATCACATAGCCTAAGCATAGTAATGTGTTAAAGTTATTATTTAAACCATGATTAATTATTAAGATAAACATGAGTAGAAATCATGCCACTACTGCTTACCTCTTTCTTTTCAATCTTTAGTACAATAAATATTGAGCATGAGTGACTATGGCGCTGAGCTGAGTCTTCTTTCTCTATAACCCTCCGTATTTATTTTGGCTGTCCATTCTCATTATCAAACAATGTTCTTAAGATTGAGATTTGGGAAAATGTTCTAATTTAACTAGTAGGTCCAGTTTAATTTGAACCCTGACAAGCTAACCATGAAATCCTATGGAATTTTCCAAGAAGACCAAATTCTTTACTCTTGTGTGACTGTGTGACATTCTGAAATTAATGTTTTAAGCCAATTCCCCTCTGTGATTCATTTTCCTTATCTATATTGAGGAGATGATGTCTACCTCAGAATGTCACACTGATAGAAAATAAACTAAGCAAAGTTTAGTAGTGTCACTGGAACACCGTGCACACCTCATAAATGTTAGGGGCTCTTGTGATGGCTAATCAAAAAATGTATTATCTCTGAGCAGCTCAGTGGAACTCATCAGTGCCTGAAAGAGTCAGCAACATCCTTTCACATTTAATTAATATTCCAAACAGTTTATAAAATTTATATCCTCTTATCACAAAGACATTCACCAAATACCATTTTCTATCCATACAAGTAGACTACTAGGCCCCACCATCACCATGCTTCAAACCCACAGAGGCCACCCACAAACTCCCCAGGCCTTTTCAGGATAACAGTCACAGCTCTTGCATTTCAGAATCTCCCTGAGTGTGGCATTACCTGTGCTCATGTTCTTGATTATAACAGACAGCATTGTAAAACAGAATTGTTGATGTGCCCCTGAGCACTGAGAAGGCTCACCTGCATTCATACAATAAAGATAAAGTCTTCCCCTAGCCAGAGGGCAGGTATGCATGCAGTCCATTATTAACGGTTCAGGTTCCCCTAGCAAGGGTCCTCAGGGTAATTAAGATAACTAATCTAACATATAACAACAATTAACTATTGCTGATGACAACTGATGACAAAAATAACCTCAGACTTTTATAGTTTCCATAGCTACTGGCCACAGCTCTTTCAGGATAATATCCTATTCATTTAATGAATAAAGACACTCTTTGTTCAGATAACAAAAATCATGTGTCAGGGCACTGGAGAACTGGCTCAGTGGCTAAGAGAGATTGTTGTTCATGCAGAGGACCTGAGTTCAGTTCCTAGCATCCACATGATGGCTCACAACCATCAGTAATTTCAATGATCTCACTAGGCACATGTGTGTTACACATAATACATGCCAGCAAAACATTCATACACATAAACTGAAATCTCAATAAATGATAGATAGATAGATAGATAGATAGATAGATGATAGATAATAAATAGATGATAGATAGAAGGATGATAGATAAATAAATAATAAAGTATCAATAGGAAACTTTCAATCACAGATATGAGGGAGAGAGAGAGAGAGAGAGAGAGAGAGAGAGAGAGAGAGAGAGCATGTTAAGCAGCTCTAGACACAGACCATTAGGGCTTATGTTCTACCGTTCTGCAGCCCCTTCACCCCTCCTTACCCCTAGCAGATACACCCCTCCTTACCCCTAGCAGATACACCCCTCCTTACCCCTAGCAGATACACCTCTCCTTACCCCTAGCAGATACACCCCTCCTTACCCCTAGCAGATACACCCCTCCTTACCCCTAGCAGATACACCCCTCCTTACCCCTAGCAGATACACCCCTCCTTACCCCTAGCAGATAGATACACCCCTCCTTACCCCTAGCAGATAACGGATGGCTATGAGAACTCAAGACATCATATACAACTGGCTTTATGCTCAGGGAAGGAAAAGAATTGTTGTATCAGGAGAAGAAAATCCTCTTTAGTACCTTAGAACTCACTGTTCTTATCCCCTCACAGCCCCAGCCCAGAGCACCAGCTCCATTTTTAAACTGATTGCTGGGATATGGCACAGCTGCTTTTGTCTGAGGCTTGCTGCTTTACAGTTGATCAACAACAGGTTTTCAGGGTAGAGAAAATAGAAGTAAAGCTTGAAGACTGACTTTAAAATGGGCATGTCTGTCTAGGAACCGGTAGCACTCCACTGCTGCCATTGTTTGCCGATGGTCTTCCTCCATTTATCCAGCCAGCCACCTATCCACCCATCGAGGAAGAAAGCATAGTAAGGGCATTCCAGGCATGGTTCTCATTACTGATGTACACACATGAACAAAATAGAATCTCTACTCCCAGGTAGAATACATTCTTCTGCCTCTTACAAATTATTGTTTAGTGCAGCTGTCTGGTCTCCAGAGCAGTGGTTCTCAACCTGTGGGTCACAACCCTTTGTAGGTTGCATATCAGATATCCTATATATCAGATATTTAAATTATGTTTCATATACAGTAGCAAAATTACAATTATGAAGTAGCAACAAAGTAATTTTATGGTTGTGGGTCATCCCAACATAAAGAACTATAATAAAGTGTTGCAGCATTAGGAAGGTTGAGGACCACTGCTATAGAGCAAAAGAACCAAAACAGAGATGCAGATGATGGAGATGGAGGGATGGCAGTAGAAAGAAGGGAGAGAAGAAGTAAGGAAGGGTGAAAAGGAAAGAAGGAGAAACCAAGGCCATAGCCAATAGTAATCATTCGGAAGTAAAATTCTTCCTATATAGGAAACCTCAAGATTCCTCAAGACTGTCATATAATTATATATGTCACTCACTAAGGATAATCTCATTTATTTGAAATCAATTTATTGTATATTTTATCCACATCTACATAAGATCGTCAAAGCAAGCTCTGGTTAAGTTTGATCAAACCACCAGGTACAGCAGTATAGCCAACTTGGCACATTAAGCTGCCTGCCACACACGCCTTGCATGTGCCCTCAGTCCCTCAGCAAGCTTCTGAAGGTGGGAATGATGCTACCCCAGACACATCACCCTGCAATCCCCACAGCACTTCACATAATGCCTTGTGCTAGCAGATGTCCAAGAACTGTGCACTACTGTATCCCTTAAGCTCGACTTTACGATGTGCTGTGTCTGCATGTCTTGAGATGAGAGGAAAAACTGAGTTCAGAAAGGATCAGCCAGAGCTGAAGTGAGATCATGAATCAAATACAGGAGCCAAAGTTTCTCAGTCACTTGGCCAGTTCTGAAAACGGCCCTTCCTTCAAGCCACACACCCCATCTTGATTCTGGAGGAGATTCCAAACCATCACACCCATGTCAAGGAATGACATTTCTCAAAAAAGAAGAAAGAAAGAAAGAAAGAAGGAAAGAAACAAAGAAACAAAGAAGGAAAGAAACAAAGAAAGAAACAAAGAGAGAGAAAGAGAGAGAGGAAGGAAGGAAGGAAGGAAGGAAGGAAGGAAGGAGGGAGGGAGGGAGGGAGGGAGGAAGGAAGGAAGGAAGGAAGGAAGGAAGAAAGAAAGAAAGAAAGAAAGAAAGAAAGAAAGAAAGAAAGAAAGAAAGAAAGAAAGAAAGAAAGAAAGAAAGAAAGAAAGAAAGAAAGAAAGAAAGAAAGAAAGGAGCAAAGAAGGAAAGAGAAAAGGAAGGAAATAGGTACATAGGTACTAGTCCACTCTGGACCCTTTTAAGAAATGAACTTAAGCTTGTGGATTTAGAGGCTTCATATTTTCTATCTGACTTGTATCTTGGGCCATTTGATCTGCTTCTTTCCATAAAGCAGATGTTCCAGAGAGATTTCACAGGAAGCCATGGGCCAGAGCCAGACCTCCAATCTCCATGTGTCTCCACTGGCCACCCATGCAGTGCCGATCAGATGTGATTCCTCTGACTCAGATTCTGGCATTCCCAAACATTCCATATACCTGACATCTTCCAGGCCACACCCACACCCCAGGGGGCAATGCATCTGTAAGCATACTCTTATGGTATACCGATGCTAGATCCATGAAGAATGTTATATAAATGGTTCTCCACACATTGTCAAACTAGCTGTACTCCTGGGCATGTTTTTCCTGCATCTAATAAAAATAAATAAAAATTGAACAATTAGTTGAGACTCATGCAAAGCCAGGCATGGAACAGGCTTGAAACCCATTAGAAATGCTTACAAAATACACATCACTGCATCTAAGACACAAAAGAGATGCTGAGGACAGCTCTAAGTGGGAGCACGGGTTGGCAGTCTCAGAGAAGGTAAAGCTAATTAAACACAGACTTGTGAGAAAACCAGTTCCACACTGACCAGTTGAAACCAGTTACCATCTGAAATTGGAATGTCCCACACACACATTCTTATGTTTCAAGCACTTAGTCCCTAACTGCTAATATTATCTGAGGAGGTTATGGGGCCTGGCTCATGGGCCTCGGAGCTGGAACCAGGCCTTGGAGGGTTAAAGGCAGGCCTCACTTTCTGCCCCACCCTACCTCCTGAATCATCAACAGTGAAACTCTACCATCTCACGCTCCTACTGCTGTGGATGCAGATGCTCCAGTTTCCATGCCTTCACCTCCATGATGGGTACATGAAAGCAGGAACCAAAATAAACCCTTCACACTTCAATTGTGCCTTTCAGAAAACTGCTACAGAGATAAGAAAAGAAACGACCAGAAAGGCATATAGCTCAGTGTAAATTTTATGTGATAGGTATTCTTAGCTGTCGATTTGACTAAATCTAGAATTAGCTAAAATCTAAAAGTGAAGGGCAGCTTGTGGGGGATTCTTTTGCTTCATTTGGAGTACATAGATCCACTTCTGATTCAGACTTTTGCAATAAGAAGACACACAGCGCCTTTCATTTGGATCTGGGGGCAAAAAGATGCACCTTGAATCTGGGTCACAGGCTCAAGACTGTGTAAGGATATGGAAGAAGGAAGCTTTTGCTCTAATGCCTGCTGGTTTTAGAACCTATTTGTTCAGGATTCCAGGTTATTCTGAAGACCAGCTGAGACTTTCAGCATCTTGAACTGAGCAACTACTAGACTCTTGTACATTTCATTCACAGTCAGCCATTGTTGGATTAGCTGCACTGCAGCCTGTAAATCTAAATCTAATAAGAATAATTTTGTGTGTGTGTGTGTGTGTGTGTATATATATATATATATAATGTATATATATTATATAGAGAGATAATATAATTATAGAGACAGAGAGAGAGAGAGAGAGAGAGAGAGAGAGAGAGACACTCTTTCCATAAATTCTGTTACTCTAGAGAACCCTAGCTAATACATTGGGGCACTCCAAACTGTCTATGTTTTCCAAAGGAAATGGGACATGTTGGGTCAATATGCTTATGGAGGTCAAGAACCACTTTATACGAGTTGTTTCTCTTCTACCATGTAGGTTCTGAGTATCAAATTATTGTGAGGTGTGTAGTCAAGTATCCTCAGAACCATAACACTGGACCATTTTTATTATTTTAAGGGGGCATGTAAAGTATGTTCTGAATAAGAAGTGAATATAGATATTTCATTTAAAATATGTTTTTTAGGTAAATATAGCAATTTGAGGTTGAAATGTAGAATCGTGACAATCATGAAACTAGTATCATTGTCAAAAAGAAATACAGTTCTTTTTACATGTCTTATAAAGGTTGGTTTATTTATATAGTATTCTTTTATTTTGCAAGGAGTTTTCAAGAACAGCCTCATGTCTCAGTGGTAAGAGCCCATCTGAATCAGCTAACTATGGGGGAACTGCACTTGTTTTTTACTGAGCATGATGGCTAATTCTGGTTGTCAACTTGAGTGTATCTGGGGTCTTCTGTGAGAGATCCTTTGGTACAGATTATCTGAAGCAGTAAGGCTCACCTCAAATGTGGGTGGCACCTTCTGGTGGGTAGCCAAGATACCCAAGGCTGGAAGACTAACCTATCTGCTTTTTGCCTCTTCAGCCTCACTCCTGCTGGAAAAGTCATTTATCTTGTTCCTGAGGCACTACTTCATTGTTAGTAGAACCAACTTCATTGGGATTCCAACATAGACTAAAGACCAACATCTATCTAAGAATCTTATAGGTATCTGGTGCGAGATTGGTACTACTGAGACATCTACCCTCATAGACTGAGCAATTACCAGATTTCCAAACTTTTTAGTGAAAGACAGCCATAGATGAACTACCCAGGCTGTATCCTATTAAGTCACTCTAACAAGCACCCATATGTGTGTGTGCAGATATATATAAAACATATACATATTTATGTATGTATATGTAATATATGTAATTCTATCAGTTCTGTTTTTTAGAGAACCCTTGCTAAGGCACAGTGTCTCCAATAAGGATTTATTTTTTTTCTTGTTTGCTTCACACCACAGAAAATCCTCCTGTTCACAATTCAGAGTCAAAAATTTAAGCTATACTGATGAGAGCTACAGGTTATTGAAGGCCACTATCTTCTCCAGATGGGCTCTTAATATGTGGTGCTGTATGGAAGAAAGCTGATGAAAGCTTCCCTGGTCTTTGTCCTCTCGGGCTTCTCAATAATTGAAAAAAAAAATGTGTTTCCTTCTATTAAAATCATTCATACTTGGATGAGAAGAAAAGAAAGCAAATGAAACTCAGGAAACTTAACAGCATCTGTAAACTGTTGTTATTAAATAAGTGGGGAATATTGGATGGATGGATGGATGGATGGATGCATGGATGCATGGATGGATGGATGCATGGATGGATGCATGGACAGTAGGATGGATGCATGTATGCATGTATGGATGCATGTGTGCATGAATAGATAGGTGGCAGATGAATGGAATTTTGAGGCTATAGATGCTATAAATGTCATAAAGGGTTACAGACAATACTCCAAGAAAAATTTTAAAAACCAAGCTGACAGGACGTAGGACCAGTGTCATGAGCCCTCACCCCCTAGCTGAGGACCTCCTGACAGCTGATTGCTGTTAGAGAAGCAATAGTCCATTGACTTTAAGGGAATGACCTCACACTCATGCATATATAGAAAGCACTCATTGGACACAGTGAGTTATTAAAAGGAAATAAAAGAGGACATGAAGTTGTGAGAGGGTTAGGGTAGATCTGAGAGGGATGGGTGTGAATATCATCCAAATATATTATAAGCATGTATGACAGTCTCAAAGAATTAATACAAAATATCACACTAATAAAAAAGTCAAGCTAAGGGATTATTCACAAATGACATTTCTGACAAGGGATTTATATCAAGAGGATTTGAAAACCTACTACTCCAGAATGAACTGATGAACAAGACACTTAAAAACAGTCAATGGCCTGACTAAAGTTTTCCAAATCTAAATGAATGACCAGTAAATGCACACAGCAGCATACTGGACAGCACGAGATAACCAAGAAACCAAAATCGACGCCAACCTGAAACTCTATTTCACATAACTACTGTGGTTATGTCCAAAGAGACTGACAATAAATGTGCAACTGCAGATAGGAGACATAAGAATGCACCCCCACTCCAGTACTGCTGGTTGGATTATGAACTGCTTGGTCACTCTTGATGGCGAGGATGATCCGTGGTTAGCATTCCATTTCCCAGGAAAACCCCTAATCATTAGAAGAGGGCATCAAAATTATGTTAGGTGGTTCTCTTGGCCACAACTCAGGTTACCACAAGGTTTCTGGAAAGATGAGTCCTTATTGGAGACTGAAGTCCTAAAAATAGGACACAGGATCACACACCTCCTAGTTAAACCTGAGGAGAGAGATTCACTGCATGGGGGACAACCTAAAACAAAACCATCATCAAGTAATCACCCAAACCAAGTTTACGCTTCCTGATTCTTCTAGTTAAGAGAGACACCAAGAGAACATCAATTTACCACACAATACATTTCACCTGGAACACATGCTCACACAACTGGCATATATGTTTCCTCCCCTGGAGATACAGTTAAGCTGACCATCTTATTGTCATTACCACATGAGCACATTCCTCTGTCCCTTACTGCCAGTAGCAAACCTGATTTGTAGCTATGCTGAAGCAGGAGAAGGTCAAGAAACATAGGGCCCCTCTCTTAGTGATAAGCTACAAACAGGCTCAGAAATCATTAATTTTACCGCAATATAAAATTATTTCTAAATTAGCCTCAGGAAGCTGTTCTTGGTCACAAGCTATGCTTGCTGAAAGCCAACCTATCTTGTTCTTCTAATTAAAACATAAGGAACCTTTTCTAAAATGCCACACACTTCTCTGCCTTTCCAAACAGCAAACAGGTAGGAAGGCATGTTGAGAAGCCTGGTGACTCAGGGCCTCTCAACAATATTGCTGAGACTCCAACCTTTGCTAACCTCACATGACTTAGACTTATAGTTTTGGAATCTTTTGGTTTCTCTGGCTCTCCCTTCACTAGGAAGGAGGCCTCACTGCTTGGATTCAACTGCCCCTGCTCTGCTGTAGGTGTAATTCCCAAAGAGCAGAACTGCTGACAGTAACTTGACTTTAATTCTAGACATAATTCTAAACACAGACTAACCCAGATGTGCCATGGCTTAACACAGCATTTTCCACTTCATCCTGGAACAAAAGAGATATGAATCCAGTAGCAACTAGACTCTGGACTGCTGACCCTCTCTTAGGGTAGCAATTTGCCATAGTTCCTAGCAATGCTTTAGGTATAGCAACAAGTCTCAGCTCACAGGCAACCTGTCTCCCCAAGGTAAGCAACGTGTGCTACACAGTTGTGCCTTACCATTTTCATGCCCAGTGTTGACTGAACACCCATCTGTGGCTTCTGTAGCTGTCTAAACCATTCTGGTTTTCATTCTCAACATGGCATTCAGCGAATTCCATCATCTATTCGTTGCTTTATTATCAAACAGATAATAAGTAGATAAGTTTACCTGCTGCTTAGCTAATGTAAGTGTCCTGTGCATATTTGAAGCAAGGCTAAGTAAGGTATGATGTTTCCAAATTAAGTCTAAGTGCACTCTTGACTTGCACAGTAACTTTAACTTCTGTAAAGTTCTTTGGGGAGTGACTCTATCGTAAGTCAGAGTCCATCTGTCAAGGATCTGCTTGCGTCCCTCTCGGAGTCCCCAGTTTACATGACATGATGTGGTATTGCTTTCAATTAGCCTAAGTCCTCTTACACTCAGTTCATAGTTTTCACCAAAATTCCAGATAGTTGAGCTTTTGGATCACTGAGCTCAAAATAAGTGACATGGTTAGGGAGTGTGTCATCGTGTTTTGGGTCAGATTTCCTTTGTAAGCAACCCAGATGCCATTGATGGCGCGTAAACAAAATGGGAGATTACTGGCTCATAATGAGAAGTCAACCCCTTGCAGCCACAGCCAAGCCCTAGTTTTAACAACACTGAAGCGTGCAAGCTCTATACAGCATCTGTCGTACTTTCTGCTATGCAAACACTTATGTAAATAAAGATGCCCTTCAGCCTCTGTGAGATGGGGTCCAGTAGTTGTCCATCCTGAGCAGAATCCAAGTGCCTTTCCCCAGTAGCTGGGTGAAAGGCTCAGAACAGTTTCCACTAGCCTGAATTTGGTCATGTGACCATCTGCAGGCCCATCACAGTGACTCTTAATAGTGAAGTACGGGAAAGACTCATAGGCCCCAGCAGACCAGATCAAATGAGAATAGAATCACTTTATAATAGGTTACAGAGTCCAACTCAGTTTTGATATGGGTCCATTTTCCAAGAAATCAGAAGATTCTAGTCAACAAAGTAAGGAAGTCCCCTCTGTTTTAACCCTAAAAGGGCAGTTTTGAAATAAACAGCCTGTTCTTTATTCTGTTCCCATCTTCAGGGTTTTTTTTTTTTCTGCCTGTGTTGTCCTCCTGCCTCTGATCAACTCACTAGAAATCCACTCTATTTCACAGTCACAAACTAAAAACTCAATTAAGGTGCTTATGCTAAGGTCCTCTGTGTTGGCAATGGTCAGGCTTTGCTCCCGTGATAATCCTGGACTTCAATTCCCCCAATCCTGGGTTAATTGGGAAAAGGAAATAGTAAGGGTGATAACAGAAGAAGAAACCAAGTCACCATCACAAGAAGAACAGAGGGGGCAGACAAAGAAAAACAGACAGCAGTGAATTTCTGCAAGACTCCATTCGGGTTTCTAGGGGTTTCGTGACAAGGAAATCTTGGGGTGAGCATGTGTTGTTGAGTCACACCTAGGAGTACCACTTCTAAGTATCCCATATGGGGGAAGATAAACTCAACACTGAACCTCCCCAACATGCAGTACCTTGAACATTAGATCTTTTAAAATAAAGCATATTTTCCCCTGATTCCAGTATGTTTCTATCACCACCCTTATAACGATTTTCACACTTTTTTGTCTCACTTTAGAATAAAGCTTTCAGTGTGAAATTTCTCTTCTGTCTTCACTGTGATTATGTGAGCAGTTTCTCAGTCTTGGTTAAGTCTTTCTGGAACATCATTTTCTCCTAAAACAGGAAGTAAGGGAGCCAAAAATAATCTTTCCTTTTAGCCTAGTAGCTTTCCAGTGCATGCTGCTGGAAGGTTTAATAAAAGGCAGTGTTAGCAGCCAGCGATTTCCAAGCTGGAACTGCAACACATGGCAGTGCTTAAAACCTTCAGGAGAGATCTCCTGCGTAAATGTCCCTTCTCTGTGCACAAAGGCCTTATTTCCTTGGGGAGTGGGCCTAGCTGTGCCTTGCTACCCTCTGTGGGGTTTCTCTGATGCCAAAAGCTTGGACTCACTCACTTCTGTAGTAGTCAGTATACTTAGTGAATCAGCCACGCATGCCCCGTGCACCCTGTCCACAACCCTCCATAAATCCTGTCGGGCAATGGAAGCCAGGAAGCAGATCTGTGTTCTCTATTCAAAGGCCACAGAGCCAAGAACTCCCCAAAGTTCTTGCGTCAGAGTGACTGCTCTTTAACCACGTTGGGTGTTCTTTCCTGACCCCACCTGGCAAGTAACCATAACATCTCTTGGAATTATCCACCTCCTCAAGGTTCCCAGTAAGGAGTCAAGGGTCAGGAACTTGCCTCTACCACTTTCCAGCAAAGTGTGGCTTCCTTCTTCAGGCACACAGCATCTCTCTCACCCCTTCCTGATCACAGACTATATTTTGTTTATCGAGTTGTTTTTGGTTTTGCTAATATGTATCTTGTTTTTTGTTTTTTTTTTTTTAGGGGGGTGGGGAGCCGGCCCTTTCCTTTACCACCTATGCATATGCCCAGGCAAAGCTCTCTCTAAACCTAAGCTAGCCTTCACACCTGCATCTCCTTTATCACAGAAACTGGTTCCAGGTCAGGACCTGCTCTAACACAGCCAACTCGAAGCGAGTCAGAACATTTTGCAAGAGTTATTCAAGGAAGCATCCTGCTTCCTGCTGGACTTGAAGCTGAGCCAATACTGGGGACCCACTTAACAGTTTGCCTGGGAGTTTCCTGGCTTTAACACTGAAAGTCCCACATCGGAGGAATCTCCTTGGTGTTCTGTCACTTGAAGTGATGTGGGGGCTGGAGCTACTATAACCATATTGTCACATACAACCTGACAATCAAACCAGCAGAGACCAAAAGGCCCCAGAGAGGTAGAAAGTCCTCATCTCCACCCCCCCTTTTCACAGTCCACCATGCTCCTTAGGACAACATAAATGGAACCTCCCGACACTTGTCACAGGCAATCTTTTCAACTAACATAACAGCTCCATGATATAACACAGGTTTAACTTCCCGGAGGCTCAGGTAACGCAGCTGTGAAACCAGAATGACACCTGCTATAGATTAAACATGACAACAGTGTCAAGAACCTATCTGAGTACCTACCACACCATAACTGCCAAATAACTTTTGTCCCCTTTCTTCTATAAGCCAGAGGCCTCATAAACGCTACCACGAGATGGCTCTAGAACAAGGGGGCAGAGATGCACCAGCTCTGATCGTTCATCACAGGGACAAAAGGAACTGAGAAGCAGCTGAAGAGTGACCTTGCTGAAGTCCTTCAGCTAGTGACAGCCCAGACCAGAAGAATATCCCCTGAGCTCTGGCTCATGAACATGAACATCATGAACTCCGCCACCCCACACACACACACCCTGACACACACACACCTGCTTTTCTGGCCTGGGGATACTAAGTTGTGGGTGCACAGGGGAGAATGAGTTTCTCCCAGCCCAAAGAGACAGCACCCAAGTATCACGACTGTAGCATAACAGACAAGAGCCATGTCCAGAGCAAGGGTCCCTGACCTGCCATCCCCAGTGGACATCAGGCCAGGGTCCTCATGGGAAATGACCAGTGATGCTCTTCTCCTGTAATAGGATCACCTATCCAAAAGGAACATAAAGTCATGGGCATGAGCTGGAGCTTAGGCCTTGGGAACCCCTTCTCCCGCTAAGTCCTTATAGTGAAGCACATCTCTTATGGCTGCATGCATGTTCCCTGTCCCTAGAATGTATATAGCAAGGTGCTAACCCCACCAGTGGGGTATTGTTGTGGGTAGCACCTTTGGGGGTTATCTGGATGTGAAGAAGAGACCCTTATACTGGGGTCAGCGTCCTTGATGAAGAAATGGTTACTCATGATCTCCCTCCATCTCAAATGGCCAGCCCTCAGAACTGAAGCTTCAGTTTGTTTCACCCAGCCCTTGGTATCTGTTATTGCAGCCATAGCTGACTGAGACTGAGTCAATAAACTATTCTCAATTGTAAGATTCAGACACAAACTTTAAGCTGTTTTATTTTTTTTTCCTGAGAAAGTAAAGTTTTGCTTCAAAAGGAAGCCACAGCTGTCTTTGTAAATCCTTTTCCCAGAATACACACACACACACACACACACCACAAGCAGATTAGAGACAGGCAGGGAAAGCGGCCTGAGAGTCGTGGTCTTTGTTGTCACCTGAGGAATGGCCCAGTGCTTGGATGTTCTGTTCTCTTGTCTAGGTTGGAGGTAGAGCCAGGGCTCAGCAGAGCACCGGGCAGTAGAACCAGTCTGTTACGCTGGTGATTTACTTGCTGTGTGCACAGCCTCCTTTATTACACCCTGGGCTGGTTTTACTCTAAGATGACTTGAGGTCATAAAAGGAATAGTCTTCTTGACTGCCACATGTTTGGAAGAGATATTTGGGACACAGTGGCCAAGTGAGTTCCCCCAGGACTTCTGGGCTTGAGCCCAGCTGCTTCAGAAAGAGGAATGTACAGTACTGAACTGAGGGAGTTGTCCTTGCTAACAATGCAGTGACCACCTCTGGTAGCTCAGGGTCAGAAAGGGGAGCATATCACCCACTGTGCGCTGATATGTGCCATGTGACTAGGAAGGTCTAGGACCATGACTGGGGCAATGTGTCTGGCCGTAACATAGGTTTAGTGGTGCGGAGTTTAAGGGCCCATCGTACTGTGTTGTTCAACCTCACAGCTACTGAACCACCTGACAAGGGGCACCAGGATGAGATCTTGATCTTCGCACCAGCTTCATCACTGGTAAAGCAGGATTTGAGGTCCTGGCTTCATTCAGAGGTCATACAGAAGGAAGACTTTCTCTCTCCTGCCCTTTGCCTATCTGAGCCTTTGGACCCAGAAAGAGGCAACATGACTGGACTCCACACATATCCAGGGCTTTCCCCCAGCACTTAAAGGTCACAAAATCATCTCCCTCATGTTCTCCCTTATCCAAGTCTAAATGCAAGCAAAGGCCTCCTCAGCAACACACTCATCACTTTGCCTTCACTACATTCTTTAGCTTCTACAACTTGAAAAACAAACCAATGAAAGCCTAATTTTTAAGACTTAAATATTAGATATGATGGTATATGCTTGTAATCCCAGCCATTAGGTGGCTAAGACCAGAAGATTATAATTCTGAGTCCAGGCTACATAAGGAAACCCTCTCTCAAAATAAGAAAAGTCAGGGTACAGGGGAGGAAGTTAAACATTAGCATATGTATTTCCAAACACCCAATAGACAGCCCAACCCAGACACCAGTAACAGAAGGACAGCTCTCTCCACTGGGTCAGAATCCAGACCAAACTTTGGAAAGCTATGGCCTTACTAAGCCTGGGTTAATCAAGGGAAGAGGGCTAATAGTGTGATCACTTGATAGTAGGCTTATAAAAGTTGCTAAGCTAATGTAATTATAGATGGATTAATTCTACTGATTTTTTTTCCACTTTAGTATTCCTTTTGCCACACTGTCTCTCATCTGTAACATTAGAGGAACCAGGGCAATTCTGGGAACCTAAGGAAAAATTGACTTAGAAACACACAGGTATTAGTAGAAAGGCTTGTGCATGAGTTGCAAGTATTGCTGTGAGTAGTTAAATGTCAACTACTATAGAATAAAATTAACTTCTGAGAGCATTTTGATATATATTTTATTAAAATTTCTACCAATGATGTTCATGTACAAAACAATAGCCTGAGATCATTATTACTAAATATTCCTTGATGCAGTTTACAGAACTAAAAACATCTCTGTTTCATCTATTACTTGCGTGCGTGCGCGCGCGCGTGTGTGTGTGTGTGTGTGTGTGTGTGTGTGTGTGTGTGTGTGTGTTAAGTTTTATCACCTGTGTGGATGGTTGTATCTATTATAACAGCCAAGACACTGAACAGTGACCAGAACTGAATGATCCTCTTATTTTACATGGTAAGCACATGACATGTTCTACTAAAGTCAACTTTTTTTTTATTAAAGGCTGAAGAAAATATTAATTTCCTTTAAAAAATTATTCTACTATGGTATTTTGGGCCACACATAACTTTTTCAACTTCTCTCTTTCTTGTGTACTCAATTTGCTCTAAAGTGTAGTTACCCTGACAACTACAAACACTATAGTCAAACTGTATTTCCTGTGGAAGCAAAAATTCTTCATACAACATCCATGACATTTGAAAAATTCAGAATGGGATTGCTCCGGTATTTCTTCTTTCCATTTCATTCTACAAATCCAGCAGAGCATGAGAGAAAGTAATCAAATGTGGTGCGTAATGAGCAGAAAGGTTTACATTTTAAAAACTTCTGTTAGGCCATTTTAATTCTCGGCTTATTCGGAACGCTTTGAGCCTGTACCAGCAGCATACCCGAAACATCTACGGCATCTGTGCGGCCGCCAGTTTCCAATCCTCACACAATGATAAGACGGTGGAATTTTTAAATAAACCAAATGGGCTTTTTGGCCAAGTCTTTCTTCTGAGTCATGTGAAAATGTCTTTAACGCTGTTAACCAAGGTGCCTTGTGTCTTTCTTCACACTCTCCAAGGACTGAGTGGGAAGCAGGTTTGACCATTTGCCCATCAGGACCTGGCCTCCTGACTGTCCCAGGCAGGCAGCCTGGCACTCAGTAACCTCATTAGCATAAAGCAGACAGGCATGTCCCATGAGGCCATGCTTCCAGTAAAGGGTGGAGTCAAAGAAGTCAGCAGACCAAAGTAAAAGCCAAATGGAAAATCACAGACTCTGACAACAGTATGGTCCCTTTCCTTAGACATCAGAAAGAGGACTGGGTGCTGAAATGTGCCGCAACTTCAGTTTCAGGAGTGAGGCACAGAGAACCCACTTGGATCAGACCATCTTTGTTCCAGGAAGTTTACTCGATAGAAATGGTCATTTATAAATAAATGTTTAAAGCAAGTGCTTTCCAATTGTACCAGAGGCAAAGTTCAAGAGCACTGTTGGGTGTTGTAGTGACCTTGAGCTCAAATCTTACTAGCAATCAGAATGGCCCTGCCATATACACACAATGAGTTACTCGTTAAGATTTCATTTGGGGGGGAGGGGTCTAAGCAACCCACTGTGAGGTAAGCAGTGGTCCCAAACATGTCCTTTTAAGGTTTTAAATGTTTGATTCAGTCTATTTATATTGGAGCCATCAGTAGGAGAGAAATGCAAGCAAGAAGTAAGGAACTGCACAGAAGTAGAAAAGTGACCTCTAGTTGGGTGGCCTGGGTTCAACACCAGAGACCAATACGACACTGGGAACATCTCACAATTCATGACAGTAAGAGACCCTTCCTAAATTAGTTACCAGGGCAACCTGATTATGTCCTCAAGGCAGGGTCATCTTAAGACCTCCAGGGGGTCATAAATACTAAGAAGAGTATGTTTCCCATCCAATCATCATCTCAGCCCAAATGTCATTCAAAATAATATTTATACTAAACCGTAAAATAAGGATAAGGAAGAACATCCAGGCATAAGGACTAGCTTTTCCCATAATACCTATTTTACTGCTTCTCCAACCTCACATTTTTCAAAACAATTTTTTAAACTACAATTCTGGTGACCCATTTTAGTCTGAACTTAGCATTTTAAGCTCCACTTTGGGGAAATGCATCAATATTTGTGAACTCAAAGTTGAGCAGCCTTGGGACTCCAGGATGGATTTCCCCTTAAATAATAAAGCACCAAAAGGGCGCCTGGTAAACATCAGCTGTCTCACTCCTCAACTGTAGCACGTTCAGCACCACGAGTATTTCCTGGGTCTCTCGGACCTGTGCAGAGATGCGCCATGTCCTGTTTCCAGCTACACCGGGAAAGTAAAGGAGGAGACTAGCACTGTGCCAAGAGACCTGCAAGAGAAAACATGGGATACTGCTACAACTACAGCTGCAGACACAGACACAAACACAGACACAGATGAAGACATACACACAGACACAGATACAGATACAAACAGACACAGATGCAGATATAGACATGGACATAGCTACATACACAGACAGATACAGTCAGAGACACAAACATACACACAGACACGGACATATACACAGACAGCTACAGACACAAACAAACACAGACACAGATGCATCATTGATAAAGACACAGCTACAGATACAGACAGACGCAGCTACAGACAGACAGACACAGATGCAGACATAGATACAGCTACAGACACAAACAGACATAGATGCAGACACAGATATGGACATAGCGACAGAGACAGACAGATACAGTCAGAGACACAGACATACACACAGATACAGATAGCTACAGACAGACACAACTACAGACACAAACACAGATGCAGACACAGATGCAGATGTGTCCATAGATAAAGACACAGATACAGACACAGACAGACACAGCTATGGGAGGCAGGAAGAGAATGCAATGGAAAGAGAAATACTCATAGCAGAAAGTCAAGAGAGGTTTGTGATGGATAAAAGTTGGAGGCTAAGAAGAGGGAGAGGAGAGTATTCCTCGCTGTGTACGGACAACAGTGATGCTCTCACTAATGCAGTTCTAAAGGAGAAGGAAGAAGATGGCTAAGCAGTAAGAACAAGGATAGGCTAACTTGCTTGTCTCCCAGGGTGCACACAGGTATATACTGAGAGGGGCTCTTGTATTCATCCAGAGCTAAAGAAAAAAACCTGGAGGTCTCCAAGCATATGAGGACGGGAATCTGATAATGCTGAGTGTAAAACTCACTCAGTGTGGAATGAGTAACAAGGGAATAAACTTGTTGCCTCTGGATAGCTGGAACTAAAGAAGCTGACATAAACAAGTTAAAAAAGAAGGAATGTGTCTTGCTCACAGTTTCAGAGGGTTCAGTCCATGGTTGCTTCTCTCATGCATTTCAGTGGAACAGCATGGCAGAGGAATGTAACGTGGGCTTTCTTGACCTCATGAGAGACTGGAAGTACAAGAGGAAGGGACCTGGGAGTGCCTATGATCTTCAAAGACTCCAGAGTATCAGTCTCTTTTCTGTTGCTCTGATACATATTTTGATACAAGCAGCTTAGGTTTTACCAAATGGATCTACAGCTCATCATAGAGGGAAAGGCATGGCAGCAGACATGAGGCCAGCCTGCCAGGCAGGAAAGAGAGATGGGCCGGGCAGTGGTGGCGCATGCCTTTAATCCCAGCACTTGGGAGGCAGAGGCAGGCAGATTTCTGAGTTTGAGGCCAGCCTGGTCTACAGAGTTCCAGAACAGACAGGGCTACACAGAGAAACCCTGTCTTGAAAAACCAAAAAGAGAGAGAGAGAGAAAGAAAGAGAGGGGGGAACAGAAAACAGACACAGGTTTTAAAACCTCAACGCCTATTCTGTACTTCCTCTAAGAAGGTTCTACCTTCTAAAAGTTCCATAACCTTCCCAAATAGTTCTACAGCTGGGAACCAAGTATTTTAGTACACAAATCCTTCTCCACACACTTCCTTTGGCTCTGGTTGTCCCTATAGATGCCTGATCAGTACTTCTTCCCTGCGTGGCTGGGTGCTGTGTGTGTCAGCTTTCTAAAACTTCTAACAAGCTGGCAAGAGTCTCAAGAATGTGCAACTCAGAAAAACAAACCATATGTGCCCAATGAATTAGTGAGGCCAGGCAGCTTCGTGATTAGTCAGACAAATCTCTTGGTCCATTGTTGAGATCTCTTTTTTCTGAGTCAGACATTTCAGGATATCAGTGTTTCTGCTCTCAAAACAAATCTTGGCATTTTCATGTTAGAAAAAAAATCCCAGATTTCCTTATTTCTTCCTTATTTCTCACTTAGGAAACCCAGCTCAGGTTTCCTCCCTCAGACTTATTTCCTCATTACCAAAACTTGACGCCATATCTTTCTGCTTGCGGCAACATCCCAGTGTTAGGAGGTGACCTCCAAAGAGCATCTCATCAACAGCATTCTGTGTCGTCTTTATTTCTTCTCCTCTTAATAATTATCCAAGAATCTATGTAAGATGGGAACAAAACTTCCAGTTCCACAGTTTGTGCAGGCCTGCCTGAAGCCATATTCCATAATTTTATCTTATTTCCAAAAAGTAAACAATAAAATGGGAATGTTGTGTCTAGTCTTGCTCTGATTCTCTAAAACCAATCCAAGCATTTGGCTTCTGAGTATTTTTGCTGGCTCTTCTTTTGACTTCAGGCTCTTTATCACCTGCTGTCTCGAACATCTTAGTAGAGTGTTATAAACAAAAGCACTTCTGTTCCCAAGAATGCTTAGGTGACAACTGCTAGGGTGATGTATTTCTCACACTCAGTCTCCCTCTATAAACAAGAGTAGGGCAACCCTGTAGCTACATCGAAACCTTTCATGTCTCTGAAATTCCCACGTGCATTCAAGAAGCCCTTGCCATCTGGTTTATAAAATAACCCCAGCCAGATGCCTAACATCAAAGGTCCAAGGACTTCCGAAGTCCAGAGAGTTCAGGAGGGAAGGCTAAGAGTCCCCTGTGGAAGACAGCACAAACCTTCCCTACATTTCACTCAGTTACCAGGAGACCCGGTGGATAAACTCGGGAGGATGTCAACAAACTGAGGACCATGTTCAGTACCAGTAAATATCCCGAAAAGCTGAAGTTCTTATTGAATATCATTATGTTATGTAGTTCACCCTATACATTTATGAAGCTGCTGAATATTGTTTGGGGATTTGGGAGTTGAATTGGATAATATCTCCTCTGTCCACCATCCCAGCTAAACTGATCATTATCTTATTTATTTATTACCAGTGATGAACTTGGTTTGGAAAGTGAACGTAAAGTTTTAACCTTAATTTTTTCAGAGTCTTTTCAACAAAGAGCAAAAGCATACATGAATTCTATTTTCATCTGGTCAATGAAATATGATTGCTTCTGTGTTCTCAACGTTCCTTCTTTCTGGGATCCTGGGCTGTGATGAACAGATGTGCTAATTGTGTCCTTGGGACTCTGCTTCCTCATGTAGGTGTGATGTAGCCAGCTATTTCAGGATTTGACCACCTTTTATTCTCTGCAGGGATGGATGAAACCCTTGCAATGAGACATAGAGGCCCTTCTCCCTTAAGTGACATTTGTCAGAGTATTTTATTGCAGTAACAAGAAAAGAAACTGAGACAAAGGACAGAAAAAAATAAGTCTGTACATGTTAGGTACAGGTTTAAAAAATATTTCCAACCCACAGTTGATGAGGTCCCCAAACACAGAACCTGCCAATCAGATGTGTCAACTACACATTTAGCAACTAAGAATGAATGCTAACGATCTCTCAGGGTATCTCATGTCATTTGTGTGACTAGCATGTATGGATATCCTCGACACTGCACATAGGCAGTGATTCTAAATTTCATGATATCATGCCATGACACATGTGACGTGTCTAAGACATCATCAAATGTGACCATTTTCATTACAGAACTATGGAGCCCCAAGTTTAGTGGCTGTGGATTCAGAATGGAAAAGAGTTCGTAGTAGAGGTGGCATTTTAAAGAATTGAACTGAGCAGTATACTACGGACTCTGCTTACAATGACAATTCAAGAGCCTTCTATCTGTGCCTCCTCATATAGATAAATACTGAGCTTATCCACTAGGGTGGATGGTCAGGAGACAGGAGGGTTCTCCCTCTCACAAGTGCCTAATGCATGGTACATGCTCAGAGATGGTTACTGAACAGTTGGCAGAAGCCAGCACAGACAGCCTCAGCGATGCCCTCCTCTCCCCGCCCCCCAGCAACCTGCTTCTGCCCATCAGCAAAACTAGACAATGACTTTTTCCTTTCCTGGGTCCCAGCTGTCTTCCAGACACCATCCTGTCAACCTTTGGTTCCAGCAGGACACTCTTGACAAATATCAGCTCTGCCTTGACACACTTTACTGGCCTTTTAAAGTCCCTGGGTAACTGCCACTTTATCCAGGAGAGAAGAAAAGTGAAATTTAGCCTCCCATAACTTTCGAAGAGGTTGGGAGAGGCTTCTGGCTAATTATACTGCTCGGTTGCTCCCGTCACAGTGACCTTCCTTTCAGACACACAGAGAGTAATGAGATCCAGCCGTCCTCATGGTGTTACTCAGTCTGAGCACGTCCACACGGTAATGCCAAGCAGTTGCTCAGTCTTTAGCCATCTGCCCTGCCCTTCCCAGTCTTCACACAGCAGAGATGACAACGGGGACCTCCTACTTTGCAGACTTGTTCTTTCATAAATGGTTGTTGGAAGTCCTCAGCACAGCGCTGAGAAGTGCCTGGGAGCTCTGGGGTCTGACCTAGATTCAAATACGTCTCCATTGTTTATTAGCTCAGTGGCTTGGGGAGGCATTACCGGACTGGGTCCTCTCCAAATTCATATGTCGAAGTTCTAACCCTCAGCGCCAACTACATTCAGAGATAGGAGCTCTAGGGATATCATTAGGGCTAAATTAGGTCATGAAGATGGAGTTCTAATCCAATAGGGCCACTGCCATTGTAATACAGGAAAGAGACACCGGGCATAAGGACATGGGAGTATCCACAGGAAAGAAAACCTGTGACACCCTGGATTTCTCATCTCCAGAACTGTGAAGATATACACTTCTGATGCTTAAGCAATCCAGTCTGTGGTATTTTGTTACCATACTGGCAGGCTTTTCCATCTGTCTTGGATCCTGTCTGTAAATAGAGATAGCCAGAGATGGTACCTCAAAAAGCTGGTAGGAAGGAGAAATGAGCTAATACCTATGAAGTGATGGACCAAGGCCTGGCCCAGAAAAGAGGCTGCCCACTCACACTAAGTCTTTGTCTTAATGGTTCCACTCATCAGTTTCACAAATTCATAATATGAAGTTCTGCAAAGTCTCAGCCAGTCTTGCGAGCCAGAATCCTCAAGGCCAGGATTTAATTGACGGATCACTGTGTTGTTGAATCCTGACAGCGTCTAAGTCTCCTCTATGGCAACTGCTGCCCCTCTCTTACTCCTCTCAGCAGCAGAGGCTGGCAGCTGAGGACACAGGCTTAGAGCTTAAAATGAGTTCTAACCGAGAGCCAATCACTGTTCCAAGAGGATGAAGCAGGCAAGGAATAAGCATTCCACCTGTGGAGATACTGAGAGACCAAACTTTTTAAGTTCAGACTCCATTTTAGAGAACCTGACCTGAAGTTTGAACTCAGATAGACTAACACGCCAGTGCCTAGCATTAGTTTCCAAGTTACCCTCGAACAAAACCTAAGCTTATCTCCAGTCTCTAGGCTCAGCCCCAACAAGACCTGAGTCTCCAGGATCCACCTCAATAAGACCAACATCTCCAGGTTATCACCCCCAACAGATCTGTACCCCAAGTGAAAAGCTCACCCCCTGCCTAATGACCACCAATGCAGAGGGAAATAAAAATTAGGTTTACGATTTGATTCCTAGTACCAGCCAGTTATGCTAAAGGCTATAGTAGCTTTCCAATTACATGCTTGCACACACACACACACACACACACACACACCTATAAATCCTTGCCCCAGTAGATATTCAGGGTTCCTTCCCCACTAAAAACCATCCTGTGTGATGGTAGTGCACTGAAGGACCCGAACCAGCTTGAATAGAATAAAGACCCCACTGTGAGCTGCATCAGATTACCTCCTGTCTGTTTTGCAGGGAATCACTTCCATGGCACTACAATACCAGATAAACACAGGACAAACAGAGCAGTTTCATAGAATAGTTAACTGTGGTGGCTATGAACAGGTTGATGGGTGTCTTAGGGTTTCTAATGCTGTAAACACCAAGACCAAAAGCAACGAACAGAGGAAGGGGTTTATTTCACTTATACTTTTATACCACAGTCCATTACTGATGAAGATCAAGTCCAAGCAGACTGGAAGCTAGAGGCAGGAGCTAATCCAGAGATCACAAAGGAGAGCTGCTTATTGGTTTGTTCTCCATGGCTTGTTTGGCCTGCTTTCTTATAAAACCCGGGACCTCCAGCCCAGGGCTGGCACCATGCACAATGACTCCCATACGAATCACTGAGGAAATACCCTACAGGCCTGCTTATAGCCAGATCTTATAAAGGCATGTCTCAATTGGAGTTCCCTCCTCTCAGATGTCTAACTTGCTTGTATCAAGTCAACATAAAATTAGCCAACATAACGGAGAAGGCCTCTCCACAGAAACAAGGTTCCCACTGAGACCTAAAAATGAGAAAGAGTCATGCATGGAAAGGTCTAGGGACTAGAGTGTGAAAAGATCTTGAGTCAAGATCAATGTAAGACACTTAGAACCAATAGTCAATAGGGGATCATGACAATTCATTAATCCTCAACAAGACTCATACCTGGAAACGTTTTGACTCTGTGCAAGAGGATCCCATTTATTATAATGGAAAAGAGAACCAATCAGCAGATTTTTTTGCCATCTGAAAATGGAGGTTTATATATCAAGGAGAGCTCTCAGGAAAATGTGTATTTAAAGGAAAGATGGTTTATTTAAAGGAGGAGATAGAAGTTGACCACTACAGAGCAAACAGAAACCATGAGAACTCATCACAGCAATATATGAGAGTTAACCTTTATTGTCAACTGGATGGACTGGCCGGTGCCTGGGAGGTCAATGAAGGACACTGCTTAAGGTGACGTGAGGGCTTTTCCAGAGACGATTACATCACAGGGGCTCTGACATAGTGTGTGATCTAAGGCAGCCATAGATTCAAAATTTGAATAGACTATCGGGAAGTGGTGGAACTGTGGAAAGTATAGTCTGGGGGTAGAAAATGGATTACAAGGGTGACGTCGCTAGGGGCTGTTCTGCCATGGCCCCTTCCTGCTACTGTTCCCCTCTACTTCCTGCCTGCTATGAGGTAAAGAATCTTTCATGTTCCTGCCACCGTAGTGTTCTTACCAAACATTTGGAACCAAATAACCATGAACTAAATCATCTACAACATGAGCCAAAAGAAATCCTTCCTCTTTTAAGTTGTTTTTGTCACAGGCATTTTGTTATATCCATGAGAAAATTAAGTCATGGGGTTGCTTAGAAATCACCTGGGTTGACCACCTTGTTTCATAGATGTTGAAACTGGGACCATGAAAATTCAAGGTTTGATTAAGAACAAACAGCAAGACAATATTAGAACTGGAGCTGTTGCCAAACTAGCTTACTCTTAGACCAATTTATGCGAGGCAAGTGGTTCCTTTTCTCTTTTTCTTTTTTTTTTTTTTTTGTTTTGGCTTGTTTTTTTTTTGTTTGTTTGTTTGTTTTGTTTTGTTTTGTTTTGTGGGACTGGTTTAGGGGTTGTTGTTGTTTTGGTTATTTTTGTTTTTTGGTTTTTTGTTTTTGTTTGTATTTTTCAAGTGTAGGAGTCTCATGCTATGGACCAGGCTACCCTGAACTTCCTGTCTTCCTGCCTCAGCCTCCCAACTGCTTAGATTAAAGGTGTGTGCACCATACCAAGCTCAACACATGAACTCTTGAGTGCTTAATAGAGTAGTGTTTTGATGTGTGTTAATTATACCTAAAAGGATCATTTCTTTTGCTTAAAGATGCTCCACTTTGACTTACGGATAAAATCCAATAGAGGTAAATTCTTTTGAATGGGTTCCTAATAGATATTCTGAATCGGAGACACCTTGGAAAATTCCCAAAGAGAAGGGATTTTCCCCACTGGGGGAAACAGAAGATAATCTTGAATTTTTAAAATAGTAACACATCACAGCCACATTCATTCATCAGTAAGCAAATTTTCAAAACAGTAAATAAAAAAGTCTCGGTATCAGTGTCTTATATTGTGTCGATGCTTATTTCCCTTCTAAATAAAAAATAATTACATAATACACATATATGACAATTTGCAGTTGGGAAAAATATTTCTTTATATGAATCCTTTGCTTTTTTATATCACGAAACTACTACTCTACTTCTAAAAGAAAGTCCTCATTTTTTTAACTTTTTGTTGGTTCTTTGTGAATTTCCCATCATGCACCCCAATCCCACTCGTGTCTCCCTCCCCTCTTACCCATCCTCCACCTTTGCAGCATCCCACAATAGAAGGTGGAAAAATCTCATTGTGGAAGCCATAGTGTGTCAGAGTGTGTCTGTCACACAGTATACCCTTTTGTCCACACTTCTTTCTTAGCAAATGTTCCTTGCAATGATTCATTGGTCTGGTAGTTGGCCTCCGGGCTTCTGCTACTCTATCAACACTGGAACCTCACTGAGACTCCTCTCCCCTTGTTGCCCTGTGTCATGGAGATCCTGTAGTTTTGGATTTGTAGAGCCAGATGCTTCACTCCATGAATGCACTCCAGCAATTCATCAGTTGCATAGATGTTATTGGGATGGACCAATTCAAAGCCCTAGATCTCTAAGCCTAAGAGGTAACTGAACTAGTCAACCCAAAGGTTTTCTTGCTCTCGCGTCTAAGGAGCTAGCTCAGAAACAAACCTCACCACCAGGGCCAGCTCTCCCTTGCTTCCCAGGAGAAGTGCAGGGTCCACTCTACTGAGAGTTGCAGCCAGGGAAAGACATGGCCAGTTCTCCTACTCTCATGATTGGGAGCCAGCCATAGATGGTGAGGGTCGGGGAAGGGCAGGAGGATGTCTCTCCCTAAGACAAGGGATTTGTATTCTGCCTTTTAGGTTCAGCTTCCCAGTAAGAAGCTTGGATCAACACTCCTCCCTCCACTCACCAAAACCCCAAACATTGACTGCCTCTCTCATAGGTTCCACTGCTACCCACTCCAGTCCCTCTATTTGTCTCCCATATTTCAGCTATTGATGCTGCTCCATTTCTACTCTACATTGCCAGGCTTGAAGCAATGTCTCGTTCTCTTTTATGACTCTGTCACAAATGTAAGTGTTCCATAAAAGCTAGGTCAGTTAATTTAATAATACAGTAAGCTATGATTGAAATAATGTTTGTGTCCACTTAATTATTTAATAATGAAGGTTTTTATTAACAGACACTGAATCATAATAAGCAGCAAAACAACACCGTCCAATCAAACCAAACCACCCATTCATAATATAATCTATTTATACCTAAAAGAAAAATGAAGCACAATTAAATAAAAATGGGTTAGGGAGATTGCCCCATGAGTAAAGTGCTTGACAACCAAGCGTGAAGACCCCAGGTTGGACCCTTTGGCATGTGTGTGAATGCCTGGAGGGTATGATGGTCCACTTGTAATTCTACTGCTCTTGGAGGATGGAGGCCAGGATTCCCCAGGCCTCAAGAGACTAGTTCAATCCGTGAGTGCCAGGTTCAATGTGATGTGCAAGATAGAGAGAGTTCATGGAAGATATCTGATATCAAATCTCATCTGCACATACATTACACACACACACACCACATACCACACACCAAAAACCCCACTAATACACATGTGCCTACATGCCACAATTTGCAGTGAAGTATCAACAAGTTTAAGATTTAAAAGACCTTAAGGGAACTAATAGATCCGTGAGAGGGACATCTTTACTGTGGTACTAAGAACACCCCTGTAATGTCTACTGCTCTATGTGTGAGCTAAGGTGACTCCAAACCATACATGAAGAAATTTACCAAATTATTTAATAACTTGGATAACGTGAACAAAAGACTAATAATTGTGAAGATGTCATATCTACATATGAAAGTTCAATAGAATCTATAAATGTCAAGGAAATTAAATCTTCAATTGCAGGATTGTCTCCCTCCTGCAAATATTTTAATGTTCTGGCATCATTGGCCCCGCCCGCTAATTAACATCACAGCTCTCCAGCCCTCACAGATGTGAAGGTGCCTCTAGGGGGCAGCATTCTCTCCAGAAGACTTGCTGTGAACCTCTAGGCTAACCTCTGACACAGTTTGAATGACACTTTCTATTTAACAGGGTTATTCTATTTCTCTGCTAGTAACATGGCAAACTTTTTTTTCATATTCTCACTTTGTAATACATTTGAAAACAATTCTGAGTTAGAGATAAAACTTCTCTTGAAAAATATCAAAATAATCGAAACTTATGACATGAAATAAAAGCTAGTGAAACCCAAGTTTCCAACCGCTCTTCCCTGTGGATTCACACACACACACACACACAGTAGCACTTTTTAACAGTTGTGACCCATATGTGCCCACTAGTGGAAGTAAGAGGTCACCTGGAACAAAACAGAAGGGAAAGATCAGTGGTATCCCTACAGCCATTGGCTACATTCTGCTCTGAACCAACAGTACAGCCGTTTTAGGACCCTGTGGAGAAAAATGAAGACACAAATCTAAGCTGCTTCAAATTCATCTTTCAAATCCTCCACAGCTCTATTTTACATACTTGTTGTGTACATCTCTTGATGGAAATCTAACCCTTGAATGCTCCTCACAAACCATCAGTCTTTGCAATACAATTTAAAGGTGAGAGGCTGTGTGGCAATCAAGTGCATCTAGGATTGATGAAAAACAAAGAAGACCTTGGGTTTTGGAGGGAGTGCCTGCAGACTCCAGCCAGAGGACCAAGCTCCTGCTATCACTATGGTAACACATGAAGAGTGATGGTGCATCCTTTGGGCTCTTCAGAAACAGGAGACTATTTGCAACTACCCAGCGTTAACTGAAGCTTCCAGGAGGAAAAAAAAAAACACATGCACACACATATGAAAAAATGAAGGAAGAAAAATGTAAGGAAGGAGAGCCTGCACATATGTTAAACATTCTACAATGCTAATTATTTAATTGCATTTTAATAATTGTAGAAAGCTGAAATGTTACAAGTTAGGAAGCAAATATATCTTGGACTACCTTTAGCTATCTAAGTAGCCATTAATTACCTACCCCTGTCTTTAACCTAACATCCTGTGACTATTAGGTGAATCTCTTTGTAATATACAAACATGTCCCTAACTTTCACCAACCAGAAAGATAATAATATCATCAAATCATTAAATAGCTTATAAAGCATTATCGAATAGAATACAAGACCTATAGCAGAGATTTCTTGCCCTACCTGATGTTTTTACCAATATATTTTAAGATATCTTCACTATAGATTTCTTTGTTCTGTTGCTATAAAAACTTCAAGAGCATGTTAGCACATTTGATCATGGTATTTAGAGTAACCTAAATCTGTGTCTCTGGGTCACAGTCTCTCATTCGACTAGAGAATGCACTGTCTCTTATCCTCTTTGAGGTGAGGCCTGTTGGTTTTTTTGTTTGTTTGTTTGTTTTCACATTGACATTAGCAAGGAATTAAAAGAAGGAAACTGATAGAGAAGAAAGGAAAATAAAAGAACATATGCTATTCCCTAAGAAGCAGAGAGGCACAGCAGACACGCACAACTTCCCCTTTCTACTCCACTGTGAGGATTCTGTCTCATGTGAGAAAGTCATTTACTCCTCCCACACCTGCTAAACCTCTGTTCTTAAATGCTACTATCATTTGGCCAAGAGTGGTTAAGAGAGTACATGATGCTGACAGAACACAATTAGGCAATGTGAGAGAAAATATCTCATCCTAGGATTGCATGTAAGTGATAACTAATTGAGAAAGAAAATATTCTCCTTGGAATCATTTGAGTATTCTCAGGGTAGGTTGTCTCCTAAGCTGGTCCTATCATTCTTTTTCCCCCCAGTCTTCATGTTGCTTCTCTCTTTGAGGGGTGAAAGCTCACCCATGTTTCTTTCCTGTTCTATGTAAGCTAAATCTGTGACTTCCTTTTCACTGAACAATAGGGATGAACATTCTGAGGCTTTTGAGACTAGGTTTTAACAAGCGTCTACCTACTTCATCTTCTTTGTGGGAAATCAGCTACCATGTAAGTCCAACCTCTATGAAACTCTACGAGGTATTCCAAGTCAGCCTGGGAAAGAGAGACAAAGCACCTCTCAGCTCCCAGCTTCCTTGAGCCTCTCAACTAATAAATCGGATACAGGAGCAAAGAGATTCTAGCCCTAACTCCCACTAGGAGCAGAAAAGCATCCAACAGGGCTCAGCTCAGGCTGCAGAAACATGGAGACAGAAAACAGACAAACAAAAACCAACCTATGTCTGTTGTTTCAAGAACAAATGTTGAGAGTGGTTTGTAAAATTACAATTGAATATTGAAATAACCCCCAAAAGTAAGCAGTGTGTTGAACTTTGAAAGAGAAGGAGCTTATTATCAGTCACCATTTGTAACCAGTTTAAGTCATTTTCACTTTACACTAACCTATTTGAAAGTTTTTATTCGAAGGTCTTTATTATTCTTGTTCCCATTTCAGAGGCAAGGAAAGTTGCCTGTCCAAGTGGTAAGTAATGAAGTCAAGCTTTCAGATACAAATAGCAAGCTGTGGCCAGGACTGCTATGCGCAAGATCACTCACAGTTCCGGGGACTCGGAGGCTGATTTGGCAGAAAACAATAACACAAAACTCAGCAAAGATGAGATGCTTCTCCAGATGTGATAAATGGAGTAGATTTTGGGCTCCAGGGGGAGTTCATAAAGCATGGTGACTTGGGAGGACTAGGTTAAGAACACTTGGAAGCCTACAAAGAGAAGCATACGCAAACAGCTGGGGACCTTGTGAAAGTCAGTGCAAGGGTTCTCCTTGAGATGATTTGTCATCTACTTGGGACTATGACACTGAGGTTCTGCCTTGTATTTGTTTGGCAATTTTCTATACATTAACCTGAGATAGATGGGGATGGGGGAGAGAAAGAGAGAATTTTTTTTGACAGTGTCAATACAATGAGTTTTGAACATTGCCAGTTTTACAGTTTTATGTCAACTTGACACAAGCTACAGTCATCAGAGAGGAGGAAGCCTCAATTGAGAAAATGCCTTCATCAGATCAGGGTGTAGGGAAGCCTGTAGGGCATATTCTTTTTTTTTTTTTTATTTTCAATGTGCACATCTTTTTTTTAATGATTTTTTTATTATTCGATATAACTTTTATTTACATTTCAAATGATTTCCCCTTTTCTAGCCCCCCACTCCCCGAAAGTCCTGTAAACCCCCTTCTCTCCCCCTGTTCTCCCACCCACCCCTTCCCACTTCCCCGTTCTGGTTTTGCCCTATACTGCTTCACTGAGTCTTTCCAGAACAAGGGGCCACTCCTCCTTTCTTCTTGTACCTCATTTGATGTGTGGATTATGTTTTGGGTATTCCAGTTTTCTAGGTTAATAGCCACTTATTAGTGAGTGCATACCATGATTCACCTTTTGAGTCTGGGTTACCTCACTTAGTATGATGTTCTCTAGCTCCATCCATTTGCCTAAGAATTTCATGAATTCATTGTTTCTAATGGCTGAATAGTACTCCATTGTGTAGATATACCACATTTTTTGCATCCACTCTTCTGTTGAGGGATACCTGGGTTCTTTCCAGCATCTGGCAATTATAAATAGGGCTGCTATGAACATAGTAGAGCATGTATCCTTATTACATGGTGGGGAATCCTCTGGGTATATGCCCAGGAGTGGTATAGCAGGATCTTCTGGAAGTGAGGTGCCCAGTTTTCAGAGGAACCGTCAGACTGATTTCCAGAGTGGTTGCACCAATTTGCAACCCCACCAGCAGTGGAGGAGTGTTCCTCTTTCTCCACACCCTCTCTGTAGGGCATATTCTTAATTAGTGATTGATGTTGAAAGATCGAGCTCATTCTAGGTGGAGAACACCAGTGGGCTGGTAGTCCTGAGGTCTACAAGAAAGCAGTCGAAATGGGGAGCAAGCCAGAAAGCTAGGAAACAGCAGTCCTCTGTGGCCTCTGCATCAGCTCTTCCCTTCTGGCTTCTGCCCTGCTTAAGTTACTGTGCTGACTTCCTTTGATGATAGAATATGATGTGGAAGTGTAAGCCAAATAAACCCTTTCTCCTTCAATTTGCTTTTGGTCATGGTGTTCCATCACAGCAATAGTGACCTTAACTAGGACAAACAAATTCACCCCCTAAACCCAGGGAAATTTTTAGGATTCTCTGGGAGTTGATACAAGTATCCATACATTTTTCATCTCTGGGCTGGTTTCAAAGATGTATCCTATTTTCATTTTTGTATGTGAGTATGTGTGTGTGAGAGAGAGGGGGACATATGTGTTTTTCATATGTCAGGGTGCTCGTTGCAGGTTAAAGAGGACATTGGATCTCCAACTGGAATTACAGGCCACTGTGAACCATCCTACCTGAGTTCTAAGAATTGAATTCCTATGGAAGAGCAGAAGGTGTTCTCAGTCATTAACTCCCTGGCCCTTCCCGGACAAGTTCAATAATGTAGATGAGTTTGAGAACTACCTTGCAACAGATGTATCTTTTAACTCCAGGAATAAATAGTTCAATAGCAATGATCCCTTGAACTCACATTAGTTCACTGTAGATTACTTTCTTATATATAACTCCAGATATACTCTGTTGGTCTAGGTTTTACAAGAAAACATAAAAGACCCTTACCCAAATCTGTCTGCTCTATTGGCCCTCGAAAGCATAGAATGGTTAGTGATACCTGGAATGTAACCCAATCTAAGTATATTTGAAACAAAAATAAGTTTGCAATTTGCTTTAACAAAAACCAATACAAATCCCTCCTAAAGAAAAAAAACAATAAACCACGTGTCTTTAACTTTTCAGTGAACCCTCCCAACATACCCAATATAATCACAAATACAATTCCAAGGTTTGTGTTTTTACATTTTTATTTTTTATCTTTTATACTTTTCTCATCTCTGCCTTCTTTAGCCTAAATGATAAGCATGCTTCCATAATACTTTGCCAGTTTTTCAGTGGTGGGAGTTTTTTCCAGCCTGTTTACTGTAAATTTCTTGATATCTTAAGCATTTGCCTCTTTTGTAACTGGCATTATACCAACACTGTTTTCTTTCACAAGATATTCTTTCTAGCCTTCACATAATATGAAACAATTTACACACACACACACACACACACACACACACACACACACACCATACCACACACATACACCTTTTGTCAACTTTGAAAGTAAAGTAAAATCAGTACCACATAAAACCAAATGAGGAGCAAGATGAATTAGGAGACCCCATCAAACAGAGTACACAGAGGTTCTACACAGGGGCATTCAAACAGGACATAGGAGACATGGGAGCACTTACAAATCTTTTACTGACTCTTGAGTATCAGAATTTTCATTTCAACTTTTCTACTAAAATGTCCTCTACCCCCTCCCATATCCCCAGGCACTTTGCCTTTCCTCAGCACCTAGACTCTGACCACTTCTCAGACCCCACCCTTTCTCCAGTTCTAAGTTACCACTATCAGCAGAGAACTTTTCCCAGTGGACACCCAAGGCTGACAAATTCTGTTCAGTGGATGGAAATGCACACGGTTTTAAGACACATCATCATTTTAAAGATTCTTCAGCTGGGTCTCCGAGGCGTTTTCTAACATCACAGATAAAGGAGAGGGTGTCTAGGTCTCCATTTCCTTACTCTTATTTTTTTCTTCTCCAGATAAGAAGGGATTTCCAAGAATAGCAAGTGGGGCTGGCTTAGATGTGTGTCAGTTCAGTTACTCTGCTTGGAGGCAATCTTCTTGGGCCATTTGGGGAAATATTTTCAGTTTGTAAAGTGGGTAGAGTTTCAAAGTAGAACCCATTTTCAGACATCTATTTCCTGGAGGCTATAAACATCTTTTCCAAGTTCTTTGCTGACTTGGACCTAAAACAGATTTGGCAGAAAAAGGGCAGGCTTACTTTAGGTCCTGAGGTTTAGTGTGGTTTTATTTGTATGCTGTTGGTATTCTGGTTTTCTCTGCCTCTCAAAGCAATAGAAAACCAGCATGTATTAACATCAGTAAACAAACCAATGGTAGCCAGAATGGAGGACTATGAGTTGCATGAATTAAAAGTAGCATTTGAGAATGGATGACTGGGCTGTCTCCAGATACCTTCTGCAGTGGGGACTGCCCATGTGACCGTCATAAGAAAGGAAGCATATCAACACTCATCAAAAGCGTCTGTACTAATCATTATCCATATGTCGTCAGAGAACCTCCACATGATGTTAAAATTCTTTACTACATTTTCAAGGTAGACCTGACCATCATCCAAACTTCTCTTGAAGGTTTGTCAGCTTAGATGCTAGACAGGCCCCTAAAACACAGTCCCAGTCCCGTGGACCAACATCAGGCCTGCCTATTCCATCCAGCTTTTGTTCCAACAGCTAAATATTCTGACTTTATTTTTGTTTTCTAAACTCTTAAATGTTCCATGAAGCACACTACTAAAGTCATGTGCAGTCAATGAGACCAGGAGCACGATGAAACTATAAACTCAGAGAATAGAAGACACTTATCAAAAATCAACATTGGTTGGCTTGTAAAGTCGTTTATAAGGCTTGGCCCAGGAGAAGGTGCTGGGAAAGACCTCATAAAAAATAGGGAGGGCTTGAAATGAAGCAACTAATTGAAAATATCCAAGTTCAGGCAAACTCCCTTGAGGAAACCACTTATGTAATGTGATTTATGGGGTTCTGGGAAAGGTCAAAAATACCAAAAATGCTACCTACCCTCATCTGCCTCCCACAGCCCTCGAATTCCCCCATATTACATTCTTCCCTTAGTCTTTACATTTATTGGAATTTTAAAATATTTACCACCACTGCCACATTAACCTGAGCTGTATATAAAGTCATACGCCATTCATCAGATGGGCTAGTTGCATTCGGCAAAACTCTGTGAGAAGAAACGCATGGATGGTGAGGAGATAAAGGGTGATTAAGCCAAGTCTAGAACCTCTGGAGGGTGAGAAGGACGAAATGGCACTGAGGAGGACCTTTAGCACTTAAGGCAGAGGAAGGAGTAACACAAGTCGAGGAGGATAGAAAGGAAAAGTAAACTAATATCTGATACATGGCGACTATCAATCACGCTGGGGATGCTAACAGATTTCACATTTATTCTCTTATCTCATATTCAGAATCACCAACTAGTCGCATATTGCAGTTGCTGGGTTTTCTAGCTTATGAAACTATAGCAAATTTGAGAGACTTAGAAAACTGTTACATAGAAATATCGCACCATAGCTCTTCATCTCAGCCTAGCTATGATTCTGTATTCTAAAACAATTTCTTTCATAAAAGGTCCTTATTTTCTGAACTCTCTTAAAATTTCCAGCACAGGGCTTTGCTCTTTACTATACAGATTCTTGGGAAAATGAGATAGAGAAACCAGGGACTGGAAAGACGCCTCAATAGTTAAGAGCACTGGCTGCGCTTGCAGAGAATGGAGGTTTGGTTTCTACTATCCACACAGTGGCTCATAACTGTCTGTAACCTAGACAAGGGTTCCAGGGGATCAGAAGCCCACTTCTGACCTCCCCAAATAACAGGTATACATATGAGACAAAGGCATACATGCAGGCAAATCACTTACACAGATAAAATAAAAATTAACCAATTTTTCATAGTACAACAGGTAACAGATAAGCCAAAAGTAAAGATATCTTACTTTAAAGCAGCAGTTTTGAAACTCTGCTTTTCACCCTGTAAACTCACCCTGAAAGGTATGAGTTTCATCCTTATTGTTGAGTACATCGGTTACTGTTGCATGTTCATTGCCAATTAAGATCTCATTTGTGGAACTTTGGAGTTTGTGTACCTATGCACTTGTTCAAATCCAGTCTACTCACCATGGTAGCCACAATGGCCTTTGGCAGTTCCACATGACTACCAAGTAAAAGAGTAAAAGACACCGCTGAAAAGATGTGAGCAAACATGCCACAAGAATATACTAATGGCCCAAAGATGCGTGAAGAACTGTCCAGCATCCCTGCAGCAGGCAGATACATGCTGAAACATCACTGCAGAATCCTCTGCACTACTGCGTAGATGAGCTTGACAGTCATGACAGATCAACACAGTCAACCTTGGACATAATTAAGCATAGCAAGAAGCATGTAGTATGGCTATAGATGCATCAGAATATAATATGGCATTTTCATATGAGATGGAAGCAGATTACAATGTGACCCAGTATTATTATTATTATTACTATTATTATGATTATTATTATCATCCTAGGTAGTTACCAACAAGAAATAAAATCATATATTTCCATCAATACTTGTACATCAACACCTTTATCAGCTTAATCATAAATGCCCCATACTACATATATCCCAAACGAACAAGTGCATAGATACACAAACTCCAAAGTTCCACAAATGAGATCTTAATTGGCAATGAACATGGAACAGTAACTGATGTACTCAACAATAAGGATGAATTTTGAAAACATACTGTGTAGGAAAAGAGGTAAGACTGTGTGCGTGTCCAACTACAGATACGATGCAAGAGTCCAGGAAAGAAGGATGTAATCCACTGAGGTTACAATCAGATCAGTGGTGCAATAAGGGTTGGGACGTGGTGTGAAAACAGACCTCAGAGGGTACCGTGCTTTGTGGCAATGATGGAGCTTTTTATCTTGTTATCTTAAGATAACAGTTGATTTGGCCTAGAAGTTTGTCAAAACCCAAAGAATATTCCCATAAGATGTGTGCCTTGTACGTCTACAGGGTCAGTTTTAAAACATACCCAGAAATTTTTAAGACACAGCTGGGTTTCAGGGACCTTTTTGCTCTTCAGTCCTTTATCTCTTCTAGCCTTTAACTCAACTCTGTTCTTCTCTAGAGCCCCAGGAAGGATGGCAACCCCATCTGTCCTGCAAACGTTGAGCCGACTTCATTACAAAAATACCCCAGGACTGGTGCCAGAGCTAATGAGTATCTTAGACCACTTGGAAGAAGAAAGGATATTTTTGGCTGTGGGTAATTGAACTTCACTTCAAATTAGAATCTGAGCTGTTATTTTCTCTGTACTGGATCCAAATCACTCAAATTCCTGAAATTTGTCCATAGTTGCTCTCTACCTGATGCCAAGATGTCCTGATGAAAAGTGAAATATTAAGCCAGCTCTGTGTGTTCTTTATTCTAAAATCTAAAGGCTCAGCTCTTTGGCAGGCCAGCTGAACAGTCTATTGATGCTCTCACTGAGGCCTGGGAAGCCTCAGAGCTATGCAGATGTGCTTCTCTGCAGATGGTGGGATTCCACACAGAAGAGACCCTGAAGACTCCACTGAAAAGCTTTTAAAACTCATAAGCAAAATGGCAGGATACAAAATTAACACACACACAAAAAAAACAGTAGCTTGTCTATATACCAATGACAAACATACCAAGGATGATAACAGAGCAGCAGCCCCATTCATGATTACCTCCACAGAATAAAATATGTTGGAATGAGCCTGAGCAAGGAAGTGAAAGAATTCTACCATGGGAAATTTAAAACACTAAGAGAGAAATTGGAGAAGAGGCTGGGATGGTAGAAAGACCCCCCCCCTTGCATGTAGTTTGGAGGAGTCAATGCTGTGAAAATGTGTCATGACCCAAACAGTTTACACTCTAAATGCGGATCTCCATCAAAATACCAACACCATTTTTCACAGAGATAGGAAAAAAAAGTATTTAAATTCATTTGGAAGCAAAACAAAAACAAAACAAAAAACAAACAAAAACCAACCCTGAATAGTGAAAGCAATTCCAAGTAACCAAAAAACCATAAAGCTGACCTGATACTGATTTTAAGCTATCTATATATTGCATAGCCATAGTAACAGAGACAGCATGGTCTTGGCATAGCACCAGACAGAAAGATCAACGGAACAAGGGAAATGATCCAGGCACAAACCCACACAGCTACAGCCATCTGATTTTTGACAAAGATACCAAAAATATTCAGGGTGAAAAGACAGCCTGAAAGACAAATAATGCTAAGGAAAATGGATAGCCACAGATAAAATGAAACTGGATCCTTATCTCTCATCTTTCACACACACACCCCCAAAAATAATCATCTCAAATGGATCAGAGATATTAAAATTAGCCTTGAAACCCTAACATTGCTAGAAGAAAATAAAATCAAGATATACAAATAGGTAAGGATTTCCTAAATAGGGCTCTGGTCACTCATGAAATCTGACCAACAGTCAGCACGTGGGACATCATGAAATAAAATAAAAGCAAAAGTCTGTGATGCAAAGGAAACAGTTAATTACATGAAGAGGCAGCCTTCAGAATGGAGGGAAATCTTTGCCAGCTATGTATCTGGCAGAGGATTAATATCTAGACTATACAAAGAACTCAAAAAACTTATGCTACCCAATAAAAATAAATGGGCTAAGAAACTGGGCAGAAAGTACTCAAAAGTGGAAATATAAGTGGCCAGGAAAAAATGTTCAATATTTTAGTGGGACCTGCCTTAGTTATGGTTTCATTGCTGTGAAGAGACACCATAATCATGGAAACTCTTATCAAGGAAAACATTCCACATTGGGTCTGGCTTACAGTTTCATAGGTTGAGTCCATTATTGTGATGGCAGGAAGCATGGGAGTGTGTAGGCAGGCATGGTGCTGGAGGAGGAGCTGAGAATTCTACATTTTAATTCACAGGCAGCAGAAGACTGTGTTTCACACTGGGTGTTGTTTGAGCACACATGAGACCTCAAAGCCCACCTCCACAGTGATGACGTACTTCCTTCAAATTGGTCACACCTATTTCAACAAGGTTGCACCTCCTAATACTACCACTCCCTATGGTCAAGCACTCAGGCACATGAGTCTATGGTGTCCATTCCTATTAAAACCACCAAGGACTATTGTCCAAGTTTGCTTTCTATTCTTTTGATCAAATGCAACTTGAGGAAGAAATGGTTTTTATTTCATCATACATTTCTAGGTAAATTTCTAGGTAACAGTCTGGGCAGGAACTCAAGCAGAGTGGGAACCTGGAGGCGGGAACTGAAAGAGGTAGCAATGGAAAACTGCAATTTATTGGCTTGCTCCCTATAGTTTATTCAGTTTTCTTTCTTACACATCCCAGGACCACAATAAACTATACCTAAGCTATCAATTATAATAATGATTTACTTTTACTAGAAACTTTAAATGACTGACACACGTGGATACAAAGAGACCAAGAGACAGAGAGACAGAGAGAAGTGGGAGAAAGAATTTGGTACATAGACACTGTGAAATTATATTCAGCTATTGAGGAAAAGTGAAGTTATAAATTTTGAAGCAACAATGGATAGAAGTGAAAAACAGTATAACAAGTGAGGTATTCCAGGCAGAGAAAGACATGCTCTCTCTCGTGTGTGGGTCCCAGCTTCTAATTCTTATATATTTCTATTTCATAGGAGTGAGTATGTTTGGTGCCCAAGAAACTAAAAGGGGACACCCATAAAAACCCATAGAAGAGAGCAAAAGAGGCTTGAAGGAGAGAGATGGGAGACTCATACAAAACATGTAATTATAAGTAGATGAGGGACTCCTGGGGATGGGAGGATTTAAGGAGGAATACGGATCAGGGAGAAGGAATAGAGGAAATGGTGTGGAAAGGCCAACCAAAACATAATGTTATGAAAGTGACGTGAGGAAAACTGCTACTTAGTAAACTATTTAAGTTCAAAAAAAAACTGTGCAGATATGTTCTGTTAGTAAAATTCCTTCCAACATCCACCCCTTCGCCTAAGGTTCCACTGACAAACCAAAGCACAGGTTCATTCTGAATAACCATTGAGTTTACTGGGCTCCCTTACAGAGCATAGATGAAGGGTTATTTACAAGGATATGGTTGCTCCTCCCCCAACAGGCTCCACCTGAAAAACTTTACCTAAAGGGGATGAGGGTTTTTCCATCTCTGTATAGATGAATGTACTCACAAGTCTCCCCTGACTTACATTCTCTAGTTTCTCCTAGAGTCCAAATACAATTAAGGCAAAGTTGCATACAGCAGGTGCTATGAAGAAGCTTTATACTTAAGGGTCTCTTGACCATCTCACACCTTCATGACAGAGTATAAACAGTCAATAAGCCCAGTTGGAATAATCTTTTGCAATGGTATACAGCTGGATGTCCCGAGATAGTGGTTGCTTAGAGGATAGCCACATTGTGAATTGTCTTCCACTGAAATCAAAATGCAAAGGCCCAGTATGCTTCATTACGGATAAAGTAGAATCCAGGGAAGTAAAATAATAGAATTTTATATTATAGAGGAATTCTCTTGTAGTTTTATTTCTGTCGGAACAAAACGTACTGACAAAAAAAAATTGAGGGTAGGATGGGCAAATTTGCTTACAAGTCCAGGTATGGCCCATGATTACAGAGATATCACAGGAGCTGCCCACACCACATCCATAGTCAAGAGCAAAGACAAGTGACTGCACCAATGCTGCCTGCTTGCCTGCTTCACTCTTATATCTGCAAGGTCCAGCCTAGGAAATGGTGCTGAGTCTCCCTGTATCAGTTAACAGTCAAGACAATCTCCCATAGACATGCCCACATGACAACTTGAAAATTCCTCAGGAAGAGTTTCCTTCCATCTGAGTTTTAGGTTATTGTCAAATTGACAGTGAAAACTATCCAGAACAAATTCTATCCAACTGCCTCTGTTCACAGGTGCCTAAAATGAGACAATGTCTACCCACCATGTTGAAATGTCTCTAAAATGTTCTTATTAATTCTTTGAGAATTCTATACAGTGTGCTTTGGTCACATCTACCCTCAACTACTCTCCCTATTTCCTACCAGATCCATCCCTACCTCCCTACTCACCCAACTTTATGTTCTCTCTCTCTCTCTCTCTCTCTCTCTCTCTCTCTCTCTCTCTAGTCCAATTTGTTTTGACCATATACTGAACATGGGTCCATCCACTGGAGTGTGGTCAACCTACAAGACTTAAAGGGAAAACAAAACCAAAAACAAACAAAAGCACCCTTAAATGAAACACCAGAAGCTATCAATTGTCAATAGCTCCTCTGCTAGGGGTGGGATTTTATAAATAAACCCCACCATATTAGTATTTTGTCTGTCTTGATCTTGTGTAAGTCTGGAGCATGCTGTCAAAACCACTGTAAGTTCACATGTGCAACTGCTCTGTTGTGTCCCACAAACACTATTCTGATATAGTCATCTACCTCTTGCTCTTACAATCTTTCCACTATTGCATTTGGGAACCTTTTCCCTCCTCTCCAGCACACAGTCTGCCCGAGATTCTCTAATCTCCAGCTAACAAGATTTTTTTTTTAACAAAATACTTACCCCTGTGAGGTGTAACATGTTTATTTACACATCTGCCACTTCTCCTAATATTACAAACCCACTAAGTAGTAGGCCTAAGATTCTGTACACACAAATTCTAGCATGTGGGTAGTTTCCAAATTGTAATCATTGCATAAGCTTGGGCAGAGAATCTGAATAAATGAATTGCCCAGTGAGTTCCGTCTCCATATTCCTGATGAAATGGTGGAAATGATTAACAGAGATTTGAGACTTATCACTATTAGTCCTAGGAAGGAAAAGTTGAGTGTCCCAAGGTTTGCTGCTTTTTTGACAAAAGAGAACACTAAAATCAATCCCAACAAGGCAACATTATTCCTGGCATATGATGGGAATATTGTCATATAATAAAATTTAAAAGTAATTATAAATATGTGTTGTTGCCAGTAACACAGGTTGGGTGTTCTGCATTTGCAATGCCTGGGATTAGAAGCACTTCAGGTTGCCTTTCTTCTTTTCTTCTTGTTTTGTTTTTAGAATATTTCAAAAATATGTACGCACACTTATGTATGTGTTATGTATATGTGTATGATACATACAATATGTCATGAAATAATTGATTAGACCCAAGTCTAAGTACAAATTAGGGTATGTTTTGTGTATATGTTAGACATAATTTTTATAGTATTTGTTCTGCATCTGCTTTATGGCTGTGACTTACCTCATGAGGTCAAGTTGTCACATAGACATTCAAAAAGTCTTGGATTTTTAGAAAATTAAAGATTTTTAAGATTAAAGATGCTTATATCATGGCACCGGACATTTTAATCTTTTCTCCACAAAAACTCTTTTCTGAGGATTATAGGTATGTTAACCTTGGTCTCAGGGAAAGTTTCTGACCTATATTTATTGTTAAAAATATATATATAATATATATATATTATATATATATAACCTGATTTTTCTATTTCAAGGCCCATTTTTTATATCTATTCTAGCCATGCCAAAGTGCAAAACAAGTTCTTTTAGATAAAGCAGTCAGATCTTCCCTAACACTTGTTTTCAAATTTCATACCCCATGGCCCATCATGTTTTTCCATTTTAAAGAATCAGACTTTGAAAAATGAAAACTCTCTTAGTCGTTGAACTGTTCTTCTCGAATGACATTTTGATTAAAAGTTTAGCGGACTCATAGCGCGAGGCTCCATTTCTTGCACTGAGAGCATGCACTTAAGAACTCCCAAGGAATGCTCAGAACGCTTTTATATGGGGCAAGTGTTCCCAAACTTGAGTCCCACATATTTCCTCTGTTTGTCACTGGGGAGCTGGAAGAGATGGGTGGATAAGGCAGGATACAGGCCTAATACAGTGAAATCAGATCAGGAGGACTAAATTAGAAATTTCCATACAAATAAAAGAGGAAAAGGCAGTCTGGTATTTCCATGAAAGGCTGAAAGTCAATTGAATTTGCTCAATGATGAGTGCCTTGGCAAACAAAATAAGCATGTTGACTGTATGGTGTTTTGGGTTGGTTTGGGTTGGTTTGGGTTGGTTTGGGTTGGGTTGGGTTGGGTTGGGGGTTTTTACCCCCATTTTTTAAATAAAAGTTTCTAAACAGTTTGAAGATATGATCTCACTTTCCTTGTTAACAACTTAGTAGTTTCTGTCCTAAAAGGAAAAAAGGTTTGTTTTTCCTGAGTTAACTGGAGGATTTCAAAAGATGGTCAGGTTTGCAGTGAAGGCTGAACCAAATGTTTATGAGATTAATGAGCAAGTGAATTAAAATCACCTGCCTCCCTTCCTTGCCCAGAGAGTTCCTACTTCTACTCTGAGTACTGCAGGGACTCTACTGCAGGTAGAGGAAACAACTACCAAACCCCCTTCCTGGGCTCCCTAAGGCTCCATTTGAAACACTTACACAGGTATGTTACAACCACGGAGGTCCCCTCTTTTCTCCTCACACAGTTCACCTGCTTTTTAACCTGTGAGAACCTGCTGGCCTCTCTCTGCTATCTGTTTATCCCACCACAGGACTCCACCCCAGAGAACCACAGCCTCAGGCTCACCTCACTTTGTTTCCAGTTTAAATGTAAAGACACAACTCTCACCTCAAAAGGGATAAAAGACAGTTTGTTCTGGAGCCAAATAGAGTAACCATGGCCCAGAAACACAGATTTAGGTTACTCCAAATTCTGTGTTTTGATGGGGTGACAATTTGATGAGGTGTTTTATAGTAATAGAAAATAGAAAGTCACAAATTTTTAAATATATTTTTAGATATATTTATGGAGAAATCCATAGACAAGTTCAAACAAAGCAGGAGAAATATCTATTATAGGCCTCAGACATTATCTGAGGACACTCACCACTCTTATACAACTCAAGATCCCCTGCCTAGGGAATGGTTCCACCCATAGTGGGTGGGATGGGTCTTCTCACTTCAACGAAGGAAATCAAGACAGTGCCTTATAAGCATGTCCATGGGCCAACCTGATTAATATATGCTTCAATTACTCTCAATAATACATTTGTATGATTATGAAGATTCACAAAAAAAGTGTCTGAATACCATGGCATCAACTATTCTATCAGAAAATCCAAATTATTCAAAACCTTGATTTTGTAATGATATATTGACTTTATTATGGCATTTCTGTATATTTAAAATGCCACTATAAAAAAAAGCTTACACCCATTGTGATTAATTTGCAATCACAATAGATTGAATTCCTGGAAAAAGTTCAAGACATCTAATTTCTATAGAAGCCCTGTAGCCCTTCCCCACAAGCACCTTCCTCAGCTCAGCCTTCTCCCTAGGTATCTTCCATGGAAAGTCACTGCAAGCATCAGTCTCCATAGAAACACACATGGGAAGAAACTAAGACATCATGTGATTCAAATGAGTGAACATGGATTTGCAATCTGAACTAGTTAGCAATGAATGGCACGTGAATGAAGAACAGATCTCTGGGTAGTTTTGACTCTTTGAATTAGCCACACTATACTTTCTTTTCATAGTGAACTTTCCAAAACAACTTAGCCAAAACAGTTATAACCCATCCCTTTGAACAGGTACTTTCTTTGTACCATCTATCCTCACTACTTCAAGAAGCGCTGTATACCCATTACCTGAGAGTCATCAAGCCAGAGTTCTCTCTGCATCCCTCCATGGCTGAACATGTCTTCTTTCTGAAAAAAAACTCTACTTATTTAGTGCCTGGGCATGCTGCCTTCCTGTTCAACTTTTAACTGCTCCTGCTTTTCCCTTCCTTCCTTCCTTTGGCAACCCCCAAGAGCTAGCCAGTCCCTGAAGGACAGCACTTTGCCCTCTCTTTCCCTCTGTTCCCACTCACCCTTGGCTATTTCAGCCATGCGTAAGGTTTCACGTGCCTGGATTTCCACCCACAACTCCCAAACCTCCTCTGCCTCTCCCTCCAGCTTCTTGCAAGAAAAGTTCCCATACTTATTTTTCAAAAGCCTTCTGGATGTCATGTCAACACCTCCAATGCCAAACTCCCACCACAATAAATCCCCTGCAGCACTTCCTTCCTAGGATGATATGGTCTCCTTCCTGATTAAATTCAGTTGTCACAGAAACAATATAATGCGGTGGGTCCTCTATGGGATAGGCAAGGGGGCATCTCCTTTGTAGACTAAGGTCAATACCTCAGGATTGAGACTTACAAATAGGGTGTTTTGATTACACCCTCCTCTGCTCATGTCTTGTTGCCTAGTAATGCCTTCTACAGAGCAAGAAAATCCAGACCAGAAGCCAGTACCTTAATCATAAACTCCCCAACCTCGAGAACTATAAGAACCCCATTTTTTTCCTTGGAAATTATGGTGCTCCATTGCAGCAGCACCAAGTGGACTAAGACACCCCACAGTTTTGTTTTCTGAACTTCTCAATTATGTCAAATCAAAACCCTACTATCATCTTTAATCCCACCCCCTCTCTTCTCTAAAATTCAAATGGTCACTGGGTCTCACTTGTACCAACCCCTCCATCCTTTCCCCTTCTCAGTCTCTGTGAACCTTTTCAGCATAGTCAGGCACCCCTGACTCCTCCTTGTGGACTCCTGATTTATCTGCCTTCCTCAATTCATCCTGCAGAAGAGCACATTGCAAAAGAGACTGGGTTTTTGAGACTGGGTTTTTAATCATTAGTCATCCATTGTCTAATATGCTTCTTCCCACTGCAAAGGAGATAACATGAGGGACAACTTACTGCCTCTGCATCAGGGCTAGGCCTATAAAAAAAAATCATTAGCGCTGTGGATCGTGGCTCCTGAAACCTTACTCCAGGGCTGAACCTCCAGTGCTTGTTTTCGAAAGTCATCTCATACCTGAAAGTGTTCTGCCCAGAGAGAAGCAAGAGCACATGACTCTCCAAGCTTCTGGGGCCAAAAAGAAATGAACAAAAATAAAACCAAAAGCCAAAATCCAGTAAACAGCCATAACTGAGTATTCCCCACCTACTCTCAACACTCTCTCTCTCTCTCTCTCTCTCTCTCTCTCTCTCTCTCTCTCTCTCTCTGCCTTTAGTGAGGCTCCCAGTGAAATCGCTTTGCATTGCTTTTGAGATTATCTTTCCTTTGGACCACTCAGATCAACACATGCCAGGCCTGATGTTAGGGATTATCCAGAACAGACCCATACACAGAGAGGATTGTGGGAGAAGCAGATTGAGACAGCATTCAGGATAGTACATCTCGACACAGTTCAAGGTTAAAAGGAAAGAGCACCCTTGAGGTCTTTTGTTTTCACTGAACCTTGGAGACACCATAAGGCTATGAACCAAATGTCAAGAGGACTGAGTTATAGCCCACATCACTTCTCTCTCCTTCTGTGACTTTGAGCAGGCCACCTGACTTTTATAAGCCTTAATTTGCACCATTTAATATAGGGATGGTGTTAGATGACCAGGAAGACATCTCCTAACACTACTTCTATCTAATATGCTCAAACTCTGCATTAATCAGATAGAGGAAGTTATGATGTGCTACCCAAACCCCAAAGCCTCTCAGCTTTTATAATAATGTAGATCTCTCCAGAAGTGCCTTCTGTGTGCACAAGCTCATCCAGCCTGCCACAGGCTCCTCCCACTACCTATCTGTCACGTGGAACATGCAATCTCGTGAGTAATGGACAAGTGAACGGGTGGATAAAAGCATCACACGTTGGCTTTTCAATGACTCTCTTCAGAAATGGCAAGACATTCCTGTTCTTCCTATTCTCCAGAAACCCTGGTAGGAGGAAGGAGGGATGGGACCAGAGATGGAAAGGAGAATCTTTATGAGCTCAGAAGAGACAAAAAAAAAAAAACACCTAAATGCTGGAAAATCCTCATAATAGCTGCATGGATATTAGTTGACTCTCCAGCAGTGGGGGAAAAAACACTTTACTTTTCTAAATGCTTTATACATACCTATGTATATACATAGTTCTGACACTTTTTTGAGAGTAAAAAAAATGCTACCATATTCATTTTAGCCATGAGAAAGTATGTTCAGAGATGCTGATCAACATATGCAAGGTCACAGAGCCACCTAATATCCAGGACAAGACTACATGATGTGTCTCTTGCTCTCTGCTGCCACTGACTAAAAGAACTCCAGGTTGTCCTAGCAGAAGACCTGAATTGCCATTCATTACACTGACAAGCACAGAATCTCCTTGGGTCTTGCCCCAGTTGACCAAAAGCAACTTGAGGGAGAAAGGGTTTATTTTTATTCATCTTATAGCTTGTAATCCATCATCCAGAGAAGTCAGAGTAGAAACTCAAGACAGGATCCTGGGGGCAAGAGCTAATGCAGAGAGCAAATATGAGTGCTACTTAGAGGGTTAGTCCTTGTGGCGCACTCAGCTTGCTTTGTTACAGCATGCAAGATGACCAGACCAAAAGCAGCACCCTCCACAGGGACCTGAGCCCACCCACATTATCATTATAAGAACATGCACCACAGGCTTACCCAGAAGTCAATCTGGTGGTGGCATTTTCTCAATCAAGCGCCTCCCTCCTCAATGGACTCTAGCTTCTGTTGAGTTAAAGTAAAACTAGCCACATAAGCCTCTTATGTGAGATGGCTCAGTAGTTAAAGACATCTGCTTCAGAGCCTAGGAATCTGAGTCTGATCTTTGGTAACCACACAGTGGAAGGGAAGAATGACTCCAAGGGATGTGTATACACACACACACACACACACACACACAAACATACACACCGAATGAATGAATGAATGAATGAATGAATCAATGAATGAATGAATGACTATAGACCTACCTCACAGTTTCCTTGGGAAACTGAAGGTTACAATGTCCACCACAGAGCACTACATTCATCCTGCATTTGACTACACCTCAGTATGAGCAGATTGTTCAAAGACACAAACTATATATTTTATTTTACACCCTAGAGTCAGAGCCCTCTACATATAGAAAGTTCCTTCCCGCTTTATAAATTAACCAAAAGCAGAGTTGGTTACATTACAGCTCATCAGCACAGAAACTAGGACTTCTTTGGAGCCCGGACAGGAGTTCCAAATTTTCACAGCCCCAGGTATATTGCCCAGAACTGCATAGAAGCTCAAAGTGTGCTTAGCTTTTGTTTCTTGTGGGGAGGGACAGAGGAGAGAGAGGAGGAGAAAGGGAAGGAAGAGAAACAGGACTAGTGAAGATTGAACAGTGGCTGAAAATCCAAGAGAGGAACAGCGGCATGGTTATTAGTGTAAAGAATCATTTGGTTGTGTTTCTTAGGAAAATAAGAAAATAAATACTTAGGATGAGAGAATAAGATCTCAGCCCCAGACTGCAAGGAGTCACGGATACTGCCAGAAGAGAGGCCCGGAGAGTGGAAGAAAGCAGGGGACACAGCCCCTGCCCCCCTTCTCCGACCATGACCTGCCATGGAAGGACTCAAGTTCATCTGTGGAGGCAAAGGTCAAGTTTCAACTTCAAAGAGCAGCTAGAAGGATCCGGCACCAGTGGGCCACAGGCTCCTTCAGTCATGTGACCTCGGCTGCCGGTTTCCATGGTAACGGTGCACATCCCAAACTGTTCCTTCCTGTGTGGGAGGCAACATTTCAAAGAAGGGAGAAGGCAGGATTTAACATTGGTTTTTCTCCATTCTGACCCTTCTCCTCTGACAAATGGTGTTCTTCTGAGTATTGCAGTCTCCTGAGAAAAGCATCCCCAGAAGAGGATGTCTCTGTGACACTATTTGCAGATGCGTGCCCAGGATGCAGTTTAAAGGAGGATGGAAGCTATGTTGGCTTTGGTTTCACACGGCGCTGGGTGTTGCTCAGAAGTTCACTACTCCCTTCATGCTCAGCTTCCCAAAGAGAAGAGCCAACAGTGGTGTTGTCTTCATCTTCATGATGAAAGAGAGAAGTCAGAGAGGTCGGAGCGCATCCCCAACGCTCCAGCGCATGCAGGAGCAGAGTTACGCTAGGAAGCAAACGTGACAAAGCTGGGCGTGTACCAGCCATGACACGTGGTGGTCCAGCCCTAGCCTGAGCCACTGCCCGCTACCTCCCTGCAGCTGGTGGAATGTCTGCCCCAGCCCTAGCCTCTGCCTCCACGCTATCCCCTGCGGTTTGCTTCAGCAACTTTGCTCTGTGCTTTAGAACACAGAATAAAAGCATTCTATGTTTAAAAGTGGAGTTTAAGTTGCATTATAAGATCAATATTCTGCTCATCCTACAACATCTCGGGTTAGAGTAGCATCTTACAGGATGATAAGTAATCTTTCTTCAGCTGAGCCACGGATGAGCAGGTCTTACCACAAACCCTCCAGTCGTGGCTCCAAATGCATTCTGGGGGCCACTTTCCAAGCAGGATCCCAAGCCAAAAGCACTCAACCCTTGGCTCAACTTCAGCCCTTCCCGGTAATTCTGATCCCATGATTCCGTCGCTGAAAGCAATCTCTTCCTCTGCAAGGATCCCTGTGTGGCTCTGACGTACAAAGGTGTAATTAGAACAGCATGGAGCCAGCAGGACGATCCATTTACCTCATCCTGTACCATTCACGTGCTTTTGAAATATGTTTCTAATATCTGAGATGCACAGGGCCAAATCCCTTTGCAGGCTTTCACATGCATGAGTAAATCCACACAGACTAAACCCCTTGGGCCTTAGGTTCTGCTTAGAAGTTCTATTTTTTTTTTCTTTTAAAGAAAACAAATATTCCATTAAAACGACACAGTGTACTCTGCATATTTTTAGGACAATTAGAGTTTAGAATTCCCTCTTCTTCCGCCCATGGCAACAAAAAGGTTTTCTTAACTCTTTCCTTACTAAGACTGGGGTAAATGGCTTTCTCTTCTTTTATTGTAAGCTTTCCATGTTGTTGCCAGTGTTAATGGCTGGTAATCAAGGTCCTTTCTATATTATTCCAGAAGGTTCCAGGCTTCCCTGCTCCATTACCAAGCCAATCCTTTTTAGGTAACTGTTTGCAAACCTATGGAAACATTTACTTGAAATAGAAAAAAAATGAAGCTCACAAGAAACAGACACACATAAAAGCAAGATTCTTTTTCCCCTTTGTCTGCTTGGTTTGAAAATGGGTCCCAGGTTTAGGTCATTTATTTTAGCGCTTCTGACTGTGCAAATAAACTTATAAAGGAGAGGCTGCCCAGGCTGCCCAGGCTCCCCAGGCTGCCCACGTTTCAGCCTTTCAGACAGAGACACAGCAAGAAGTCTAAGAGAGAGAGAGAGACCTAGAAATCATTCTTAGACAATGGTAGCTGAAGCAGAACTCCAGCTGTGGATGTTGCATTTGATTGTGTTCATAAAGTCTCTTCTGCTGTTCATATGACACCACCCTGCCCATTAAGCCTGGACTGCCGGGGCCACACATGTGGATGATGTTTGCCAAGTCAGCGTGCAAAGCAAATGTTTTCTTGCAACCAAATCTGGAGAGACATCTTAGTGGCACCTGCCAAGCCGCTAACATTTCGAGCCTAAAAGCTCCCGGGCCTTTGCAGAAGAAGGTGATGTAAGACCATCCTTAGCTTGTTTTCCAGTCCCAAAAAAGTGGTCCAAAGGATGGAAAAGACACTGTACGCTCACCCTATAGCAAACAATGTGCCTTTGTGGAAGTCTGACCCCAGACACAAGTAGAATATACAGTGGCTTGCAACAGTTTAGAAACTAGAAATGGTACAAATGTTAAAGGACCAAAGAAATGTGTCTTCTCAATGAAAACGTGTTTTATTTAAATTAAAAAATATCGTGAAAATTACAAACCATTAAATACAACAGACAATTGTCTACAACTCAATGTATCGGAAGGAAGTATATACATCACGTTGTAACAGGCGCAGACAGACTTGCACCAAACCAGAATTAAGCAATGGAAAATGTGACAGCGCACATGTCTGTCGCAGTAAAGTTTCAGAATTCAAGTGATTCCAGGCAAGAGGCCAAACTTAACTTGGCTTCTTTCAACTTAAACGGCCCCCTTTGGAGTTGATCCACACTCTGAATCTTAAAGTGAACAGAGGGCCCCTTTCCGCCTCCAATATAAATTACTTCTCTATCTATGTGTCAAAACTGATTGAAAAACCAGCTCCTTCTACTGTTAACCCCTCATGGGGACATTAGTAACTGCTTTGTCTCCAAGCCAGGGAGAGTTCTGATAAATAAAAATTAAGAAGGTTTTGCACTAGAGGCAAACTTGACCTTTAGGGGGTTTTCTGCTTCCTTGTGGTCTTCAAAGGGTGTGAGAGCCTGCAGCAAGGCTCTTGGGTAGCTCCCTTCAGATTCCTCTTTCCCTCCACTGGCTGTGTGAACAACCTCCCATCCACAGAACTCTGAAGGGGAAGCTGTGCTGCCTGCTTCTTCAGTCCCACCCTGGGAAAACTACAGTAAGGATGACTGAGGAGCAGCCTCGAATTCCCCAGTCACACATATCCGAAGTCTCCAACTGTGCCTTTAAGTCAACACATCTTTCCCCAGACTAAGCGGCCAAAGGGGAAATACTTGCTCCAAACTTCCTCACACCAGGCTGTGGAGGATTTATCACACAGTACAAAGTCTAAAGATGTCCTCCCAGCCCCCTGGGGCTGCACAGCCTTAGGAGCCTCATGAAGGCAGCGAATCTTGTGAGGACATGCCCAGGACCTCACAGTAAATGAGTGTCAGGGCTCAGACCAGGAAGCACCACTGTGCTTGAACCGCAGCTCTGTATGATCTCGCCTAAGTATGCCCTTCCAGGGTTCAGCTACGTGACAAAACCCCATTTTATGAGGCCCACATGTGTCCTCTCTGGCCTCAGAAAACTAGGCTGGGAAAAAGAGCTATAGCAGAGCTGTCAATGATTCGGCCTCGCGTAACCCCACCATTACCCAATCTGTAAAGGTCAGGAGGACCACCGTGAACAGCCATCCTGAAAGCAGGCTTGGTCAGGAGGAAGCTCACTGGCAAAGAAAGCCGTGCTTGCCCGCAATGCTGTACAGTCAGAGTTCAAGCTCACAGGTGAGACCGAAGCTCAGATGAGGTCATAGCTTCTACTCCCAGCTAATTCAGACATAGGTACAAATCACCTTCTCTCTTAGCATTGTGCAAACCATCTGGGTTCTGTCTTCAGCTTTCTCCCACCTCCAAAAGAAATACATAACTGTCTGTGACCAAATGCCACAGGCACACGTTAAAGATACTTACAGCTAATCAGATCTAGAAGAACAAAGCTCTAGGTAAAGTAGCAAATCAAAACTAGTCCTTCAGCCTGCCCTGGGCAGTTGTCAGCCCTGGGCACAGACAGATGCTGCAGAAGTTACCCAGGGCCTCCAGTGAAAACACAACACACTATCCAGCCAGATGCTGAACAGGGACCCCCAACACCCAGGTCCCAGAGTCAATGGTCATGCTGTACGTCTCTGGGACTTTTTCAGTGATGAGTCCCAAACCACAGGAACCTCGACGACTCCAGCTGAGACTTAGCTCTCCCTTCCCCATTTTGGGGCTCGCCCTCAGTCTGTTCACTGTGGCAGCTGCAGAGCAAAAGTGAAACCAGGCACTTGGCAAATGTCTTTCCCTCTGTCAAGCGTAGCTGACGGAGCTACCTCCAGAGGCCTGAGGGGTGCTAGGAATTCTGATGGATGTTTTCTGAAGACCCTTCACTGCTTTCGTTGAGAGGCGTCTCAGAGGTCTCCTCAAGCTCATCGTCGGCCCCCTCCTCCTGGATGGTGAGGTGCACATCTGGAGAGGAGGACTCGGAGCTCACGCTGTCTCCTTCCATAGAGCAGAGGGTGCAGGACAGCGCAGGCGCCACTCTCTCCTGCAGCACATTCAGCATCATGGGCACCTGCCCTGACCTCAGGCCGGACATCATAGGTAGCGGCTTCATAGCCTCCCCCCACAGCCTCTCCTCATCTTTGTACAGCAGCAGGAGGCTGGACTTCTTCTCCCGCCTCTTGGATTTCATGTAGCCCAGCATGATTCCAATCAAGAAAATGCCATAGAAGGACATAACGACCAAAATATAGAAGTATTCGTTGCCGTTACCGCCGCTGTGACTAGGCATGTGGGACTCCAGGGGACTGCTGGACGCTGCAGCGCTGGGGTAGGTGCTGTTCAGAGGCTCCATCCTCAGCAGGGAATTGCCTCTCACACAGTCAGGATCTGGAGAGAAAGCCACAAGTTAGACCTTCTACCTGGATCCACAGGACCAGCAGAAGGCAAGCACATGGCCCGTGAAATTGCAGTAGATCAAAATAGGTGATTAAGAACAGGAATGAAAGAAAGAGCAAAATATAAGCAATCTCACCAAGCAGTTAGCGGGTTAGCTCAGAGAGCATGGAGCAAGTACAATAAATTAGGGGAGGGAAAGGAGAAAAGTGAGAAAAACTTTCACCAGATAGAAAAATCAGTGATAGACAGATGATAGATAAGATAGGTAGATAGGTAGACAGACAGACAGACAGACAGACAGACAGATAGATAGATAACACACCTTATTTACATTTCAGAAAATAGCCGTGCATTAGTTCTATACTTTAAACATTATATACCATATAAGGATTCATGGGAAAAAAAATCTTAAAATTTGAAAGGCATGCTTTAGCTGGCAGGGCAGAAGCAAGCCTTACAGCTTGTTTCAAAAGTTTCAACTTTCAAAGCAAAGTTTCCTTATAAGAAAAAAAAAAAAGCAAGAAAACTTTCTCTATTAATAGAACTATCCCCCCTTGCATGACTCTGAAGAGAAGGAGCCTCGCTAACTTACCAAAGGCTGACAGTTTGTCCCAAGTGTGGAACTCCTAAACGGCTGAATCTGAGGGGTTTCTCCTCTGAGTCAGGCTCTGCGTTCTGACAGCCCCGCTGCTGTCCTTGGGATATATAGTCAAGAAATGCATCGTCACGTGTTCCGGGAGGAAAATTTACAACAGAGGTTGACTGTGGCGGAGCAAGCAGCGAACTCAAAGCACAGCAGTTCAACTCCCTGAACTTTGCAGCTGTGAAGAGAAAAGGAGGGGGAGGAGGAGCTCCCTGTCCTGACTGACCGACCGCCCCAGCTCAGAGCAACAGGCTTTAGGTGGCCAAAACCAATGTGTGAAAAGGGGAGCAAACGAAAAAAGTACTGCATTTTAACTGATACCCCAAAGTCCACTCTCCCTGACAAGGAGTTCATGTTTCATTTCCCTTATGGGAAGTAACTGATTGATATGTTACCAATAGGGTTTCATGGGGAATCCAAACCTGCCCTGCCTTTAGAAGGAAAGACAGTGGGAAGCAAAGGTAGGATTTATAGTCAAGAAACAATTGCTTCCATTTTAAGTTCTTCCACTAATTGGGTGAATTTGATAAACCCTCCCTTAACCTTCCCAGGCCTCGTATTGCTGCAGTAAAATTGTTGGCGAGTGAGGGGCAGATCTGGTCAGCAAGCAGAGTTCTAAGAACTTTATGAGTTTTGAGTTTGTTTCAGCCTAACTACTCTAAAGTGCAAGGCTCGCTGGCACAGGTTAGCCCTTTAAAAGCACAAAGATTCTACTTGCCTTCCACATTAAGCTCACAGGTACAGTCTTTATTATCTCTTTTGCAATCTTTCAGATTCCAGCCAGGGGTTGGTAGACATCACTAATGTAGCAATTAAGAGGCAAAGCAGGGAGAGTCCAAGGTCAGCCTTGGCTACAAAGACAGAGTCTGTATGAGAACAAAAATCTTCAGAGTCTGTTTAGTGATCTGTACGAAGTGGAAATGTGCTGGCGAGAGCGGTTGAGAGCAGGTGTTGCTCCATTCTGCCTTACATGGTGCGTGCCTCTGAAGTACCAGACAAGATCATCACACATCTTTGTGTACCTCAGGCAGGTCATGGGAGAAGCAGGTATTCTCTCAGTGAGCCACCAAGCAAGATTCAAAACATGTGTGACATGAGAAGACTGACCAAGGACTTGGTTGCTAAGTCACTTGCTCAATGGGATGTTTACTGTAAAGGGCTGTCATTCTAATCCCAGGAAACTGTCAGGGAGCCTTTACCTCCAGGAGCCTCCCGTGGGATTGAGGAGCTGCAGTGGCTGGCACGCACGACAATTTTAAAGGCAGCATCACTGGCGGGTCTACTGTCAATGAGCTGAAGCGATGGAGAAGCATGAAAACTCCCCACTGATTGTATGCAGCCCATATGGTCCAGACGCTACAACTGTCATTGTGCCTGATGTGAATTCTGACAGGCATCCTGGGCAAAGAGTTGCACCAGGAGTCCATGGCTGGACTACACACCGGATGTTTCAGTTTGGAGTACGCTCACCCCATAAATCTCCAACCAGCACTGAGGAATCATCTGCCATTGATCCCAACACCAAGGCCACTTATGTCAAGAGATTTCACTTACATCAGTCCAGCTGTGTTCACCACTCTATCATTCAAAACCCCATTGCTACATGGTAGACCTGACCTTTTCCACCCGCCCGCCCGCCACATAAGCACAGGGGAATATCCATCCACGTGAGCACGTGGTGGCACATCTGGAAGATGAGAGTAGGAAAGACCATGAGAAGCACATCTATTGATACTTGACATAGTAGTATCGCCCATGTACCTTGGGATAGATCAGCCAGCACTAGGAGATAGGCAGGCACTGCAAACTGGGAAAGAGAAGGTAGAGAAATGGGTCCCCAAGACTAAGGAGTAGGAGGTGACAGCCAGGTATCAGAGAGCCAAGCAGCTGGCTGAGTGTCAAACAAAATCAATCCCAGGCCCAAGCCTACAGCCTGAAGGCACTAAAACTAAGAACAGTCCTGGCTTCTGGAACAAATCTGGAAAGGAGGCCAGTGGACTACGAAGTCAGAAACAGAGGGAGGGTCAAATCCAAGGACTTGTCACAAGCAAGCATTGTCACAAGCCTCAGAGGAAAAAGGACCTTGAAACCACAGACTGCCTGCCGGTGACCCTATGACCTCTGATGCCCCTGAACTCTGCAGGGGTCTTCCTAGGAAACTTTGGAGGAAATCATTGAGCACCATAGGGCAAAGACATTGTTCAGTTTACATGTTTTGTTGTCCTGGTTGGATGCTCCCCTGATTACCTAAGGCTTCTGGGAGCTTCCTGGTGTACAGACACCTCTCTCCAGACTTTCTGCGGCTGTCTTCCTGTCTAACCTCCCTTTATCCTGGGGATGAAACTTAAGAGTTGGGCTCGCAAATTCCTGTCTCCCTCAGTCTTTCCCAGAGGCCCTCTTCACAGCAAGACTGTAAGAAGCCTGGCTTTGAGCAAAAGTGTTAATAAAGAGAGAACTGAGTGAAAGCGGGTTCTGTTTGATCATGAATCAAAGGGTGTGTGTGTGTGTGTGTGTGTGTGTGTCTGTATGTGTGTGTGCATATATATCTGTGTGTGTCTGTGTCTGTGTGTATGTGTGTGTGTGTGTGTCTGTGTCTGTGTGTGTCTGTGTGTGTGTGTCTGTGTGTGTCTGTATGTGTGTGTGCATATATATCTGTGTGTGTCTGTGTCTGTGTATATGTGTGTGTGTAGGCCAGCAGTTGACATTGAAATGTCTTCTTCAATCACTCTCCACCTTATTTTTTGAGACAGGGTCTCTCAGTGGACCAGGTTTGCTGTCTTGGCCAGGCAGGCTGGGGATTGAGCCCCTGGGATCTGTCTGTCTCTGTCTCCCAAGCTCTGGGCTTTATATATCAGTACAGGGGACACAAATTCAGGTCTGCATGCTTTCACAGAAAGTACTTTACCCATTGAGCCATCGCCTCAGCCTAAGTTTCTAACGTTTTAATATGTGAAAGTCCACTTGCGCAAGCACCGTGTGTGGAAAAGACCCTGCTTCCTTCAGCCTGCTCCAGCACTCATGTTGGGCAGCTCACAGCCACCTGTGACTTCAACTCCAATGGATATGACACCTTCTCCTGGACTCTATGGTCACTGACACAGACATAGAAAAATAGACATAATTAAAAATTTAGGAAGAAAATCTTTAAAAAAAATAATCGATTAGCCATATATGCCCAGGTCTATTTCTCAACTGTTGATTCTAACAGTTTTGATTGAACCACTTTAAATTGGCATTTTAAATAAATGCAAGATGCACTACAGTTGCTATCTAGCTGGATTAATCCCTAAGGCCAGCCTGGTCTACATGGTGAGTTTCAAGCCCTACATGGTAAGTCCCCACTTAAAAAAAAATTACCTGGGTATGTATCTATTCTGTATCAATCTCACATCAGTTCTGTGAAATATTATAACCATTTTATTAAAAAGGACATTGAAGGGCTGGTGAGATGGCTTAGCAGTTAAGAGTACTGACTGCTCTTCCTGAGGTCATGGGTTCAAATCCCAGCAACCATATGGTGGCTCAAAATCATCCACAATAAGAAACAAATGAAGAAACCTTTGGCTGGAGCAAGAAGGGGCCAGAGCAAGAGGAAGAGGGAGAAGGAAGGGGGATGGGAGAAGGACATTGAAAAGCCAAAAACTAGGCAAGCTCCCAAAGCCATGCTCTTAGTGATAAAATCAGGAGTGTGTGTGTGTGTGTGTGTGTGTGTGTGTGTGTGTGTGTGTATGCGCGCACGCGCGTGTACATGCGCGCGCATCTGTTTGTATGTGTATTTGAATGCACATGTGTGCTTATGCGTGACTAGAGAGTCACGTTGTGTGTCCTCCTCCTCTGTCCTCCACCTTATGAGGTTTGTCAATGAACCTTGACCTAATTGATTCAGAGGTTTTCCTGTCTCGGCCTGGCCAGCTTTGAAGTTCCAGATGTGTGCCAATGTCCAGCATTTTACATGAATGCTGAGAATCAACCCAAGCCCTCCTGCTTGAGGGTCATGCACTTGCCAACGGAACTCTCTCTTCCTGTAGAATCAAGGTTAGAACCCAGGCCTGAGGAACACCAAAGCCTGTTCGCCTCTACTCTCTTTTGTCTCACTGAAGCGATGAAGCAAAAGTATTTCAGAGAGAGTAGAAAATGAGAGTTCGGTATTCAGTCTCTGGGGGTCTTTATGTCTGAAAACTCAGACATAAGCATGAGCATTCCATTACATTTTTTTTCCTGAAGTCCATGCAATTCTTGGCATTTGATGCTGTACCTCCTTAGAATACTCTCGAAAAAATATCAGTGAAGCAGTAAACCTCGGTCCTATATCCATGTGACCCCAAGGACAGCAGTTTCCCTTTAGCCTACATACACAGCTTGTCTGTGGTCTTTGTGTTTTGATGTGGTGTGTTGTTTTCTCTCTTTTCTCTCCCCCCTGACTCATCCTGACACACACTTTCTCTAGAGCTTTGAGTATTTGAGTACTTTCATTTCCTGGTGACGTCATTTTCACCAAATGACCCAAGAGTCCCTGGCCACACATCTCTGAAATTATGTTAACAGCTCCCGTTACTAAACAAAGCCCGTGCTGGGATAACAGCAGAACCTCGGATCTCATCAGATTAAACATCAGCACAGAAGGGAGAGATCTGACCCGGCTCTTTCTCGACCATGCTACGTGACTGGCTCCATTGCATAATTTCTCTGTTTTCGATTTAGCCACCCGCAAGCATGTCAAGAGGCAAGCATGCCAAGAAAAGGATCATAAATTGTGCCAAGATCCTTAAAAGTGTCCCATCTTCCACCAGGCTCTCCCACTCCTGAGCAGGCTGGGCTGCAGATCTGACAGAGCTCTGCAGAACAAAATCCCCTGTGCCTGCCACTGCTTCTGCTCTTCCAGAAACTCTTTCTGAGAAGCTGTATCTGGGAATGCTAAGGGTGGGTCACCCTTTAGTCACTTCCCCTGGATGCATAGTTCCTAACATTCCTAGCACTTGGAATAAAACAGAAACAGGACTGGGTATCTGCCAGGTATGGAGTATGACCGCCCCCCCCCAACAACAGCTATGCTCAGGATAACGATGCTATGACCAGGGCATCTTAGACATCATCCAGAGATGGGGAGGAAGAAAGAAGACACAGCTCATGACAGTTTAAAGCTGTAAGTAGCTCATATGTACTATTTATTTCTCAAACGTTTGCCTGGTATTTACTTAACAGATACTTCGTTAATACCTACAACATACCAGGAATTGCTCTAAGCATTTCTTAATGTTATCCTATTTAAGCTTCAGAAAAAAAGCCTTTAAGGTGGGGCTGGACAGATGGCTCAGTGGTTAAGAGAACTGACTGTTCTTCTCAAAGAAGAATCAAGTTCAGTTTCCAGAACCTGCTTCAGGAGGCTCACAACTGCCCTTACTCCAGCTGCAAGGGATCTAACACTTCTTCCAACCCTGAACACTTGCACTTTTGTTCACACACACACACACACACACACACTTTAAAATAAGATAAATAAAACAAATCTTAAAATAAAGCTATAAGGTAGCACTGAATTAACCCTCCCTAGGAAGGTATAAACAAACAACTACTATCCTGAGATAGGGAACAATGACAGACAAAAGGAGAATTGCATCAAAGTCAACTTGGTGAGGCTAAGGAGTTTATTGGCCTTTCTTGTAGAGCACAGACAAGGGATTACTTACATGAGTGTGGGTAAACCCAAGACAGCTGTAGCACTGCAAAGTTCCACCCCATCAGAGCAAGTAAGCTTCAGCAATCCTCCTGTCTCCACTCCCCCCCACAGCACCAACAGGTGCTGGGAACCCAGCCAGTCTTCAGGGAGAGCAACTAGTGCTCTTAAATCATTGAGTCATCTTCTCGATCCCGACAAGAGTGACTAGAAAAGTTATGGGATCTGCCCCAGATTTCATCATAGGACAAGGAAATGGTGACTCCAGAGAACACATCTGAGGAGCGGTGGGACTCAAAGCCAAGGCTGCTGTGAGGGGACACTCAGCAGGCCCAACTTCTTCCTAACCATTATGTGCGTCACAGCTTGGACTGGTACCAAGCACATAGCTTGTATCTCCTCCCACCATCAGAAACAATGGAGGAGAATACAAAAAGAGAGTTCGCGGAAGCTGTTTCATTCCTAGCACCTAGAGTGGCACCTGGCCCACAGTAACAAGAATTATTTGTTAGCTGAATAATGAGAAGAATGTGCTACAGGCTCTTCTCATAGTTTCTTAATTGATTTTTACAAGAGACTAATGAAGACAATGAATATATATATATATATATATATATATATATATACACACACACACACACACACATTCCATGAAGCCTAAAGGGTAACATGTCCTGGTCACGCACCAGGAAGCCATGGAACTGGAATCAAATGTCACACCTCCTACCGAAAGGCCGCCAGACACATATTCCCTTTCTTCCACACACAGTGCTCAACACTTGTTGGTCACTCCCTCTGGTCCCAGTTAATGAAGAGGTCAGGCTGGAGAGAGGATACTGATGAAGAGCTGCAAGGATTCCAGCTGAGAACAGAACTGACTTTTTTTTTTCAGTATTTTGAAGCTTTTAAAAGATTTCTTAAAACCTTCAAAGTATCAGATAATTGCACGGGAAACAAATCAAAACCAAGATCCATTTGGCTCTAATTGTTGCATTTTCCAAAAGTGTCTTGCTCTGAGAAGGGACTCTGGATTTAAGAGCTTTGCACAACTTGTGCTGGGCTTCTGCAAAACAGACTAAACTGTGGCGAGCAGGAAGTGGGGATCTCCCTTCCTCCAGGAATCTGCTTCCTGTTGCAGTCAGTTCCCATCACCTTTCTCCATGCAGTGACTCCAAAGACAGCTGAGACTCAACACATGAGTCAGCCCAAGGTAAACAGGCCATGAAAGCACACTCTGAGGGGTTTTTTCTTTTCTTTTAAAGATTCACACACACACACATACACACACACACAGATGCACACACACACACAGATGCACACACACACACAGGGGAGAGAAAGAGATACACACATGCACACACACACAGATACACACATATACATACACACAAATGCACACATACATTTATGTACACATATGCAAACACACAAATAACACACACATACATACATATACATGCACAAATGAAAATACACATATACATATACACAAATACACACATACATTCATGTGCACAAAAGCATACAGACACACACATCCACACATGCTTACATGCGCACATGCACACGCACACATGCACATGAATGCAACATACATAGTAAGCAAGTGATCAGTCACTGAGCTATACCAATGTCCCAAGAGTCTCTATATCTCCACATGTGTATTCTCCAGTCACCCTAACGATCATAAAGAGTGGAGTCCGCCTCCAGGAAGCTCACCATGGAGATTCATCCCGTCTGTCTTGACCTGTCAGATCACCCTGGGATCTGCTCATGCCAAAGGTGGATATTCATGCAAGGAAATAACTGTGAAACATTAGATATACAAGGAGAAAGGGGAGCGGGGGGACAAAGTATGGAGCTGAGACTGAAGGAAAGGCCAGCCAGAGACTGCCCCACCTGGGGATCCATCAGTCACTAAACCTGGATGCTATTTCAGATGCCAGGAAGTGCTTGCTGAAAGGAGCCTGATATGGCTGTCTCCTGAGAGGCTCTGTCAGAGCCTGACAAATACAGAGGTAAATGCTCACCACCAACCATTGGACTGAGTGCGGGATCCCCAATGGAGGAATTAGAGAAAGGGCCTGAAGGAGTTGAAGGGGTTTACAACTCCATAGGAAGAACAACAATATCAACCAACCAGACAGCCCCTCCCCCAGAGCTCCCAGGGACTAAACCACCAACCAAAGAGTTCACATGGAGGGACTCTGTGTATGTGGCAGAGGATGGCCTTGTGAGACATCAGTGGGAGGAACGGCCCTTGGTCCTGTGGGGGTTCAGTGCCCCAGTTTAAGGGGAATGCCAGGACAGGAAGGTGAGAGTAGGTGGGTGGGTCAGTGGAGGATCACCCTCATAGAGGCAGGGAGAGGAATGGGATAGGGGGTTCCTGGAGGGGAGACCTGGGGAGGAGATAACATTTGAAATGTAAATAAAGAAAATACCCAATAAAAGAAAAAGAAAAAAGAAAAAGAAAGTTACAGCCAATAGCCAGGGCCATGCTAGAAAGTAAACTCAATCTGACCTCAAGAAATCACCCTTCACAGCACACATGAAGGAAAATGATATCAGAGACACTGGTGTAGCACAGGCAGTGAGCAGAGATGAATGCACCCTAGTTCTGCTAGGATATCCTGCAGATTGAAGAAGACATGTACAGTGCCGTCACCAGTCTTTAGTCGGGTAAACTGTAGAGGGCTAAGTGTCTGAGGGTTAATATTCTCTAATTTCACCCGAACCCATCTAACTCCTTGCACCATGCCTCATTGTGCATGACAGCTATATTTGTTTGCTCCTGTTTGCCAACGAGCGATTGGCAGATTCACTCATTCAAATAAGAATATTTGTCTTAAGACCTAATTCAGCAGAGAGCTTCTGAACTTAAATGGTCAGAACAATACAATGAAGATGGAAAGGAAAATAACCCAAAAGCAAAACAAAAATGCAAATGTCATAGAACACAAGCTAGCGTCATGGCTGAGGAATTAACGTGGCTTCCTCTTTAAACTGGGAAAGACATGTTGTCTGTGATAGATCACACTCTAAGTGTGTGCAGGGTCACAGGAAATTCCCCCAAGCATCGGTGATAGCCTAGCAGAGCAGTCACCAGGCTCAGCCTATGTGACCAACAGCCCAGAGGAAGCCTGGGTGTTTAGGGAAACTCTTCTGGGAAAGGAGAGAGGGAGAGGGAGACAGAGAGGGAGACTGTGTGTGTCTGCATCTGTGTGTCTGAGTGAATGTCTGTCTGTCTGTGTGTCTGTCTGTCTGTCTATTGGTCTATCTGTCTATGTTTAAAAGAAAAGGTGTTAGGCTTTCACAAGGCTATAGTCCCTAACCTCAGAAGTTGGAGACTGGTGGGTCAGAAATCCAACATCGCCGGGCAGTAGTGGCACATGCCTTTAATCTCAGCACTTGGGAGGCAAAGACAGGCAGATTTCTGAGTTCAAGGCCAGCCTGGTCTACAGAGTGAGTTCCAGGACAGCCAGGGCTACACAGAGAAACCCTGTCTCAGAAAAAGAAAGAAAGAAAGAAAGAAAGAAAGAAAGAAAGAAAGAAAGAAAGAAAGAAAGAAAGAAAGAAAGAAAGGAAGGAAGGAAGGAAGGAAGGAAGGAAGGAAGGAAGGAAGGAAGGAAGGAAGGAAGGAAGGAAGGAAGGAAGGAAGGAAGGAAGGAAGAAACAAAGAGGAGGGCGACTGCTGAGCAGCTGGTACAGCAGAAGGACTATCAGCAGTGGAACCAAGGTGACAGGGTCCAGGCAGGCCTTGTGCCTGCTACCACTGACCTTCGCTGGCCAGCCCGGCTGCAAGCAGTGGCAAATTTACAGCGCCTTTCACCCCACAGAAGCTACATCAGAACTCTGCCTCCCACCAGTCAGTTACAAGAGACTCTCCACCATCTTGGATCTCAGGCACCAGAGACATCAGACAGACTGAGGTACGCAAATATAACCCGAGGCCAACATCGAGGGGGTCTAAGCCCGATGGGCGTTGCCTGCATCCAGGCCCTGGGCTGTTGGGGGGGGGGGGCATCTGTGTGTCAACCCGGCTAGGAGGTTGTTAGCCAAGCCCAGTGCGCATGCCGCCATTTTGACTATGGGACACCAGAGAGTTCTAGCAGGCAATGTCAGCTAAGAATCATAGCCCAAGGCTGACATAGCGGGGTGTCTAAGTCGGACAGGCCCTGGACTACCCCCAGGTCCTGGACTGCTCGGTGGGCCGTCTGTGTGTCAACCCCTCCAGGAGGTTGTTAGCCTAGCAGACTCTCCCAGCACTTTCAGGGAGTGACTGCACTCAGCCATCCTGGCCACCTGACAGAACCAATTAACAGTCATAGCCCGAGGGGAACTTTGCTCAGGCCTTAGCCTGTCAGGCTTTTGCCTAGACTCAGGGCCTCAGCAGCTAGGCTAGCCTTGTGTGCACCAACCCGGTGCGGAGATCAGCTGCCCAGCAGAGTGACCAGCACTCGGAAAAGGTTCCGCAGCATACACCATCAGCACTCCCTGAAGGAGCAAACGGGTACCACCTGGTTCACACAGACAATCTGGGGCAAGGCACACTAGGGCTCCAAGAGCACCCAAGAGGAAAACAGCACATCAGCAATCTGTAACAGGGGAAACCCAGCCATCCAGTGTTGCAGAAATAGCCCCACAGCTTCACAGGAGGCTCAAACACCAGCCAGAGACAAGACCAACTAACGCCAGAGATAACAAGATGGCAAAGGACAAACACAGGAACACTACTAACAGAAATCTAGGCAATATGGCAGCATCTGAACAAAACTCTTCAACATCATCAAGTCCTGGTTACACAAACACACCAGAAAAACAAGATTTGGATTTAAAATCACTGTTCATGATGCTGCTAGAAGAACACAAAAACGACATAAATGAATCTCTTAAAAAAAAATACAGGGGAACATGAATAAGCTAGAAACCCGTATAATGGAAACACAAAAATCACTTTAAAAAATTCAGGAGAATAAGGCTCAAGAGATAGAAGCCAATAAAGAAGAAACACACACACACAAACTTAAAGAAATGCAGGAGAAAGTGAGTCAAACAGCAGAAGTCATGAAAGAGGAAACACAAAAATCTCTTAAAGAATTACAGGAAAACACAAACAAGCAAGTGAAGGAGCTAAGCAAAACCATCCAGGATCTAAAATCAGAAGTAGAAACAACTAAGAAATCACAAAGGGAGACAACTTTGTAGATAGAAAACCTTGAGAAGAAATCAGGGGCCATAGATGCAAATATCAACAACAGAATACAAGAGATAGAAGAAAGAATCTCAGATGCTGAAGATAACATAGATACCATTGACTCAACAGTCAAAGAAAATGCAAAATGCAAAAAGCTTGTATCCCAGAACATCCAGAAAATCCAGGACACAATTAGAAGACCAATCCTAAGAATTATAGGTATAGATGAGAGTGAAGATTTACAGCTGAAAGGGCCAGCAAATATCTTCAACAAAATTATGGAAGAAAACTTTCCCAACTTAAAAAGAGAGATGCCCATAAATATACAAGAAGCCTACAGAACTCCAGACAGACCGGACCTGAGCAGAAATACCTCTTGTCACATAATAATCAAAACCCCAAATGTACTAAACAAAGAAAGAATATTAAAGGCAGCAAGAGAGAAAGGCCAAGTAACATGTAAAGGAAGACCTATCAGAATCACGCCAGACTTCTCACCAGAGACCATGAAAGCTAGAAGATCCTGGGCAGATCTCATGCAGACTCTAAGAGAACACAAATGTCAGCCAAGATTACTATACCCAGCAAAACTCTCAATCACAATAGATGGAGAATCCAAGATATTCCATGACAAAACCAAATTTACACAACATCTTTCTACAAACCCAGCTCTACAAAGAATAATAGGAAGAAAGCTCCAATACAAGGAGGGAAGCAACACCCTGGAAAAAGCAAGATAGTTACCTTCTTTGATCAAACCCAAAAGAAGATAACCACTCAAATATAAAAATAACAGCAAAAATGACAGGAAGTAATAATCACTATTCCTTAATATCTCTTAACGTCAATGGACTCAACTCCCCAATAAAAAGACATAAACTAACAGACTGGATAAGGAAACAGGACCCTACATTTTGCTGCATACAGGAAACACACCTCATTGTCAAAGACAAAAATTACCTTAGAGTAAAAGGCTGGAAGACAATTTTACAAGCCAATGGTCTCAGGAAACGAGCCAGAGTAGCCATTCTAATATCAGATAAAATTGACTTTCAACCTAAAGTCATCAAAAGAGATACAGAAGGACACTTCTTGCTGGTCAAAGGAAAAATCCACCAAGAAGAACTTTCAATTCTGAACATCTATGTGCCAAATGCAAGGGCACCCTCATTCGTAAAAGAAACTTTACTAAAGTTCAAAGCACACATTGCACCTAACACAATAATTGTAGGTGTCTTCAACACTCCACTCTCCTCAATGGACCGATCAGGAAAACAGAAACTAAACAGAGACACAATAAAACTAATTGAAGCTTTGGACCAATTGGACTTCACTGATATTTATAGAACATTTCACCCTAAAACAAAAGAACATACCTTTTTCTCAGCACCTCATGGTACCTTCTCCAAAATCAACCATATAATTGGTCACAAGACAGACCTCAACAAATATAAAAAGATCGAAATAATCCCATGCCTCCTATTGGATCACTATGGAGTAAGAGTGGTCTTCAATAGCAACAAAAACAACAGAAAGCCCACATGCACATAGAGGCTGAACAATACTCTACTCAATGATATCTTGGCCAAAGAAGAAATAAATAAAGAAATCAGAGACTTTTTAGAATTTAATGAAAATGAAGGCACAACATACCCAAATCTTTGGGACACAATGAAAGCAGTGCTAAGAGGAAAACTCATAGCCCTGAGTCCCTCAAAAAGAAAATGGAGAGAGCATACACTAGCAGCTTAACGACACACCTGAAAGCCCTGGGACAAAAAGAAAAAAAGAAAGAAAGAAAAAGAAAGAAAGAAAGAAAGAAAGGAAGGAAGGAAGGAAGGAAGGAAGGAAGGAAGGAAGGAAGGAAGGAAGGAAGGAAGGAAGGAAGGAAGGAAGGAAGGAAGGAAAGAAGAAGGAAAGAAGGAAAGAAGGAAAGAAGGAAGGAAGAAAGAAAAGAACGAAATTCAGTGTCATTCTGAGCTGTATATGAGTTCAAGGCCATCAAGGTTCACAGGAGATAATCCAAAAAACAAAAAACAAAAACAACAACAAAAAAAAAAAACAATTGGTTTTTTTTAGAAGTAAGAGTAAATTGTACCTGTTTCATCAAATTGGGAAAAAGTTTGTTTGAATTGTTCTAGTCTAGGCATGCTAACATACGCATCTCCATGATGGGGAAGAATAGGACAGGTTCCCATGCCAACGCCTGGACCCTTTTGATCCCACCCCTCTCGCCAGCACTGAGCAATGGACTTGGCATGTGATGTAAACGTGTAATCGGTGCCTTGATTGAAACTGTCAGGGTTTCATGAGCACTTTGCACACGGTCCAGTACCTGCTAAATAGTCTTTATTAGCTAGTACATGAGTCCTTATCAATACCATATGTTAAATATACTTCACATTTCAAATTGACATCTAGTCTTTACAGGATTTTGTTTTCCATTATAAATGACATAAGGCTGTAGTTTTTAATTGATCCATAATATGGTGTCAGCATCATTACTATCTAACTCCAGAGTATTTTCATCATGCCAAAGAGACCCAGCATACGCCTGAGCACTCACGGGTTCCCTGCTTCACACAGCCGCTGGAAGCTGCCACTCTGCTTTCACTGTGGATTTGTTCATTCTTGACATTTCACAGAAATGGGGCCTTGGTAGGATGGCTCATCAGTAAAGAAAGCTTTCTGACTGCCCAAAGGACCAGAGTTCTAGACCCAGCACCCATGTCAAACAGCTCACAAATACCTGGGACTCCAGCCCTGAGGCATCCAATGGCCTCTTAAGGCCTCTGAGGGTACCTGCACTTACGTGCACACACGTACATACATATAATTTAAAATAAATAAATAAAAAGAATCTTAGGGCAAGGCAGTTAAGAGCAGTTGCTACTATTGTAGAGAATCTAAGTTCAGTTCCCATCAGATAGCTCACAATCATCTTTAACTCCATCTCCCAGGAATCTGACGCCCTCTTCTGGCCTTCACAGGCACATGCAAACACATATACACTAACAGAGACACCTTCACACATGCACACAAAAAATAAATCTTGAGAGATGGACTTGTAACTATGGGGTTCTTCTTCCTGACTGGCTTCTTTCACTTTGCAAAATGTCATCGACATTCAACTACTTTAAAGAAAAATCTATCACAGTTATTAGAACCCTATTTTAGTTTAGATATACAATCTTAGTATGTTCATACGTCCATGGCAAAATTCCACAGACTATAATCTCTAAAGAGCAGAAATTCATTTGGTACTTCTTGGATGAGGGAAGTCCAAGATAAAAAGTGACAAAGGTTCTGGTGACATCCTGCTTTCTGTTTCCAGGAAGGGTCCTTGTTGTTGCTGTTACTGCTGCACAAACAGTAGCCACAAGAAAAATGGAACAGAGGGGGTTCCTATCCATTTCCTTCCCCTAGGGAACTACCTTTTAACATGGCTGTATAAGGACTGTATTTCATGTTTTACAGTCAAACATTCACAGCTCTTCACTGACCTTTGTTTCTGACTTGTGTCAGGACCTATGTCTTTCTTAAGCAGACATTCGTGCATTAATATGGCTTTCTGGACCCCTCAGCAACATGTCAGGAAGTAATCAAAGTCTCTGTAAATGTTCCATTTTTCAGTTCTCTCTTTTAAGCTGTTTTTCTTTTCTTTTTCTCTTTTTCTCTTCCTTTCTTTTTCTCTTCCTTTCTTTCTCTTTCTTTCTTTCTCTTTTTTTCTGTAAACTTATTGTTTGCCCCCAAAATTATCCCATTGTCTCAGACAACCACAAGGTTAATCGATTGCCTTTAGTTGTATTCAATCCATGCATCATCCATGTATTCATCCATGGGTGGATAGCTTTTCTCAGTGGGCAAGATGTGAGTCAAGTTAGGGAAGACAGCCTTGTAAACAGGATTAAACTGGCTTTAATTATCACTTTGACACAACCTAGAATCATCTGGAAAGAGAGTTTCAATGAGAGACTATGTCTACTGGGTTTATCTGTGGCCATGCCTTTGAAGGGTTGTTTTAAGTTAATGGGTATGAGAAGCTTCAGTCTGCTGTGAGTGGTACTATGCCCTAGGCAGGAGATTGTGAACTATGCGAGTGGAGTGAAATCAAGCTAAGCACAATCAAGCCAATATGCTCATTCATTTCTCTCTGCTTTTGAATATGGATATGTGGCTAACTGTTTTAAGTTCCTATCTTGATTTTCCCACAATGACAGACTGGAACCTGACTGTAAGCTACAATACCCTCCCTTCCCCCCTAAGTTGTTTCATGTCGGGATATTTTATTACAATAATAAAAGTAAAATTAGGACAAAACTCTTCCAGGAAATAGCCATAAAGACAAAGTAATGGCAATGCTTTTGGGGATTGAGTCTTTAAAAGAACACCAGTCCTGTGCTGCTCCCTCTGCTTAGCTGCCTGGCATGTAGTAAGTGCTCAATAAATAGCTGTTACTATTGTTGCTGTAATCATTATCTCGTTCCTCTAAATATGGAGAGGGAAACAACTACTATGTTTTTCATTTAATGGATGGAGAAAGGTAATCAGAAAGGTGTTAAGGAATTTTCAAGAGTCACATAACTAGCTTTGATGGTGTTGCTACAGAGAAATAATAAGATGATGCAAGATATTTCCTATCCATTCACATTGAGGCAGTGAGAGATCAGTGATTGGAGGGGAAAGAGGAGGAGGAGCTAAGAGAGGGAGGGACGGAGAGAGAGGGAGCCTGGGAGCTGCCAGAGGGAGTGGAGGAGGAGATGTACAGATCCAGATGGCGTCAGACACGCTTCTGGTGTGCTGAGAGGTTAGAAATATTGGATAAAACTTTATCAGTGCAATTTGGCATTATGTAATTGGGAGCTTCATATACATAAATATATTTGATTAACTACTCAAGTTTAAGAGTCATGCTTTACTAGATATTTGGAAGGAGTGGGTGCTGGGCAGGAGAGAGAGAGATCCTCTGGAACTTGGAGCAGAGGCCTGGTGGGGTGGTACTATTTTTTAAAATTTTCCCACTATGGTAAGATGATCCACAGGCCCATGTTGTCACATGTCACCAACCAGCCCTAAAAATAGCCAGTAACTAAAACCAGGTTGAACAAAGGCTGGGTTCCAAATCTGGTTCATTATAACCCCCCAGGACTGGGGTCCCCCACTATACATCCCTGTTTTCTATACATTCATCAAGAAAGGAAGACCAAAAAAAACCAAAAACAAAAACAAAAACAAAAACCAAAAAACAACAACAACAAAAAAAAAAAAAACAAACCAAAAAACAACAAAAAAAAAAAAATCAAAAACCTCTGCACACAGTGGTACAAAGGAAGCCCTAAAGAGCAGGAAAGATCTGTTGTGGATGGCGCTGGGCTTGTATTGTGATGCTCATTCCCCTCCTCAGAGGGGCTGCAGAAGAGGAGTTGCCTTGTGAACCTTCTCCCTATCTTTTTTTTTTTATTCGATATAATTTATTTACATTTCAAATGATTTCCCCTTTTCTAGCCCCCCCCCACACTCCCCGAAAGTCCCGTAAGCCCCCTTCTCTTCCCCTGTCCTCCCTCCCACCTCTTCCCAGTTCCCCGTTCTGGTTTTGCCAAATACTGTTTCACTGAGTCTTTCCAGAACCAGGGACCACTCCTGCTTTCTTCTTGTATCTCATTTGATGTGTGGATTATGTTTTGGGTATTCCAGTTTTCTAGGTTAATAACCACTTATTAGTGAGTGCATACCATGATTCACCTTTTGAGTCTGGGTTACCTCACTTAGTATGATGTTCTCTAGCTCCATCCATTTGCCTAAGAATTTCATGAATTCATTGTTTCTAATGGCTGAATAGTACTCCATTGTGTAGATATACCACATTTTTTGTATCCACTCTTCTGTTGAGGGATACCTGGGTTCTTTCCAGCATCTGGCAATTATAAATAGGGCTGCTATGAACATAGTAGAGCATGTATCCTTATTACATGGTGGGGAATCCTCTGGGTATATGCCCAGGAGTGGTATAGCAGGATCTTCTGGAAGTGAGGTGCCCAGTTTTCGGAGGAACCGCCAGACTGATTTCCAGAGTGGTTGTACCAATTTGCAACCCCACCAGCAGTGGAGGAGTGTTCCTCTTTCTCCGCACCCTCTCCAACACCTGTTGTCTCCTGAATTTTTAATCTTAGCCATTCTGACTGGTGTAAGATGAAATCTTAGGGTTGTTTTGATTTGCATTTCCCTAATGACTAATGAAGTTGAGCATTTTTTAAGATGCTTCTCCGCCATCCGAAGTTCTTCAGGTGAGAATTCTTTGTTTAACTCTGTACCCCATTTTTAATAGGGTTGTTCGGTTTTCTGGAGTCTAACTTCTTGAGTTCTTTATATATATTGGATATTAGCCCTCTATCTGATGTAGGATTGGTGAAGATCTTTTCCCAATTTGTTGGTTGCCGATCTGTCCTCTTGATGGTGTCCTTTGCCTTACAGAAACTCTGTAACCTTATGAGGTCCCATTTGTCAATTCTTGCTCTTAGAGCATACGCTATTGGTGTTCTGTTCAGAAACTTTCTCCCTGTACCGATGTCCTCAAGGGTCTTCCCCAGTTTCTTTTCTATTAGCTTCAGAGTGTCTGGCTTTATGTGGAGGTCCTTGATCCATTTGGATTTGAGCTTAGTACAAGGAGACAAGGATGGATCAATTCGCATTCTTCTGCATGCTGACCTCCAGTTGAACCAGCACCATTTGTTGAAAAGGCTATCTTTTTTCCATTGGATGTTTTCAGCCTCTTTGTCGAGGATCAAGTGGCCATAGGTGTGTGGGTTCATTTCTGGATCTTCAATCCTGTTCCATTGATCCTCCTGCCTGTCACTGTACCAATACCATGCAGTTTTTAACACTATTGCTCTGTAGTATTGCTTGAGGTCAGGGATACTGATTCCCCCAGATTTTCTTTTGTTGCTCAGAATAGTTTTAGCTATCCTGGGTTTTTTGTTGTTCCAGATGAATTTGATAATTGCTCTTTCTAACTCTGTGAAGAATTGAGTTGGGATTTTGATGGGTATTGCATTGAATCTGTATAGTGCTTTTGCCTAAAGCACTATACCTTCTCCCTATCTTAACTTTTCAAATAAAGGCTTGAGCCAATGATTGGACAGGAGGAATGGGAAGGAGCTGAGAGTTTGGGGGAGGAGAAAAGGACCCCTGGGAAAGGGGGAGGAGCTACAGAGGAGCTACAGAGAGGCTGCAGAGAGAGAAGCTCCTGGCCTGGAGAAACCGCAAGTTCTATGGGATAATATAGATAGGAAATAGAGTATTGTAGTGAGAGATCTGCCCAGTCTAGGCTTGTAACTTGTTTTGTTACTGATTGAGTTGAGATTTCTTTTACTGGGTAATTGGGTTGGAAAAATAAAGCAACAAAGAGCAGATGGAGGAAGATGTCCGACATGTACCAGCGGCTGAACAGAAAGAATCTCCTTCTCTCCATTTTGCTATCTCCAATGATTTATTTTCCTTACTTGTGTGTACAGGTGAGTGGGCAGGTGACCCCTAAAGCCATGGATGGGTGATGCCTCCTAAGGTCAGAGGAAAGAATTGGATCCCCTGGATCTAGAGTTCCAGGCAATTTTAAGTCATCCAATGTGTGTGCTGTGAAAGGAACTTCCAGAGATTTCTCATCACCCCCTCCATGTGGCTCTTCACTCCCACAGTCAGGCTGCACCTTCCTTCTCTGACACAGAAGACCACTTTCTACCTAGCAGCCACTCTTCCTCTGTGTCCTGTAAAATGGCAGGTGTGTTTGGATGAGAACACCTCCTATCCTCATGGAAGGTAACTGCCCGGAGACGGAGCAAGATCAATGTATCCTGCAACTTTTAAGCCTAGAGGAGAGGGGAAGACCTTAGGAAGGTAAATGTAGGGGCCAGGGTCTCAAGTCTTCAGTCACATGCTTTCCTCATGCATAGGAGAGCCGTGACCAAACTCTCAGAAAAGTGACTGGGATAATGAAAGTGCCTTATTCAGTTCCCACCCACATTTCTATTTGTAGTTACAACCAACTACCCTGCACTCTTCCCCATCTTTTCTTAATAAAGAACCTGAGTAGAAACTGAAGCCATTTCATGCAGGCCAGCTCCTAGTCATTTGTCCCCTCACTCCACTTGCCCTGCACATTTTTCTTATTTGTTTGCTTGTTTGGCTAAAGGATTCATCATTAGTTGTGAGAGGAAGCCATGAATAAATCAGTCTCCAGTTTCCACAAGCTAAGAACGCATACGGCAATAAGAGAATATTAACTTCAAAAGTAAGATGGAAACCCAAGGTCAAGGAGATGCTAAAGGAATCAGTACTCCCACCTTGAAGACTAGTGAATTTAAATTTTCACTGAGACATGAAATAGAGATGTAGTGGGGTGGTAAGCATGTAATCCATGGAGCATGCTTGGGACAACAAAGAGTATGAGGCGTGTTCCAAGACTACCTCTACGTGCAGAATGGGAGTTACCACTTGTATTGTCTTTGGGACGGACCAAATAATGTGAACCCAGTTTAAATGAGGGTAAGGGGTATAATGCTGAAGAAGCTGGGAAGGCGTACTTGTTGTCCAGATATGGGATGTAGATCAACAAATCAGAGGAGATTTCAAAGGAGAAGCTGGAAGATAGTTACTAGGCTAATTCAATGTGGGAATGAAGGCTGGACACGCAATCAAGCTAAGGCTAACTGAGTCATCCCTGCCATGTATCCTTAACTACTCCTCCACAATATTAGAGAACATTTCCAGAGAGCATGGACAGATGAGATGATTAGCAGGAATGGTCTAAGAGTCTAAGGTCATTCTGGGACAGGGAGGGCTGAGACACTCCCGCTATTCAATCTTAGGCAAGTAGTATGGCCCAGATCAGCAAGGAATAGGCAAGAAAATGCTGAGAGATAAGTAGCCTGTTCTTGGGAAGGGATTCTAGTAGCATCAATGAGAAGGTAAATGAGCTGACGGGCATAATCGTGGGAACACACCAACCCAGGTCAGATTGTACCTTCCTTCTTGACATCATTTTTAAGACACAAAAGACTGCTTCCTACCTCCAAGCCACTTCTCTATGTCCTGGAAAATAACAAGTATAATTGAATGAGGACACCCCCTATCTACATGGAAGGTAGCCAGATACAGGCAAAGATTAATGTGTCCTCCATCTTTTAAGCTTATATGGAAGGGGGAGACCTTGGGAGGGCAAAAGTAGGAACCAGAATCTAAAGTCCTGAGTCACACGTTTTCCTCATTCATTCCAGAGTCATGGCCAACCTCTCAGGAAAGTGACTGGGAGAGATGAGGCTGCCAGTGAAAATCAGTGAAGAGCGCTGGCCTTTTGCATTCCACCTTGAGCTGCTAACAGTACCATCGCGGGCTGAGGCCAGAAGACCCTTTGCTCAGCCCCTGCTTCCATTCCTTATCAGCATGTTACCCAGCCTCTAGTAAGAAGAGTAATTGTCTTCTATGCTGCAAGAGCTTATTCACCCAACCACTCATCCGATCAGAACCAACTATTCCTTTCCTGGTAGAGCTAGGTGGTACAGCATAGGGATCTAAGCATGTATCCTTATATCCATCCTGGAGGTGATTTGGGCACTGGGAAACTCCAACACATGGGAGAAGAAATGAAAGAGGGCCAGAGGAAGTCTGTAGTCTTTGTAAAAAGGGAAGCTGAGGAATATCACCTTTGGAAAAGAAATGGGATGGTTGCTTTAGATCTGTGTGCCCTGCAGCATGCAGCTGGAATTCACCCTACATTGCCCAGACAGCTCGGAATGAGTCCTGTGCCCCTGAGCTGCTGTTTGCTGGGTTCCCAAACTGTTGTCATACAGAGGGTTCACCCCATCCCGACTCCTCCCACCTCCCACTTTCACCTTCTTCTGCCTCCAAGGCCTACTACAAGAAACAAGGCCATATTCCATCCTAAAAAACAAAATCATACCTTTTCCTTTGGCCTAAGGATATGTTGCCTCTCTCTGCTCTCCAAACTGTTTCATCATAAGCCAGCTTATATACATATCTGAAAATATCAAGGGACTTTTTGTGAAGCATAACATGGTGGGTATTAGGCACTAGGCTCCCAGCTATAAGAACAATATCTTCTTTATGTTAGTTTTCCTCACAGAACCCATCCAGAGCCTGACTATCTTATATGAACAATGATTGATTCAATTTCTCAATATTTTAACACTTTTCTGAACAAACAGCTTCCCTACAAGATGGCTACACCTGTGAGTGATTGCTTATAACAACCTAAGCTGCATCTATGTACCTTCTCATTGAGACCACTACTTCTGCCCTGGTGACTAACAGTGTTTTCCTTCTCTTCAATATGGCAAACCAACAAGTATCTGCAGTTGGCTCCATCCCATGCTCACTCCCACCAAAACTCCTCTTCTTAAACATACTCACAGCCAAAAAGAGACCATCTTCTTGACTTGGTAACTAGACACTAGGGAAAAGGGAGGCAAGAAGGAAAAACTGAGTTCAAAGACCAGGGCTGAGTGGGATGAGTCTGAGGTTTGGATCAGATCCAATTCTCAGATTTGGGGATTCATTCTCAGGGATGAAGACATGAGTCCTGGGAATTCTCAGAGAGAACAGTAGAATTGCTTCACTCTTTCAGAGGGCACCCAAAGAAGGACATTATGTGGCTGGGCCCAGTGTCAGGTGGGGGGGACCCTCAGAGACCAGTGGTCCAGGGCAGATTTTCCATAGTTGGCTGCTACTATAATGGGGTGACTGGTCATGGAGAATGAAGCCCTATCTGGAGCTCAAGTTCGACTGAAGAAGAGGAAGCAATCTTCTTAGAGATTAGCCCACCCCACCCTTCTATCTACAGACAAGAACAAGACTTAGAGAAGTAAATTAAACAGTTGCCTACACGTGCCTTCACAGACCTAAATAAACATTCAATGTCTCCTACCATGCAGCCTCCAGCTGATTGTATGGAAGGCAAAGCCCAAGAGAAGAAAAAGTGGAATAAGAGAGAGCAGAAGACAGAAGGGCAAAGAAAGAACACACAGAATACTATACAGATGTTAAAATGAATATAGATATATAGATCAATGTGTTAGAAGTAACACATACATTAAACAATTTAAATATGTCCCTGAAAGAATAAGACAATTACTCTAAAAGAGTTGGACATCCTCTCTCAATTCCTCCTTCTCTCATTTGGTATGATATTGTTTATAGAGAGAGAAAGAGTTGCACAGAGAAAGAGGACAGACTAACTAGGTGAAAAAGTCAATAGATAGATAGACAAACAGATGGAGAAGCAGAAATTCTGACAGCTAAATGAGGAGTTGCTCTTATCAGCCAAGACCTTTCCATTAGACCTTTTTCTTAATCTTTGCAATGACCCATCTTGCAGTTGAGATGTCAGAGACATAGAGAGCCAGAGTTCATAAAGCTACTAGGTGACAAAGCCTAGAGTCAAGTCCAGGTGATGTCCAAGCAGTTATCATGATGACTGCTTCATCCTGATGGCCCTTAACATAAAGAGACTGAGAGCATTTCAAGGTCAAAAAAGTCCTTCCTCAAACTATTCTCCACAACAAAAGATCTCCTGGGGGAATCACCTCAAGCTCTGCTACAGAGTAATAGTGATAAAAACTGTATGGTATTAGTACAGAGACAAGCAGGAAGATCAATGGAATAGAATTGAAGACCTAGAAATGAACCCACACACCTTGGTCACTTGATATTTGACAAAGGAGCTAAAAACATCCAGTGGAAAAAAAAGACAGCATTTTTAACAAATGTTGCTAGCTCGACTGGAGGTCAACATGTAGAAAAATGCAAATTGACCCATTCTTACCTCCTTGTACAAAGCTCAAGGTCAAGTGGATCAAGGACCTTCACATAAAACCAGACACACTGAAGCTTATAGAGGAGAAAGTGGAGAAGAGCCTTGAACAACACATGGGCACAGGGGAAATTTTCCTGAATAGAACACCAATGGCTTATGCTCTAAGAACAAGAATCAGCAAATTGGACCTCAGAAAACTGCAAGCTTCTGTAAGGCAAAGGACACTATCAATAGGACAAAACAGCAATCAACAGATTAGGAAAAGATCTTTACCAACCCTATATATGAGAGAGGGTTAATAGCCAATGTATACAAAGAACTCAAGAAGTTAGACTCCAGAGAGTCAAATAACCCTATTAAAAATGGGGTACAGAACTAAACAGAGAATTCTCAACTGAGGAAACTTGAATGGCTCTGAAGCACCCAAAGAAATGTTCAGCATCCTTAGTTATCAAGGAAATGCAAATCAAAACACCCCTGAGATTCCACCTCACACCAGTCAGAATGACTAAGATGAAAAATTCAGGGGACAGCAGATGCTGGAGAGGATGTGGAGAAAGAGAAACACTTCTCCATTGCTGGTGGGATTGCAAGCCGGTAAAACCACTCTGGAAATCAGTTTGGTGGCTCCTCAGAAAATTAGACATAGTACTACCTGAGGACCCAGCTATACCACTCTTGGGCATGTACCCAGAAGATACCCTAACATGTAATAAGGACACATGCTCCACTATGTTCTTAGCAGCCTTATTTATAATAGGAAAGAAACCAGATGTCCTTCAACAGAGGAATGGATACAGAAAATGTGGTATATCTATACAATGGAGTACTGTTCAGCTATTAAAAACAATGAATTCATGAAATTCTTAGGCAAATTGATAAAACTAGAAAGTATCATCCTGAGTGAGGTAACCCAATAAATCATAAAAGAACACACATGGTATGCACTCACTGATGAGTGGATGTTAGCCCAAAAGTTCAAACTAAACAAGTTACAATTCACAGACCACAGCATGCTCAAGAAGAAGTAAGACCAAAGTAGGGGTGCTTTGGTTTTTCTGAGAAATGGAGCAAAATACTCACAGGAGTAAATATGGAGACAAAGTGTGGAGCAGAGACCAAAGGAAAGGCCACTCAGTGACTGTCGTACCTGAGGATTCATCCTATAAACAGTCACCAAACCCTGACACTATTATGGATAACAAGAAGTGAGTGCCAAAAGGAGCGTGTTATGGTTGTCTCCAGAGAGGCCCTGCCAGATCCTTACATATACAGAGGCAGATGTTAGCAACCAACCATTGGACTGAACGCTGTGTCCCCAATGGAAGAGTTGGAGGGAGGACTAGAGGAGCTGAAGGGGTTTGCAGCCCCATAGAAAGAACAATGATGTTGGCCAACCAGACGCCCCAGGGATCCAGGGGACTAGGCCATCAACCAACAGGTACACATGGTTCCAACCAAAAGTGTGGCAGAGGAATGCCTTGTCTGCCATTAGTAGGAGGAGATCACTGTGCCATGGGAGTTAGAAATCTCCACCCATGACTGGAAAAGTTATCTGCAGCCTGTACCACCCACCAGAGCATCCATGCCAGTCCAGTGAATAAGTGAGCATCATTTCTTAGAGATGGGATGGAAGGGCTTGCAGAAACCATTTAGATTTTTAGACCATGCATCTTATTTGATTAAGTGAGAATATCTAATCACTTTATAAATTGGAGAGTACTTTAGAGGTGTCAGTGCTATGTCTGAACATCAACTTGAAATAGCAAACAGACTTGTCAATAAGTGCAATACGTGGACTATTGTCATTGGAGTTACTATTGGAAGTATTAGTGAAAAGACAGGCTCTTAGATGGAACATAATTCTGCATTTGAACAAACTTCCCAGATGGATCTTCTAAAAATGCCCAGGAACAGAGGGGGGGAAAACCATAGCAATTCCTGATCGAAACCTAGCTCTTCTGTTGTATATTAGCATTAAGTATTGGGAGAAAGCTCTTTTCCTTGATATCTCCCATAGCATAGATTCAATGTTCTGGGTGAAAGAGGCAAGATGCTCGTCTAATGAAGAAGCCTTTGTGCTTGCCAAAGGATTATCTGGCTCTTTTCCAAATAAGTGAGCCAGCTGATCTTCTGAGACAATTCTGTTATAGCATAACAGAGTGCGTCAGGGCAGGCTGACCTACCTCTTTCATCAGTCAGACATCAGTTCCCTCCAGAAGGTCAGTGGATTGTTTCAAGGTCCTTGATGGTTTCTCTCTCTTGAGAGTAGAGTAGTAAAATTAATCTCTTCTGTATCTCTCATTTTACCTTTCTTTATTCTCACTTTTAAGCTTTTTAAAATTGAGACACATTTATAAATAGTGACGTATAGGAAATATAAACTGTATTATTATTATTATTAATTATTCATAGTTAATAGGGAATAATAAAAACTGTTCAACTGGAAACAAAGATCGAAGTCAATGCAGAATTCAAATGGAAGCTGGTATGGGGTCCCCATTGAAAATCTTTTTTCATTTTTTTATTATTTCTTCTATTTTTTATTATAATCGAATTACATCATTTCTCTGTTTCTTTTCCTTCCTCTAAACTCTCCCACATGCTCTTCCTTGCTCTTTTTTAAATCTATGACCTACTTATATGCATATAACTACTGACTGTTCTTATATGCATATATTATACATACATACTTACATACATTCATACTCCGAACTATAACCTGTTCAGTCTGTAGTTCTCAGAACTAGAGATGACCTCAGGCTACTCAATCCCTGGCCTCTCTGACTTTCCTGTAAAATCTACCCTGTATTACTCTATAGTTTTGGCAGTCTGCATATCTGTAAAAGTTGGCATGATGTGGTAACATTGATGTCTGCTGCCAGCTTGGATCATGGCTACAGAGGCTTCAAAATGTCCGCATGGCCAAATATTGTGAAATGCCTGCAGGGCTCCAACCTTACGTAGGTAAGTTGTATGTACCTATGAGCATCGGGATGCTCTCACGATGTTCTCTCTTGGAAAAGTCTTTTAAATGAGTTTATGGTCTTACACCTGGATTTAGTGTATGGAGTCACATGTCTTCCTGGGATGCCCTCAAAGCATCCTTTTGCCCAGAGGCAGAGCACTTGATATCAATCTCTTCAGAGACTGCATACTCTTAGCCCCAACTTTACCAAGATTTTCTGTCCAAAAAACATGTTGCTTTAGTCTTTCTCCTCTGCTTTGTGCTTCTGCCATTCACTATAATTGTGGCTTAACACATCAAGCAATGGCCATGCCTCAGACTGTATGCTGCATTGTCATGAAAATTCCTCCAACAGATTAATTTATCTACCACCCTCAAAACTGGACTCCAGTAAAGTCTCAGGACATAAAATGTAAATAAGTTCTTTGCCAGACTCTAACACTGGTCTTTGGTCAAATCTCTGGAGCATTCTTGTTACTCTATATCTCACTCTTCAGTTCTTATCCTTTAGTTGAAAGAGCTGAAGGGGCCTTATCTGGAATCAATGAGAGGAGAGGCCTTTGGTCCTGTGAAGGCTTGATGCCCCAGTGTAAGAGAATGCCAGGGTGGTAAGGTGTGGAGGTGGGGGAGCACCCACACAGAAGCAGGAGGAGAGGGGATGGGATGGAGGTTTTCAGAAGGGAAAACAGGAAAGGGGATAACATTTGAAATGTAGATGAAAAAATATCCAATACCTGGCGCCATTTGCACCAGGGAGCCAGGAGAGTCCACAGCCTTCTGTGCACAGCCCGCCAAGACAGAGTGATCTCCCAGCAGTGTTTTCAGTTCTGAGTGCAGAGGGGAGATCGCCACCTTCTCTCTGGAGGGAACCTGCTAGGAAAACACAGGGCCTAAGATCAGTGGAGCAGCTGGGAAGGAAGTCTTCCTGCTGCCATTTGCACCAGGGAGCCAGAAGACTCCACAGCCTTCTGTGCACAGCCCAACAGGAGAGAGAGAGATCTCCCAGCAGTGCTTTCACTTCTGAGCTCAGAGGAGTAAGGACACAGGCTTACAGGCCCACAGGAGGAACAAACTCCAGCCAGAGACAACAATACCAGCTAGCACCAGAGATAAACAAATGGCCAAAGGCAAGCACAAGAACCCTACCAACAGAAACCAGGGCCACATGGCAACATCAGAACCCAGTTCTCCCACCACACCAACACACCGGAAAAGCAAGAGTTGGATTTAAAATTGTATCTCATGATGCTGATAGAGAACTTCAAGAAAGACTTAAATAGCTCCCTTAAAGAAATACAGGAGTACATCAGTCAACAGGTAAAAAGCCCTTAAAGAGGAAACACAAAAACCCCTTAAAGAAATACAGAAGATCATGGGACAACAGGTAGCAGCCCTTAAAGAAGAAACACAAAAATCCCTTAAAGAATTACAGGAAAGCACAAACAATCAAGTGAAGGAACTGAACAAAACAATTCAGGAGCTAAAGGTGGAAGTAGAAACAATAAAGAAATCACAAAATGAGACATCTCTGGAGATAGAAAACCTTGGAAGGAATTCAGGAGTCATAGATGCAAGCATCAACAACAGAATACAAGAAATAGAAGAAAGAACCTCAGGTGCTGAAGATACCATAGAAAACATTGACTCAATAGTCAAAAAAAAATTCAAAATGCATAAAGCTGGTAACCCAAAACATCCAGGAACTCTAGGACACAATGAGAAGACCAAACCTGAGGATTACAGGTATAGAAGAGAGTGAAGATTTACAACTTAAAGCCCAGTAAATATCTTCAACAAAATTGTAGAAGAAAACTTCCCTAACCTAAAGAAAGATGTCCATGAACATAGAAGAAGCCTTCAGAACTCCAAACAGACTGGACCAGAACAGAAAATTCTCCCATCACATAATAATCAAAACACCAAATTCACTAAACAAAGAAAGAATATTAAAAGCAGTGAGGGGAAAAGGGCAAGAAACTTATAAAGGTAGACCTATCAGAATCATACCAGACTTCTCACCAGAGACGATGAAATCTAGAAGATCCTGGGCATATCTCATACAGACCCTAAGAGAACACAAATGCCAGCCCAGACTACTATACCCAGCAAAACTCTCAATTATCATAGATGGAGAAACCAAGATATTCCCTGATAAAACCAAATTTATACAATACTGTCCACAAATCCAGCCCTACAAAGGATAATAGATGGAAAATGCCAATACAAGGAGGGAAACTACACCCTAGAAAAAGTGAGAAAGTAATCTTCCAACAAACCCAAAAGAAGATACCCTCACAAACATATGAATAACATCAATAATAACAGGAAGCAACAATCACTGTTCCTTAATATCTCTTAACAACAATGGACTCAACTCCCCAATAAAAAGACATAGACTAACAGAAATATTTCTCATGTAAATCTTCAATTTTACCAGAAAATGTTTGTAATTTCCCGTTTAATTAATTTAGTAATGTTTTTATGTCTACCATTTTATCCATATTATTTTTCATGATAATCTTCAATTTTAGTATGTCTTTCTATATATTTCCTCTATTTTATCAGAAATGTTTTCAATGTAAATCTTTTTATCACAAACGTTTCTAATTCCACCTTCAATTAATTTAGAGTTTTTATATCTACCATTTTTTTTCTTTTTTTTTTTCTTGGCTTTTTGGATTTGTTTTTTTTCGAGACAGGGTTTCTCTGTATAGCCCTGGCTGTCCTGGAACTCACTCTGTAGACCAGGCTGGCCTCAAACTCAGAAATCCACCTGCCTCTGCTTCCCAGAGTGCTGGGATTACAGGCGTGTGCCACCACTGCCTGGCTATATCTACCATTTTATATGTAAAATTTTCCATGAAATAGTCAATTTTAACGTGTTTGTCTATATATTTCTTGAATTTCACCAGAAATATTTTCCATGTAAAACTTCAATTTTATCTGAAAATGTTTATAATTCCACCTTCAATTAACTTAGGGACACTTTTATGCCTATCATTATTACATCTATATAAAATTTTCCATGATAATCTTTAATTTTAACATGTTTATAATTTTTAACACCTAAATTTTTTCTACAATTTTATCAGAAGTATTTTCCATGTAAATCTTCAATTCTATCATAAAATGTTTCCATTTCATATTTCAATTAATTTAGCAATGTTTTACATGTCTACCATGTCTTTTATTTTCCATGAAAATTGTCAATTTTAACGTGTTTTTCTATGTATCTCTTCTATTTTATCTGAAATATTTTCTATGTAAAATTTAATTTTACCATATAGTGTTTTTACTTCCCTTTTCAACAAAAAAAGATAAAAATTAAAATAGCCAAACTTATTAAAAAATGTTTAATTAAAAAAAAGACTCCTTCTTTCCAGATCTTGGTTTGTGACAAGCTGAAAAAAAAAAAAATCACCAATCAAAAAAATTGGTGACATGCCACAGACCAATCTAATGGAGGCCATTCCTCAGACAAACAACTCGTTTACAACGTGATTCTAGTTTGTATCACACTGATAATAACTAACTAATCAGTATAAAGTCTTACTCCTTTCTGTTCAGAAAGTCTTATGAAAATATTCCTGCTCCACCCTGCTGTTTGCAAACTCCATCAATTTCAAATTCCCTCCACCTAGAAATCTTTGATGTTCCAGACACCCTGCTTCACACTCAACCCAGAGAAAAACATTTCAGTCCCTTGCAAAGATTGTCACTCACACAGACACACAGACACACAGACACACACACACACAGACACACACACACACACTGCATCATCCCTTAAAACACTTCCTTAGAAGACTAGGAACCAGCACTCTCCTAGCCTAGTGATCTCCAATTCTACAAGAAAACTGTGGTGGGCTTCTAGTGTGTTCTCACAGCACCCAGCGTGTTTCTCATTTCAGATTTCCAGGAATTTCTATCAAAAGGATGCATCAAAAAATATTTTTTTTAAAATTCACAACTTCCAGACTCCTATCATATCCAACCTCACCTTGTTTCTTCTTGCACAGCAATAAAGACGAGAGATCATTGCACAGAACCACCACTTGAAAAGGGAAATAGACAGACTTGGCATAGGAATGGGCTTTCGAGAAAGACAAGATACATCCAGAGTTATATCATTTGTGCATCTGTCTTCCAGTTGACCCTTCAAGAGGGAGCCACGTAAAGCATTTATGATGCCTGGCTGGCTGCCCAGTTTCTGCTAACAGGATTGAGTCAGGACTCTCGGGGCTGCCGGTGGAGCAGGCCTGTGCTTCCCTGTCTCTCTGGCTACAGTCGGAATGGTGATGGCTAACTCTCAGCATTTGCCTGTGTCAGATCTGTCTGCTTGCGGTGAAATTACAGAGATGATGTTCCAGTATTCTCTGTCTAGCCTTGGGCTCGTTCCGGCTCCTCTTGATGTATAAATCAGTCAAAAATGGATGGAAATACAGAACATAAAGCATGAACTAATCAGGAAGTAAAACTACAAGTCTCTCTGCTCCTATGCCATGTAATTCCTCAGGACAGCCCGTTTTTACTAGATTAACTACTACTACTTTTCAATATTGAACTGGCAAACATTCCTTCTCCCATTAGCAGGTTAAAAATAAACAGAGCCTAACCATGGAAACCCACGGAGGTGTGAATCCAGGAGACTCCGTGGTTCTGCACTGGTGAAGAGAAGGTGCCTTCCACTGTCATGTGATCCAGAGGACAAGCGAGGAGAGGATGGGGAAACTTGAATTCCATCAAAGAAGGACCTTTGCAACTCTCAGTGAGTCCTGTTTTAGAAGCGTTGGCCCACGTTTCCCACTGCGATAAAACAAGCTAACCCAGTTACTTCATACAACAGCCAGCACCAATGATCTCTCACGGGGCTCCTCTCGGCAATTCTCTCTCAGCATCTGCCTAGGTTTGTAGTCAGAGGTCATCTGAAGCTGTATCCTGGGAAACAAGTGGCGCCCGAGCCGCGCAGAGCATCCGGCGGTGGGGCAGCTGGCACTTGGTGGACTTGGGCCTCCATCTGGACCTTGTCTCCAGACACAGTCCCGCCCAGATGGCAGCTTTAGCGTACTTGTATCCTTTCCTAGCTGCCTAATGAGGGAAACTAGCGAAAGAGACACAGAAAGCAAAGAGGAAGAACAGACAACCCAGTCTGCCTCTGGGTCTCTAACTTTGAAGGTCTCAGGGGACACACCCACTGCTTCCTATGGGTTAGCAATGAGTCATTAGGCTGTCCTATATTCAAGGGCAATTACATCTGCCTTTTATTAAAAAGAGTACCAAAGAATTCCCAAGAACGTTTGAAGCCCTTGGAGTGCCGTAAGCCCTATGCTCACAATCAAATCACCCAGGGAGCTTTTTGCAGGTCCTGATGCTTGGGCCAGACCTCAAGTCAAGCATCCCCCAGGATGGAAAGCAGGTCTCAACTTCGTCACAATACTCATCCAAGTCTAAGAATCACTGCTTTCAATAGAAGGGTGTGTGGGTTTGAATATGCTTGCCCCTCATTTGATATGCGAATTGTGTCTTGGGTATTCCAAGCTTCTAGGCTAATATCCACTTATCAGTGAGTGCATATAGCATGAGTGTTCTTTTGTGATTGTGTTACCTCACCCAGGGTGATATTCTTCAGTTCCATCCATTGAGTATGGATACTCTAGTCCTTAGAAGGAGGAACAAAATACCCACAGAAGGAGATACAGAGACAAAGTGTGGAGCAGAGTCCAAGGAAAGACCATCCAGATACCACCTAGGAATCCACCCCATATACAATTACAAAACCCAGACACTATTGTGAATGCCCACAAGTGCTTGCTGACAGGAGCCGGATATAGCTGTCACCTGGGAGGCTCTGCTAGTGCATGACAAATACAGAGGGGGAAACTCTCAGCCAGCCATTGAACTGAGCACAGGGTCCCCAATAAGATATAGAAAGGACCAAAGGAGCTGAAGGGGTTTGCAGCATCATAGGAGGAACAACAATATGAGTCACTGAGTACTCCCAGAGCTCCCAGGGACAAAACCATCAACCAAAGAGTACACTTGGAGTTACCCACGGTCCCAGACACATCGGCAGCAGAGGATGATCTTGTTGGACACCAAATGGGAGAGAGGCCCTTGGTCCTGGAAAGACTTGATACCATAGTGTAGAGGAGTAACAGGACAGGGAAGTGGGGGGGGGGGTGTTGATTGGGGAAGGGAAGATGGCCTACAGGATTTTGGGGGGAGGAGGGAACCAGGAAAGGGGACAACATTTGAAGTGTAAATAAAGAATATATCTAATTTTTAAAAAAAGGAGTATGCTTGGCCTGTGGGAGGTGACACTATCCAGAGGTGTGGCCTTGTTAGAGGAAGTAGGCCGAGAGGTGCTAATGTTCAAGCTCTACCAATACAAAAGAGAGCCTCCCACCCCCACCCCCACCCCCCATTCCTCACCCCTCACCCCCAACCCCTGGCTGCCTGTGAAGGAGTCTCTTCCTGGCTGCCTTCAGATCAAGATGTAGAACTCTCAGCTTCTTCCCCAGCACCATGTCTGCCTAGACACTGTCCATGTGTCATGATGATACTGGACCAAAACTCTAAAATTGTAAACCAGCCCCAATTAAAGGTTGTCCTTTATAAAAGTTGCCTTGATCATGGTGTCTCTTCACAGCAATGAAACCCTAACTAAAACAAAGGAGATTGCTTTTTAGCATGCAGAATAAAACCCAGCTGAAACTTTTCTTTTGTAAAGCCAAAACAAAGCCCTTATTCTCCACATCAAGCCAGTCAAGTAGTTTCTGCACATCAAAAATACTTTGAAACGTCCTCTTCATGCTCTGGATTTAAATGTGCAGGTACTATAAATCCCAGTTTCCAAAACCAGCTACACATTAGCCTGATACACCCAAATGGAAAAATATAATGACAACTTATAAAACTACTATAAAATACAATGAGAGAAATGTTCATAGCAAAGATGCTTCTACTATATGTAGAATAACCATGGAGATAAGAACTACAAATGTGTTGTGGTGGAGCTGTGAATGTCAGAAGCAGTCTGAGCATCATTGAGATGACTTTCCAAAAATAAAGCTATATCAGTTCTCTGGGGTGTCCATAATGAAATGCCAAGGCTGGCTTACACCACAAAAGAAAAAAGTATTTTTCTCAGACAGCATCCTGGAGACTGGAAGTCCCCATATCAATATATTGACAGGTATAATTTTTTTCTGAAGCCTTTCTCATTGGTTTATGAATGGCTACCCTATCTATCCTCTGCCATAAGAGTCATCTCTCTCTTCTGGACACTCCTGGAATCTCTCTAAGTTAATCCCTTCTTCTTACAATGACATCCTTCATATTTGTATAGGGACCACTCTAATGAGCCCATTTGAACTCAATAGTCTCTTAAAATATTCTCTCTAAATATAGTAAGTCCTAAGGTACTAGGGCTTAGAGCATCCTACTGGGCCTCTGGAATTTTGCAGGCTGATGGAAAATTTATTTATGCAGGACGAGTGGGTATCAAGAAAGGCAAGCACCACCAGCTTCCCCTCACTAAATGACAAGAGCATCACTTCAATTGCTATTGCTATGACTTTCGAATTATTCCCTAGAGAACATAGCTGGGTCCCTTGAGGAGGTTTGATTTAAAGGAATCCAGCACTCCATTGTAATCTAAGTGCTTAGTTTATCAGAAAAAAAAATTAACATCCCTTACTTTACTTGCTGAGGAACATTTAACTTTTGAAACTAGATTTTCTAGAGCTGTGGACAAATTACTGCTGCTTAATACTTAAACTTGACCAGACGGCTAGTTGATACACTGCTAACTACCTAAGAGAAAAACAGACCTCTGAATAAAAGCTGCCTTGGGTTTTATGCTTTCCCAATCTGCCTAACTCAATGAGTCCATCAGTTGACCTAGTATGTGGTTTAAAACTGATCATGTTCAATAAATCATGAGAATTCCCTTGTTTACGACTTGGAGAAAGCCAAAACAAATCGCCATTGACCAAATCTACTTAAAAAAAAAAAAAGTGGTTCGGTGGTGAATGTGACCTTGAATTTGATCACGTCTGCATATGAACTGCTGAAATGTATAAAGAACAAATAAAGAAGTGAGATCATTGTTTAGCTATATCACTGTGCTCAGACTCCCAGAACCAGTCAGGGCAACCTATCCAACTTGGGAAGATTTCTCCCCACCACAACTCAGATGAGAAGTGCAGGTGAAAGCCAAACCAAGCACACACTGCCATGTGCACAGCATCTCTCCAACAAGCCACGGGGTCCTTCCCAGTGTGTGAAGCACTTCACACCCCATCAGTGTTAGACTCGGCTTACAACTGGCCAAGCCTCAAATTTCACTCATATCTCTGATGTGTAAGTCTACAAGCAAGAATAATCTGAAACATACACCTTACAAATAAATGAGCCGAACTTGATTGCTTAGTTTTTAACAGTCTGAAATATGACATTTTTAGTCTTTTCTTCTCCAGGTTTTTTTTTTTTTGAGTCTTTTGACAAATGACATTATAATTCCAGAAGCCAGACTGTCCCACAAGGCTGAGTACTGACTACCAAATCCCAATCTGTTTCTGCTCTCAGCATCTAGAACTTTAGTCAATGTAGAAAAGAGAAAAGAAGTAAATCCTCCTTTGATTACAACTACTTTTTCTTACTTGGCATGAGAGAAAAAAATATGACCATGCCTATATACTGAAAATAGCAGACACCTTATAAAATATTAGGACTATGACTAGTATGACTATGGTAATAGGTTAATGAATATTTTTGAATAGATGGATGAATAATATGACAGGTTCAGTGATGTATAACCAAGGAGACTATAGTAACAGATTCAAATTCCATCAGCCCACCAGGGATGATTTTCAGTTTACCTGAGAGCTTCAAAATCGTGTGGTTTAGATCATTGAGTTAGTAAAATGGGCTCAGGGGTAAAAGTGCTTCCCAAGCAAGCCTGATAGCCTATGGTAGAGAGACCCAACTCCCAAAAGTTGTCCTCTGACCTCTACAAATGTACCATGGTGCACATGTGTCTACACACACACACACACAATTTTTAAATGTGTATTTTAGATAATCTTTTTAAAGTAACCATTATTTATATTTTGAGTCATTTAATAATCCTTGGAGACTTTGTTCTGGAAATAATAGCTGTTGTTTACAGTACATGACATGCCCGTGACAGTACTTTGTATTCAGTAATTTCATCCCTGCTGTAGACTCTTTGTCCCTGGTGTATGGAGAGTGTTGTGACAAGGAAGGATTAGGGAGCAGGCTCTGTGTGAGTGGTCTATAGCCATGGCTCTCAGGTATCCATCGGTTTCCATGGTGACCCAGTACCACGGGACCACTTATACACATTATGTGGTGAGAAGTACAAATGCTACAGAAAGTCAGAGAAGATAGTAGCCAGGACTGGACTTAGCTACCTTTTGCTTTTCTTCTTTCCATTTAAGGAATATGGACAGTGATTGATTAGCTCATATAAATATTGTTGATTTATCTAAGTAATTATCCTGACCAAAACTACCCAAAAAGTGTGCAATTAAAATCCAATCATTCTAGTAATAATGTAGTTAAGCTATCATGCTAATTATGTAATAGCAGAATGGAATTTTAACAACAAATTCTGGGCTATTCCTAATATGTACCCCCTTAGTGGCCCTCTGACAACTGATTTAGAAGGCAATGATTAAGCATCATTGTATGGTTTTCCTTGAGACCCAAAGAATTTGACAAAAGTATAAATAAATAGGTTTACTTGTAAGCCCAACACCTATAGATTTCCAGGTCTTTGAAAAAACCAGTCGCTGTACATTTCCTCAGTTGCTATGCTCAATAACTGAAAATAAAGTACAGCAGGCATCCAAACATGAATGAGTCCCCCAAGAAACTAAGCTGGTTTGGCATGGTAACATATACCTTTAATCCCTACTACTTGGAAAGTCGGAAAAAAAGGATGATGATTTCGAGGCCAGCATAGGTAACACAGAGAGATCCTATTATTCACATTCATATGTGTACATATATACAGACATGTATGTATATATTTATATATACATATATAGTAAGAAATATAATATGTAAACACATGTACTATAATGCTAGCAGTTCTATACACTATCATTACACTGAGCTCTAGCAATGTCATGATCCTTGAAAGTAGGAAGCAGAGAGAAAGGAACACTTTGAGAGTAGAGTCTTTTAATGGTTCAAAGCCCACCCCCATTGATACCTCCTCCAACAAGGCCACACCTCTTAAGCCTTCTCAAATAGTTCTACCAATTGGGGACCAAATATTAAAATGTATGCACCTATGGGGCCATTCTTGTTTAAACCACCACGGCTGGTTAACTTTATGCATCAGCCTAACTGTTGTAGCCAGGAATGTGTTCAGACAACCTGGGTATGTCTTTACGAGTGCTTTAGAATGAAATTTGTACTTAAAGGGCTACAACAAATAAAGCACACGCCTTCCATAACCAGGCTGGCCTTTACTAATACTCCAGCCTGAATAAACCACAAGTTTAACCCTCTGGAAGTAGAAGACAACTCCCCCTACCTGATGTTATTTCTCTCAGACCCTTTAGATTGTTGTATTAGAACACCAGGCACTGGACAAACAACATAAATGCTTCTCCTAGTTCCGAAGTCTGTGAAGCCCAAACTCAAGACATTGGAGGATTCAGTGACTGGTCAGAGGCTGCTTCCTAAGTCACAGATGGCTATCTTCCTGCTGTGTGTCCATGTGCTGCACGTGGCCAGTGAGGTCTCCAGGGTCTCTCATACAGTGGGACCAGGCAATCGCTGATCTTCCAAAAACTCCGTCTTTTCACTCCATTGAGTAAGGGGTAGGAATTCAACACAGCATCAAGTGGGGATAGAAATATTATACATGCAGCCACTTTTGAACTGGAGCATCCGCTTTTTCCTGTCTTTACAGTGTAACTTGGACACAGGATCTTCTTACACTGTCATCTCTTCTCAGTCTTCAACTTGCCAATTCACCCTGTGGAGTTGATTTGCATAATCACATAAGTATATGTGTATACACACACATGTGTGTTTATGCATATATTGGTACTGTTTTTCTGGAGAACATTAATACAAATATTGAAGTCATATTTTTCATAAATTGTATTAAGTGAAGTATATTCCACATACTTTTCTATAACTTTTCCTAATAATAACAGACAATTTTCAAATAATCTATGTGGCTCATATTATAATTTTATTGAACTGCACATGTAATTGTGTCATTTGTATTGTGAGGCTTTTAATAAACAACTGTATGCTGAGGAGAAAGCAAAGGACTCCACTGGATAGTGACTTTGACAGTTGATAGCATTCCTATGCAGAGTTTTATGTGATGGGCAATTCAAAATGGAAGAGCAAAAGACATGAGAAAAGTACAGGAGCCTAAAATGTTTACCTTACCTGTGGAACAGCAGTAGCCAACGAGCAAGCAGGCAGCAAGAGATGAGGCTGAGGAGGAGCATAGAGGGCCACATGGGGAGAGTCTTGATTACCACAGAATAGAAGCCAAGTTCATCCTGGAGACTGAGGCAAATCATCAAGTGACTAGCAGGACCAGGTCTCACTTATTCTGGGAGCAGAGAAAAAGGGAGGGAGGGATAGGGACAGCAGCAGCAGCAGAAAGAGCACGAGAAGAAGACCAGTAGGAAATCATGCCAAGAGATGATAGGAATGCACGTTAGATCAATGATGGGGAAAGGAGACAATTCTGCAACACACGGTAGATGGCTTCCAAAGCATCAAAGAAGATAATGTGGGTATAGAGCTTGCCTGCGGTCAGAGGGGCAGATCTTGAACCTTGCTAATGCAAATGCTACTGTCTACCTGGGGGCACACTTATTGTGAGCCAATGAGATGATAAAGTTGTTAAGAATCACTTCCAGATTCTCCATTTTAAACACAAGCCATTTCAGGACGCTCCCCATATTTCTCTGGAGCCTGTAGGGGCAAGTGCTTGCCCTGGTGTCCCATCAGAGAACTTCCTTTCCAAGGAAGCCCTCTGTTTTTTTCTCTTGCCCTGCTATGGTTGATAAAAAGAAGTGCACATGGCCAGGGCCTGGACAGGCTAGGTTGCTTCTTCCTGCTTTCATCTCCTCCAAAGCCCATTGCAAACTGTTCTGTGAGTCCTATCTTGTTTACATAACAGCTGCTTAAGACTTCTGTCATGCTTTCAATTTCCCTTGGGGAGAAAAAAAAGCTACTCTCCCCAAGATTCATAAGAACACAGGAGGACAATTTAATTAGTACTCTTGAGAAGCAAACACTGAAGTGTTCTAAGTACAGAGGAGAGGACAAAACTAGCAGAAGAATTGGTGCAGGGTAAGAAAGATGTAAAGATAAAGCAAAAGGAGAGAAATAAAGGAGGCTGGAGAAAAAATGAAAATATTTCCATCACTGTAACAGAAATGTGCTGATGAAGACAGCAAAATGCTTTGAACTTGCATTGTGCCCAGAATTCTGCTAGAGATCCACCCTTCTGACAGTCCTGGTTGCTTCTCAATGATGCCCTAGGTATAATCTGTTTGTATATAGAAAATATAATTTGACAGCATTCATTATAAAGTCACTCTTCCAAAATATTGTTCTGTGGGTAGGTGTCATCATTGGGCCAGATGCTACAGCTTGGATAAAGGTACTAAAAAAAATTTTAACAACCTATATAACATGACTACCAATATAGTCAAATTATTTGGAAACATTTGAAAGACTGGTTCTAATATTAAGCAATGGTAAGCAAATATGCTTATTTGATCTGCATTGAAGTTATTATCAATCTCCCATTCAATTAACATGTATCTATAGGATGTCCTCACTTGTAGAACAATATGGGAAGAGCTGCTCTGCATACATTTGTTGGGAATAACAAGAGAACTTTACAAAAGTGATTTGTGCTATGCCTATTAAACAATATGCATTTATACACATATGGGCAGATCTAAATGAATTAATGGGTTATTCTTCTTTTATTGGATATTTTATTTATTTACATTTCAAATGTTATTCCCTTTCCCAGATCCCCCCCCTTTCCAGAAACCTCCATCCCATCCTCCCACCCCCTGTTTCTATGAGGTTATTCCTCTACCCACCCAATCCCACCTTCCCTCCATGGGCCATTTATTGTGCCTTCATAGAACCAAGGACCTCTCCTCTCATTGATGCCTGACAAGGCCATGCTCCACTACATATGCAACTGGAGCCATGTGTACTCCTTGGTTGGTGACTTAGTCCCTGGGATCTCTGGGAGGATCTGGTTGGTTGATATTGTTGTTCTTCCTATGGGATTGCAAACCCCTTAATCTCCTTCAGTCCTTTCTCTATCTCCTCCATTGGGGACCCCAGACTCAGTACAATGGTTGGCTGTGAGCATATGACTCTGTATTTGTCAGGCTCTGGCAGGGCCTCTCAGGAGACAGCCATATCAGGCTCCTTTCAGCAACCATTTCTTGACATCCACAATACTGTTGGGTTTTGGTGACTGTATGTGGGATGAATCCCCAGGTGGGACAGTCTCTGGATGGCCTTTCCTTCAGTCTCAGCTCAGCACTTTGTCTCCATATTTGCTCCCACGAGTATTCTGTTCTCCTTTCTAAGAAAGACCGAAGCACCTACACTGGTCTTCCTTCTTCTTGAACTTCATATGGTCTGTGAATTGTATCTTGGGTATTCAGAGCTTTTGAGCTAATATCCACTTATCAGCGAGTGTATACCATGTTTGTTCTTTTGTGACTGAGTTACCTCACTCAGGATGATATTTTCTAGTTCCATCTATATGCCTGAGATTTCATGAATTTACTGTTTTAATAACTAAGTACTCCATTGTGTAAATGTACCACATTTTCTGTATCCATTCCTCTGTTGAAGGACATCTGGGTTCTTTCCAGCCTCTGGCTATTATAAATAAGGCTGCTATGAATATAGTGGAGCATGTATCCTTGTTATATGTTGGAGCATCTTTTGGGTATATGCCCAGGAGTGGTATAGCTGTGTCCTCAGATAGTACTATGTCAAATTTTCTGAGGAACAACCAGACTGATTTCCAGAGTGGTTGTACCAGCTTGCAATCCCACCAACAATGGAAGAGTGTTCCTCTTTCTCCACATCCTCACCAACATCTGCTGTCATCTGGGTTTTTGATCTTAACCATTCTGACTGGTTTGAGGTGGAATCTCAGGGTTGTTCTTAACAAGACATAAAATTGGTTAGGGGGGCAGAGATGGGAGATATGTTGGGGCATGGGGAAATCTGGAGGGGAGAGTGGGGGATGAATATCGTAGAAACATAAAATTTTCAAAAAGAATTAATGTTCTCAAAAATATCAGAGCTTTGAGTAATGCCACCCTACCCAAGATGTCACTGTGCCCACAACATCAAACAATATCAGACATTTCTTCAGAACTCTTCACCCAACCTCATATATGACACAAGTGGAAACAGAAGCCTAGGTTATATTATATGTTATCCAAAAATGCATTTCTTCTCCCAAAAACACTTTTCTCCAAACCCCACCATTTGGCTCCCTTTTTTCTTTCCCAATCTCCTGCATCCTGTTGTCTAGCTTTTCCCAATAGTGAGTTGAGCGAACATGTTTTAATGTTTACAGAAACCTTACACTTCCTCTATTTTATTTTATGTTTAAATGGATCTCAGTGTCCAGTAAGAGGTCAGGAGAGGAGGAAGAGGAGACAGAATCTTCCAAGGCCACGCAGAGGATGTGGGAACTAGGATTCCAAATCTAACTCTTCCGATTGCAAGCCTAACACTCTTCATCTTCAGGGAACTAGTTGGAATTTTCACCAGGAAGGACAGAAGGAATAACAGACACTTCTCAATGCCTGTTTCTTCTGACTGGGGGGCTGAGCCCCAAGTCAATCAGGTAGCCTTGGGTCCTATTGTAAAGTGAGCACAGCCTGGAGTCCAGGAGCTCAAGTCGATGGATGGCAGATCAGGGGAGTAAAGCTCTGTTGCCAGGAAACCAACATCACTTGACACAATTTCTTCTTCCCAGAAGAAACTTTATCAAGGCTGAGTATGACGCTCTCTGTCCTTTTTGCAGAGAGGAGGCCATTCCTGAAAGGAAAATTAAGTCATGGGAAGAACAGTCAAGGTTATCTCCACAGAGTTATCCAAACACATTGGCTCGACTCATTTGTCTTCTTCGTTATCAAGTTCTTCTCCTTTTCAATGGAATGGAGTCATTTTCATTTCCTGTTAATATCTCCACAGATCAAGAAATATGTGCGACATTTTGGATTCATACACATATAAATCTAATGACAACAGTCCTTCTGGCCTAGATTCTTGGCAGGCTGGAGAAAGCGTTCAGCAGTTGAGAGCCTTGGCTACTCTTCCCAAGGGCCTGGGTGTCCCAGCACCTACACGGTAGCTGACAACCACCTGTAACTCCAGTTCCGGAGGGAGCCGGTGCCCTCTTTTGGCCTCTGAGGGCACTACACACACTTTGTTGCACAAACAAACATACAGGGAAAACAACCATACCAAGTAAATAAGAATGGTTTTTGAATATTTTAAATAAATGTTTTTTTCACTAAAGACATTAGATTATTTAAGTGGGGAACTAAATGTGAGTATGTCCACCACTGTGAGACACACATATGGGCATTCAGCAAATTCTTTCCAACCTTGAATCGGTCCAATCTTCTTCCTGTATGCCTCTAAACTTTTTTGTTCAACAGGAAGCTTCATAAACTGTTCTCTTAAACAAAACATGATACTAAATATACCCAGAATGCACTGCCCTCTCAAGGCCCCATTCCCTGCCTAAGGATATCAGACACATCAACCTATTATTAAACAGAATCAAAATAATCAGACTCTGAAGAAACAAAACTGCTCCCATCTCATTGGGAAGGCTAGGACAAAGCCATCCTAAGGACTGCCCAGGCAGTGTGACTGCTTAAACTTTCCTCTGGGATGCGTTCTCTCCAAGTACTGCAGGAAACAAATGAGCCACTATGCATATTTCACTCACAGAAACAGGGACCAGCTTGCTATCTCTAAGAGAAAGGGCAGCTGGACTGATGTGTCCTCATTTGCATGTCTCTGGCCATAGCTGTCCCCATTGAGCAAAAACAACAGAGTTAAGATGAAGTATCGGGTTTTTTCCACGCCCAAAATATCTTTATTTGCACCCCTTGAAATGTTGATGTCATATGCTTTACAAATCTTCTCCCTCCACAAGTCCCATTTAAATGTAGTTGACAAAACTGCTGCATCTCTAATAAGGGCAGGCTCAGGCCTGTCAGCAGTGTCCGTTGCTATAGTTACCCGTGAGGAATGACGAGGACTGTAGCTGCCAAAATTAAAGTGTCACAGATAGAGAATGACTGCATATTATTTAGTAAATTATCCCACCTGCTACAGCAGCTGATTATTAGCAAGGGTTGTGATACTCCTTCGGGCCAAGCTAATAGAAAAATGGCCAAGGAGCTAAGGGTCTCTCTGTGTTCCTTTTCCTGGCTCTTAATGGACTTGGGGAAAGAAAAAAAAATCCCATAATAACTCTATAAAGCAAGCTTTCAACCTTGGCTGTTTTAAAGTTTGGGAACAGAGTATCACAATAATTGGTCCATTGGATGGCTTTAGACACCACAGCATCTGCTGTGGCCACCAGAAAAGAAATGTCATGGTTAACAAGTGAGAGCTCGTGTGTCTGCGATAGCAACCAGCTATATCTCCCCTTTCCCTTTACATGGCTAGTTTTATGCCAAAATATCTATGGAGGAAATAAATCTAAGCATTATGTTTTACTATTAAAGTATATTTTTACTCTCCTAAAGGAATTGGCTCATCAACCTGCTAAAGCTCTTTATGTCCAATATGCTGGTGTGTCCAAATTGAAAGATTCTTGACTACATTGACTGAGCCTGTGTCCTCATCTATTAAAGAAGGAATCGTCTGCATCAGGTTGGCCCAGCTTGCTTAGTGAGCCATTTGCAACTTGTCTGAAGTTCTTGAAAAGGAATGGAGAACAATAGCTAGTTGGAGACAATAGAGAACAAAAAATATAATAACATTATGTATTATTCAGAAATAAGAGAGGTTAAATGTCTTAGGAGAGATGGTAGCATCTCTTCATTCTTCTTTCCTATCTTACATCCCAACCACAGTTTCCCCTCCCTCCTCTACTCCCAGTTCCTCCCCGCTCATCTTCCCTCTCCCTTAGATCCACTCCTCCTCCGCCTTTCTTTCAGAAAAAGGCAGACATCCTAGAGATATCAACCAAACATAGCATATCAAGTTACAAGACTAGACACATTCCCTCATATTAAGACTGGACTAGGCAACCCAGTAGGAGGGAAGGTGTCCCAAAGCAGGCAAAAGAAGTCAGACACAGCCCTTGCTCCCACCAGTAGGAGCCCCACAAGAACATGAAGCTATACAACCATAAAATATATGCAGAGAACCTAGGTTAGACCTATACACACTCCCTTATTGTCAGTACAGTCTCTGTGAGGCCCTACGAGCCCTGATGAGTTGATTCTATGGGCCGTTTTCTTGTGGAGCCCCTGACAAGAGAGGTAAAGTCTTAATGGTAAAAGGAATATAATCCTCCCAATCCTGTGTCATAAGTGCCTACCAGTTTTCAGAGTATATTTCATTTGTCAGACAATGTAAGGGGATTTATCCCAGGAACGAGCCGGTCTCTGGTGGAAGCAGCTGTACCCACTACCCAGAGATGAAGGTTGGAAGCAGCTACAACATGGCATCCTCCTCTCCCCAGTGTGAGCTAGAGCACAACCCACTCTCCTGACGCCCACTGAACGGCAGGGAAAGTCCATGCCTAGCCTTGGTTACACCTACCTAGGAAGACAAAAGGAAAAAGAAAATCCCATGCTAAATCTCAGCTACATGCGAACCATCACAAAAAGTATAACATGGATGCCTTCGGCGTTTCTGTTTTCTCCGTAGGCTTTTCTCACATTTCTCTCTCACTATATAAAAGCATGTGGGAAGAGGAAGGGATTGGGGAAAGTTAAATGGTTAAGTTTTGGGTTTCCAGAAAAAAGACTTGCTTTCTCTTGTCCTGAGTCTTTCTTTCCTCTCCCAATATCATCACCATCATTAGTGCTTAGACACCCATTGATTATTTTCACCATCTGGTTATCTCAATTCACCTCATTCTCTCATCACCTAGACTGTTTTTTCTAGTCGCCTTTTGTACCATTAGCATTCTTCATTGCTTGAAACCATGAAGGTTGTTATTCCAGTATGCTCTGATACCATGTAAGACTAAAACAGTCTTTGCCTTTCAGAGATCAAGCAAAATTATATTTTTTAAATTATATTGATTGATTGGTCGGTTGGTTGAGTGTGTGTGTGTAAGTGTGTGTGTGTGTGTGTGTGTGTGTGTGTGTGTGTCTTGTGCTATAACATACATGTGGAGGTCACAGCTTTCAGGAGCCAGTGTTCTTCTACCATGTGGGTCCCAGGGAAAAAATTCAGGTCATCAAGCTTGTTGCCAAGTGCCTTAACTTGCTGAGCTATCTCACTGACCAGACTGATGTATTTTTATAAGTATATTTCTCTCCCTTCATCCTCAGTGCTATGTGTGTGCTTAAATTCACTACCAACTTTCACTTTATATAAATCAATCAAGACAATAATTTCACGTTTTGTCTTTGGTATGTATAGCATGCATATATGCTTGATAAATATTTGTTAAATAAATAAATGTTGGTTAATTTTCACTTTTAGTAATTAAAAGTACAAGAACTAGAGGCTTCAAAGCAACAGGAGCAGGATATTTTAATTTCAGATTCTTCTATTAGCCTTCAACTGGGCCAAATAATTAATCTTAGGATCCCAGTTTTTTTCTGATCAAAATAAAATAATAAGAGATCCTTATTGCAGTTAACATCATACTAAGTGAGGTAACCCAGACTCAAAAGGTGAATCATGGTATGCACTCACTAATAAGTGGATATTACCTAGAAAACTGGAATACCCAAAACATAATCCACACATCAAATGAGGTACAAGAAGAAAGGAGGAGTGGCCCCTTGTTCTGGAAAGACTCAGTGAAGCAGTATTTGGCAAAACTAGAACGGGGAAGTGGGAAGGGGTGGGTGGGAGGACAGGGGGAGAGAAGGGGGCTTATGGGACTTTCGGGGAGTGGAGAGCTAGAAAGGGGGAAATCATTTGAAATGTAAATAAAAAATATATCGAATAAAAAAAAAGATGGAGTAAAAAGTCTTCCCCTCACCCTCGCTCTCATGAAAGTAAGTGGAATGGAAAGAATCCACGAAGCACTTTTCTGAAGATGTTGGAGAATAGAAAAGAGGCAGAGATTTCAAAGTGTCACCTGAGTAATGATAAGTACCACCTTTCCCCTCAAGTTTCTCCAAGCCTGAAGCAAGTCTCCAGCCTGTCCATGCACACCCAGGGCATTCACAAGCACTCTGAGCACCACGCTGCTCCTAATACTCTGTAGGAAGGACACCATCTCTGACCAGAGAAAGTGGCCCCCAGAGTAAGGGAAGAGTGTAACCCATTTGCTTTTTTTCCACTGCTTTCTTCAACCATTTGGCAGCTGACAACCATGAGATACAGTGAAGTAAGTCAAAAGAAAAACAAGCCCCAGCTCTCAAGAGCACTGCTCAAGAGGAGAAAAGATCCTTGGTAGCAGAAAGCACAGATAGTGGAAGTTCAAGGAAGTCCTATTTTAAAGTCATGGAGGAGGCTAGAGATACAGCACATAGGAGACACTGTCTGACCAGCAAGGGTGTGACTCTAGGTTGGAACCTCAGAATACACAACAACAACAACAACAACAAAAAGGTAGTGTTCAAAACAAAAAGTCTCCAAACAGTGATACAGGTGCTAGTAGGTACAACCTAAGCAAGTTGATAAATAAAAATATATAAATAAATAAATAAATAAATAAATAACTCATGAGAGACCCAAAGTGTTTCAAGATACAGTCTTAAAAGTCCTCCAATAATACAGATGCAGAATAGCTCAACATCTCAAAGGAGAGCAAAGAAAGTAAGCAAGTCAGTTATCAGACCCCACAATGGCACAGATACTGGATCATTTATCGAAGACTTTGTAGGGGCTATAAAAATATGCTTTAAGAAGTGAGGCAACTGCTCTTCTTACAAGTGGAAAAACAGAAAGTTTTATAGATAAATAAAAGATAGAGAGCAGAACCAAGAAGAAAGAACGAGAAGATATAATTATTGGATTCAACTATTTACTCAATGAGTTTTAATACCAAAATGAAGATGTCAGTGGATGGTTTCGGTGATTTGAGAATACTTTAACAGAAATTATCAACAGAGAGAAATAATACTTTTAAGGAACAAAGCTGCTGGACATCATGACACACTCCAATAATCTGACCACTGGGAAGACAGAGGTAAGAAAATGGCAAGTTTAAGGGTAACCTTGTCTGCATAAGTGACACCCCATCTCAAAAGCAAGCAAAGCCAAAGGAGCTATGAGACAACAACAAAAGATCTGCCCTTCAGATCATAGGGATCCCAGAAGATAGAGTATGATTCAGGAATAACCCTTTCTGAGAAAATAACACCTTAAGATTTCCCAAATTTGGCAAAAGTCATATATTGTCTAAGTGAGATGATACAATCCAAAGAAGAGATACCCAAAATAAATTGTTGTGTTACTTTCCCCAAAAAGATGCAAAGAGACGTCTATTCTCCCCAGACAAAGCAATGGCAGATCAAAGAAATTATTCATCCAGGTACAGTTTAGTAAGCCAACGAGTGTATTGGGATTATCCATAAGCATATGGGTGAGGGGATCTGAATACAAGAGCCTGGGTGAGGGGTTCCCTACAGAGCACAGGTGAGGAGTTACATAAAGGGTGGTGAACGACTCAACGGCAACTACATCACTGAAATGTCCCCCCAGCAGGCATGATTATTCATGAAAGAGGTACCACTGGAGTTCCCACCCCTAGTCAATCTTCCACCTCTTATATATTCTAGCACATCCCAAGACCACGTATGTACAGCTGGAACACAAGAGGGAGTGCTGGTTGCAATATCTAGAAAGGTTCTAGTGACTGTCCTGTCTCTATCACAGAACATTCCCTGCAGCAGCACCCACTACAGACCTAGCTCTCAGTGCATTAACCTGCTCCCTTTATCGTCTTGACTGAGGGCTAAGATCTGCGGTCCGTCCCAGCCACGCTGCTTCATGATGGCCAAGGGTCATGTCAAGCCTGGAGGAAATAGCTTTACTACAATAGAAGTCTCCGTTCACATGAAACGCATTCATCTTATGAACACCAACAGCAAAGAAAATCTGAGCAGCCAGGGCTCAAGAGAATCAACACATTAAATACAGAAGACAGAAAAGTTCAAATGAGTGCAGATTCCTCAACAGAATTCAAGGGCAATGAAACAACATTTTTAAATGGAGAGAGAGAGAGAGAGAGAGAGAGAGAACTGGTCTACACAGATGTATATTCCATCAAAGTCCTTTGGAAATAATGTGGAAGGTGTTAATAGATGACATGCCAGGTAGACCTGGCCAAAAGGATTCTTGTTTTTTTTCTTTTTTTTAAATTTAATTTTGTTTTTATGTATTCACTTCGCATTCCACTCAGTGCCCCTTTCCCCAGTCACCCCCTCCTACAATCCTTCTCCTATCCCCTAATCCCCTTCTCCTCTGAGTGGGTGCCTCCCTGGTGTCTCCCACCCTGGCACTTCAAGTTTCTCCCAGGCTATCCAAAACTTACAAGGAACTCAAGAATTTAAACGCCAATAACCTAAATAACCCAATTAAAAAATGAGGTATAGAGTTAAATGAAGAATTCTCAACACAGGAATCTCAAATGGTGAGACGCTCTTAAAGAAATGTTCAAAGTCCTTAGTCATCAGGGAAATGCAAATCAAAACGACCCTGAGATTCCCATCTCACACCCATCGTAATGGCTAAGATCAAGAACTAAAGAGATAGCACATGAAGGAGAGGTTGTGGAGCAGGGGGGACACTCCCTTATTGCTGGTAGGAATGCAAACTTGTACACCCACTTTGGAAATCATTTTGGTGGTTTCTCAGAAAATGTGGACCCAGCTATACCATTTTTGGCATATACCAAAAAGATGTTCCACCATACCACAAAGACACTTGCTCAACTATGTTCATAGCAGCTTTATTCATAATGACCAAAAAGATTCTTAAAGAACAGAACTTCAAATGGGAAGGAAGTGTCCCCAGAGACCTTCAGGAAGAAAAGGAGAGCAATGGGATTGGGAAGCAGTCCAGAAAATGGTTGGTAAGCTTCTTCAAATGTGTGTGAAAGTTGAAAGGAAATGCAATGAAAGTCATAGTTTGGATGTAGACTGTCCCCATAGCCTCATATGTTTGAATACTTGGTCCCAAATGGTGTCATTGTTTGGGAAGATTATGAAGCTGTCCTGGAGGAAGTATGTCATGGGGAAGGGCTTTTGGATTTCATAGACTGGCCCCAGTTCCTGTTCCTGCTCTGCTTCCTGACTGCCAGACTGTTCCACAGCCCTCCCTACATGCTGTCCTAGTCATAATAGACTGTATCTCTCTGGAACTGTGAGCTAAAATAAACCCTTTCTCTGTTAAGTTGATTTTGGTCCAGATATTTTATTACAGCGGGTTTTTTTTTTTTTTTGTAGTTTTTAAAGCAACTAATGCATAAGTGTACAATGTGAATGTTGGGCATTTGGGGTTGGAATTGGTTTTTGAGGCATGGTTTTCCTAAGTAGCCAAGGATAGTCTTAAACTCACTATTCTCCATCTCCCAGAAAATGAAAATTTTCTAATTCTAAGTGAATTGTGAACAAAGAAGTCATCAACTAGATCACTTCAACAACAACAAATATTTATATATGAGAAAAATTATGTGCAACAAGATATCAACTGCAGAGCTTAACACACCTGAGAAGAAACTATTCTACCACTGAGACACAATGTTTTCCCTGAAAAAAAGTTTGAAAATTGAGGATAGACAAAGTTCCTTGAACAAACCACAAAGTTGCTAACCTATATGTGACTGTTATAAATTGTATTTCCTTCCAGTTTTTAATTTATGTTCTTTGAAAGGCATTGTTGTTCAGTCTGTTTCTTTGCATAAACCATTTTCAGTACATACATCATTAAAAAAAAAAACTCATACATAGAAAATATGTTTTTAAAAATAGACTAGTTAGGCTGGAGAGATGCCTCAGTGGTTAAGAGCACTAGCTGCTCTTCCAGAACACCGAGGTTTAGTTCCCAGAACCCACATGGCAGCTCACAACTGTCAGAGACTCCAGTTCCAAGGGATCCGATACCCTCACAGAGACATGCATGCAGGCCAAACACCAATGCACACAAAATCAAAAAAAAAAATTTTAAATGTAACGTGAGTAATTATAACAAAATAATCTTATTTTCTAAATGACCACATGATTTGATTGGATGCCTTATGAAAGAACTTAAATAGGAGTTGGGAGAGAGGACACTCTGATTAGTGAAGTGTTTGTTATACAAACATGAGGGCCTGAGTTTCACTTCTAAGAACTTAACATTAAAAACCTGAGTTGTACCAGGCATGGAAGCAAACACTTAATCCCAAGGTTCTAGGGCCATGAGCAGGTGGATCCCTATGAGTTCAAGGTCTGTGTGGTCTACATGCCAAGTTCAGAACAAACAAAACTACATAGTAATATCCCATCTCAAAAATCTAAAAATAAATAAATGAAAATGGTGATATGCATTTACCATCACAATTCTGGGAAAATGGAGCGAGAAAGGTCCCAGGAGCTCATTGGCTGGCCAGACTAACCTACTTGGGAAACCCTAGGCCAGTCAGAAACTCTGTCTCAAAAAAGAAGGCAAAGATAAGTATACAAGTACACACACACACACACACACACCTACAGACAGATACAAAGAAGTTACATAGATTACCAGTAGGAAAAAATACAGTCTAGCAATGCCTGAGATCAAGAATATACAAATTAAGATCATACAAAGACAAAACTACACACTCTGTCACATAGCTAAAATTAAAGGGGTTGGTGGTGGAAATCTCCCACATTGCTGGTAGAAAGATAAAGCACAATCCCCAACCATGATGGAACCATCACCAAGAAAATTGTTCAACATTTTCATTTCAACAAATTCTTACCCATCAATTCTAGCGCTAAGAAGAAAACCTTGAATTTGAGGTTTTAAAACAAGAGCCAGGGAAAAAAATGAGAATAAAAATCCAAAAAGGACAGAAATGTTCATAGCAACTTCATTTGGGACAACCCAAAGTCTATCAGTGAGAGAATGTGCATATATAATTAAATATAATATATATAATATCATCTCATATCATAATATAATAATATAATATAATCACCTACTTCCCAGCTATAGAAAAAGATGAAGATACAGAATATCCTCAGAAACATTTTGTGAGCAGGGAAAGGCACAAATTAAATCATCCCATTTGTCTTGGCCACTGTTCTATTGCTGTAGAGAGACACAGTGAGCAAGGCAACTCTTATAAAAGAAAGCATTGGGCTGGTGAGATGGCTCAGTGGGTAAGAGGACTGACTGCTCTCCCAAAGGTCCTGAGTTCAAATCCCAGCAACCACATGGTGGCTCACAACCATCTGTAATGGAATTCGATGCCCTCTTCTGGTTTGTCTAAAGACAGCTACAGTGTACTTAGCAACCACATGATGGCTCCCAACCATCTGTACAGCTACAGTGTACTCATATACATAAAATATACATAAATATACATAAAATATACATAAAATATACTCATATACATAAAATAAATAAATAAATCTTCTAAAAAAAGAAAACATTTATTAGGGCTTGCTACAGCTTGAGAAGTTAGCCCATTATAATCATGGTGGCACTCAGGCAGGCAGTGCTGGAGAAGCAGCTGAGAGTTCCACATTCTGATCTATAGGCAGAAAGAGAGCCACTGAGCCTGGTGTGGGCTTGTGAAACCTTAGAGCCCACCCCCACACTCCCTCCAACATGGTCACACCTCCTAATCCTTCTAATCCTTTCACAAAGTCGCACTCTCTGGTAACTAAGCATTCAGATATATTAGCCTGTAGGGGTCATTTTTATTCAAACCACCATACCATTTATATCAATTAATAGTGCTAGAAAACCTATGTGCTCAGGACAATGGGGACCTTTGTGAACCAAATCAGCACTTGTGGCCTGAAAGAGGGGTGAGAAAAAAGACCATTCGCTTCATGAAGTTGAACTCCAGCAAACTGCAGCATGCAGAGGAGCCTCCCTGAAGGAAATTGGTGGGATGATGAGGCGCACTGTGTTATAATTCGCATGGTGGTTACATGCGAAAATGCGTGCACAAGTCTATGTGTAGAAAAAAGACCCATATGTAAATAAAAGATTGACTAAATTTGTTTATTTGATTGTTTGTTTGAAAAGATGGACGTCTCGGGTTACTTACACAAAAACCCTAGCCCTAAAAATGTTTGAGACCACAATTCCTTTTTTCCCCATGATCTTAATGATGTTTTTGCTTTTGAAACAGGAAAATAAAGATAGTATGGTGGAGGGGGGGTTGTTGTTGTTGTTCTTTCCTTCCTAACCACTGTAATCCTTTGGGAAGAATACACAAACACACATATGCAAAACATCTTCACAAGCATTAGTATATTCATGTGGCTGTGCTCTCAGTATTTAGTGAGTCTAACCTTTTTTATTTCTCAGCAGCCTAATACAGTGGCAGTTTCTAGACTGCTTTCCCCAGTGCCTCCGTGTCAGAGAAGATATAGAAGAGGAAATCAAAAGCCCTATTTCATCAGCTGACAGCAGAGAGGAAAACAGAGGGAACACAATCTAAGGCTGGCAACCAGCCCTCTTTCTCCCAGAGGAAAATTACCAGAACTCACTGCTGTGAGTGACTAAGGACTGCTTGGTATTCTCATCTCATAGGAGGCTGAGCAGACACAGCTCTGTAAACATGATAGAGGGAAGCCAGGATTCCACTGTGAGGCCCAGCAGGCTGCCTCTGACCAGGTGGTCTCACCACTTCACCCTGTGGACTTCAGACAGCCAGCCTGGAACACTCCTGGGCAAAAGGCCTGCAAAAGCTTCCTGGCACCGCCACAGACAGGATCCACAGAATAGCCTTGATGATGAGGGAAGACAGCAGCTTCTTAGTGCTGTGATTGTGGAAACAGAAGCTCTCAGTAGCCTGTTAGCTTACATAGGTGTCTGGAAGAGATGAGTCAACATTGGAAACTCATCCTTGACTGTACCTTCCTTGCAACTGTTCTGGGACAGCCTGTCACAGGCTGCAGGACTTGGGAGAGTGGACCCTGCACCTTGACTGGGTAGTGGAGTTGGCTCTGGAGGCATGGGTGTGGCCCAGTCTTGAAGGCATGAGAGCAGGAGAGCTGCATTGGGTGGCCTGGCCAGAGCAATGCTAGACAGCTTGCCCTGGTGATGAGCCCAGCTACCACCCAGGTCTAGCTCCATGGCTCTGAACTGGCCCACCCCAAAATCTCTGTCATCAGTTGGGACACATGAAAGGGTGTTCCAAAGCTGCAGGATCTCCACAACACAAGCCAACAACAGGATAACTGGGAGGAGCCCCCATGAGGATCCAACATTGATGGCGTCACAGAAGCCAGAGATCTTGAACCAGACCAGTGACTCATCGCAGTGAACATCTGCAAGTGAAGCTCTGTGGTCACAGGGATATACTGCAGTACACACTGCGGCACACTATAGCTTTCACAATGAGATGTTTTCTATGCTTTCCTTATTGTTGTCTGTGTTTTATGGAGGGGAGAGGTTGCTAGAGCTAAGGGTGGATGTGAAGGGATGGACAGATGAGAGGGACTCGGCGCGTGATGTGAAACTCACAAAGAATCAATAAAAAAGGTTTTAAATGTGTTGCAAGGATACTAAGGATTTCTAACTTTTGCTTATATTTTAGTTGTATTTGTCATAGCCTGTAGAGGCAGAGGCCTTCTGACTTCCTGCAGTTTTTCAGCCCCCAGTGGGGAAGCTGAGATGCTCAAAACAGCCAATGAATGAGTGAGACACTGCCCAGTTTTCCTCCAGGTTCACTGTGATCATGAAAAAAGCTCACAAGTATATGCTACGATATATGTGTGATATGTGTGTGTGTGTGTGTGTGTGTGTGCGCGCACGCGCGCACATGCGAGTATGTGTGCATGTGTGCGTGTGTGTCTGACTATCTGCTATCTGTCCATATGTATGTCTACATATGTGTATACATGTTGGTGTGTATGTACTAGGGTGTGTGTTGTCTTTATGCATGTGCCTGTTGGTGTGTGTGTGTGTGTGTATGTGTGTAAGTGTATATGATTACATGTGTTGGTGTGTGTCTATTTGTATCCGTGTTGGTGTGTATAAGTTTTGGTGTGTGGTGTTCTTGTGTGTGTCTGTATATTTGTCTATGTGTATGTGTTGAGGTGTATGTGTGTGTGAGCACTGGCATGTGTACAGAATCATGTTTGCATATGTGTGTTTGTATGTGTGTGTATGTGTATGTTCATGCGTGTATTCACTGAATCCTAGTTTCTGAAGCGCTGATGTGCAAGAAACTATGATTTCTTTTTTCTTTTAGCTATCTAGTTGAGAAAAGTAGAATGTTATCTTCTCAGAATGTCCTGCTACTAGGAGACTTCCAACCCCATGATAAACTATGCATTTAACTCAAACCAGATTGTCCCTTAGTAGGAAAGAACTGGAGCCATTTCTAAGAAAGGTAAATCAAGACAATCCCACTAAGATCAACACTCAATGAAGTAGACGCCTGCGGCACCAGCGAGAGAACAAGCTATACAAGGCCATTGTTCTAAATATTCCAGAGAAGAGAAGAGGTGTGACTCCTAGCCCATAGCTCCTCTACAGACAGAATCTCCCTGGGAGTGAGGCAGCATCTGCTTTTAGAGCTGAATATTGAAGCACAGCTTCCTGGGTAGGTAAATGTTGATGAGAACAGGCAGGCTCCGTCAGTTCCGGCCCCCACCGGCCCCCACCGTGACCTTTTCTTCTCTGGGCTAGTGCATGACCCAGTGTGCCTGAAGGGGGAGGGGGCCACAGCGCTAACTCTTCTCCCTGAACTAAAGCTCATTTTAAAAGGTAACCAGCGCTGTGGCCCATTTGACCACACAAATAGACTCTGTGATGCCTCGAGGAAGCCCATACCGTCCCATATGGATACCCAGCTTTCGGTGGAAGATAATCTAGCGTTTGAATTGGGACCAACAGAAGGATGAATGGACCCTGGAGGATACTTGGGCTGGAAGTGATGGGGGGGGGGGGGGATAAAAAGGAAGTAAGCAGAATGCAGAGACAGCCAGAGCGGGAACCCTGAGTTCCCTCTGAACTTTGTACATGGAGACCTCGCACGTTCTCTCCCTTGGAAGCAGGGATAGACAGACGCTGTCCAGCCACGTGGCCGGAATGGAAGCCCAGCTTGCTCTTGAAAACCCATAGGGATTTTTCTCTCTGGTTCCGAGCCCTAAGGACTATTACAGAGAGCGATACCTCGTAATCTGTTTCTTTTTACCTCAGTCACCCCTCTCTGTGCTCTCTAATCGACTAACTTCCGCAGGCTCACCTCTTCTTTCCTGTTCTTAGCCTTCTGTCCATCTTCACCAAAGTAGATTGGAAAAGCTTGCTCAGGAAGGTAAGAACAAGTGCCCGTGCCTTGTCAAAGAAGTAAGCCAGTGTTGGCGGTACAGCATCTTAGGCAGTATGCGCGTGCGCTCGCCTTCAGTAACTCCCGAGCTCCAGCTCCATGCCAGCCCGTGCAGATGGTGTCTCTGCTCAACTTTGGGTGTTAAAATAATTTAGGTATCTCATGGTTTTCAGACAGATTGGAGAAAGGTATTGTGAGAATACAGTGAAAAAGCTATGATGGTGGTGCTATTTATGTTGACTCTTGGAGGATAAATAGTGTTTAAAGGATAAAAAGTGGTGGTGGTGGTGGTGGTGCTGGTGGTGCTGGTGGTAGTGGTGGTGGTTTGGTTTTGTTTTTAAACAAAAATAAAAATTAAAAGGGACCTTAACTGGTGGTGGTGGCGGCGCATGCCTGTAATCCCAGCACTCTGGGAAGCAGAGGCAGGGGGATTTCTGAGTTCGAGGCCAGCCTGGTCTACAGAGTGAGTTCCAGGACAGCCAGGACTATACAGAGAAACCCTGTCTCGAAAAAAACAAATCCAAAACAAAAAAGGACCTTAAGAATGAAGCAGAATCTCCAGGATTCAAGGCAAGTTCTATGCTAGCCTGGGCTACCTGGGAAACCTGAACCGCAAATAAATAATACAAAAACAATGACAACATCAAAGACCTTAAAAGAGTAAAGGAAAATCATCTTAAAATGTCAAATGATGAGGGCTGGAGATACAGCTCAGTTGGTGGAGGGTTGCCTAGCATTCTGGTACTCCTGCGTTCAATCCCCTGCACTGCACTAAGAAAATTAGTCTTGGGGATACAGATATCTGTAATGCAAGGTTGAGGGATGGAAGGAGGAGGATCAGGGGTTCCGGTCATACTCAGTTACATAGCAAATGCAAGGCCAACCCCAACTACAAAGATCCTGACTCAAAAGTGTGGGGTGTGGAGGAGCTGGAGAGACAGCCCTTCCTGCTCTCCCAGAGCTCCTGAGTTTTGTCTCCAGTACCCACAATGGGCAGCTCGCAAACCCAGAGGATAAGACATCCTTTACGGACCTCCTCGGGCACTTGCAGACATGTGACATACACACACATAGATAAACATATACACACAAGTAACAATAAATCTTTTTTTAAAAATCTAGAAGATGAACAGGCATAATAGTACACACCTTTAATCCCAGTACTTGAAAGGCAGAGGCAGGGAGATCTCTATGAATTCAAGGCCAGCCTGGTCTACAAAGCTAGTTTCAGGACAGTCATAGTTACAAAGAGAAACCTGGCTTTAAAAAAAAAATTAGATGACATATTTTCCTCAGAAAAAAAAAAGGGTACCTCAGGAACCCTGTGCTCTCTATATTTAGTGGTTTGGGCACTGTCGTATAAAAACTAGGGACAGGTAAGTGACATACGTTAAAAAATGAGTACGATCACGTTTCATAGTAAGAAGCCAGCTCTGGCTACTGGGTCAGGATGCGCAGCTAAGGCAAGCCAGCCCACAACAAGCAAGGAAACTAAAGAGGAGGCTCCTCCGTGCTGGGGCAGGAGATGGTGGGTTTGGAAGCATGTGTAGCATAGGTTTAAGGAGACAGCCTCGTGTTCTTACCACTCTGTTTCTAAAGCAACACGTCTGCCTCCCATCATGGACTCAAACAAGAAAGCAACACCTGCGTGCCAAGGCGCGGAGCGCGCGTGCGAATTTCCTTGGCTTGTCCCTGCACTGGCAAGGTTCACAAATATGCTCTGGCACAGAGTGGCATGACACGGCAGGGTTCACAATGATGACGAGGACATAACCACCTACTTAGACAGTGAGAGTGGTCTCTGAGCTTCCACGGAGATTTGCTCTCTTCTCCAGGACCCTCCCTTATGGTGACGTAATTGGAAGGTGGAGACTTGGGGAAGGAAGTGGTTTAATCTTGAGGGCTCGGCCTTTATGAAAGGGATCAGTCATGTTATACAGTTATACAAGAAGCAACCGACTGAGAACCGCTGACCTCTGGGCACAGCAGGATAGCCGCACTTACGGATTCATAGCAGTTGTGACATCATGAACTACACAGACCCGTGCAAACTCAATCCAGACAAAATCTCAGCATGGAAGGGCAGAGCTAGATAGAAGTCCCACCCCCCCAGCTAAGGAGCTATTGGCAACTAGTTCATGGGTTGAAGAACCAGTTTTTCTTTAAGAGTATAGTACCTGGTGGATACCATGCTCCCATGAAAGACCACACACTCAGGAGTATATAGGCAGCACCAACTGTACTTGATGTTTAAAAAAAGACAAAATTGGGTGTTAGGGAAGTGATGGGGGGGGGGGGTCCGGGATCTGGAAGGAGTTTGAGGACGGGTGATTTTGATCAAAATACCTTGTACAAAATTCTCAAGGATCAAATAAGAGAAGAAAGAGGAGGAGGAGGAGGAGGAGAGGAGGAGAAGAGGAGGAGAAGAGGAGGAGGAGGAGAGGAGGAGGAGGAGAGGAGGAGGAGGAGGAGGAGGAGGAGGAGGAGGAGGAGGAGGAGGAGGAGGAGGAGGAGGAGGAGAAGGAGAAGGAGAAGGAGAAGGAGAAGAAGAAGAAGAAGAAGAAGAAGAAGAAGAAGAAGAAGAAGAAGAAGAAGAAGAAGAAGAAGAAGAAGAAGAAGAAGAAGAAGAAGAAGAAGAAGAGGAGGAGGAGGAAGAAAGCGACCAGTGGGTTCCTTTCCATTTGCAGAAAAATATATTAAAAGTACCACAAGCAGGCACCAAATGCAATGACAGACGTGACTCCCTAGTCTTGAGAACAGCAAGCAGTACTTTTCTGCTATTTGTAAATTTTCCTAAGGTATAATATAATATATAAAATCATATAAAAATTATAACAGCTCCAAACCAAGGTAAGGCTGAATACCAATTATTCTTTCACAAGACTTGAGCTTGTATTGTCAGAAATAAACCTTTCTCCATTAGTAACAAAATGTCTCACAGAACATCTTAAAGGGTTGTCTGAATTATTTCCTACCTCCGTGATAAAAATCTCCTGACAGGAGCAGCCTAAGGATGTTAAATAACGATCTGTTTTAGCTCACAGTTCTGGGGTGGGGGTAGGAGGTCGCAGTCAAGGAAGGCATGGTTACGTGAGCAGGCGGCTATCAGGTCACATTGCATCCCCACACAGGAAGCCGGAAGTAAGCCGGAAGTGGGATGAGGTACTAACAACTCAAGCGGAAGTGGGATGAGGTACTAACAACTCAAGCCCGCCCCCAGTAACCTGCTTCCTCCACCCAGGCTCTATCTCCCCAACAGATTCTACAACCTTCCCGAAGAGTGGCAGGAGCTGGAAAACCAAGTGTCCAACCAGGCGAGCCTGTAGGAAACCTTTTAGAGTCAAGCTACAACAAGAAGGGACAACTTCTTTGCACTAACAGAGTCTTCAGCACATCGTTGCTTGTACCTCCCACTTTTGATCATGGCTGACAGGGAGCAGACAGGAACAGCCACAGTAAAGCCCAAGGCAAGATCTCGTCTCCGAGAACACCTCTCATGACCCGCTTTGTCTAACCAGACCCCAGTTCCATACGCAGCCACTTCCCAATAGTGTCTTCAACTCTCGACTCTATCAAGAGATTGATCTGCTCATTAGTTGAAACCCTGATGATCTAATGTCTGTGGAGTATGGGGTAGAAGGGCCACACAGCCTTTCTGAGCCCCTTGTTCTTTTCATTTAGAAAACAAGATGCCTTCTAGATTTGTTTGTTTGGTTTGGTTTTCTTTTCTAAGCTTTATTAATTATTGGGGATTTTGTACATTTCATTTTGATCATGTTTACCCTTGTCCCCATCTCCTCCCAGATACCCCTCCTTATTTCCCTCACAGACACACACCATCAAAATGTCATTGTTAGGGCTGGAAAGGTGGCTCAGTTAGGTAAAGTGCTTGGTTCACAGACGTGAGGACCTCGGCTCAGATCTACAGAGTTCGGTCCGGCAGCATGAATCTGTAATACCAGTGCTGGAGGCAGAGACAACCAGAAACCTGACTGTTATTATCCAGTTGGTTTAGCTGAAGAGTAAATTCTAGGTTTAATGAGAGATCCTATCCCAAAAAACATGATGGAGAACACTTAAGGAAGATAACTAATGTAACCTCTGGACTTCATATGCACAGCAGTACCAAAGATAGGCAGGCAGGCAGGAAGGCAGGCAGGAAGGCAGGCAGGTAGAATTATTGATTGAGGCTGCCCCTGGTCATAAATGGGGCAATACTTTACATCCAAGTCAAGTGACATCATCATTTCTTAGAGACCTATTTGACCTGAATTTACTTATGTCTACCAATGCTTTCAATGTGCACACTTGACTCCTGACTCCCCTTTTAGAGTCTTACTCCCTTAAGGGAGAGATTCCTTTGTTTACTTACTTTCTTACAGGTTCAGCTCTTTCTTGGACTGGACAACAAGAGCAGTTTAGTCAAAAAAGACCAAAGCCCATGCCATCATCCATCTCCTCAGATTCTGTTTTTCCTTGTTTCCACTTCCTTCTCCTCTGCTGGGGCAGGACCGCAGCAGGCAGGCACAGCTCCGGCTGCTGGAGCGGGAGGGCCCACGAGCCCCTCCATTGCAGATGCGGCTCTCCATGTTGACACTGACCAGGGCCTTTGCAAACAAACCCGGCCAGGGAAGTTCAACATTGACACTAGCTGCTTTAATGAAGGCATTGATCTTATCCTCCGTGACCACCGCCACCTCACCGTCGTTTAGGATGAGGGCGAGGTAGATGCAGGCGAGCTCAGAGACAGAGCCTGTGTGGTGCTAAAGGCAGTATCAAATTATGACCTCACTCCAGCTCCGCCATAGCTTCCTCGGAAGAACGGAGCACCTTGGTGGCAGCTGAGGAAAGGCTCCTTTTTTTTTCTTCAATTAAAAGCAAAACTCAAAACCACTGGGTTTCCATGGTTTTCAGGAGCTTCAGCAAAATCTCTTGCTCCATTTCTGGTCAAGGGCTATGCAGAAGTATGCCTGAAAGCCCCAACAAGCCTTCACAGCTGAGTTCCTGGGGTTCTTTCTCACAAGGGATTCACCAGGGAGAATCTCTTTCCACCAGATCAGCTTGTCTTTTAAGCCCTGACTACTCAAAATGTGGTCCCCAGACCAGAAAGAGCAGTGTCACTTGCTGTCACTTGAGAGCTCGTAATAAATGTGGAAGCAGGAGCTGACGAAATAGCTTGGGAGGAAAAGTACTTGCTGCCAAGCCGGATGACCTGAGTTTGAGCCCCAGAATCAATATGCTGGAGGGAGAGAAATAACTCCCTCAAGTTGTCCTTTGACCTCCACATATGTTTTATTACACTTGCATGCCCACACACACGAACACAAACACACAAAAATAAATGAAAAAATGTAAAAAAAAAAAATTAAAAAAAAATAAATGTTGATCCAGGAAGAGTGGCACTCTGCATGCTCTCAGAACTCAGAGGCTAAAACAGAAGGATCAAGAGTTTGAGAGAAAAAGAAAAAAGAGAGACAGACGGACAGATGGGGAGAAAGATCGAGAGAGAGGGAGACCCCCATGGGAGGAACAACATTATGAACCAACCAGTACCCCCAGAGCTCCCAGGGACTAAACCACCAACCAAAGAGTACACATGGAGGGGCCCATGGCTCCAGCCGCATATGCAGCAGAGGATGGCCTTGTCGGGCATCAAAGGGAGAAGAAACCCTTGGTCCTAAGAAGGCTCCATGCCCCAGTGTAGGGGATGCCAGGGCAGGGAGGCTGGAGTGGGTAGGTTGGTGAGCACGGAGAACAGGAGACAGGATAGAGTGTTTTTGGAGGGGAAACCAGGAAAAAGGATAACATTTGAAATGTAAATAAAGAAAATATCTAATAAAATAAATAAGAAAGGAAGAAAGACAAAGAAAGGAAGGAAGGAAGGAAGGAAGGAAGGAAGGAAGGAAGGAAGGAAGGAAGGAAGGAAGGAAGGAAGGAAGGAAGATAAATAAAACAGCAAAAGGAGGAGGGGGAAGAAAGAATATCTCAGCCCTGCCCCCAGACACACCTGATAATAATAATTTGCACTTTTTCTAGGCTTTCCAAGTCATTCTGTGTTTATTAGCGCGTGAGAAGTCTTGACTGTACTATAAAATAATCTCTCCAACTGTCCACGGGTCTGGAGGGAAGGGCAGGATGCAGGTGTGCACAGTTCTGTATGGCGGCAGAGGAAGAAATGATGGATCTGAGCCAAAGCAGTCCTTCCCAGAGCAGGCATGAGTTCAGGTGCAGCGTGAGGGAGGGCCTCTCTCAGACACACCAGGAGTTTGCACACGCAGAAGACTTTATAAATGCACTCAAATCTACTCCTGCTTCTGCTTTGACTGCTTAGCTAATTTTTTGACCATTTTGCTACACAACACCATTTTAAATTCTTACAGGTGCCATGTCATGAATTCCTTTTAATGATCCCAGAAGCTGGTTCTGAGACAGTACCTTTTGTGCAATGGAGAAAGTTAGATCATCCAGGCATGGCGGCCCCAGCACACTGGCTTTTAGTTATTTATTTATTATTTATTCATTTATTTATTCATTTATTTTTCAAGACAAGGACTCAAACTTGTGCAGTTGAGGGTGGCATCGAACATCTGACCTGTCTGCTTCTATCTCCCACATGTTGGGATTTCTGGCATATGCCCCACGCTCAGCTGATGCAGTGTTAGGAATCAAACCCAGGGCTCCGTTTCAAAGTGTTAGGAAACCATTCTGCCTGCTGTGCTACCCTGCCAACCTAGCTCCACCTCTTACCCACAGCAGATGCCACTGCTCCTTTGTGTGACAAACAAGAAAGAAAGCAGTGTAGATGGACTCCCAACTCAGAATGTTTTACTAAAATAGGCCAGGTATAGAAAGATAAATATCTCAGGGATTCACTCATCTGTAAAATCCACAGAAGCTAAGTGTGTAGAAGGTACCAAGTACCCAGAGGCTGGGGAGGGTACAAGAAATGGATAGATGGGGGGGGGGGGGGGGTAATTAGTGTCACAAACAAAGTCAGCCAGCTAGCTAAGAGAAATAAGTGGTAGTTATACTCCTCCATATAGAGTCACTGATCCAAAGAGCCAAAAGAGAGCTTTCTACTGTTCTTGTTAAAAGGAAAGGGCAATTCCCTGATGGTAGATAACCAACATATTCTGAGTTGCTTCTTGGAAGAAGGGTAAATGTACCTCCACATCGCTCTAACCCCCCTGAAGATGCACAACCTTTATCTGCCAATTAAGAATATTAATGTAACTGTAGGATGGTCATCTGAAAGATAGGGATGTAAGTCCAAAGTTACAGAGTGTCTGAGGCACATGCCCACTTTGAAAAGAAGGCTGCAGGTGCTACGAATGGGGTCACAGATGAGGCAGAGTGCCTAAGTCCTCAGAAGAGACCTTTCCACTTTAAAGGGTTTTGGAGAAGGAAGAGCTAAGATGCTGATTTCTTGGGTGGAGCACAGAGTCACCAACACCTGATGACAAGTGTCCCTGTCTCTTTTCCTGGCCATTGGAGGAGACCAGATGAGGTCAGGCAGGTGGTGGGTGCTGGCCAGTAAGTGGGCGTGGCCTAGGGAAGAGCTACTGGGCTGTTGCTGGGACAGGAGTCAGGAAGGCCTCCAGAGGAAGTGGTTTTCCTTCGGCTTGCTAAGAGCAACAAAGATTCTGGGAAAACAGGATGCCGTGGGAAGGTGAGTGACCTAGAACTTGTAATGTGTGCTTCTTCAGCTCTGAAAATGTCTGCTCACTGTATCATCTTTTAGACTGGAGCCCCAACCCATAAACAAGTCTTACAGTATTCCTTTCCATCAAAATACAGCCTAATCCTGTTGAAGGTCATGTTGCCATGGCTTCTGAATCTCCTTACCCGGTCCTAGACTGCAACGCTCAGAGGTCAAATTTCCCGAATGACAAACACATCTATCTACCATGGAGAACAGAGGAAAATCACAGGGATGGAAAAATCACAGTCGGTCAGTTGCACATGTGAGTTGTTTTGGTGAATGCCTGGCTTGCTTCAGGTCACGAAATGATTATCACTGAAGTGCCCTCCACTGCTGAGCAGAGAGCCTCTGCAGTTCTCCTTTGCCCTAGAGTCACAGGCAGAAATGGGCTTTGAAAGGGGAGAGGCCCTGCAGGTTGTCCTCTTGGTTCCTTAGTTCAGAGATGCTCAGAATAGAATCCATGGGAGAAGAAAGCCCAATCTACAGTGTTGCCTCCTGGAATTCAAGCTTTAATTTTATGTGGGAAATTCCCTTTAATCTTACAGCAAAGGCCTTCAAGTTTTCCTTATTTTTTTTTTCAATCTCTTAAATGACTGCCAGAAGAGAACCACAGAACCAGAAATTCTGCTTGTGCTGGGTGTGTTTTATCTTCCTCTCCCCATCCCCATCCCCCAGCTCCATCTAGGCAATTTTGCTTTGTGATCTGTTTAGTAAAAAAAAAAAAAGGCTAAAGTGATCCAGTTCTATAAATAAACTTGAGGGCAGGTTCCCTTCCTCATGTGCCCACACCTCACAGGCACAAAGGGGAAAGGAAAGGGTCTCTCAGCCATTTGCCACACCCTTAGGCACATAAGGAAAAGCAGGGGCTCCCAGGACACAGAGGTTCCCCTCATCCCAACCTGACAGCCACAGCCCTGGACATTTTCCATGACAAGCAAACAGCTGGAGCCGGATGGGAAATTGTCATAGAAGCCTTTTGAACATTGCAGAGAATCCCTAGGACAGCAGTGTCTCATAACCATGGTCATGTTAGATAGGGAAGACCAATGGCTCCCATCAGAAGAGAAAGTTGCGCGATCTGGGGCAATCTTGATGGACTAGATGGAGACAAAGCTCAGACAAAGACCCAAGTGCTCCGTGTACTTATTTTCCCCTAGTTTCTTTGTTTGTTTGTTTGTTTGTTTTTGGTTTGGGGGGTTTTTTTGTTTTTGTTTTTTCGATACAGGGTTTCTCTGTGTAGCCCTAGCTGTCCTGGAACTCACTTTGTAGACCAGACTGGTTTTTCCCCTAGTTTTATTGAATTCTAATGGTATGTGTTTAAAGTATCCATGTAGTTATAACATTATGTATATACTAGGACATAACCCACCATCAAGTTAGCTAACACTTCTTTCACCTCAACTTTTTATCATAGTGTCTGTTTATCCGCAGAAGGGATAGTCAGTAGCTCAGAGAAATAGCCACACTCTCCTGTCCTTCGTAGAATTAATCACTACAGCAGAAATACAGAGTGATTAAGGCATCAGTGACACATGTACAAAAAACTGAGAGATACATAGGTGCGTGTACACATATGCAGTGAATATGATTCAGCCATGAAAAGGAAGGAAATCTTGCCTCCTGGGAAAACAGAGATAAACCTGGAGGGCATGGTGTTAAGCAAAAGAATTCAAAAAGAGAAAGATAAGGATTGCAGGATCACACTTGTAAATGGAATCTTTTAAAGGCCAAAGAGTAGGCTCCTGGCTGCCAGAAGGGAGTGGGGTGGGGGGTGGGGGAGAGAGAGATGGGTCAAAGGTTGTTCGAATGAATGCATGAACCAGGGACAGAGAAGGCTCTGAGAAGTTACAGGTTAAGCTGCTATTGTTTACCACTCTGAAGGTAACTGGACGTGGGAGAATGGAGTTGATAAATGAAGTGAACTAAAGTCCCATGCAATAGCCAACTTTATTCAGAGCATCAGACAATTTATACCCTCTGGGATATGGAACAGTCAAAGGGTGGACAGGGGTTGGCAGGGTGGGGAATAAAATATGGAATGTATAAAAATAATTAATAAAAAAACATATCACAGACCAGTTACCATGTGAAAAAGAAGAGGAACAAGAAGAAGAGGAGGAGGAGGAGGAGGAGGAGGAGGAGGAGGAAGAGGAAGAGGAAGAAGAAGAAGAAGAAGAAGAAGAAGAAGAAGAAGAAGAAGAAGAAGAAGAAGAAGAAGAAGAAGAAGAATCACATGAATAAAGTATGCAATCACAAGAACAAGCTGCACATGACAAAAACATGTTTCTCCCTAGAGGCATTTAAACAAATACCCATATCCAGATGTAATGAAGTAAACTCACTCCTGTCTGCTACACCTGGGAGGGGTACAGGAATAGGTTCTATGTTTTTAAGAAACTGAGGTTACAATACTCTTGTCTTGTTTTCTTGGAATTTTCTCATAAGCAGACAGAATTTCTCTCACAAGACTCCATTCTTGAACTGCATTCCGACAGCCTGTGAACAAGCAGCCCTTTCCAATCATTCACATATAGAATTTCTTAAAAAAAGCAATCTCATCCTTGTGTTTGCTGTAAAGTTCTGCTTTCAAATTCTAATTTTTGTTCTGCGGCATTTGTCACGTTTCCAGTTTGAGTACTACGGTCATCAGCGGTTATGGAGAGGTGTCCTGACTAAGAGAGAAAACTGAATTGTAAAGACCTGTCTGGGGAAGAGAAGGGGACCGGTGGGGGTTGGGAGGTTGTCCGTACAGGGCCTGCTGGAAGAGACACCAAGCTCCAGGGATCAGGAGACCTGGCTTCCAGTGCTGCCTTCCCATTAGCTGCAAAGAGACTTCACTTTAAATGCATCATCAGCCGGAACCTCGTCTTCTTGAGTATCACATGGCAAAGGTTCCATAAGCACAGACTGAGATGCAAAACACTGAGATAATTTCCAAGTTTTTTTGGTATAAAATGTTTTACCAAGAGATTTCCCAAACCACTCTACATGAAAGGTGTACTCTTCCTTTGGCTTTAGAAGCTGTCCAAATGGCAGGACACTTATAATCCATTCATATTTATGAGTTAGAAGATGATAAAAAGAAGCTGTAAATGCATTTAAGGGATGGCATTTATGCCATCTGAACCTCAACTCTTTCCAGGGATTGAAAAGTCTAAGGAGAACTGGCTCATTCAAGTTCAAACTGTTCAAGAAACAAGATGATACCAGACCTGATGTAGACATTGTTCTCTCCAGGGAAATCCACATTCCCCAATTTAAAGTACTACCTGACTCAAATGATTCCTCCTGGTCGAAAACAATTCTGGTGATATTTTAGCCTTTAAAAACCAGAAAACAGCCTTAAAATCCTTAGACTCTTTGGAATCCCCAAACCTTTAGCATCAGTAGATTAGGTGTCAGAGTTATTTCTCTGTCTTTACCCTCTTCCTTCAGAGTCATGAGACCCTGATTAAACCTGTCTTAAAGGATGTCTCAGACATCAGGGATATGAAAGACTCCCAAGACCCAATGGGTAGGACATTAGGCGAAATGTCCAACAGTGAGGAGATGGAACCTGAACAGACTATACCTCCAATAGATAGACATGGCCCCCAGTTGAGGAATGGGGCCACCCACCCATCTCAAAATTTTTGGTCCTGTCCAAAGGAAATGCAGGGACAAAAAAATGGAGCAGAACCCAAAGGAAAGGCCATCCAGAGACCGCCCCAACTTGGGATCCATCCCATCTGCAAACATCAGACCAACGGTATTGCTGATGCCGAGAAGTACTTGCAGACAGAAGCCTGGCCTGGCTGTCTTCTGAGAGGCTCTACCAGCACTTGAATAAGATACTTCATCCAACCACTGGACTGAGCCCAAGGACTCCTATGGAAGAGTTAGGAGAAGGACTGTAGGAGCTAAAGGGGAGTGCAGCCCTATAGGAAGAACAACAGGGTTAACTAACCAGACCCCTCAGAGCTCCCAGGGACTAAGCCCCCAACCAAAGAGCATACATGGGTTGGTCCATGGCCCCTGCTACATATATAGCAGAGGACTACCTTGTCTGGCCTCAGTGGGAGGGGATGTACTTGGTCCTGTGGAGGCTTGATGCCCTATGGAAGGGGGAGGCTAAAAAGCTGAAGTGGGAGTGGGTGGGTGAGTGAGGAGGCACACTCTTAGAGGTGAAGGGGAGGGGGATGGTGTGGGCGGCTCATGGAGGGGGGACCAAGAAGGGAGACAACATTTGAAATGTAAATAAATAATAAAAAAATTAAAAGGAGAAAATGATGGACTGGAGAGATGACTCAAGGGTTAAGAACACTGGCTATTCTTGCAGAGTACCTGGTGTGTTTCCCAGCATCCATATGGCATAACAACCATATATAACTCCAGTTCTAGGGGATCTAGCACCTCTTCTTCCCTCCTTGGACATCAAGCACACATATGGTACACATACATACATACATACAAGCAAAATAATATATATATATGCATATAAAATAAAAGTAAATATTTTCCTTAAAGAAACAAGCTACTGATATACCTAACTTGGGTGAATCTCAAAGATATAAGATCCAATGAAAGAAATTAAGCATAAGAGAGTACACCCTGCATGATTTTGTTTACATGGAGACTGAAAATAAAGGAATTGTGACCAAGGCCAGAAGGAAAGGATTCCCTGAAGAATCTCAGCTCAGAGGGTCATTCTGGGACTCTTCTGCAAGATTCACATGACAGCTATGTAAATATACACCTAAGTAAAAAACGGTCACATGTAGAGTTAAGGAATAGGCACTTTAATGCAAAAATAGTCACACTTTAGTTAAGTCAGAGAAACGGTTCAAAGGAACAAGTAAATTCCAAGAGAGAGGTAGAGAGGCTGAGACAGGTCTGGTGACCTTAGCATTTAAGGATGGCAAGCTAGGCAAGAGAGTAGAGATGAGGAAGTGGCAGAGATAGGAAGGGGTGTGGAGCCACGTGAGTGACTGAGCTGTGGCGAGGGAGGGTGGAGAGGATGTCAGAGGGAAAACGCACACCCATATGTAGAAATGACATACATGAAAGTGGTGTGTGTGTGTGTGTGTGTGTGTGTGTGTGTGTGTGTGTGGTTAGTTTATATAGAAATTTGGTGGAAGTGTTATTTCCTTTTCCCATTGCTATGACAACATATCCAGTATTGGGTTTTCAAGCAAGCCCATGAGAGCAGCTCAGTTGACAATTAGCACAGCACAGGGTCTCAAGCAACCTAAGGAAGGAAGGGCTTGCTTCAAGCTGCCATCTACAGTGGCAAGGCAGAGGAGACAGCAGGATCCTGAAGCAGGTGGTCATGTTGAATCTAGTCAGGCAACAGAGGAAGATGAGTGGATGCCGGTGCTCAGTTTCCTCAGAGTTATGCAGTCTGGAACCCACTGCACAAGGGATGGTCTAGCGCACAGTAAAGACAGTTAGTTCTCCCCACAGCGGATAATCCAACCAGGTGGAACCAGATTCTGTTGACCTGACAATACTCTCCAGCCAGAGTAAGCACCTCCAGGTGACTATTCTCCCCTACCTTGTATGTGTACTATACTTCTTTTCCTCCATATTTGATTATATAAATGCCCTAAGCACAGAAAGTTGGTCTCATATTGATCTTTTTCTAATTGTCTATGCCTGCTTTCCACACACTTGACGTTCATGAAGGACAGAATGTGTGTTCTGGTGCTCACCCCGAGATCAGCTCCCTCTGTGAGGAAGGACTTTGATGCGATGTCCTCTTGTCCCAAAATATATTACCTGGAGTCTGAGGCGCTCTATGTCTGTGACTGAAGTAAAAATAAATTGCTTAAAAATTCAAGAAGACATTTCAGGGAAACAGAGACTAGATGAACACAGCCCCAGTGGCAATAAAGCAGACGGCGAAGGCTCCAGAGTTCTGAAGAAGGAAGACAGGGTTGCCTTGCCCTCGGGTCTCATTAGATGAAATAACACAGGGAGGTGACAGCTTTAAAGATGTTTAGAAGTTGCCTGCGCGATCGTGAAATTGCTGGTGGCAGTATTAGGTTTTCAAAATACGGAGAGGGAATCTGTGAGAGCAGCTCAATTGGCAATTAGGACAGCACAGGGTCACAGGCGGCTTCCTGTTCCTCCAGCAATGAGTCATAAGCTGCTAATTAAGAAATCAGTGACCTGTCAAAGGCTTGATATAACCTAATGGTCTATAGCCCTTGGTGGGGATGACTAAGAACATTGCCGGATTCAGGGTTTAATCTTTAACTTGATTCTCTGGAGTGAGGAGAGGATGAACAGAAAGGTGGTCGCTTTGTTCCTTGATAGATTCTTGATGTGGGGATACATGTAACACAGTAAAGCAAGGAGGGTTAAGAATTTTAGCCCTCTGCATTCTGCTTCTGCCTACACGACACCAACAGCCACACTTAAGTGAGCAGGCTTCCCAAACAGATGGGTTTCTTAGTTAGACACGTTAGAACCCACACTAGTCAGAGCCCATGTCAACCTGGGCACCCTCCCTTTGTAATGATCATGTCCAAAGCTCATTAAGGAGACTGCAGATGTGACTCAGCTGATAAGGTGTCTACAACAAATACCTGAGGACCTGAGTCCAGGTCCCCAACGCTCCTGTAAAAAGCTGGGTGTGGTGGTTCAGATCTGAACTCTACATTGGGAAGTAGAAACAGGACGGTTGTCAGAACCACTAGCTAATCAATGTGTGCTGGGTTCAGCGACTCTGGTAGGTTGAATGAGAATCGATATAGGCTCATATACTTGAATGCTTGGTCCCCGAGGGTAAGGCTGAAGAGGGGTGGCCTCGTTGGAGAAAGGGTGTCACTGGTGAAGGAAAGGCTTTGATGCTACAAAAACCCACTCCACTTCTAGTTAGCCCTGTCTATGTTTGTGGAACAGATGTAAGCGCTCCGCTACTGCTCTAGCACCTTCCCTGCCTTCCTGCTGCCATGTTCCCCACCGTGACAGTCTTGAACTCACCCTCTGAAACTGTAAGCCGCCATTGCTTAGGCCATGGTGCCTTATCATAGCAGTAGAGGACATCACCCTAACATTAACCTCTGTCTTTCACATGCATGCTCATGTACATGTGCACATATCAACTACATGAGTACACACACACAGCATAAACTACACACAAAATAAAAATAAGACAAATCTCTTGAAAGGAAGCATAACAAAGCCAATTTACAGGCATGAATTTGGGCTAAGCAGACCTGGTTTCCTTTCCCAGCAGTCTGGTGCGATTCCTAACTGCCCTGAGACTCTCCATGACCCTTTTATGTAATGGTCCTAACTGTACTACCTACCCCAGATGACAGTTGAGAACAGCAAAGAGCTGGAGCATCATGTATCGTGCAGGCCAGAAGAAGTGCTGATGCGAGTATGCTAAGGCCATCGTTGGTTTATTATCTTCTGAGATGTCTATGATAGGTAATCTTGATTGGATCTAGGGTCACCCAAGAGATGTACCTCAAGTGGGGTCTGTCAGTGACTTTCCAGGAAGAAGTAACTGGGTGGGGGGGGGGCAGCCATTAACAGATTACCCAACCGGTGGGTCACAACCCTTTTGGGATCCAGTTACCTTTTCACAAGGGTCGCACATCAGCTATCCTGCATATTCTATACTTACATTGCAATACACAACTGTTATGATGCAGCAAGTAAATAAATAATCTTATGACTGGGGTCGCCACAACACAGGGAACTATATCAAAGAGCTGCAGTACTGATAAGGTTGAGGACAACATCTAGAGAATCCCAGTACATTATCTTGTAACTGAGCCATATGTCTTTACATAGTTTGAACCATTTGCAGTCATTGCTCCATCCCTGGGGAGAAAGAATAAATGAGTCCGTTGTATCTCCATGGTTAAGACTCTTTGGCGGAAGACAGTCATGAGCTGGCAGAGGACCATTAAGGTCCCACTGAGGAGACATCCTCCAAATGTCACACTTCATTGTCGGATTATGACTCTAAAGCTAGCCAAGACCTCCGAGACCAGGTCCCCCACTGGTCTGCATTTCTCTGCTGCTCGTGGAGAAGGTTCCTTTGGACTAGTGCTGGGATGTTGCCATGAAAGATAGGGATGCTGGCACAGGGCAGCCAGCCAGGCTCTTGTAGTCTCATGGAGTCTCAATTTCCATGACATTTGATAAGAAAGGATGGAGTAGCCGCCATCATTCATTAAGAAGATGTTGGGGGGCTGGAGAGATGGCTCAGCGGTTAAGAGCACTGACTGCTCTTCTCAAGGTCCTGAGTTCAAATCCCAGCAACCACATGGTGGCTCACAACTGTCTCCAACAAGATCTGACGCCCCCTTCTGGTGTGTCTGAAGATAGCTACTACAGTGTACCTACGTATAATAAATTAAAAAAAAAAAGATATTGGTCTTCCCCGTGCCCCCCCTCTTTATTGGCAGAGCAGTCACCCTACCCTCTTTATTGGCAATAATGTGGTGGTTAATCTCGGTATCAATTAGAGGAGATCTAGAATCACCTAGATTCTAGGCCTCTGAGCATGCCTTTGATGGGAGTATCTTGATTAGGTGAACCAAAGTGGGAAGGCTCATCCTTCTTGGTTGTAGCTACAGTATAGCCAGCTACTTCCACCATCTGCCACTGTGGCTTCGTCACGTTGGACCAGCACCTCCCACTGTGAGCCAGCACAGAGCCTTTCTCATTTAAGTTGCTTCTGTCAGAATATTTTTATCATAACAGGAAAATAAAGTAAGATAGACACCCTAGCAAGGCCAATGTAAGTGGTGGACATTTCTGCCAGGCTGACAGATGTCGCCAGACACTAAACATGAAGTCACTGTCATGTCCATGTGAATGACAAACACTTACCAGAATACATAAAGTCCTTCCATAAACAAAGCCATACCTATTGATTCTGATCTGAGCAGCAGAGCCATTGGCCAGGGCATTGTGGATCACACGAATAGTGTCTGATGACAGTGCCCATTGACAAACCAAAGCAGAATGCTAGAAAGAAGGAAAGGATCACTGTGTGCACAAGGGAAGTCCCCATGAGTTAAAAAAAAAAAAGATTCATGCTCTTACTTAGGTATCGTCTTGGATCTTAACACCTTCATTTACATAAAAAACATTTCTTTTAAAGTAAACAAACACTAGGGAGCTAGTTCAGTTGGTAAAGTGCCTTCCTTGTGGGAGGAAAAAACTGTGTTTCATTCCTAGCAGAGAGAGAGAGAGAGAGAGAGAGAGAGAGAGAGAGAGAGAGAGAGAGATGATGATGATGATGATGATGATGATGATGATGTGGCTCGTACCTGTAATCTCAGCACTGGGGAGGTAAAGAGAGGGGGTCCTGGGGGCTCATCAGCCATCCTAGTCTACTTGGAAAGATCCAAGTCAATGACAGACTTTATCTCAAGATATGGATGTCACCTGAGGAACAATACCCAAAACTGTTCTCTGGCCTCCACATGTACACACACACACACTCACATACACACACACCTAATAACTACATAACTGAGCACAGTGGGTCACATCTGCAATCCCTGCTCTCAGGAGCCCAAAGCAGGAGAAGTGCAGCGAGTCTGAGGCCAGCTGTGGAGGAAGGCCCTGTCTGAGGAACACCAGTGGGGGCGGCCTGTTCAAAAGTCAGCAGGCCTCTTCCTTATCTTAGTTCAGAAACTCCCGCATTTCTATTAAAGCATGTGAAATCATTTCTGACTGTCAATATGCTACCCAGGGCTAGTCAAGAATCATGGGGGAAATCTCACCAGTGACACATGTGCTGGGCTTATCAGACACAGAATGGCCCAGAGAAGCTGAGGGCCCGAGGAGGGGACCATCCCACTGCATACGCATCTCTGATGATGGTGACAGACTAGAAGCTTTGGAGACCCTGGGAACAAGCCGTTCTCAGGCTCAGAGTCACAGGATCTGCATCGGAAGCTCTGATTGTTGTTTGATGTTTCTCCTTATAGCACCTACCAGGAAGCTGACGCGGCAAGAGCCAAGCAGAGAAAGAAAGGTGGGTAGCTAGACCTTCTGCTCACCCAGAGGTCTCTCTGTGCCCTGCCTCACAGCACCCCCTGAGAAAGCTTTACCCGTTTCTCAAACAGCCTCTGAACATCTTCCCTCCCAAAGATGAATACATTAGGTCCCTTCCAGCCACGAAGTTGTTTGTTGTCGTTGTCGTTGTTGTTGAGATCCTTATACACACAGCGTGAGTTTGTCCTCTGGAAATAATTGGGAAGTATCCAGGAAAAGAATTAGCGAAAACAAACAGTACAGTGAACACTCCGTGAAATCCGATGCTGAGTCTGTAGAGTAGCTGTTTAAAAAATAAAATAAAATCTCAATCAAGTGTATGATTGTGTGTGTCTGTGTGTGTGTGTGTGAAAGTGAAGCTGAAATTTTTTTAATCAAATTTAACCAAGGCAATAAATTAATTTTATATTCCAGTGCTAGAAAAATAATCTGGTCTCTCATCTGGAAGCCAGAAGAAATACAAGTTTCTCATTTCTCATCTTGGGAAGATGCCAGGGGCCAATAGGTGGGAGAGGTGGGGGGGGGGCACAAGGGAGCAGTTTTTCTTTTCTAATCTTGTTTAAAGTTGTATAACATGTATTATCCTGCTTAAAACTCCCTAAAAAAAAATTTAAAAAAAAAAAATCATTTAGCCTCCGGTCCCAGCCCTCTATCTGCTGTAAGGGGAAAGTCATGGAAACTGCACCTAGGCCAAAGGCAGGCATCAGGGAAATGATAAAAATGGTTTCTGTGACTCCAAAAAGGGCCATTGGTCTCCACACAGAGGCATCTGTCGAATGCCAGCTTGTTCCCCTGATTATCCCGTCCACCCCACTCTCCTGTTTCCCATCAATATTGTACCAACAACCTTCAAAGCCCAGCTCAGCAGTGCCACCAACACATAGTGGCAAGAAGCTGGTGTGCCTTTTGTCCCCTGGGCGGCAAACAATCCCGAGCATGGTTGGAAAAAAGGCTAAGAAAGCCTGACTGTGTGCTGACCTGGCTGGGTGCTGGTCTGGCTGGGTGCTGACCTGGCTGGGTGCTGGTCTGACTGTGTGTTGGCCTGGCTGGGTGCTGACCTGGCTGGGTGCTGACCTGGCTGGGTGCTGGTCTGACTGTGTGCTAGTCTGACTGTGTGCTGACCTGGCTGGGTGCTGGTCTGACTGGGTGCTGGCCTAGCTCAGTGCTGGTCTGACTGTGTGCTGGTCTGGCTGGGTGCTGGTCTGACTGTGTGCTGGTCTGACTGTGTGCTGACCTGGCTGGGTGCTGGTCTGACTGTGTGCTGGCCTGGCTGGGTGCTGGTCTGACTGTGTGCTGGTCTGACTGTGTGCTGACCTGGCTGGGTGCTGGTCTGGCTGGGTGCTGGCCTGGCTGGGTGCTGACCTGACTGTGTGCTAGTCTGACTGTGTGCTGGCCTGGCTGGGTGATGGTCTGACTGTGTGCTGGCCTGGCTGGGTGCTGACCTGGCTGGGTGCTGGTCTGGCTGGGTGCTGGTCTGACTGTGTGCTGACCTGGCTGGGTGCTGGTCTGGCTGGGTGCTGACCTGACTGTATGCTGGCCTGGCTGGGTGCTGGCCATAACCCTCTCTCCTACAAGGTTTAGTTCCATCCTTCTGCTTTAAAGTCCCGCTTCTCTTAAGAAATGCATTCTTCAGTGGGCCAGATACTGGAATAAATAACTGCAAACAACTGAAATTAAATCAAAATAAGCGTGAAAGTAAAAGCGGGAAGTAATTAAGAAGATGAAAATTATTTTCGGGAGTTGAAGGGAACAGACGAGGCTAACAGTGAATATAGACAAAAATACCATGTGCATGTAGAGGCTGGCATGGTGAAACCTGTCGTAATGTACAATTAATATGTGCTAGGAAAAAAATCATTTTTAAAATCCTCCTTTTCACCCCAGCCTCTCTCTGACTCATATCCTGCTCTCCAGCCCTGCTCTGCCAACATCCAGCCTGGCTTCCTTGGTCCCTTGTCCCGGCTACTGCACTGCTGCACCGTCTGCCAGGAAGTCTCTCCCCTCAGGTTTTCAGAGCTTACTCATCAAACCGTCAGGTCTTAATGAAATGTCATCTTTCCCAGGAGGTCTTCTGGGACCATGGATTTAAAGGTACATCCCTCCGGTCCCACCTGATGTTCCCATGGTATTTGTTGCTATCTGACTCACTGGTTATTTTCCTTATCTAAGCTGTTGTCCGAGTCCCAACAGGATGGATACAAGTTCTTCAAACAAAGGGCATGCTTTTATTACTGTTGCCACTGCACTCAACTCAGTGCACTTCGTAGAAAACGTCCAGAAATTAAACCACAAGTAAGACCTAAAAACTGCCTTTGAACAGGAGTTAGCACACCCCTCTCCCAGCACACCCTAACTGACATTGATCTATTGTACAGGCCAGAAAGAGTCCTTGGGGATTTCATACACATTTCATTTAGTTTATTAGGACCTCGACTTTTCATTTTATATTCATGCAGAATGCTTTAAATGCCAGCTATCTTGTGAAGACTGTAAAGGCTTCATCAAACCAATCCTGCATCTTCCAGACCCGAGGCTGGGCTGCGCTGAGACGCCGTGAGTGGAGTTCCTCCGCCATCTAGTGGATGACTATAAAACTGCAACTACGAGGAGGACGACTTCCTGCTTCTGCGCATGCGCTTGAGAAATGCCTTCTTATTGAGGTCCCTTCCCCATCCCAAAAAGCACCCCACCTCATCCCCTCCCCAGGCCTCGGTTTCCAAACATCCGTTGACTAGTGTTTTAAGTTAGTAATCCTCACTCTCATGAAATCATAACGAATTTCCTCCTGTCCCAGTAAGCAGAACTCCATCCTTCCAGCTACTGGCAAATCTGGAAGCCCTCGGGAGGGGGGGGAGGGGGGGTCTTGGGGGGCTGACTACAGGAGCAATGTGGAAGGCCAGTGACCCTCCCAAATCAAGCCAGATGTGCCAGCTTGGGACGTCCTACTTTATGTCTTTCATTCCAGTGTCAGAAGCCAGAGGTGGTTCAGTCCCCCAGCTCTCATGACCAACAGCTGACCTTCAGGTCCTTGTTCAGAGGGCAGAGGGGAAAGGTCCGCTGGAAGGCAAGTTGTGGAGGCAGATGGGCAGGCAGATGGGCATGAATGGTCAGGTCTGTGACACAGGCACGGGGAAGGGGTGAGGGAGGGTTGCGGGGCAGTAGTGTCCAAATTCAACTTCATAGACAAACGAAGCACCTTTTGCTCCGCCTAGCTAGCTGTATGTGAGAAAGGGGGCCAGGAAGTAGCTGAGCCACCTCAGCTTAGCCTGTCTTGACAACAGCCACCAAAAGCTGCGGGGGGGGGGGGGGGGTGGAAAGGCTGAAGACCAAATGATGTGGCTTGTTGTCATGAGACAAACCTCTTAAAAGGGCCCCCCATTTCTGACTTATGGGAAGGAATCACGTTAGCCAAGATTTTGGAAACTGCTTTTGCAATACCTATAGAAAAAAATTAAACAAACCATAGAGTCTTAAGTTCTCAACTTCCAACTGGAATATCCGAATCACTATCAGGAGGGAGAGGAGAAAGTCCACAGTAACGGACAGCCCGGGAAAGCACAACCCGGACACGTGACCAGCTGAACAGCAGACAGTTCTGTGACCTTGGGCTCAGCCTCTCTGGGTGCCACGTCCTGCCCTGTGAAATGATATGGTGAGCTGTGATAGGCAGTTTGGCAACTCCTCAAAAAGCTCAACAGAGAAATTCCCTTGTGACCCTGGATCCTGCTTCTGGATGCTCACCTCAAAGCGAAGGCATGAACTCAAGCAGAAGTCTACACTGATGAAGGTACAGACACCCCAATACCCATCACCAAGCGACTGAATACACAAAATGTGGTGTATGGGATGGTGCGGGCCTTTAATCCCAGCACTCAGTAGGCAGAGGCAGGAGGCGAATCTCTGACTTTGAGACTGGTCTGCAGAGCAAATTCCAGGACAGCCTGGGCTACACAGAGAAACACTGTCTCGAAAAAAAAAGAAAGAAGAAAGGAAAGAAAGGCAGTGTTGCCACAATAAGAAGCAAACCCATAGATCAAGTAGATTAACAGGTATAAAGATTGGTGTTATCAACTTGATAGTGTCTAAACTCACCTGGAAGTTGGCCAGTTAGCAGACCTGTGGACGGTGTCTTCTGTTCATTGATATGGGATGGCCCATCTTAACTGTGGGTGGCACCGTTCTCTGGGCTGGCAATCCCGATGGTAGAAAATGGAAAGAGTCCTCCTAGCTCTCTTCCCCTGACTGAACACTTAATGCAATCAGCTGCTTCAATCTCCTGCTGCCTTGACACCCACACCGTGAAGGACTGTGTCTGAAACTACAAGCCAGATAGTGATTAATTAGTAAGATGGGCCTATAAGATAAAAGACATTTTGTCCTTAAGTTGCTGTAGCCAGAGTATTGTTGTTGCTCCAACAGGGAAGCTGAGAAGATAGAAAATAGCATAATAACAGAAGATGACAGACAGGTGAAAGACAGACAGAGTGGATAGTTTATAGGCAAATGTGTAGGCAGAAAGAGAGAGAAAGACAGAGACAGGTGGAGAGTTACACACAGTCATGCTTTGTGATGCCCAACACTCTTGGGAAGAGGAAACTTCGATTGTCTCCATCAGATTGGATGACGGTCCAATCTGTGAGGCCTTTTCTTGGTCGCTAATGAGCATGGGAGGGCACAGCCCACTGTGGATAGTAGCATCTCTATGTATGTAGACATACATGCATATGGAAGAAAGGCAGATGTGCCACGGACTGACCCAGCCGGGGGAGTCACGACCGAGGGAAAACCAGGGCTTTGGTATTCAGGAAGGCACAGGTGTGGCGAGGTAATGACAGACAGACACACCAGAGAACGGTTTGAATCTGCTGCAACTTTACTTTTTAGTCAGGCATATTTATAGGATATTGAGGAACAGATCGAGGTTGGCACACCTCCAGAAACACTCAAGCAATTGCTAAACAAGGTACATTTCCATCTTAATTAGAACAGCAAGTAGACATGACATGATGCCCACAGGAACCATGATCAAAAGCAGTCTTAGGTCATAAACCTTAGGCACATGGTGTTCGAGTCTAACTTGTGGTTTAACAATCAATAGGAGAACCTGGGCCTTCAGACCAATTTGTATGCCATAAGCCTTCTTCTGCTATCAAAAGTCAAAATACTTTAAGAATGAGCACATATTCATTACAAGAGCCCTCTATACTGCCCTGGACAGCAAACACCAAGGTGGTCTGGCTCAAGCTAATCTGTGTCTATAATCTAAAGAATATTATAGGACCTTCTACCCTTCAATGCTTTTATCCATCTAATAAATAAGTACCTTATCATGAGTACCTGTATAAAGCAATAGCTCATCAGTAGTCCTATACTTTTTCATACTGTATTCTTCCTGCTACAAACTATTCATAACATTCCCTAATGTCTCTGTTCTTTGTGCATTACCTTTGCTAAAGCTAGTGATAAAGATGGACCCTGATGAAAAACATTCCAAGACTTTGTTTCACTAAGGTTCAACATGAGTTCATTGAGTTTAGGACTGGAAGCAGTAGGTGTAATCACCACATCCTCTTTTTCTTTCCACCGGAATACCAAGTTCTCCTTTATCAATTAACCAGCTTGTAGGCTGGGATCATGCTGTATAAAGAATTAAGAATAGGAAGAAGAAAGACACAGTGCAGAACCCATAACCCAGGAAGCGCAGTATCCTTGAAGAACATCGAGGCCCTTTTCAGGGCCAGAGGTGGGCACACTGCCAGAGACCTCCAGGGAGCCTAGCCCCGAGAGGTATTTTTCTCCTGTCTGCCTTAATGACATGCTGTCATGTCACACAGATGACACTGGAGTTGGTGTGGCACAAATGGACATGAGCCTAGGGACAAAGCAGTAGGTAGGTTTCTGCTTCAAGCCCCTGCCATCAAATACCCTTCCTTCCTTCCTTGGAATCTCTCAATGATGGAATGGAACCTTTATGCTGGAATACACCTTTTCCTCCTGTAGTTGCTTTTGGTCCGTGTTTATTCCACGATGACAGACTGCTACTCAGCCTCCCTCCCCACACACAAAACACCAGTGCCTGTACTGTATTATCTACAGTGCTGTTTAACTGAGGGTTCATTCACTATGTCCAAAAACCTGAGTTCAATAGACTTTGTAAACTAAGGCAGGGTCATTTTATCAATTATTGTAGCCCCAAAATGGAAATCTTTATAATAATGAGTTGACTCTGGAGGGAATCTCGTGGCTTTCCTCCTGAGTCACCTCCATCCTAGATCAGTTAGTTACCTCTCCTGAGAAATCCCTGCAGGGATGGTAACTTCCTTCTCCCATGTTAAGAATATAGACTCTAAAACGTGCCCCCCCCCCACTTGCAGTGTAGAAGAATGACTGGTTTTCTTCCCAATTTAATCAATATGGACCATTTCAAAGCCAGGAAAAGTCACGGTATCAGATGAAAGAGAAGGCAGAGCACCATGGGAATGAGAGTTAACAGGATGCGGCCATTTGCCAAAAATGTGACCTATGGGCTGAGGAGAGTGTCTCGGCGTTCCATTCACAGCTTTGATTTGGGTGTGCTGGAATCAACCACGTGTTTCTCTTTGGGAGAAAACATCCAGCTGTGCAGAGCATTGGTAAAGAAAAGGTAAGGGGAAAGAAGGCACAGCCCACAGAAGGACAGGGAGAATCCTCTAACCCAAAAAACTGGAAATCCCATGAGGAAGTAACCTCCTTGCCCTAGCAAACAAAAACAAGAGATAACAGAGAGTAAGACTCCCAAGCTCTGGCTGTGACAGAAGGAAAGGAAGTCAAGAGGGCTGTGACTTTTTGAGTTAACACACACGTCTGCACACAGAGCCCTTGCCGTGCTTTCTTACCACATCCAAGACCTGGAGATGTGGATGAGCCACGATCCACGCGGAGAATGTTAAAGACCATAGTAGTGATCCAAATGCCTCTCCAGACGTGAGTTTTCTGTGAGAAAATGCATCTGTGAGGACCGATGTTAACAAGAAGCACTAAACAAGGCAGTGAAGCCATCTCCCTCAATGACTATAATAGCGTGCCTTCCACACAAAGCACAATGAAAACAAAATAGGGTCTTCCTTCATTGTACACCATAATATAGCTGATCATTTTAAAGAATCTAATCCCAAACAGGGAGCTGAGTTGAGTAGCTAAGCCAATAAGTAATGTAGAAAGGGCAATTCTAGGGAACTGGGAACATAGCTCAGTTGGTAGAATTCTCAACAAGTACACATGAAGCCCTGGGTTGGATCCCCAGCACCACATAAACCAGGCATGATAACACAATCCTGTAAGGTCAGCCCTGCAGACATAGAGGCAGGAGAGTCACAGGTTTAAGGCTATCCTTGGCTACATAGCACGTTAAAGGCCAGCCCAGTAAAAATAAGACATCTTTTATACATACATATATATATATATATATATATATATACACACATACATGCATACATACACTCACACATACATATATACATACATATATACTATACATATATACCATATATACTTATATATATATATACTATACATATATGTATATATATATGATTTTTCAAGATAGGATTTCTCTGGATAACAGCCCTGGCTATCCTGGGACTAGCTTTGTAAACCAGATTGGCCTCAAACTCACAGAGATCCACCTGTCTCTTCCTCTCAAGTACTGAGGTTAAAGGCATGCGCCTCTATGCCCTGTAAGTGAAATAGCTTTTTTTTAATGTACTAAGTATAGTTCCAAACAGAAGGTTGGGAAGGTTGGTTATGCATGTCTAATTCCACTCTCACATGAGTTTTCAATAAAATGACATAAAGAAATGTTAATAAAGATGTAAACCCTCTAAAAGAAAATAACGATTTGGAGACTATCACTCATGTATATTCAAAAAATAACCAGAAGATGGGGTGGGCAGGAGTATTAAAGCAAGGAAATAGAAGAAGAAGGAGGGGGGAGGGGGAGGAAGAGAAGGTAAGACAGAGAGGAGGAGGAAAGAGGAGAAAAAAAGAAGAGGAACAGGAGGAAGAGGAAGAGTGTCCTCAGAGGACATTGGAGTTTGGAGTCTCCACAAAAGGAGATACATTTCAGGAAAGCCTGTTTGCTCTGCTAAAGCCCAGTGAGGCTCAGCTCTCAGGAACTCCTTGGGTGGTACTGACATTGAAATGGAACCCCAGATGTTGCCTGTTCTCCACCTGAACCTTTTCAAAGCTCCCACAAACACTCATCCCCATGCCTCAGTCTCCTCTCTGAGTGTTCTCCTCCAATCAGGTAGACCCACTAAGAGCACCTCCACTTTCTAACATCCAGGATCCCGCCCCCCAAAGGCAAGGCCACATAGCCAACAGCCCTCGTCTCTACACATGACTGTCGCATACCTGTGCAAGGACAACCGAGCATTTCAGGACAGATTCAGCCATGTTTAACGGCTCAAGCCAGTGTAAAATTCTTTTTAGAAAACTTCTAAACAACCGTGTCCATAAAACGAAAATAAAATGTTTTATCAAGGGAGCACACAAAAGCAAGCCCCTCTGTCATAAAACAGCTCTCAGAAATGTTCAAATACTACAGAGAGAAATGTTATTTAAATAAGTAAATTAAAATAGAATCCAGATTATCCAAAACTGGGTGGCGGGGAAAAAGGGGGCAAGAGACACAAAAGACAGGAGACCTAGAAGACTGTTCTGCACACTCAGTAGGAGACTTGCAGAACTTATAAAAGCAAAGACAAAGAAGTTATGAAAGACATAATAGGAGACAGTGAGAATCAGAGGAGTGTCTGGATACAGCAGATCCTGAGGAAGTCAGCACAACGGAGGGAATCTTTCCACCCAACCTTGAAGAGTGCACAAGAGTCTGACCAATAGCAAGACTATCCAGGTACACAGCACGGCAACAAGTCAAGGATTTGCACCAGAAAACAGCATGGTTTACTCCTTGGAAATGGCATAGTCTTGGATTTACCAGTTTCCTAGCATTAGCTTCTGCAGCCACTAGTCTGAACCCCCTCGTACTATACTCAACAGTGTCCTCTCCACCACCTCACAGTTCTCATCTATGGACCCACCAAAGCCCTCAGCCTGGAAGGAGAGGGGTGATGCATTGGTGTATCCCATAGCCAGCTGGTCTGGAGCAGAATCCATGTCCATGATGGCTTCAGACGCTATATACCGACTTACTCATCTGACTAGAATGGAAGGCCCTCATGAGGAAAAAGAGGACTCTGACCAGACAGGTGAGCTGAGGTTATATGTTCAGAGATTCAAACAGAATCTCTGGAGCTGGAGAACATCATACTAAGTGAGGTAACCCAGACTCAAAAGATGAATCATGGTATGCACTCACTAATAAGTGGATTTTAACCTAGAAAACTGGAATACCCAAAACATAATCCACACATCAAATGAGGTACAAGAAGAACGGAGGAGTGGGCCCTTGTTCTGGAAAGACTCAGTGAAGCAGTATAGGGCAAAACCAGAACGGGGAAGTGGGAAGGGGTGGGTGGGAGGACAGGGGGAGAGAAGGGGGCTTATGGGACTTTCGGGGAGTGGGGGGCTAGAAAAGGGGAAATCATTTGAAATGTAAATAAAAAATATATCGAATAAAAAAATAAAAAAATAAAAAAATAAAAAAAAATAAAAAGAAGAAGATCAGAGAGATGACTCAGAAGTCAGAAGTCAACAGCACTTGCTACTTTTGCAGAGAACCCAGGTTCAGTTCCTAATACCTACATGATGCTAACAGTCATTTGTAACTCCAGTTCCGAGGAATCCAACCTTCTCTTCTGGCCAGGGTGAGCACTGCCTGCATGTGGTGCATAGATACACACACAAATCGTCAACAAATAACCAGAAAGCGGGGTGGGTAGGATTAAAGCAAAGAAGGAGGAGGAAGAGTGGGAAGAGGAAGAGTCTCCTCAGAGGACATTGTAGGACATCCACACACATAGAATGAAAATCAGTCTTTTCTTTAAAGCAGCAACTATTATATAATGGAGTTTTAGGTGTATCAACAAGGCAACAGGAAGCCATAGAGGGTTTGTGAGAAAGAAATAGCATAGAGAAATAGTGTTGTAGTGAAATCAAGTTGTGGAAGGTTGAGCTGGCAGTGCTGGGGCAGCCTGGGGGAAAATAAGTAAGTAAATAATGAATAATAAAAAGGGGGTCCTCTGAAAGGGGTCCCCATGTGGTCATGGACCCAAAGATATCTCAGTAGGGTCTAGGTAGATATAGTTCATCCATTTTTTCCCTTTAACCATAATATACACCCCAAATGAAGAACCACACTGTCCATGATCTCCCCCTGGAATTAATTTTTAACACACACACAGAGAGAGAGAGAGACAGACAGACAGACAGACAGACAGACAGACAGACGGATGGATGGATAGACATGAATATGATTCTAATAGCAGCACTTGCGGCTCTTCTTTTGAAGCAAAGCTTCCTGTTCCTGAGGTGGGTTTGTGTCTAAAAGCAAGGTAAGGAAAATGAGATTCCCTGAGCTCTAATCCCACACCCAGGTTCTTACCCATGCTAGATGGAACATGACTATACCAGTCCTCTCCGTGGCCTGGAGTGGGGCATCTCTGCAGTGGGGTGTATGACCCTCTGGAGCCTTTGTAGAGTTGAGCAGAAGCTTCTTTCTGCGTCTCCACCTAGTGTGTTCTGCTGCTCCTTCTGTCTCTGTTTCTCCGACTGTGTTTTTCCAAGAGTGCTCCTCCATATATCCCTTGCACACAAGTCACCATTTCAGTGTCTGAGTTTGAGGACTCCAACCTGAGACAAGGGAGAAGGAGGAAAGAATGAAGAAGGACTGGGTGGAGGTGATCAGGGTAGGTGTGTTGTGAGCATCTTAAGGCCATGGTTGCTGGCACAGAAGCCTCCAAAGGACATACAAACACCTAAGCCTCCATGGCCACCTTTTCCTGAGATCTGAGGTGGGATGCTGTTACCAGGGTTCTTGAAATGTCATCAGGGCAGGAGATCTGGGGGCTGGTCTGCTTCACTCTTCCACGAGGACTTCTCTGAGCAGGTTGCAAAACTGTTCAGAACCACCAACCCTTGAAAGGGTTTCCTGTCCCAAGATTCACAGAAAGCTAGAAGGAAGCTGCAAAGTTCAGAAAGTAGCCAGACAATTGTTCCCAGTCAGCTACATTTATCTCCTTCAAATTTCCCAAAGCACGCTTGGGCCAGGGTGGTGGGGTTTTTTTGTTTTGTTTTGTTTTGTTTTGTTTGTTTTTTCCCTCTTGTTTCAATTGAAGGGGAGAAAACTGAAGTTCATCTTACAGTTTGATGTAATTAAGTTATAGCCCTCGGGGCACATGCAGGGATCAGACAGGAAGTCTACGGAGGTGTCTCAAAATGCAGCAGTACGCTCCTAAGGCTCTGTACCCTAGAGCAGCGATCTAGCTAAGTGGTAGATCCTGGAGTTCTCCGCTCCGTGGGAAACAGAAGTCCTAATCCTGGTGAGTTTACTTTCCCATAAACCTCACAAGTCCATCTCCTGATGAACAGTCACCTCCCACCAGCAGAATTCCGCTGAGGTGCTGCTATGGTCTTGGGGAAAGCCCTGCCATTTTATCATTCCTATTTCATGACATGTTCTAACTAAAATAACGGCGAGGCATTGTTTCATCAATGGGCCAAAATTTTGATGGAAGCAACGTAAGAGGATAGAAGGTATACTGGGTTGGTGTGGCCAGAGGTCCCTGGGCCCACTACTTTTGTTCAGAGGCAAGTCTGTCATGGTGGCAGAAGAACATGGTGAAGAAGCTATTCATCTCATGGTACTCCCCAGAAGCAGAGACACACAGAGAGGAAGAGGATAGCATATACATTACCAGAAGAATCAGCTGCTCATGGGGCTACAGAAAAGTCAGTAAAAAGAACATGGAGGGAACAAAAAGCAAGCTCACAGAAGTCTTCAAAGCCAAATGGCTTTGTGTGAGCCCAATAGAGACTGTTCACGCCTCAAAAAGTAAAATAAAATAAATAGGTTGGATATGGAAGGGGTATGCCTTTAGTCCCAGCACTCAGGAGGCAAAGGCAAATGGATCCTTTGTTAATTCAGTGCTAGTCTGGTCTATGCAGCAAGCGTAGTCAAAGCTACACAATAGAAAGAAAGAAAGAAAGAAAGAAAGAAAGAAAGAAAGAAAGAAAGAAAGAAAGAAAGAAAGAAAGAAAGAAAGAAAGAAAGAAAGAAAGAAAGAAAGACTCTCAAGAAGAAAAGGATACACCCTTCAGAAAGTGCATGCCAATGACCCACTTTCTCCATTCAGGCTCCACCCTCCACCCTTTCCACCATAGCCAGTAGTCAATCAATTATAAACCATCGCTTAATTAATCCACTGATTAGGTCCCCTCCTCATGGTCCAATCACTTCTTGAAAACACAACCTCTGTACACCACACCCTCGACTAAGACTATGGCATATAAGCCTTTGGAGTGGGGGTAGGGTGATGGTCATTCTTGAAGAGAGATGAAAGTACCTCACACAGAAACATGGACATTAACGTTTGTATCAACATTACTCAGAATAACCCCAGAGTGGAAATAGCCCAAACGCCTACCAAGTGATTGACAGGTAAGCAAAATACAATATGTACAGAGGGATATCACCTACACAATAAGAAGATGAGACACATATGCCACAGCACTGATGAACTTTGAAAACCCACTAAGTAAGAACACACTCCAGTGTGGCTATCATTAAGATGTCAATGGCAAAAACAAAAAACAAAAAAACCTGCAAAGATGCAAACCTTTATTAAAATTTGATAAATATTATCCATCCTGTATTGGCTTATTCTCATGCAAATGCAATTTATAAAGCTTAATGGAGAAACTTCCTAAGTGAAGAATACTTGAGCATATTAGACTACTTTGGCTTTGGAAACCCCAAAATGGGGAGCAGTTCTATCTAGAGTATTCAGTCATGATGTTTTTTTTGTTGTTACATCACTACCCAACACTGAAATGTATGTAAAATATTTTTAATTTTATCAGAGAGAAATGGAACCTTTAAAAGTACTATGTAAGTACTAAGAAAGTAAGTATAAGCTTTAAACTCTGACATGCATTGTCCCCATGCGCCTCAGCCATTTAATAATGAATGAGGACTGTGTAGGTTTGATTGAACATGTGTATAAATTTTAAATTGTGCATTCAGTATAATCCCAATGAGTAAAGGAACATATTAAATCAAAAAAAAAAACAAAAACCCTGCAGAGGGTGTGGGGGAAGAGGGACCCCTGTATCCCTTGTATACAGTTATCAAACATGTAAACTGGATTATCCACTATGGAAATCAGCACACGTTTCTCAAAAACTAAAAACAGAAATCCTGTCTGTTCCAACTATACCACTGTTGGGTATATACCTGGAGGATTCTAAGTCATCTTTCAGCAGAGCCCCCACATCCATGTTCACTGCAGCCAAGATATGCAGCAGCAACAGCCAGGACACGAAGCCAGTCTAGACATCTGCTGACAATACAGAGTGGTCCCAAGTAAGACAGCAATACCCATGGGTCCACAGAGGGTATGGAGATGAACCACTCTGGAGATGGTTTCAGGGAATGGTTTCTGCTTTGTTGCATGTAAACAACTGCGTATACAGTGGAAGTCTGTTGGCTGTGACTGGTTAGCACATTACCTCAGACTGGGCAGTGAGTGCTCATACCTCCA